>NC_042297.1:4623875-5223875 GCF_901000725.2 Takifugu rubripes | reverse complement strand
TTAGCCTGGTCATCAAGTAGTTGTTAAATTCCTTTCACAAATCATAATAGAAATAGGTGGTGATATTTGAACTTGACTGTAATAGTCATTGAAGGAATTTCTCTGCATTGTTTTCTTGAAGTGTAGAGTTGTGCAAATCTTGAGAAATGATCCATGACCACCAAAATGTATTTTTAGCCATTCTTTCATTTTTCCAGATGAAGAAAGTCAATTGAAACTTTCTCAAAAGTTAAATGGTTTTGATGGGCATCAGAGGTGCACGAGTCTGCTTGCCTGGTCAGTTGGCATCTTGACGTACTTGGATCGTCAGCCACAGTCAACTGTGGCCACAGTTGGATGCTATTTCTTCATATTGATTCGACCTGTCCTCATTTTCTGTGACTTACCAGAGTCACCAGATGATACCAGATGATAAACTAAAATTTCAGCCTCTTGAACAATGTGTATTTGTGCTGATGTGATAGGCTGGCCGGATTGATCGTCTTTTTCAATAGGCCGAAGGCATTGACATGGGTCACCCTGATGCTGTGGCAAGGGTTCCACCATCACATTCTCCATGGATTCACTGATCGCCTCAGACACGCAGCATCAGGATGACAAAGAGCAGTCATCCTGATCTTTAAAGTCCAAAGACATCTGACACAGCCCATTATCATCTATGTATATTTTTTTCCCCCAGGATTATAGTGTATGATAAAGTTGTAATCTGCTAACAGTTCCACCCGTCTGTGCACATAGCGTTTTTCGCTGTAGTGAGGACATGTCAAAGGTTTGTCATCTGTATGGGCAAATAATAAGGCACTGTACAAGTAGTTACTGAAGCTTTCACTGATGGCCCATTTCAATGCTAAAAACTCCAACTCCAGTGCAGATAGTAGCTCTTCTCTAATGAATTTGGGGTGCACGAGCCATACGCTATCACCCTCATTTTGTCTTACCGACAATGATACAATACAGCACCCAGAACATCTTGGGATGCATCTCAATGTAATACAAAAAGCTGGGTGAAATCAGGGCTCCTAGGGACAGGGAGGTTTGTGAGGGCATTTATCAGCAATATTTCTTGCTGTGTGAATTTCCTTTTCTTTATTTTCTTATGTGGTAGAGGTTAGTGGTGAGGGGCCTGTGATATGAAAGAAAACACTTCTAATTCAACACTAAGCTTTGAAGCTGCTGCTGTGGACCAGGTTGTCATCTAGGAATAGGAGGCAGATCGTGTCTCTCAACTCAAACAGTATTCCATTTTCTCCTGGAATCCTGGGGGACGGGGAGCCAAATGATCAGTAAACCCATTCATAGGGTGTGTTATGATTCATGATGAAGGCTGTCAAAGGCGGTGGTAAGCTTTCCTCTGGCCACTGAAAACCCTGAGCTACCATCCGGCGCGTTAAAAGTATCCTGCATCCTGGGTTTGGGATGCCGGTCTTGCACTGACTTGTGGTTCAGTTTGTGTAGTTGCAGCAGAGGCTGTCATCTTTCTTCTGAACACACAGAGGACGGTATTCCTTTACTTAAACATGGGACAGTCTTCTATACTAGAGTCGTGTTGCTGTTGAAAGCAACTGCTTGACATTCTTCTCTCAAAGCTGGGGGTGGGGGCATCCTTTCGGCCTTTATCTGGACTGCTTTTGGAATACACTCTTTATTGTCAGTCATATCAGATGTCAGCTTGTTGCTGTTGCTTGTTGGGAGTTGCTCTGAATAGCCACTTAGTACACTGCCTTGACTGATTCTAGGCATCCTACAGTCAAGGTAGACGGTGTGGTTTGTCTTGTTTATCATGGGGATTGGGAATTGGTCCATATGGTACTTGTCTTTGTGGGACCCGCAGAACTTTAACTTAAGTCTTTGCCCTGTGTAACTTGTGAACCCTTTTTTTTTCTGATGTAGAACAGTGGCAACTTGATTGGCTTTCAGAAACTTGCTTTTTCGAACTGCATGTGTTTTTACTCTTCATCTTGTCATGGCCTGTGTGTTGGTGCCTTTTGTTTGTGTTTTGTTTTCCTCACTAGGAGGCCGGGTGGATTCACCTGGGTACTGTTGTTCGTGACCCGCACACCTGCAGCTGATTATTACACAACACTCTTCAAAAGTTGCTGCCTCCCGTTGCACTTATCTGAGTTGATTAAAATATTGTGTTAACTTCATCAGCTGTTGTTTGTCTGCTTACGGGTCCTGCCTGAATCGCATCCTAACACATCTTCTATCTTGTCCTCAGTTCTGTTGAACTACCAGATCATTGTACATGAGTATTGGCTCTTTGTAGGCAGTGGGGGTGTCATTATCGGTCAGTCTCTTAATCCAGGAGTTCTGAAACAGGGACTGTTGGTGGTCCATACTCAGTGGCAATGATGCTTATTTATGTGTTCAAGTTTTTGTTGCTGCTTTGGTTATTGTTTTTTTTTTTTATGTTGAATAGTTGTGTGTTGGGTGTTGCGATATAACAGTAAATTAGAATAATGACTTTCTTTCTATGCGCTTTTGGTTTTTTTTTTGGTCAGTCAGCTGCATGTTGTATAAAAAATCACATGGCTACTTAAGTCCAAGGTAGTTTTCTCTGTCAACTGGACTGGGTTTCTTCTCTTGAAGACGTTTCGCCTTCTATCCAGAAGGCTTCATCAGTTCTGAAATCGCTGGGGAGAGAGCTTGAAAATATATAGCCCCTGTGGACCATTTGCATGCTAATGATCTGGGTGGTCACCTGAGAGTCGTTAGCAGGGTCGTTGGTCGGGTCGTTCACCTAGTTTCTGTTGAGATGTCTCCCCTTTGTCTGCTGGGTCACATGGTGATGAGTCACTGGGTCTCTTGGAATGGTGTGAATGTTTGTTTTGCTGTTGGAAGGAGTGGAGGACTGCATTGTATGTGGGTGACAGGAAGTGTCTCAGGCCACCACCTCTGTTTAAGGATGATTTCTCCAATTTAACATGGATAGCTTCCTTGACCCCCCTTTCGAACCAGCGGTCTTAAGACCAACCGTCTCTCCCCAGCGATTTCAGAACTGATGAAGCCTTCTGGATAGAAGGCGAAACGTCTTCAAGAGAAGAAACCCAGTCCAGTTGACAGAGAAAACTACCTTGGATACAATGACCTGGATGACTGAGAATTTACACAGACATGGCTACTTAAGCAACCACTCTTGCATTTAAAATAGGCTACCAAACAAATTAGGAATGAAGGAATTAGAAGATGGATCATGAAAAACATACCAAACTAGCGTGACATCATCTACGATAACATTTTAAGGTAATAAAGACAAAGATATTTAGAAGATCTGGAAATTTGACTAGAAGAAATTTGAAATTCTCATTGTAGCTGTACCTGTAAAACACAGAACACCCATCAGCACCATGATCACCATTGTGCTTGACATTACTCAACTGATCTGACATACTCCCTTTTTTCTGTAATGTGTTTTTTTCATAATATCACAGTGCACTCTTGTATTTTGTTGTGGCAGGCCCATCTTACGGACCAAAATTTTGGTTATGATGCTGTCAAAATGAGGAGTTATGGCTCCTCCGTGAACCATCACCTTATCGTGGTGGAGGAGTTTGCGTACCCTAATGAGCCTGAGAGCTATGCTGTCCGGGGCAGTTTGTCCCTGGTATGGTCTCCCAAGGCAGATTGGTCCTAGGTGAAGGGTCAGACAAAGAATGGTTCACAAGACCCACCATGGAACATCTGAAAGGGAAGCCGTGTACCCGGCCCAAACCAGCTATGTGGACACTCCCGTCTCCAGTGAACCCACCACCCGTAGGAGGAGCATGAAGGGTCTGGTGCAGTGTGGATTGGGCAGCGGACCAAGGCGGGGGCCTTGGCGGTCCGATCCTTGGTTATGCAAATTCGCTTTTGGAACATGGAACGTTACCTCTCTGGCGGGGAAAGAGCTGGAGCTTGTGGGGGAGGTTGAGCGTTACCGACTAGATATGGTCGGCCTCACCTCCACACATAGCGTCGGCTCAGGAACCCAAGTCCTTGAGGGGGGTTGGACACTCTTCTACGCTGGAGTAGCTCAGGGTGAGAGACGGAGAGCGAGGGTGGGCTTTTTGCTTGCCCCCAGACTCTAGTTCGACGTTGAGGTTCTCGCGGTCGAGCGAAAGGGTTGCTTCCCTGTGCCTTCGGGTCGGGAAACGGGTTTTAACGGTTGTTTGTGCGTATGCACCAAACAATAGTTCAGAGTACTCGCCCTTTTTAGAGGATCTAGGATGAACACTGGACAGTGTCCCAACTGGGGACTCCATCGTGCTGCTGGGAGACTTCAACACTCACATGGCCAACGACGTGACCTGGAAAGGCGTGATTGGGAGGAACAGTCGGCCCAATCAGCACCAGAGTGGTGTTCAGTTATTGGACTTCTGTGCTAGTCACAGTTTGGCCATAACTAACACCATGTTCGAACATAAGGTTGTTCATCGGTGCTCTTGGCACCATGAAAGCCTGGGCCGTAGGTCAATGATTGACTTTATAGTCGTGTCAGCTGATCTGCAGCCATATGTTTTGGACACTCGGGTGAAGAGAGGAGCAGAGCTGTCAACTGATCACTACCTGGTGGTGAGTTGGATCAGGTGGGGGGGAGCCACCGCGCGGACCTGGCAGGCCCAAACGCTTAGTGAGGGTCTGTTGGGAACGCTTGGTGGAGGAACCCGTCAGGCTGGTCTTCAACTCCCACCTCCGACAGAGCTTTGATCATGTTCTGAGGGCTGTAGGGGACATTGAGTCTGAATGGGCCATGTTCTGCTCCGCCATTGTCGCTGTCGCGAGCTGTGGCTGCAAGGCCGCTGGTGCTGGTCGTGGCGGTAATCCCCGTACCCGATGGTGGACACCAGAGGTGAGGGGAGCCGCCAAGCTGAAGAAAGAGGCCTACAGGTCATGGCTGGTCTGTGGGTCTCCGGAAGCAGCTGACCGGTACAGGGTGGCTAAGCGGGTTGCGGCCGCGACAGTCGCGGAGGCAAAAACTCGGGCATGGGAGGAGTTCGGAGAGGCTATGGAGGAAGACTTTCGGTCGGCTCTGAGAAGATTCTGGCAAACTGTCTGGCGCCTTAGGGGTGGCAGGCGGCAACTCGCCCACACCGTGTTAGGTGTACGTGGGGAGCTGCTGACGTCTCCTGGGGCAATTATTAGGCGGTGGAAGGAATACTTCCAGGAGCTCCTCAATCCTACCAACACGTATCCTCAAGGTGGAACAGAGTCGGATGACCAGGAGGTGGACCATCCAATTTCCGGAGCAGAAGTTGCCGAGGTAGTGAAACAGCTGCCCGGCGGTGGAGCTCCGGGAGCCGATGAGATCAGCCCGGGGTATCTTAAGGCTCTGGATGTTGTAGGACTGTCCTGGTTGACACGCCTCTGCAGCATTGCGTGGACATCGGGGGCAGTGTCCTTGGACTGGCAGACCGGGGTGGTGTTCCAGAGGGTGGGGACCAGAGGGTGGGGACCAGAGGGTGTGTTCCAACTATAGGGGCATCACACTCCTCAGAATCCCTGGGAAAGTCTATGCCAGGATGCTAGAAAAGAGGATTAGACTGATAGTGGAACCTCTGATCGAGGAGGAACAATGCGGGTTTTGCCCCGGCCGTGGAACCACGGATCAGCTCTTTACCCTTGCTGTGGTACTTGAGAGGAGTTGGGAGTTTGCCCAACCAGTCCACATGTGCTTTGTGGACTTGGAAAAGGCTTATGACCGGGTCCCCAGGAGCATCCGGGGGGGGTGCTCTGGGAGTATGGGGTGGAAGGTCCCTTGATAAGGGCCGTCCAGTCCCTGTACAAAAAGAGCAGGAGTTTGGTCCGGATAGCCGGTTGTAAGTCGGACTCGTTCCCAGTGAGGGTTGGACTCTGCCAGGGCTGCCCTTTGTCACCGGTTCTGTTCGTAACTTTTATGGACAGAATTTCTAGGCGCAGCCGGGGAGTGTGGGGTGTCGATTTTGGTTGGCGGAAGATCTTGTCGCTGCTTTTTGCGGATGATGTAGTTCTTCTGGCATCATCGAACAGGGACCTCCAACAAATCCTGGGACGGTTCGCGACCGAGTGTGAAGCGGCAGGGATGCGGCTCAGCACCTCCAAGTCGGAGTCCATGGTCCTTGCTCGGAAAAGGTAGAGTGCCTTCTGCGGGTCAGAGAGGAGGTCCTGCCCCAGGTGGAGGAGTTCAAGTATCTCAGGATCTTGTTCATGAGTGAGGGTAGGATGGAACGTGAGATCGACAGGCGGATCGGAGTGGCATCAACAGCGATGCGGGCGCTTAACCGATCTGTCGTCGTGAAGAAGGAGCTGAGCCGGAAGGCAAAGCTTTCGATTTACCGGTCTATCTATGTCCCAGTCCTCACCTATGGCCATCAACGCTTCCTCCGCAGGGTGGCCGGGCTCAGCCTTAGAGATAGGGTGAGAAGCTTTGACATCCGGGAGGGGCTCGGAGTAGAACCGCTGCTTCTCCACCTCGAGAGGAGTCAGTTGGGGTGGCTTGGGCATCTGGCTAGGATGCCTTCCGGACGCCTCCCTTTAGAGGTGTTCTGGACATGTCCCACTGGGAGGCGGCCTCATGGCCAGCCCAGGACTAGGTGGAGAGATTACATTTCTCGCCTGGCTTGGGAGCGGCTGGGGGTTCTCCCGGAGGAGCTGATGAAATTGGCCGGGGAGAGGGCTGTGTGGGCATCCCTCCTGAGGATGCTGCCCCCACGACCCGGATCCGGATAAGCGGGAGAAAATGAAACGAAACGAAAATGATGGTTAATAACTAATAAAACAATATTACAGCCTAATGAAAGGGAATGTCTTTAGGTTTTTAAATGAGGAGGTTCGATATTAGCCTATTCCTGCTCAAGGTTTCTTCCTATTAAAGTGGGGGGTTTTTCCTTGCCACTGTAACTTGTTGGGGTTGAGGCCCTGGGTTTCTGTCAAGCGCCGAAAGACAATTTTGATTGTAATAGATGCTATATAAATAAACATGAATTAAAATGAATTAATGTAATACTTTCCCTTATTTTAACCCCACAGGAGCCAAAATGCCCCATGAGGTGACTCTGCTCAAATATGCAGGGTTTGTGTATGCTGGTAGATTACAAGATTGGGCAATATCAAGGCAAAAAAAAAAAAAAGCATCAAAGCGTGAAATATTACATTAAAAATTATCACCAGCAGAAAATGCATTCTAAACATCATATTCACTGCTTCAGGGTGTGAGAAAGTTGTTTTTAATCTATCTGAGTAGCGAGCTGCATTTGGATACTTGGGCCTGGGCCCTCAGCATGGACTTATCCAACTTAATCCATCCCTTAATACAACCACTACCATGTTTAAATTACAGAAATCGCATTGCACCGAGAGACATTTCACATATTGAGTGTGAATGCCATTTTTACTTATGCAAGTAACCCAAGTAAGACAACACCAAACCATATTTACAGCATCTGGAGCAGTTCACAATCAATATTTATTTAATAATTTGAGAAAACAAAAAAAAACCACATCATACTACCAGAGATACTATTTAGTCAATGACATAATCAATTGATTTTCTTAGCACAGAAAGATTGCCATGACTCTGTCTGCTTTTCAGTTCTAGTAAGTCCTTTTCTATAGCCATGGAGGCCAAGACTGCAAGTCAACTCTGTTCAGTACCTTTCTGGCATACATTTATTCTATGAAGGGCAGAGAATGACCGCTTGAATGTTGCAATGAATAGTCATGGTCAGACATGCTAATCTGTATGGGTGTAGCAAATGGAGGAGATTGGTGGGGCTTTTCCCAACAAAGTCTACCAGAGAATACATCACATTTAATTCTGTTTTTGAATGGGGCAGATAAAATAGTGTTTTGTGGCTCAATATCAAGCCCGAGAAGGCTGCATGTGGAACTTTTATCCAATTTGATGATGTGTTGTGTGTACAAAGTGGTGACATACTGTAGATGCCAAACCAAACCTGCCTCTCTCTTCCCTAATGGTAATTTGTCATTTTTATCAGTGTTTCTAGTATGTGGACGCTGTAGGCCTGAACAATTCTAACTCAAATGTATTAATGTCTACAGATCACCACAAATGGAGTTTGCTAGTCAAACTTATATGTAATAGTTTTCCTCGAACCAACCAATCATAGGATGGAAAAATGCTGACATTACTGAGGGCCAGCTAGCTGGCCCTGTGAGGCAGATTTTAAATCTGATTGGTTACAGAACCAGTCCCGCTGCTAATATAGTTTAAATAATAACAGCATTACCTTTGAAGGCCCTGGGTAGATTAGATTAACATGGCAGCATATAGAGCTTGCAAACTGATTGGACAAAAAAATATAATAGAAAAAGTGCAGCCAAAAAAACACTAAGAAATAAAGAGTATATCCTGTTGGGAATAAATGCATATCATTTCATGGAACTCATATAAGAAATTAGGTTGTAAATGTGGCCCAGTGATTATAATAGTGTTACTGTCAGCCGTGCTGGCCCTGACAACACACCACAACGTTAGAGTGTAACAATGTTAAGCTAGTGGGGGGAGTAAAAGCAAACAAAGTAAGGTTTTGTTCAATTTATACACTGACATACAATGGCTGAAAATCATATCAGGGAGTCAGCTGTAGGGTGACCTCACCTAAATGTTTTGTCTAATGTGTTGAAACAGTTCTCTGGGATTACTGTTAGCTGCTGCTACATGCTTAATCCTGTAGCTGCAGTTTACTCACTTTCACATGTGAGTAACTTTGCAATTTCTACTCGCAACCTTTACGACACCCATGATGCTGCCTTGCCACCCACCAGTTCCAGTCTACAAGTACTTCAGCCAATAATTTAATATATCTCTTACATCAAAAATCATATTTCTGAGATGATTTAAAATTCCATACATACTCTGAAAGATATGACAATTACTTGAGTTCTGCACACTAATATGAAATGTTCTGGCCAGAACTTGCTTTAGCCACCTTGAAAAATAAAAATAACAAACTTCCTTGTACTTGCAGAGAATAGAACAGAGCAAAACATTATGAGTTCAGGAATCCTGATGTAAGTCACGAAGTAAACACAATTAATACGTTTCTCTGATGTAAATGTTTAACTAAATGAGTTTCTATTGAGTGACAATGCATCCTTTCATTTCCTCTCTCTAACTTTTCTGAAGTATCAAATAAAAAAAGACATTTCAAACACTGTCATTATTGAATGAAAGTGGTAAATGAACAATTAATCTTGGGAAAAGTCAGATCGTAGTTACCACGACTACCTCACAGCAAGAAGGTGGTGGAGTTCATTGCCAGCCATAACAAGTGTGTGTTCTCTGTGTCCGTGTTGCTGGTACTTGTATTTATATATATATATATATATATAAAAAATACAGGTTAGATTGGCCCATAGTTCATCAATTTACTTGCCAGCATAAACAAAGGATAATTATTATAATCACTGGATATCTGTTTGTCTATGATTATTCAAAAAATTAAAATGTACACCATAATTTCCAGTTTTCCAGTTTTCCAGCTAAAAGGTAAAAAAAAAAACAACATGCATTTTGACAAGCTTTGTTCAACAACTTGACCAGCACATAGTATTGAGATTGTTGTTAAAGCTGCAAGTGTTTCAATGAAAAAAAAAACGTCCTCCTGTGTGCAAACCTCTTCTTCAGCATTTTTTGCATGCAAGCAAACATGTGAGGCTCACAAAGGGCCCAAACTCTTACAATTATTTTCAAGACATCAACACTGAGCTCACAGTCGGATACACGGTCTGAATTATTTATCCCCATCATCCTTCATCAAAATTGAATGTAAAGCACTTACGTGAAGGTTGTAATACCCCTGTGCTTAATGCACTAAAAGGCAGGTGTACGCCATATCAAAGTGCATTAAATTAATTCAAACTGGCTATGTTATGTCAGAAACAACTTGACTGAAAAGTGATGGCACATATCAAACTTTAATTCAGTTTTTCTTAATATGCCACAGTTTTGGAACCTGGGAGTAATCTGTCAGTCTTCTTTCAATACTCATGTAGAAATGTGGGCACATGTCATTCCTTATTACCTGATTAAAAAGTGTTTTTGCAGTTAGTGCTGCAACACAACCACCCAACATTGGGCAACTACCGTATTTTCACGACCATAAGGCGCACTGTATTAAAAGGCGCAGTCTCAGTTATGGGTGCTATTTCTGTATTTAAAACATACACAAGGCACACCGTATTATTAGGTGCATGCTGAAACATACAGTAAAAAATGGAAAAACGGAAAGTAAAACAGTGAGTTTCGACACATTTATTGAACAAAATATTCATTCTTCTTCCACAAAACCATCAAAGTTTTCATCTTCTGTATCTGAATTAAACAGCTGCACTATTTCAATGTCCAACATGCCGAATTCCTCTTCTTAATCATCTGAATTCGACTCACCGACCGGTTCCGGTTCAGCGTTGATTTTATGAGAGCTCTTACAATACATGAAGACGGTATCATAGCTCATGCGTCTACAATCCACCCGCATATGGTGGCATAACTTGCCCGCCGCTGCCTCATAGTCTTTGTGAAGGAGTGTTCGCCTTCCGTCATCCAGCACTCTGTCCATTTCCGTGGCAGCCAAGAACCACGGTGAACGACGACTTCTCGTGCCCCGTTGTACGTATCGCCACCCTCCTGGTCCCTTTTTCTCCACTTTGTGGGTCAGAGGGATGTTAAAAGTCAGAGGGATCTCATCCATGTTGGTGATGTGGCTGGGCGCGGTTATTTTGCCGCGGCAATAGGTGTGGAAGATGGCCACCCTCTCCTGGTAATCCGCGGGCAGCCACTGCGCAACAGTCCTCGCGCGTATGGAAAGCTGCCGCCGCCTCATAAAGCAAAAACTCTAAGATTGCTCGATTGCCATTTTCAGCCGCATATTCGATGGCCTGCAGTTTAAAGTAAGCCTCATTCATACGCGTCTTGCTTGACCAGCGCCATTTTAGGGGATCCTTATGCGTAGTTGTGCCGCTAATCAATTGGCGGAGCATTTACCGTAGTGCACCCACCAAAGGCACACAGCAGATTTTACAAAACTATCAGCCGCCTCCTCGACATGGATGACATCAGACTTTATACAAGAGTAAGCGAGACATCGTGTTCACACCACCAGGATCTATGGCAATGACAGTGGAACGTCATCTGGTCCTGACACATGTGGCCGAATGGTAACTTGGAGAGAGATGATGGTAAAATTTCAGGCAGTTGGCCTACTGGGTATATTACTCATATTAGGAACAGCTGAAAAAGACCGAAGACATGGCTACCATGTTTTCACTGATCTGAGCCGTTTACAGACACATTTAAAGGAGAAGTTGTCATTTCTAATAAGCCTTTTATATATAAAATAGATAATGATTAAGAGATGGGTGATACAGTGAAAAGCAATGATCAGTGCAATAAGCTGACTATTCTTTGTTTATTATTGAGTCTTGCATTTTCAATCATTTTTCTGTTCCGTTAATATACTCATATGTGGGTGTATCTACAGTTTTGATTGTGTATTTCGCTAATTCCAAACAATTATGCATGTAAAGCAAGAAAGATTCTTGCTTATTCTGTATATCATAACCTTGTATGACTATTTTTATTTTTTTCACTATTCATTACTACAACAGAATACCAAAAAAGTTATGTTCAGCAAAAGTATCTGAATGACTTTGTCTTTGAAAAACTTTTGATCCTTGTATCATTATCTTATGTGTAATTGCATAGCAGAGACGATCCAAATAATCTACTGTGCTGCAGTACCGCCAGCGGTGAGACAGCTGCTGTAGAACGATGGGGTCATTCTGTTGATTGCATTAACAATGACAAACACGCTCCTCATTTTATTTCCTCTGGGCTGCTTGCCAACTACTGCTCAATAGACATGTAGTGGATCTGGACCTCTGTTATTGTTCAGGGATGGCATAGTTGGCATAAGGGTGCTATGTCACTTTCTCTGTCTCTCTTATACACACACGTTCACTCTGTCTTGCTCCAGCCTTGCAAATAACAAGATGACTGTTTTCACTTTCTCTCCTTGCGCTATTCTGCCTTTGTCTAATCCTTCCATGGAAGTGACTCAATCTAGGACTTTAATAGTATTAATATGTCCTTTTGCCTCTTCAGATGCAATAAAAACACCCTACATCTTTAAAGATCAGCTTAAGAGCGATATACTGTATGTGACAAGTGTACCAAAATTCCTACACAGAGGAGAATAACTATAATGAGGGGAAGTCATCCCTTTCCTTAAGATCCACTGCAGCAGACTCATTATGGCAACAAGGTAGTTTTGAAGAAAATGACGCCAGCTCCCTGTCGCTGTGTGGAGGACGCCCACAGACATAGGAGGAACACAAGTCCCA
This sequence comes from Takifugu rubripes, assembly GCF_901000725.2. NCBI lineage: Eukaryota > Metazoa > Chordata > Actinopteri > Tetraodontiformes > Tetraodontidae > Takifugu > Takifugu rubripes. Next base: position 5,211,554 of record NC_042297.1, on the reverse strand, counting down.
GCCACATTCTGTGCTAGCCATGCTGATGCTGTATTGACAGCCAAAGTCAGCTCAGGAGTGACGAGAGTGCACTCACGCCAAGATGAGCTTCTCATAACTGCTTACAACATGCTGGTTTTTCAAGAGAAAGCAAAACTGGCTCTTGAATTATTCAGCAGGACTCTCCCACCCTAAATAACAGCTGTGAGCATCGTTTGACAACCTGAATGAATAATTAAGGGCTAACCTTTTGTTCCCATTACAGGTGATGTGTTAATAGCATCGTACTTTGACAGGTGAGGTGAATCGATGTGAATGGGCTGCAGAGAGAATTCCAAAAAAAATTATACAAGCACTCAGGATTTGGTGCTAAAAATGGAAACCACATCCCTGTTATCCAGACAATAGCATCCCATGCACCCAAATGACATGTTTTTGAAACCTGTTTTTTGTTTAGGACCTTAATGGTTTCTAGTTGTTTTCTTTCTGTTGACGAGGTCAACTGATGTTTAAAAACCTGTTTGAACCTGCACCTGTGAAGAGAAATACTAGGAAAAAAAGACCTGTTGTTGTCTATTGAAGATCTTTTCTTGTTGCTGAGGTCACATAATTTCTGATGGGATTAGCTTGGCAGCCATCTTTCATTGCTGTCCAACAATGATGAACATGCAGCTGTTCATAACTCCATAGAGAAATGGACCCACTTTTCCAGATAAATTTCATAATAACCACCAAATTCCAAAATATACTACATTCTGTACAATCATTATATAAATAACTTATTTTTATTTGTGCCTGCATGTTGTTTTCTTCAAGCATTATGTTAATCTCAATTATTTCCATTTTCAGGTTTGGATCATGTGACAGGTGCAAGAACAGGAAGGGAAAAAAAAAACCCAAAGGGGATGTGAGTTGACCTTGGCAAGAAGAAGAACTATTAACTAGAAACATTTAGGGTTTTGAAAAACAAGTTTCAAAACTTGACATTTGGTTGCATGGGAAGCTATTTTCCCTGCTGGAATATGTAGTATATACATATAAACACCACTAGGTTGGGTGTATGTTTTTCTTCATAAAGGCACAGCCTGTAGTTATTATTTGTCCTTATATAAGAATTGTGCAGAAGATTGTTCCTGACACATCAGAAGCATTTTGATCAAGTCACTCAATTGTTAGTAGTCAGATCCTTCTGAGAATCGGAAATGAAATATCAAGCGTTCTCAGATTAGTTGCCTCTATCTGGGTGGGTGGTATTCCCGGTTTTGTATTAGAATGATCAAATAAATCCTAGCCTAAAAACAACTCAAGGATTTAAAATCAAACCGGTACAGAATTTCAAGTTGCATGAAATCAAGAATGGTGTTCTTCTCTCTGTGTAAATCTACTTTAGAACAGAGGAACATATTGTGTAAAGTGTATAAACACATGCAGAGAATGGAAGAGAACAAAACATTACGAGTTTAGGAATCTGATGTAAATCACGGGATAAACACAAACAATAAGCTTCTCTGAAATGTCTTTTTTCATTTGTTACTTAAGTTATAGAGAGAAAATGAAAGGATGCACAGTTGCTCAACAGAAACTCCTCAAGTTATGCATTTACATCAAACACTTTCTTTATTGACTGAAATCATAAAAAAACAACATAAGAAAACCAACGAATGATCTTTGGCCAAGATTAATCCTTGCCTCTATCTGGGTGGGTGGTATTCCTGTTTCTTTTTTTTTTATTAGACTGATAAAATACTGTAAATCCTAGTCTAAAAACAACTCAAGGCTTTAAAATCAAACCTGTACAGAAGTGTCATGAAATCAAGACTGGTGTTCTGTTCTATGTGTGAAAATACTTTATTTACACAGTTTGCAATTTTTTTGGAAACTCACTCAAAGTGGATATTTTATCCACTAGCAAGTGTATTTTTGATTTTAGAAGCAACCATAAGAGAGGAGAGGGCTGTTATATATAAAGGAAGCAGAGCTGAACTGCAGTATGCCCACAGTGGCCCGCTCAGGAGAACACTACTCTGCTAGTTTGAGGCAAGCAGATTCCCTGTTTAAGTAGAGGTGGAGAAAGCCTTGCTACTGAAGACACACCATATTTATAGCCTAGAAGAGGAATAATTTATTGTGATCAAAGTGCAGATCATGCTCCACTCCATCACAGAGCAGATGTGGCTGAGTGAAAAGAGCAGACTTTCTCTCTCCCCGTCTGTTCTCTAGTGACTTTGTAAATGGAAACAGTGAGACAAAGTTGCTTCTGAGAAGCTGCTGTGTGTGCCTGCAATGTTTTTTTTTATTCTCAGGTGGCTTTAAAAAGGGAAGAAGAACAGAAGAGAGAAGAAATAGATCACAAAGTTGGTATGACTCATATTATGTATAACTGTAATTTTCTACACACCTTATTATACGTTATCAGTACCTTGATTAGTATTAATTATATGTCTCTCCACACAAAACACAAAGCCAACAATGATTTTTATTCCGAAGGAATTATGCTGTTGAAATACAGTTGTGACCTCACACTTATATTTTAGACTAAAATGTCAGGGAATTATATTTAAAAAAAAGTCTCTTTTGTCAAAAATAATTTAAAGTAAAGATGCAGAAAACCTAAAAAAGAAAGTTAATTTGAAATAGAAAAACGTTCATCAGCTAATAAACAATATTAACTGGGGACTAGACAACCGGCGCTTTCAAATGGAGGAACTTTGGGATCATTTTATGAAGCTTTTGGTGCATGTGTTCACTGGAGGAAACTTCCCTGAATTTACAGGAACTTTTGCAGAGTCTTATGGAGGCCCTGCTCCCGGGTCGGTACTCAGATGGGCCCTGAGGTTTGCTTAGTGCTGATTGGCTAACCCTAGAACACCATATGAGGCGGAAGCCAGCAGAAGATTGGACCAAAAAAACAGAATTAGAATAACACTGCCTAATCTCCTTCCATGTTTACCATGTTACCCGGTTGTTTTCTTTGCAATGATTTTTGCTTTGGTGGTCGGCCCCAGTGACGTCAATGTCAAACCTGTTGCACAATGTCACCGAGGGGTCCTACCATACAGCGATGTGATCATCAAGAGGACATGAGGACATGAGCTAAAAGGTTCCAGTAAAATTCCTCCTCGCAGTATTTACCAGGAAGTCCCACAGTGGAAACATGCCTGATAATATTCTGATAATTCTTAATGAAATATTGATACAGGAAATTCCATAGCTCTTCTTTTAAACTGTTATTTTCGCCTATAGATTATTTTTTCTTTAAAGTCCTTTCTGCCTGTTCTCTCACAGTAATACTTTCCCTGCAATCACGTACAAACATTGAGACACACAAATACTCGCTTCTTCCAGTTTCATTTTCTCTCCCTCCCACACACAGTGCACTTTTATTTCTCTCTTTCATTTTCTGTCTCCAACCCTTCCTGCTTCCTTGTCACTCATTCAACACACACACATGCACATACCATACAAGCTCCTTCATCTTTTCTCTTATTTCTTCTCCTCCCACACCTCCTTTCCTCTTACTACCTCCCCCCCCCCCCCCCCCCCTTCCTTTACTCCCAGCTAGGCTTGGACATCTCTCTTCCTCTCTGGCCTCTCTTGGCCATCTGGAGTGCAATGTCCCCGCTCTGCTGGTCCTTTGCCAGCCCCTGAGCCTCCCAGGATTTTTTGCAGCATCTTCAAGCACAATTTATACGCGTCAAAGCTCTGCTGTGTATGTGTGTCCAGTGACCCAGCTGAGTGAAGTCATTGAGTCTCACTTTTCCCACCTCAAAGAAACCTCACTCTAACTCAATGACACCTGCTCTCATCATCTCTCAGATGGCGGGTGGCACAGTAATTGATTAAAGCATCTGAGAAACCTTCCTAGCAATTATAGCTCGTTTATGTTCTCATCACAGCCTTTTTCCAATACATGAGGGAGGGATCTCAAATTATTTCAGTTTAGATTAAGTCTGCCTTAATCAATTAATTCAAGCTCCTCACATTATTTAAGATAGCTCTGTCTCTTGTATGGATTTTTCCATTTAAATCTGATGTCTACAAATATGATTAAAAGCATGCTATATGTCTACACTATGTTGTTCTCTACTGGGACCACACAAGTTATAAAGCCAAAGAAACTCATACATTTAAATCACATTTCAATTAGCTTCAGCAAGGAAAAGGCTTTAGATCTACTGTATCTGTTGAAAAATAGATTATTTTATATGCAAACATAAGTGAAAGGTAGATATTTTTGGAGTGCAGACGCTCCCGTTGTCAAAAGCTGTATGGATTTAAGGTTAGTAAAGCAAATTTTCCCTGAAAAGAACTGGAAAAAGTGTGTTTGGCTCTGTGAACTCTGAAAATAACCGCAAGTCATTCACTCATGAATTCCCCACTTCAAAGGGGTTTTGCTCTGCTTGGGTGACACCCACTCTCTGTCTCAGCTTGATGGGGTAATTCATTAGCAAGTAAGCCACAGTGCTTCCAATTACAAGACTGTTTAAGATCCTGCAGATCCTCAACTTTGACACATTCCTTCTGAGCTCACTACCAAAATCCATAATGCATTTGGAAAAAATTAAAATCATGAAATAACACATGACTTTAGTTTGTATTGGGCCTTCGGTTTTCCCTTGAATTTTACTGGACAGCATTGAGAGGAGCAAGAACGGGAAAGTCAGTGTTAAGCTTAATGATCTAATTTAGATGATGAAGCAAATTATTTGTGAAATAAAAATGACATAATACAAAACACATGCCTGGGCCAGCTTCAATGCAGTGGCTATTTTTGTAGTTCAGTGAACACATCAGTCCCCTGTGGCCAGAACAAGTCCACACACAAAGTCCGTCTTTATCTTTTCCAATTTCTGAGTGAACACTACACACGGTGGGCTCAAAATTTATAGAAGCTGATAAATAAATACTGAATTGAGCAGTGACCCTTGTAGCCAATTACAACAATTTTTATTTATTTATAGAATTTCTGACCTCCATAAAATGGAGTTTAAAAAGAAAAAGTGTTATAACTGTATGTGCATTTATTTATGAAACAGGGGCAAATTGAGCCATTCAATCGCTGATATTAACAGTCTTTTCTGTATGTGCTCCCCAAACAAAGCACTTTCTCATGTAGCAGCCTCGGGTTGCATTAAACAGCGAATATAAGTGGACCACGTCTTATTGTCGCTAACAGCTATTTTAGAGCAAGATCTGATCTTTGTCTCAATGTATGGGTGGTAAGAAAGAGCTTCAACAAAAAACAATGGCTGTCTTTCAAAGCAGCAACCACCTTCATCATCATCATCATCAATTCCATAATTATTATCTGTATTTGAATTGAGGTTAATACTAACATACATATACCGAACGACAATGCACATCGTTAAGTATTAAACATCAGATGTGTTTTGACGCAGCTGATTGTAAACCAAGTGAGCTTTTTTAGGTTCAGAATTTATTAAGGGTGAGATCAACAGGTCAGCAATGGGTCAGTTCTTTCCACAGTAAATGGAAACTAAACCAACTCATGAGTTAGTTACAGGTAACCCAGTGCCTGAAACTTCCAGTTAAGCCTACACATACAGGACAGTAACATGCACAATAGACCAAAATGTAAAGTTTTAGCCCATCCGTGAATGTAAATGAACAATGGTTGTCAGGAACTCACCTTACTGAAGCTCCCGAATGCCACGATGCTAAGAACAAAAGCAGCAGATGAAGTGAGAGCCTCTCCCTCTTCCTATATTTGATGAGTCTCCCTGTTTCAGCACCACGGAGAACGCGCCTGCCTCTTGAACGAGGAAATGAATGATGCAAGTTTGCTCCCTGACGCCGTGAACGCGTCCACTGTGCGGAAAACAACGCTGCCTTCAAGTTTGATGCCACCTCGCTGATGCGTTGGCTGAGGCAAACATAACTCGTCGTACCCGATCTCGACAGCATTGAGTACGACCAATCACCAATCCTCTCGCTTTTTACTCACATCTTCGAGCATCCCTGAAGGATCTCCAAGGACCGGTGCCTATAGTTTCCCCCCCCGGCGACACGGATGCAGCAGTAGCGAGTTTAAGACTCAGCTTTTAGCTTCTCCTGGCTTTGGAGCACATCTTCACTCGCTGCGATCTCTTTGTCTTCAAGGCGATGCTGATACGGATAGATATGGGGCGATGGATTTCCTCCCGCGACTCGATTGGGCGCGGGAGTGGAGCAGTCTGAGCCGGGAGCAGGATGAGTGTCTCCTTAAATCTAAATTCACTGAACACTCGTCTTATATAGCTTAGCCCCTGTCTCGTCGTTATTATATGAGTCTTCCCTCACCAAATTACAGGATCGTGGCGCGTTGCAAGTGAATACTCCCCGAAAGGATGCGCGCAGCTCTAATAAACGCAACAAAGCTACGGCAGAGGCGGCAGAGTTTAACGAGACCTGTTATCAGAGATGCGCCACATAGATATGCCATATTAATCAATCATGAATAAGTTATTAACTAATATTAACGGCAGTTGCGTATGTGGGATTGGCTTGTGGATGATTTCCAGACATTTTGCAAATTACTGGGCACATCTGCCTGTGATTTGTTTAAGCTGGATTCAGAATTTGTACTTCAGATGTAAATCTGGATTATTTCTGGGGATGTGGCACACACCCAGTTGTGAGAATTCATCTGCAGGGTGTTAGAAGCCCGCTTTCTCTGTGTTGCTGTCCTTAAAACGATTTCACCGCGATTGTTAAATTCACTGATTCAAGGTCTTATCCTTGTCATCTACAAGTTGCCCTTAACCCAAATAGTCTTGTGTAAAAAAGTACAGCACCCAACCAATGAACAGCAATTATCGTAATCTAAAGCACACTATTATTACACACATTATTACATTTTCATTTTTTTTAAAACAGACGCATGCGCTGTAAATATTAAAGCTTTAATTTTAAAAAAATCCCTGAGGGATTATATCAAAAGACAGTGGATGTGCATAATTCATTAAGTCCCGAAGAATTCTTTCTTAACCTTTCTTTTTATCTTGAAAACATCAAATAGCTCGATCCACATGACCATTTTTACTTTCAATTTTCAAATATGAAACTTAAAATTTAGATCCTCAGAGCAAATGTCAAATTACTGTTTCTTTCAAATACATTTAAAAGCATTTGCAGCATTAATCCATGAAAGGGTTTTCTCAGTCGCTCCCTATTTCAGGGTGTGGCTGTTCATACACACAGCTCTGACACTGTTCGTGACTTGAGCACATCCCCCTCTGCTGGTGTTAGGCAGCAAAGAAAATGTCTTTTCTCAGCTTTCAGAGGCTGCAGGGACTCTGGGTACAAGTCCAAGAACACTAATTCAGACCCACAGGAAGCATTTTGCTATCCACTGTACCACAAGCAGCGTCTTTTTGTAGAGGCTTTTTAACTCAGAAAACTGTATGTAAGTGGGCCAACACATCGCCCAAGTCTTGAAGATCTGAGAAGCACCAGAACAGCAGCTGCAGCCCCACTCCGCTGGGACTCTGAGTCCTACACTGCGTGTGGTATCATGGTTAGAAAATATGTGATAAACAATCGTCAAAGAAACACAGTCCATTTGACAGAGAAAACTATCTTGGATAACGATGACCTGGATGATTGAGAATCTACACAGACATCGTTATAAACGATCTGTGTGAACTATTTTGCATCTGTAAGGGTGAAAAATATACTGGGCAGTGAATAAGTTTGCTACTAAGGACATGGAATCTGAAATTAGCTGGACATTTTATTCTATATTTAAATAATTGAAGAGAAACAGTTCACTAGGCCTTTATCAAATTGAGACCCATTACAATGCACTCTCCTAAACTGTGCACAACTCCAGTGAGATACTTTTAACAAGAAGGAAAGAAAATGTCAAATTCAAAGGATTTGTTTTCCAGAATCTTTAAAAGGAAGTGATTATGTAATGAACTTTAATGAAAATGTAGTGTTAAATACAACCTTTCTGATGAATTTTGGAGGTTGTGAATCCAGACATATCTCCTGGGCTGAAAGACAAACAACCCCCTCATGGCACACTCATCTTTTCTTTCCTCTCACTGCTCATCGCTCATCCAACTCTGATGTTACTCATAATCAATAGATTCAAAGTCTGCCCGCAGCAGGCTCTTGCCAGCTATGTGGCACCCAAAGAGTGCAGAATAGGATAAATGAACATCTTTTGATTTCTAGACAAACGTCATGATTTGTCTGATGAGAACACAACACAGCGGCCGTGTTGTTTTCAATACTTAATCTCTGTATGTTCTCAACAGCTGCTTCGCTTGATCTGTTGCTAGGAATATGTTTATATGTTCCCACTTAATTAATTTCATCTTTTATTTTTTTATTTTCTGCTTTAAACCACAGATGATTTTGTATGCTATAGATTTTATGTAATGAACGATTCATTACAGCAACATAAAAATAGAACCCGGAGGTACAACTTGCATGTATTCCTCCTCAAATGTCTTCGAGACTCAGTAATGGAATAACTCAGCTGGATTCTAAAACTGTTCTTTTGGCCCAGCTGCCCATAGATTGATTATGATAAATGGGTATGTGTAACAGTTTAATAAATTACAATGGCCAGAATAAATCAGGGACCTCTGGGTGTGAGAGTGCTATTTTGTTATGTGAAGTTGATATACAGGATATGAATGTATCAGGTTTCAAGCCAAAACTCTTTGACACATTTTAACTTCATACACTCTCTGCTGCCCTCATTTACCAGGAAGGACAATGAGTTGATGTAAGTGGTGAGATCACCTTTAGAGCACCTGTCTGCAGACAGAGGTGATCTGCATTGGTAGGGCTTTATTTGGGTCAAGACGATTCATGATCGTGTCAGGGACACAAGATAACCTGTCTCCTCCAGAAAAAAGTAAAATGATGGGCTATATCTCCACTTGGCCAGCAGTCATATATTTGACTCTAATATCTTCCAGGGTCTGTTTGGCATCTGGCTACTAATTCACTGTAGTTCAAGAGGAGACGGGACAGAATCCTGCATTAAATATTAATTTTAGGCAACTCATTGACTGGGCTTAGTTCCAGGAAGGTCTTTATGGAATCTCTGCAATTTATCACATGCAATATTACACTGCAATTGGGTTCTGTATGTCTGAATGATTTAAACAGATCCAGAAACATGCATATGAGTGATAATAGAAGACTAAACAAAGTCATTCATGAAGAGCAAGAAACAGTTGCATATTTTTACCTCCAACCTTGACGGGAACATTATTTAATCATGTAAAAAAAGCTTGAAGCCACTGTGACAGGATACCTTTCTCTGCCCACGGGGGCTCTTTTATACTACTCCTTCAGCTGTGTGCCAGGGGAAGAGCTCTGCATATCGTTACATGCACAATTTCACCCAGCATTTTCATTGTGAAATGCCTTGATAAAAATGGTATGAAATAACTAGTCGAAATACAACTTTTTTCAGGTGTTTTCCACCTCACTTTTAGCACCTAAACACACCATGTTTTCCGTAGCATGTGACCTTCAGCTCATTGAATGTCATTATTTTTCAGTAGCACTTATTTCATCATTTTCAGGTCAAGGGTATTTTTCTTGTCTCTCTCGAGGTTGTGGAGAGGCTTTTGACACACATCACACACAGCCTAATGATGCCAAGGGATTGACAGGATATGCTACAAGCTCGACTGCTGTCCTACACTCAAGTCAGCTCTTCTTTACACTCTGAAGGAGTGTCACTTCAACTCTCTCTAATATACTCTGGGACTTGAGCTACAATTCTGAAATTGCCCAGATGAATTCATGAATTCCATGCTTTCAACTTTCCACATGAGAACTTCCCCATAGCCAAGTTTAACAGCAAATTCAGATTATGCCTGTACTTACTGTAAGGTTATGCCTGTGTTAAATTGCCATATTGTTTTAATTCATGATCACTGATAATTATTAATTTTCCAATAGCCTCTGTCTGTTTTGAATCAGATCTGCTATTTTCCTGGAACAATGCAACATGGCTTCATACATGCATGACCCAGAAAGCCACACCCATATAGTTAATGGTGGTTCCCTGGTTCAAACCTTTCATCATTAGGATCACATGTAAGGAAAGAGTCTAAAAAATGTAGGTACCACTGTGATAAGGTTTTTTTTTCCTTCTTTACAACCAATTGTGAACTGTGTAGTAGAATTAATTTGGTGATTTTATGAAATTCCAGCAAATATAGTAATGACATTTAGCATTTATTTGAATCAGGAAGGAAACAGACCCAAAACCTAATGTTAAAGGTTATTACAGTAGTAAATTGCTTTACATGGAAGAGAATTAAAAATGGATGCTATAGGTGGTTATTTCCATCATCTCTGTAATAATGTATTAATTTAACATATAAGTCGCTCCGGAGTACAAGTCGCACCCCCTGACAAACTATGAAAAAAAGTGCGACTTATAGTCCGGAAAATACGGTATTTCTCTATGTACTCTATGTGGAGTATGTGTGCCTATTCTCACCTCTACCTCTGCTCTCATCTCATCTCGTCTCCTACCTATTTTCTCCTCTACCTGTCTGCCCCCTTCTCCTCTCACTCTACCCAGTCGGCCATCAGCAGGAGGGTCCCCCTACATGAGCCTGGTCCTGCTCAAGGTTTCTTCCTGTGAAAGGGGAGTTTTTCCTTGCCACTGTTGCTTGTCTGGGGTTAGGCCCTGGGATTCTGGAAAGTGCCTTGAAACATTTTTGATTGTAAAAGACGCTATACAAATAAAAATTGATTGATTGATTGATTGATTGATTGATTGATTGAAGGAGGGATAGGTGTTTTTTTGCACTGCTGTGTGGTTGTATAACATGGGGTCCCAGCAAGGCTCTCTGCAGGACTGAACTTACTCCCCATTAAGGTGGCTTTGGACCATTCAGCAGCCCTCCCGCAGACATCATACAGGTCAATACCAGTGACCATGTTTGGGGACCCCTTGCCCACTTCAGTGTGTGTGTGTGTGTGTGTATATATACACACACTGTATGTATGTATGTATGTATGTATGTATGCACTCAGCTCTAGTTTTGAGACCTCTGTTTAATTAATGTATTGGCATGTCTGATGAAATTCTATTCTCTATTCTGTCTGTCCTACCTGCTTCTCTTTCCTTTCTGCCCAGCTAGCCATCATCAGGAAGGTCCCTTTGAGTTTTGGAAAAGCAACTACAAATAATTTTGATTGTAACTGTTGTTATATAAATAAAGATGAATTGTTAGAGTTGATCCATTTTAAAATATATTGTATTCTGTTGGCAAGAAAATAATTATTAGGATTTAATAGTTCCAGACCTCCCAAATCCACTCTGTTCTCTTCTTCTTTAGATCAATTCTTGGTTGTTGCTTTTTCACATAAAAAACCTGTAGATGCTTCAATCTAATGTTTTAAACCAAACAGAGGAAGGTTTTTTGGGCTTCTTGGAGAATAAGTACCGTATTTTCTGGACTATATGTCAATCCGGAGTTTAAGTCGCACTAGCAAAAAAATGCATAATAAAGAAGAAAAATAGATATATAAGTCTGGACAATAAGTCGCATTTTGGGGGAAAATTTATTTGATAAAATCCGAGACCAAGAACATACATTTCATCTTGAAAGGCAATTAGCAATCCATTAGCATGGGATTAGCAATAGCGTTACGGTATGCTAACGTACGAACTGAGTACGTGTCTGTTTTGTTAATGTAACATATTAATAGTTATTCAGATAACTATAGCATAAAGAACATCCGAGCAAGTTTACCAAACAATCAAGTCTAACTCCATAGACGAAGCTAAAGGAACTCGTTCCTCAGTACACGCGCCTAGAGCACCCTCTTGTGGTTGTCAGTGTGAAAATAATGAACATTTGAAATTCTGCAATAATGTATTTATATAAGTCGCTCCAGAGTACAAGTCGCACCCCCTGACAAACTATGAAAAAAAGTGCGACTTATAGTCCGGAAAATACGGTAGTTAATTCCAGGTAAGCTTAGCAAGTTGATTCTGGAAAATCTTTCCATTAGTTAACTGAGTAAACTGAGATTTCTTGAAGACGTTTCACGTCTCGTCCAATATGTTTCATCAGTTCTAACTGACTGTTTGGGAGTTCCAGATACTTATACTCTTCAGGAGCCATTAACACATTAGGAGCCTCAGTCACCTGCTCTTTCCAGGTTGATGGTAGATGGCTTCTCTCACTCCTCTCTTGAATCATCTCTCCTCCCTGGCCAAAACCTGTACATCGCTGTCCTCAAACAAGTGTCCTTTGTCCTTCAGATGCAGGTGAACGGCTGAGTCCTGGCCTGAGGAGTTGCCTCTTCTGTGTAATGCCATGGGTTTGTGAAGTGGTTGTTTTGTCTCCCCAATGAACAGGTCTGAGCATTCCTCGCATACACTACTTTACTTTGTTTGAGTCTTGGTGTTTTGTCCTTGGCTTGGATGAGTTTCTTCCTCAGGGTGTTGGAGGGCTTGCAATGTCCTGCAATGTATGGAATGATGATGTTGTTCTGTTTTTTGGCTGATTCTTCTGTGTCTCCTCCTGGCTTTTTAGCGGATTTGATGAAGAACCAGCCAGGGTAGCCCTCTGTTCTGGTGGGAACATTCTGGGCCTGGTGGTATAAGGTTCTGATGAGACCTGGCTTGTGCAGCAGTGGGTGGGGGGAGTCGAAAAGAAGACATTGGTCTGTGTGGGTGGGTTTTCTGTAGATCTGTTCAGACTCGCGTTACCTTCGATTTGCACGGCAATGTCCAAGAAGGCCAGACTTGTTCCTCTAACTCTCTTGCGGGAGAATTGGATGTTTTCATTGTGTTGATGACCATTGTGTTGATGGCCGTGAAGGCTTCTACTTCCAGTGTTCTGATCTTGATCTATGTGTCATCCACATATCTATACCAGTGGCCGGGAGCGGTTCCTGTGAAGGAGCGCAAAGCTCTTCTCTCCATTCCTCCATGTAAAGATTAAGTACTACGGGCAACACTGGTGAGCCCATGGCACAGCCATGTTTCTCTCTGAAGAAAAACAAAAGACAAACAAAAGAAAAATCTGACATACCAGGCTTTCCTTGTTGTGGTCGTGATGCATTCTGAACACCTGATTGTCAATTATGTCACACTAAGGCAAACACTTGTTCTGCATTGACCCTATCACTCATAATTGGGCAATACAGTGAATTTCTTTCCGCAATGTGTCTTTCGGGTCATAATTGGACAAAATTTGCATAGTCTGCTCATGGCATTAGCCAAATCTGTGGTGGAAATGGTATGGCTTTGTATGGTTTAGTCTTGCCTTATACTGGAAAATGAAAACTTTTAACAGTATGGAATAATGAATAACAGAATGGAATAATTCACAAATATATTGCACTGCTTAATCTTTTAATTGATCATGATTGTGCAGTTTAGGCCCAGGAGTAAAAATCCTGTTCATTTTTTCCATGATGAATATGAACTATTGTGTTATAGATATCCAATTGTACCATCGCCAACAGTATTTATACCCAAGGTATTTATGTAGCATAATGTACACCTGATGAAATATCATATGTAGAATGACAACATTCTCCTAAAAAAACATGCATTTTATACTGATTTCTTTTATATCAGTACATGAAAACAGTTCATACAGTTTACACAATTAAATGTGGTGAATCCTTTTAGTACAAAAAAACCACAAGTCACATAAGCACAGATGTGTCTTATATGTTGTTGAAAACAAGGAATTATTTAAGGACTATAGCCTTACAGGCTGGTTTAATTCACTCACATATAGATCTTCTCATTTGGATCAAGAGGATAACAACCCCAATCCCCAATCTTCATTTAATTAACCATTAATTATTGTATTTTGATTCATAAAACATAAACCATTGTATAGCCTGTGGGGTTTATGAGCTAATTGCTGTTATTTCTGTTATAGCCATTTTACCATGCTGGTGAAACTCCCAGGCCTTTCTAAAGCTTTGTTTTGCTATCTTGTAAAAAAAGCAAATCTTTATGCTTGAGTGTGTTTTGTGCTTTGTCTTTAACCCCACTTTCATCTGCTGTTATTTACCCACCTAAGAGAATTACATCCGTCCATCCATCGCTGTAACCTCTGAGAGTGGCAATGTTTTAAGATGTAATCTGTTTACCCTTGTGTTCTTCCCATGTGGAGATGTAAATCTTTATGCTGACCCTGATTCTGAGTGGATGGACCGCAGTTGGAAATGTTAAACTTCATTTACAATGAAGGGATGAAAGCAAATAGAAAAACATATAGATTCCAAACATCCCAAACAATGTGGATGACAAACTGATGCCACTAACAACATTTCAGCTAGTTGAGATTGTAAATTATTCTTTAAACATTAAAACAAACACACACACACACACACACACACACACACACACACACACACACACCTGACTTTAGTTAAATTCCAATTCAGGACTTTTGTGTCCTTCACATTGTACGAAAACACCACCAAACAGCCATCAGCCACCAGTTTTGCCTACATCTACATCTAAGTATATCACTTCAGCATTTCCAAATTCATCTCTCAAATCATAGATTGAATGAATCGGTCTAATTTAATTTGTCTAACTTTTTAACATCCTTCCCTGGGACTTAAAAATTTAATACTCTGCAATATAGAAATGATAAAAGTTATCTATAGAACAAGCACAGCGTATGCTAACTCTGCCATTCTGATTTGAAATCTGTAGATTTGTGTCCTTCACATTGGGAGATGACTTTGTCCGTACAGATGCACTTGGCCATGAAAAGACATCTGTATCCTCTGAAGACTCAGAGACAGGAACATGGGTGACAGGAGTTTTTAGAGTGATGGAAGAGACTCTTCTACTCCTGGCAACCAAAGAGCACCCAGTAACTGACAGTAAGTCATTCAAGGAGCAATAGCTTTAACACACCAGAAACAAGTGACCTCGTTTTAAAATTAAAGCCTTTCCAGTAAAGTGGAACTGTTTTCTGTAGTATCCAAGCTCTTTGTTGTGTCATCAGACATTGTTGTTCGAAACTCATTGTATATATTTTAGACACCCATCTTTAAAGACTTCGTCTGTCGGCAGCACTGACAGATGTGTCCTAATTCAGGCTTTGCACAAAACCATATGCTTTCCAGCTCTTGTTGAGGAGCACTACACTCATAGCTAACCACAAAAAGGCAAATTACCTTTCTCTGTGTAGAATTATATATTGGCTCTGATGCAAGTCTTTAAAGATCCTCTATTGGACTCATTAAGGTTGTGCTGGCTTATCTATTGCGGCAGTTATGAAAGCTTGTCTACCGGGACACGCTGTTTCTCTCACAGTAAGCATCTTATTTTCCCAAGGTATCATTGCTCATATAGCTGTAATGGGAACAACAGTAAAGTCATTGTTAAGCTGTTAATTGTCTGGAAACAACATGTGAGGCATCCTACCAGTGATATTCTGTGATGATAGGTAACCAAAAATTTGGCCACTCTAGAGTGATGCGATGTATAAGTGAGGGATAGGATAAGTATGATATTACACTAGTTGCCAACTTTGCTGATTGGAGTGGAATAAATTCCCTGCATTTGAACGTGACCAAGACCTGGAAGATTTGTCTCGAGACCTCTTTTGATAATATGTTGAATATAATCTAGGAATAAATTTAAGTCATCCCCCTTTGGTACATGGACCTAAATTCAAATGACTTAGTGAAGCCAAAAACCTCAACAGTGATGCCAAATGAAAGCCATGTCCTTCCTGCTGTGACACAGCTGAGCCTTGCCGGCTCAGCAGCATTATGTCATCACACTCGGGCTGTATCATGCCATGATGGATAGAGGACTATTGCTCTCTCTTGCACAGCAGTGAGCCATAGCAGCTGGTCGGTTTGCTTGACCTTGACAACAAAGTCGCAGTGACTCTGACAGTGTCGATGTAAGCACCCTTGGGAAACAGCCTTACTGCTACATGCACCACTCTTCTATGTATAAAAAGTCTTGACTGCTGCTTCCCCGTGGCCTGTTCATTAGACAAGCTTGTGTGCTCTTGTACTGACAATGTGTGCAGGATTTTCAGCTGAGACACTTCATCAAATAAGCACTTTTACTTTTCTTTTTTTTACAAATATTTTGACTATTCTTGTTCCCTCAGTCATTTACTATTTTCATGGGATATCATTTTAGAAATATTTGAAAATATTTAAAAATGACAAAAAATGTGTGCACCAATGATCATGTTTATGTGATATCTTAGTCTCTTATGAGCGATGTTTTCTTGAACTATCAGACACCAAAACTCTGCTTTGTCAAAGCAAGAAACAGTCTGTAGCCTTGAAGACCTGCATGGTAATTAGCTTCTTGCGATCTGTCGTCCTTCAAATTAAATGCATGCCTTGCTTTGACACTTGCTCAATATGTATAGAGCTTGTATAAATAAAGGAGTAAACTGGACAGATATCAATGAATGAGAGATTAAATAAATCAGTGTTGATATGCTTGTGCATCGCAACAAGATTCGATTTTACAATTCTGATCAATTGCATTGTTCTCATCAAGACTATAAAAGGGCCATCATATTGTTTTGTGGAGTGAAAAATTATCATTGTTATTGATTGTTTCTCATGAATAGAAGAAGATGATTATTAAAATGTAAGAGAGCACTTTCCGTTATCTTAACTGCTGTTTTACTTCATACTAAGAGAGCAACACAGTCTTAGCACAGTCTTAAACTTGTTCTGTCAGACACAGTATGCAAATATTTATCGGAGCCACCCACAGAAAATCATCCTATACCAACTGCATCAATCTCTCAAGATATATTTGGACAAAGAGATGGGGAGAAAACATCTTGGGTTATTTGGTATTTACAGTTATTGGAGTCTGCCAGAAGGTGACATGGTGGCGTACAGCATCTTTACTGACAGAATGAGAAAATAATGATTTTTCTTTTTTTTAAATCTTAAATAGACTTAAGAAATTCACACATGATCAACTCCTCCATTTGTACTGTCACTAGGCAACAACAACCCTACAGTTTTTATTTTTTATTTTTTTTAAATTTCTGTCTGACATTAATACATCTATGCTGTTTGATAGTATATCTTCTTTTACATGTAAAATTCCAAATGTTGTGTTTTTTACTTTTGGAATTGGCATGGTGGATGGTTAGTATCTTATAGAGAGTAGAGAAAATAATTTATTTTTGAAAAAATATTGGAAATGGTAAAGCATGATTAGAATCCTGAAAGAACTCTAATCACATTCGGCACCTGCTAATGCCTTTTCATCCTATAGAAAAGGTCAAGATCACATCTGAATTTTATAAAATGTAGCTTAGTTTTTTCCATGTATATATCACTTTAGTACTGTTAGCCCAAATAATCTATATTAACTACAGGGTGGCAGGCTTTAAAATATTCCCGAGCTTGAAGGCACAAAATCCTGTGGCACCGCTTCAGAAAGAATGGCTGCCTGCTTTTCATACAAGTCTTGTTTAACATGGTATGCTCAAAGAGAGCATTGTGCTGATGATGAAAGTAGAGGTGTTGTGTGCTCTGCCCCCTGGGTGAACACTTCTCTCCTAACACAGATTCAGGCAAGGTCTGAAAACCCCTTGCCACACACAGCATTTGATCTTTCTGTTCACAAATGCAATAGGGGGTCCCTGGTCTACTGGCATTTATCTTTCAAATCACATCTCTCTCTTTCTGTGTGTATGTATATATATCGGTGGGGGATATATATATATATACACAATGCTCAAAAAAATTAGAGGAGCACTTCAAAAACACATCAGATCTAAATGGGAGGAATGATCTTGAATATCTTTCCTGATAAAAAGTAGGTGATGTATTAGTAACAAAATGATGCCACATAATTTGATAGAAATGAAAATGATCACCCTTTAGAGGGGGGAATCAAAGACACCCCAAAAATGAAAGTGAAAAAATGATGCAGCAGACTGGTCCATTTTGCCAAAATGTCATTGTAGCAACTCAAAATGATTCACAGTAGTTTGTGTGGCCCCCATGTGCTCCTAATGAGATGACGAATGGAGTCCTGGGGGATCTCCTCCCAAGTCTGGACCAGGGCATCACTGAGCTCCTGGACAGTCTGAGGATCGACCTGGCAGCGCCGGATGGACCTAAACATAATGTCCCAGAGGTGTTCTATTGGGTTTAGGTCAGGTGAACATGGGGGCCAGTCAATGGTATCAATTCCTTCATCCTCCAGGAACTGCCTGCATACTCTAGCCACATGAGGTCGGGCATTGTCGTGGACCAGAAGGAACCCAGGTCCCACTGCACCAGCGTAGGTTCTGACAATGGGTCCAAGGATTTCATCCCGATACCTAATAGCAGTCAGGGTGCCATTATCTAACCTGTAGAGGTCTGTACGTCCTTCCAGGGATATGCCTCCCCAGACCATCATTGACCCACCACCAAACCGGTCATGCTGAATGATGTTGCAGGCTGCATAATACTCTCCACGGCATCTCCAGACCCTTTGACGTCTGTCACATGTGCTCAGGTTGAACCTTCTTTCATCGGTGAAGAGCACAGGGCACCAGTGGCGTAGTTGCCAATTCTGGTGGTCTATGGCAAATACCAATCGAGCTCTATGGTGCCAGGGAGTGAGCACAGGGCCCACTACAGGACGTTGGGCCCTCAGGCCACCCTCATGGAGCCTGTTTCTGATTGCATCCTGGTCTGGACCAAACAGAGTTGTAGTCTTACACACCTCTCTGCTGCTTCCATAGAACCCTCATCCACCAACAATAACATATTTAACACTATAAAGGTAGTCTGTGTTCCACGGTTAAAAGTTCACCAAGCACAGAGCAGGGGAGCGGTCAATCACCATAATCTTATTTAATTTAATACCAAAGCACAAGTTGGAGAAACTAATATCACAATTAAGTGTGGACTATTAAATATTAGATCTCTTTTGTGTAAATCCCTGTTGTGCACGACCTGATAGCGGATCATCACATTGATTTATTTTGTCTTACTGAGATCTGGCTTCAGGAGGAGGAGTATGTTAGCTTAAATGAAGTTGTATATCGGCCCCCTGCTGGGCCACATTCAGAGTTCCTTTCTAAGTTCTCTGATTTCTTGTCTGACTTGGTCCTTAGAACGGACAAAGTCATTATCATTGGAGACTTTAATATCCATGTAGACGTTGTAAATGACAGCTTTAAAAATGGCTTCATTTCATTACTTGAGTCAGTTGGTTCCTCCAGCAGATAAACCAACAAACTCATTGCTTCAACCACACCTTAGATCTAGTTCTGACTTATGGTGTTGAGGTAGAACATGTGTCAGTGTTCCCTCGGAACCCACTCCTGTCAGACCATTCATTGATCACTTTTACATTTATGATTAAGGATTCTTCAATCCTCAGAACACAGTCTTACTATAGCAGATGTCTTTCAGATAATGCTGTAGCAAAGTTTAAGGAAGCAATCCCTGCGTTGATCCCAGGACCACTGTGTGTTTCCCCAGGGATCAATCATTATAATCTTAGCCCTGCTGAGGTTGACTCTATTGCTGAAGGTGCAGCAACCTCACTGAGAATCACGCTTGATTCTGTTGCCCCCCTGAAAAAGAAAATAGTAAATCAGAGGAGGTGTGCCCCCTGGTATAATTCACATATCAGGACCCTCAAGCAGAAAGTGCAAAGACTGGAAAGGAAGTGGCATTCTTGTAAAATAGACAGCTATCATGTAGCCTGGAAAGACTGTCGATTAGTTTACAAAAAGGCCCTTCGCAAGGCTAGAACAGCTTATTTTTTTTCTTTAATTGAGGAAAATAAGAGCAACTCCAGGTTTCTTTTCAGCACTGTGGCCAAATTGACTACGAGTCACAGTGTTTTAGATCCACATATCCCTTCTTCCCTTAGTGGTGAAGACTTCATGAGCTTCTTAACTGATAAAGTTCTAGCTATCAGAGAGAAAGCTAACCAGGCCATCCCAACAACTGGGCCATCACCAGATGTGCTGACTGTGGGAACATACAGGTTCTCCAACGAGCCCTTAAACTCCTTCAGCCCTATATATTTTTCTGAGGCGTCATCACTAATTCAGAAATCCAAGACCACCATGTGTCTTTTAGATCCCATCCCAACACACCTGTTGAAGGATGTATTACCATTGATAGGCAGTCCTATCCTGGACCAGATCAATGGTTCTTTAGTGAAAGGTTATGTACCCCGGTCCTACAAGGTGGCAGTGATTAAGCCGTTGCTTAAAAGAACATCACTAGATCCTGATGTATTAGCAAATTATAGCACAGAGCATTGTCGATTGTCAACAATATCCAACCTTCCTTTTATCTCTAAAGTTCTTGAGAAGGTGGTGGTGACTCAGTTACTGGAGCACCTGCAAAGGAACAGCCTGTTTGAGATGTTTCAGTCAGGCTTTAGAGCTCACCACAGCACAGAAACAGCACTTCTTAAAGTTAGTAATGATCTTCTCATAGCTTCAGATCATGGACTGATCTCTATGCTGGTTCTGCTGGACCTCAGTGCTGCTTTTGATACAGTTGATCACAGCATCCTGTTACATAGACTGGAACATGTGATTGGGATTAAAAGGACAGCACTAGACTGGTTTAGATCATATTTATCTGATAGATACCAGTTTGCTCATGTCCATGGTGTTCCCTCCTCATACAGTAGGGTTAGCCATGGAGTTCCTCAAGGTTCTGTACTTGGACCAATCCTCTTCACCATGTACATGCTTACCTTAGGGAACATTATTCGGCAGCATGGGATAAATTTTCATTGTTATGCTGATGACACTCAGCTTTATTTATCCATGAAACCAGAGGAGACAGAGAAGTTAGTGAAGCTCCAGACCTGTCTTAAAGACATAAAGTCCTGGATGTCTTCAAATTTCCTCCTCCTTAACCCAGGAAAAACTGAGGTCATGGTGTTTGGTCCTGAACCTCTCAGGGATAGATTAGATCACATGATCACTCTAGATGGTATCTCATTAACATCTAGTCTCTCTGTGAGGAATTTAGGAGTAACTTTTGATCAAAATCACTCCTTCAACTCACACATTAAATTAGTCTCTCGAAGTGCCTTTTTTCACCTGAGGAACATCACAAAGATTAGGAAACTACTGACGCGGCATGACGCTGAAAAGTTAATTCATGCTTTTGTTACTTCTAGGCTGGACTATTGTAATTCTTTATTATCAGGGTGTCCAAACAACTCTTTAAGAAGCCTCCAGCTGATCCAAAATGCTGCAGCCAGAGTTTTGACAGGCATTGACAAAAGAGATCACATAACTCCTGTCATGGCCTGTCAAGGTCCTCAGAGGCCTAGCTCCATCCTACCTGGAGGAGCTAGTGATACCTTATCAGCCCAATAGACCGCTCCGCTCTCAGAATGCTGGTCTACTTGTGGTTCCCAGAGTTTCTAGGAGTAGAATGGGGGGCCGAGCATTTAGCTACCAGGCCCCCCTGCTATGGAACCAGCTCCCTGTCCAGGTACGGGAGGCTGACCCCATCGCTACTTTTAAGATCAGACTTAAAACCTACCTCTTTGAAAAAGGTTATTGTTACTAACTCTGTAGTTCCAGTTACTATCATAGACAGAAAAATTATCATACGTAGGGGGTCGTCTAATCATTAGTTTAACATCTTAGCTGTGCTGCTATAGGCCAAGGCTGCCGGGGTCCGGAAACATGATCACCTGACAGGCCTCTGTCACCCCCCCACTGGGTCATGGTTTCCTCTCCTCTCCTCCCCTCTCCTCTCCTTTCCTCCTCCTCATCAAGCAGACTAGTTATGCTGATTCTTGTGTAGTTTTTCTGCTCTCGCCCCCCCCTCTGTATTCATTTACAGGTATCGCCGCCTTTGGAGCTGCATGATGACCTCCGGCCCCGCTGTATAAATAGTGTGTTTTTGTATGTGTTTCTGTGCTCTGTGCCCATCCTCTCCTCTCCTCTCCTCTCCTCTCCATTCTATCGTCTACCTGTCCTCCCCCCTCTCCTCTCTCTACCCAGCCGGCCATCAGCAGGAGGGTCCCCCTACATGAGCCTGGTCCTGCTCAAGGTTTCTTCCTGTTAAGGGGGAGTTTTTTCTTGCCACTGTTGCTTGTCTGGGGTTAGGCCCTGGGACTCTGGAAAGCGCCTTGAAACAATTTTGATTGTAAAAGACGCTACATAAATAAAGATTGATTTGATTTTGACATCAGGACATGGTCTAATGGTTCTCAGGTTTTACTTTTATATGTCCTGACATTAAGAGGTGAGGGTGAATATACAAGACCAATAATGGCAGAGTAAATGTAGGACACAAAAATAATTAATCCAATATTTAGTTAATGAGTTTTATATCCAATATAACAGTGAACAATTCATGTATTTAATTTTTAGAAAATTGAGGCTGGGTGTTGGACAGATCCAGCTTTAAACCCTGTTTATACTGCCTGTAATTTCTTCAGAAAAGCCCCAGCACACTACGCTGTAATTATAGCTGCTTAACTTATCTGCAAAGGAAACAAGCTGATCTTGATTGCTTGTAATGATCATCATTTTCCACTCGATTGCTAATCGGCTTTTCAGATGTGTTTCATCCAGTTTAAAAAGAGTTTGTAGACCTTATGCTTTTTAACTGATTTACATTATATGAACAGAGCCTAGGTTGTGTCTTGATGAAAATTGGAGTTCATTCATTCATTTAAATTATCAAGTGACAGTTTGCAATCGCATTAATCAATAGCAAGAAATAATAGATGACTGAATCAGATTTACCTATAACTGCAAATTTCCATCCATTGTTCCAACATATAAGGTCGGGTCTTAGGTTGAGAAAATAAAGATCTTGGTAAATAATGCAAAATTCACTTCGATAAATCTGGTTAAAATTATTTGATATATTCCATGTACTCATAGTTACACATCAGTGTCGTGGATTCAATGATTTTGTCACATTAGTTCAGCTTGACCGACTATAATTGTGGAAATAAGATATTCACGGTTTCTGTTTGGATCCATCTGGGTGTATTAAACAGAATTAAATGACCACTGCAACGAGTACTGCCTTCATATAGTATATCATCTTAACCGGGAGGTTCTTATGAACTTAACCCCCCTCTGAGTATGAGATAGATTAGAGACTTGTACAGTTGCTCAGACATAGAGGTGAGCTCTGTTTTCCATTATTTGTTGCTGAGTCACCACAATAGTCAAAGCTAATTTAAGCTTCATTCATTCTCATTGTTATACTGAGGAAACAACATTAATTATTCTGTTTAAATCTACATCGAGTATTCCTGAACAAAACAAGAAGGAAAATAAATGAATGAATGATAAATGAATGAAAATAAATGAGCTAAACCAGCTAACCCACGGCCACTTTAGACAGAAAGTGGCACAAACTTTAGCCCAAAACTCAATTTGCTTTGACAAATCACCTTTGAGTTAGCCCCATCTTTTATGGAGCCAATACACCTATCAGAAATGAAAATATAGTTGTGAATTTCAGCGATGTTAATTTTAGGATAAAAAAAAAGGCTTATTCATGATGACCTTTTAACTAAAGTTAAAGAGATAGCGATAATTAGCACACAGCGCTTATGGGGCTTCTTCATTGATGACACAGGTGACACACAAGGAAAGAATATAAGCAATTCATAGAACTTTTAGACCTTCTGATTATTTCCTCTTTCTTGAGTGGCAGCTGAGGCACGCCTGGATTCTATTCAGCTCATCAACCTCACCGTCAATAGTCAGATCATCGTTCCATTACTCTGCCAGTTAGCTCCATATCTCCCATAATGCCTGAGCTTTGTTGTTTTTTTGTTCCTGTGATCTGTGTTTCCTTGTGAGCTTTTTTTTTTTATTTTACTACGAGCTGCAGTTTTTTCCGACTGCTCTCTTAGTTCATCCTGTGTTCTATGAGCTCTTCCACCACCATGATGTGCATATTTTTTAAATGTTGATTTCATAGTGATGGTTTATATCAAAGATTGAGATGCTCCAGTTTTTGTTTCTGTCTGCAAACTGCAACTAATCAAATGGAGGAGCATAAAAAGCCTCTATTGTCAAAGGCAAATCCCATGAGGGATTGGCAGAAATCACAGGTGAGCACCGGGCATCACTCCACTGAACCTGAAATGCATTCAGACATGGCTGCCAAATAAACAGTAATTGTAGAAAATTGTAGAAAGACACTTATCCACCAGCTCCAGATACAATGGTAACACATCCACAATCGAGCATTGAAATGGGAGAACAGTTTGGTCTCAACACTACTGCTCAAATGCCTGCCAAAAAGTATTATAACATAAGTGTTTGCAAAAATAGACAGCGGCGGTGGCGGCAGCAGCAGCAGCCCAGTGGAGGAGTCAGCAGCCCAGTGGAGGAGTCATTTAAAAGGAAAAGGGGGAAAAAGAAGTAGCAGCAAGAATAATCCTGCAAATAAGCTGTTCTTTGAAAAAAGTTCAGAATTAAATGTAATAACAGTTTGGTATTAATTTGTTGTGATACTGCAAGAGCCATGTGTGAGTTCTTTTGTCAAGTGCACTATGATCTTGGATTTTGTGCTGTGTGAAGTTTGCCATGTCAGTGTTTTTAGCAATCTACACTCAGCTTTTTTCTGCCATGGCAATACTGTAGCATAACTAGAAAAATAGAACTTGGACAATGCAGACCACAGCGATTTTGTGCCTTCTACCGTTAGCCTGTGTGTGTATGTATGTATGTAATGTATGTATGTATGTGTGTGTATATATATATATATATATAGGCAGAAGAAATACAACGTTACATAACAGTTAGTCACTTTAGAATCAAAGCCAATGGACTTTTTAATGTTGTGTGAACCTAGCTCAAAAATAGCTTGCATTCACATTACCCTAAGCAAACTGTGCTCAAGTACAGATGCCTCTGACACAAACGTCACCTTATTGATATATAACATATGCAATTTATACCTTGGCCAACATGGCCCTAACAATGATAAAGTTGTAGAAGAATCAACAAAGAGGTCAGACTTAATGAATGTGATTCATTGGTTAATGACTGTCTCACTTGACACAAACAATCCAAGCTTATGATTTTAATCATTCCAAACCCCCTTTTTTTTAGAATTAGTGAAAAGTCAAATATAATTATATTACATAAAGTTTAAGTGTTGACTTTGAATGCTTAGATGATATGTGAGGTTAAATTACAGACACTGAATTTACATAATTTGTTTAATGTAGTGAGTCTGCATGTGAAGGAAGGATGCTCCCAATGCTGAACATTCAGAGGTAAATGATAGCAGTGACTGGTGAATACACAACCTCCAAATATACAGGACAAAATCTTGTGTGTTGTGTGGTTGTGTCTCTTACACTCAGCAGATATGTGTAATTATATACACCACTAGTGAAAAAGGAGTGGATCTCTTGTGGCCCTCATAAGTAAAAAAAAAAAAAAAGTGTTCCTCCTTTTAGTACTCCTAACAGCACATTTAAAACATAAAATAACTCTATGTTGTGTATCATGTCTTAATAATTAAAACTAAACATCATGCATACCAACAGACGTGGTGGTAGGATCAAGGCATGGGGGGATGATGGTCCGAGGCTGCTTTGCTGCTTCAGGGCTTATATGATTGTCAGAAATCTTGACATTAAACATGATGGTACTTGCAATAATGACCTGAAACACTCCAGCAAGTCCACCTCTGAAACCAAAATTAAAGAGTGGCTGAGAAAGTCCAGAATTAAATGCAATTTTGCTTTTTAATACTGATTAGAGAAAGTAAGTGTCAAGGCATTGAATGGACAGTTCACGCTTGAAAACACTGCAACAGGTCTTAATTAAAACTAGGGCAAAACTGCTTGATGGCATTATTGTTGCTCAGTTAGTTCTTAGTTCAATCCACATAAAGACAGGTTTTATTTTGTACCAGGATAAATAAGTGTTTAGAAACTGCATTTTCTATTGATTCAGTTTATAGTTTCCTGATATTATAATTCGGGTCTGAAGCATTTAGGTATGTAAAATAAAAATAAAGTGCAAAATACTTTTTTTTCACAACACTGTACGCAAACACACTATTTTTAACCCTTTGATTGCACAGCATATGTACCCCATGGGTCAAAATGACCCAAATAAATTTTCCAGGTTATTTCATGCTGACTGAGTTTTCTTTGCTCTATCTTTTGAATTAAATTTATTTTATGATTGAATATTTCAACTATTCTTTAAATATCTTGTTTTTAATTAGCACAGATCATTAATTGAACTTTTTCTTTCATACTTTATGAACTAAAATACTTTTTATGTTACTGCACAAGGGTCATCCCAGTGAGATTTAATAGTAAATGTCTTAATACTATAATAAAAACTTCCAGTAATTACCTTAAGCAGTGAATGGGAATGAAACTGTTATTTAATATTTGCAACATTTTTGTAATTTTCTATACATACACAATTTTCTGATAACAGATACTGTGGCTATTGACCTGAACTTTATCTGTTTATCAACTGTAAACTGGTGAAATGTGACCAACCAAAACAAGACACAACTGAACACATCACTAGAGCACAAATCACCATCTTAATTTTTACATCCCTCACAAATGATCACTAAGTGTTTGTGCTCCAGGCACACAGGCCTGGTGCACTGGGAACACCAGCTGCTGGCTTTTCTGTCTTTCCAAACTGGGCAGATCGCACTTCTCTTCCTCTTCCTTTGACCCTACGTGTCACAGCCCCTTTTCTCCAGTTCCCTCCTGTCCCAGTACTTTTCCACTGCCCTGCTCACATCACACCCTCTGATCACCACACCTACTCTCAGTCACGGATCACACACCTGCTCTCAGTCACGGATCACACACCTGCCCTCACTCATCAATCAGCTCACCTACCAGTGTATATATTCTCCAGCCTCACACTCACTCGGGGCCAGATTGTTCTTCTGCTCTCATGCAAGACTTTCCAGCGTTGTTTCCCTGCCGGATTACCCGTTACCAACCCTGCCTGTCTTCGTTCTGCCTGCCTTGCCTGTTCCCCGGACAACCTACCTGCGTTCTGCCCGACTACGACTTCTGCCTCAGCGTCTCTGGTTCCTGTCGGTTCACCTGGTTTAGACTTCTCCGCCCGGCCCCGACTACGCTGCTGCTCGTCCCACTCCCCGAGCCTGCAACCCATAGACTTTGTGCGGGCCCAGAAGAACGGACTATTTCCTGTGTTTCCTGGTCTGCCTGAGTTCCTGTTTGCCCGTGGGTTAATAAAAGTCATTACTACGGTCTAGCTTTCCAGAGTGCTGCTTTTGGGTCCTAAACTGCACCCGTTACACTACGGCCTGATGTCCTCTTGTAGCTGGGTGGTTGCTGTGGGTTTTGTTTTTTTTACCCACACCTTCCCATTGTCTCAATAATATGCTTCTGGAGTTTGTGTGCCATCCATGTGATCTTCATATGAGGCACGATGAGCTCTTTGCCCAGCTCCTTGATAAATAGCCAGTGTGCACTGCTCGCACAATCCATATAATCAGGGTGTTGTGCAGTGAACTTGGTGTAGGCATGGAGTGTGGCAACATCCAACATATTGTACCAGAGGACCATAGGCCATGTCCTCTGCTGACATGTGTAGTAAATAATCATTTGATCCATTGTGTCCACTCCTCCTTTTGTTTTATTATAGTACATGATAACTTCTGGTTTGTGCAAATGACTGCTGGCATCCACTGCTTTGTCATCATGCATGGTGCTCAGTACGACAACAGCCCTTCCCTTCTTCTGCATATAGCTCACCATGGTCATGTTGCCATGGAATCCAAATTCCGAGCTATGAAGCTCCTGTAATTTGGATGGCTTCATGATAGGTGGTATGTCAGGCTTGTTCTGGCGAAGAGTCTCAACAATGGTCAGGTTGTTGTTAAGGAGCTTCTCAGCCAGAGGGACATTGGTGAAAAAGTTGTCCATTTTTCCTTATAAAGGAATCAAACAAAAAAAAAAAACACATAAAAGATTGGGAAAAATATGTAGATATTGTGCTAAAACATATACATTAATTTCTCTCTTGTACTGTATATTCACCTGTCTGATTTAATTGCACGATTGTTGGATGACATTCTCTCCAATGTTCGTCTGTGCCTCCTGTCCAGGTTGTCTCCCTGTATAGACAGTTTCATCTATTGCATAAAGTGCCCTTGCATTTCATACATCCAAAAGATTTTTATGCCATATTTTGAAGGCTTGCTGGGCGTGTATTGCCCAAACTTGCTGCTCAACTGTGCTCAGCACAAGCTGCTCAACTATGGTGACACAGTCACTGTGGATGAACTGTCTTCTGCATTTGTCAAGGAAATAGTCCACACATACCTAAATGGCACAATCTGGTCAATTTACAGTCACAGAGCCATGGTCCTCTTGTCATCTAACCGTATGACCCAGCAGATATCTTTATGTCCCCCAATCCCCATGGTGGCTTTGTAAATGGGATTTCACAGCAGATCCACAAACAGCTCCCGCAAAGCCACATCCCAGCTCCTGCCCGCAAGGAAGGTCACGCCCATAAAGGCAATGAATTCTTCTTTATCAATGCTTCTCCACTCTCTTTTTTGCTGTGGCTGTTCTTCGTCCCTCTAAGTTGGTGCAATTCAGAACCTCCTCAAGGATATTGTCACTCATGAGCATATCCTAGGCACCTTTTGGTGAAACAGCTCTGGATCCAGGTGTAGGTTCTAGGCAGCTCCTCAGAATGTTATAGCTTCTTGTTTTGTCATGAGTGGGGGGAGTCTCATTCCAGTTAGAACCATTTGTTCTGAATTTTTTGGACTGGATCTGAGTTTCCTCATCAGCGGACTCATCATCAAGTCTTCTGCATCATCAGAGGAGTCTTCTTCATGTAGTACAGCTGGATTCCCAGACACACCCATATCCCCAGCTTGAAACTGTGGCAAATACTCTGGGTCATCATCAACAGAGGTGTCTGACTATGAACCAGGACAAATTGCTTCCTCATCTTCCTCACCTGGTTCTTCCTGCAGCATCGCTACAACCATCCCAGCAGTAAAAGGAGCAGCCATACTCTGAATAAAGTAGATCAAAAGCACAATAATAATTTCAGATAGCCATTTATAAACATACATAGTTATATTTTGGTGACTTGGATAAGTAGCTTTGCTAACTACTTTGCTTAGTTGCCTAGCAATCCACTTAGCTATGTAGTTAGCTAAGCCAACAACAATACAATTAGCTAACCAAAGTAGAATATTCAACAGATAGCTAGCTAATAGAAATAACTTGTAACATTCTGACAAGTAAACTATTCATTCTCAAGGCAACCTAAACATAATCTTTTTTTTTTCCAAGTTAATGTTAGAACAATTGAGAAACATTACTTACATGTATTAGATGTGAAAGGGCACTGTGCTAAGGTGTGGAGTGTCTGATAAAGGTACAATTCACAGTTCCCAACAAACTCTGCAGTAAATGCATGCAGGTCATTGTTCATCTTAAGAATGGACAAATAAAAATGATTTGTGTTAGATAAAAACAAGATCTTTACTGCATATCTGGAAAATTAAATAACATTAATTTATTTAAGTGTACCATAGAAACACTCAGCCATACACGAAATTACCTGTGTGGCGGGGTGGAACGGTGGATGACAACGCCACCTGGGGAATTTCACCCCAGGAATTAACCGGAAACAGGCACGCGCAGATACGGTTCGGTTCCAGAGGCAGAGACAGGATTGAGGGTTAGGCAGTACAATTTTATTAAATCCAACTTAACACCAAAATAACTCGGCTGTACGAAAATCAAACAAAAGGGGGTGGACAGGGCTGGGGCCCCACCCAGGTAAAACTCAATTAAGGGAGATAAACAACTAAAAACACCCGTGCTACTACAAACAAAACTACACACGAAAGGTGTGATAAAAACGCCCTCCACCAGGGGTTGGGTCCCCGCCGTGGCCCGCAGCACCTGTCCACAAAGAAAAGAGGACAATTAAATTTACAACGATAATCAGACGCGTCGAGTGCACATGCACACACACACCTCACACAGACAAGCGAATAAATGGCGACCAGGTCGTCCAAAAGAAAACGTCAACCAAGACACAAAAAGCAACAAAAGCAACAAAAGTAAATGTAAATTGATGCAATTTACATACTGTTAAGAGTCTAAAATTGAAAGTAATAGCTCCGTGGTCGCCTCGGCAGCACCACTACGTCTCAGCGCCGTCCCCCGAGCGAAGGGGGGGGCGAGAGAGAGAGCGCGAGAGCGAACAAGAGAGAGTCCCGAAAGCGGGACTGAGCCAAAGCAGCAGTGGGTCCAGTACACGAGGTAGTCCGTGCCGACTGTTTGGTGGCGCCACCACTCCGTGAAGGGTTCCCGCTGGGGCAACGCGACCCACCGACGCCAGCCGGCAGTCAACTGCCCAGGGTAAACTAGCGCGTGTGCCCTCACGGCAAAGCGTTCTAGGTGGAAGGATGGCGGGAGGAAGCACCAACCTTCTTGGCGCTGCCAAACAGCATGCTCGCGCTGTGAAACAGTTTGTTGGTCGAACCGCCCAGATAAGCCACAACCCCGCCGTACCGTCGAAGGGGGAAAACAACTGAGGTCAGCTGGAGGCAGTGCCTTATATAAACCCTTTCTCCCCACCCACCAATTAAGGCACTACCTCCATAGGACACCTGTTCGGAGGGCAGGCCACGCCCTGCCACATCCACCCCTATCTTTTGGATCGTCGACCCGACGAGAGACAGGGCCAAGTTAGCACCAAGGTCTAAACACTGCCGTTAGGGAATTGGATGCAGAGTCCAACGGCCGATTAGAAACTTCCCCCTGCGAATTAACTGACCGTGGAAGGTGATGCCTGTTTGAGTGACTGCCAGCCGTTGAACGAGCAGTCCAACGCAGGGACTGTTGACTACTGCAAGGCTGGTCGGCTGGGGGCACTGTTGGTGATGGGTCGCTGCTACTTACGGGTGCAGTCAGACTGCACGCACCCTGGGGTGCTGTTGCAGCCGGGGCAGAGGACGCCTGAGGGGTCCCAAATGGTGGCGGCACGGCAATGGATGGCACCGGGGCCTCGGAAACCAGAAGCCAGAGATCGCTGTTGGAAGAGTCGTCCACAGAGGCCACCCGTGGGGACAAAGATGGAGAAGTTGGTGAGGAGAGGGCCACAACCTCGGGCTGAACGACCACCTTTAGCATGTCTCTATGGACATTCCGAGTTCCACCCAGGTCACCCACGGGCGGCACAGTATAGACCACACCGTCGCCGATAGGGGCCCGCACAACCTGGTGGACAACAGAGCTCCAGAGGTCTTGGATCTTATGGCGGCCTCTAACACCATGGTCCCTCAGGTACACCAACTGTCCCACTGGCAGAGGTGCGTCTCGGACGAACAGATCGTGTCTCTCCTTGCGCTTACTCGCTGCCATCACTAGTTTCTCACGAGCACCCTCGAATGCCACACGAAGCCTGGCTCGGTGTTCTACCACCCAGTCCTGCACCTCACCGGGAATCGGGTCCGGCACACGACCCAGGAGAAAGTCAATGGGAAGAAGGGGCTCCTGCCCAAACATCAAATAAAACGGTGACTCACCCGTGCTCTGATGAGGTGTAGTGTTGTAACCAAAGAGCAATTGCGGAAGACAAGAAGCCCAGTCCCGCTTTCGGGAAATCGGCAATGTTCGCAGGAGGTTGTGAAGTGTCCTGTTGAACCTCTCACACTGCCCATTTCCGGCCGGATGATAGGGGGTGGTGCGGGACTTGGCAACCCCATACAAAGCACAAAGTTGGGAAATCAAACCACTCTCGAAGCTTATGCCCTGGTCTGAGTGTAGGCGACTTGGAACCCCATACTTGTAGAACCATTCTGTGACCAGAACCTGGGCTACTGTCACCGCTCGCTGGTCCCGGGTGGGAACAGCCACTGTAAATTTACTGAACACATCAGTCATGACTAAGACGTTCTCAAAGCCATTACGAGAAGGTTCGAGCAAAGTAAAATCCACTGCCAAAATCTCGTTTGGCCGGGATGCGAGAAGGTGGCCCATGTAACTCCGATGAACCTGCCCCGAGTCCTTCGCAACTTGACAGCGTTCACACCGCTGCACCCACTTCTTGATGTCGGATGACATTCCCGGCCAGTAGCAGCGTTGCCGCACCAGCTCGGTGGTCCTTTCTGTGCCTTGATGCCCATGCTCCTGGTGGAGCTGATGCAGGGTGTCCCCCTTGAGCACCGTGGGCAACACAAGTTGGAGTTGTTCTTCCCCACCATCAGAGCGGAACACCCGCCGGAAAAGCACCCCATTCTTTTCGACCAGGCGGTCCCACTGGCGCAACAGCACAATTGCGGGCTGAGAGAGCTGCCTCCTCTCAGCAGAGGTAGGGAGAGACCCACGTCGCCAGAACACCAACACCTCCTTTAATACAGGGTCCTCTTCCTGCATCAAGTGAAGATCAGCTGGAGAGTGAGATGGAAGGATAGAAATCAAGGACTGCAAGGCACCAACCATAGGACCAGGCTGGATGTTCGGCTGAAGGCTACACGGGACAGAGGTGCCAAGCAAAGATGGAATGACACAATCCGGCGTTGGTGCGTACTGTCGCGACAGTGCGTCCGCATTTCGGTTGTTTCGCCCAGACCGGTACTTGATCTCCAGATCAAAAGCAGCAAGCTCAGCAGCCCACCTATGCTCGGCCGCCCCCAGCTTAGCCGACTGAAGGTGGCTCAAGGGGTTATTATCTGTGTACACAATGCACTTATGCCCCAACAGATATTCTCTAAATTTCTCCGTCACGGCCCACTTGAGCGCAAGAAATTCTAGCTTCATAGAGCTATAGTTGGACATGTTGCGCTCAGTGGGCCGGAGCCCCCTACTCGCATAAGCCACCGGCCTCACGCAACCATCTGTCTCCTGGGAGAGCACTGCACCAAGCCCACTATGACTAGCGTCAGTTTCAAGGATGAAAGGACGTGAGAAGTCCGCGTAAGCCAATACTGGGGTGGAAACCAACCTTGACTTTAGAGCATTGAAGCTCTCCTCACACTCGGGCGTCCATGCGGAGCCCAGTGCCCGGCCAGATCCCCGCTTTGTTTTGGTGCCAGCCAGGTCAGCTACCAACTGGTGCAAGGGTTTAGCCATCTTGGCGAAGCCATCGACAAACCGCCTGTAATAACTGGCGAACCCTAAAAAGGACCGCAACTCACTGATGTGACGAGGACGCTGCCAGCCAGCCACAGCCTCTATTTTCTTGGGATCGGTTGAGACACCCTGGCTGGAGATGATGTGTCCCAAGTATGACACCTGCTCCTGGAAAATTGCACATTTCTCCGCTTTGACCTTAAGGCCCTGCCCCTGCAGTCGCCCGAGCACCATTTCCAGCCGCTGTAGGTGTTGCTCGATGGAAGATGAAAAGATGATTATGTCATCAAGATAAAGCAGGAGGGACTGACCTTGCTGATCGCCAAACATGCGTTGCATCAGCCGCTGGAAAGTGCTTGGTGCATTGCAAAGGCCAAAAGGCATCCGATTGAATTCGAAAAGACCAAAGGGGGTGCAAAAAGCGGTCTTGGGACGGTCCTGCTCCGCCACAGGCACTTGGTTATACCCACTGGCAAGATCAAGAGTGGAAAACCAGCGGGCCCCCGATAAAGCGTCCAGGCTCTCCTCGATACGAGGCAGTGGAAAGGCATCCTTTCTGGTCGTACTGTTCAGGAGCCGATAATCCACACAGAGCCTCAAGCCACCATCCTTTTTCCTCACCAACACGATAGGTGAGGCATAGGGACTGGAGCTCTCACAGATGACTTGTGACTCCAGGAGCTGGTTAATGTGCATCTTCACTGCCTCATACACGCCGGCGGGGAGGAGCCCGCTCACCATCGCATTCGCGGGCAAAATGGCCAGGCTGCTGGCATCGCCTGCAAATCAAGGGGCCTGAACGGGAGATTGGGGCTAAGGGAGGAGGGGCCTGCAAGGAAGCTACCGTCATTGTTAACTGATTTAACTGCTCTTGTTGACGCTTCAAGAGATCCATCACCGCGTCCAAGCCTGGTTCTTGGGGCCTAGCCTGCGGGACCTGGTGGGGGCGACCCTGCACTCCGTATTGGAGGCCGTAAGCCGTTGGCAATGAAACACTACGACCCCTAGTGCCACCTGGGAGACCTTCCCTCTCCCACCTGATCGCTTCGCCACGCAGTTCAAGCAAGGTGATAGTAGGCTGGCGACGAACCAGCTGCTTTAGCTCGCGACGAAGGGAACCATCTAGCACATGCTCAACAAACTGGTCTCTCAGCAGCACATCAGC
This sequence comes from Takifugu rubripes, assembly GCF_901000725.2. Classification (NCBI taxonomy): domain Eukaryota; kingdom Metazoa; phylum Chordata; class Actinopteri; order Tetraodontiformes; family Tetraodontidae; genus Takifugu; species Takifugu rubripes. Next base: position 5,177,331 of record NC_042297.1, on the reverse strand, counting down.
GTTTGGAATTCCATTGGGTGCCTGCCTCTCCACGCGGGCCATCAGAGACATCAGGGCCAATGAAAATTCCTGCAGAGTCTCACCTTCCAGCTGCTGCCGCTTGCTGTAGGGTGACGTAGGACTGACTGCAACCATACAGCTCCTTCAAGATGGCAAGTACACGCCCCGGATCCCTCTGTTCCTCCCGAGGGCGGAACTTTATCTCCTCCTTGGCCTCTCCCTCTAAATGGTCAACCATGAACAAGGCCTGTCTCTGCCTCTGGAACCGAACCGTATCTGCGCGTGCCTGTTTCCGGTTAATTCCTGGGGTGAAATTCCCCAGGTGGCGTTGTCATCCACCGTTCCACCCCCCTCCACCCCGCCACACCTGGAAAATGAATGTGGGTCATTTTGACTGCTGTTGTGCATTAGAAGGGTGTCACAGCTGCAGGCAATCATGCCCGTGAGCCGGCTCGCCCCGCACACCTGTTGTGCATCAGGACTCTAATGAGCACTCTTCTTAAACCCCGGAGGCACACCTGCTCCCTGCCAGATCGTTATTTGTTCCCGATGACTTTCCAGCGTATTCCTGTTTGCCTGCCTGCCTGGTTCCGACCTTGCCTGTTCCTGACCATTCTGTTTAGCCTGCTCCCCTGTAAACTCTGTCTGCCTTCTGCCCGTTCTCGACCTTGCCTGTCCTCGACTATTCTGTTCTGCTCGCTCCCCGGAGAATCCTGTCTGTTGTCTGTGTCATTTGGGTTCTTATTTGGTTCCTGACAGAAGGGTACTAAGGGGTTTTTATTAAAAAGGAAAAATATAAAATAAGGATGAATAATGAAAAAAGTAAATTAAGGTATACCTTGAATAATGAATTATGAAAGATTTATGCCAAAGATATAGAAGATAAACACTAAGCTGGGTTACTTTTGACCCATGTTTGCAATATGTAATACTGTCCCTAAAGCAGTTTATTTTGACAACAGCAGATTTCTAACAATAAAAATTACAATGTAATGTAAAGTAAGTATTTTACTGATCCCAACAAACACAGCATTTGCTGTAATGCCCTTCAAAAAATATGGATAAACAGTGATTCATTACTGAGGGTACTCACTCACTCAAAACCACAAAGGAATTAAAATATTTAAATCTGCCCAATGATAAACTATAAGCTTTTTTCCCCAACTCAGTTACTGTATATGCATTTTATCAATGGATTTACAGTATTAATTGGGGTGAAGTGTTGTAGATGGTTATGGCACAGGAATGGAGAACATTGTAATATTCAATAAGCTCTATTGTCACGGAGGTTGAACCTCAACATATTGTGCTGTATTAACAGACAAATCCACCATTGTAGTTTTTGTCCTAAAGTTAGCAAGGTCGGGTTGTTGAAAGTCTTTATCCATCTATGACCTTTTTGTGATTATTGCGCATTAGGTTGTTATGTGGAAATTTGAGGGTTACACAAATTCGATACTTCCAATATTTTTTCAGGGTGTATTTTTGTGATTTAAAAAGGTCTGCCTTTACTAAATTTGTTCACTAAATATTATCACTAAAGTACAGCCTGAAGTGTAGCAACAGAAATTACTTTTTTGCTGTGATCAATATGTGGCAACATTACTCTAGTATGGAGACGTACTTACCTTACACAGAGGAGGTAAATACTTTCATCATTGTACTGCACTGCCTGACTTTTTCTGCTTGTTCCTTCTTTGTCCTCCTTTCCTGGAGAAATGCTCCAGGGAACATACTCACTGCCCATTCATTCTTAAGAAACACATCAACACCTTTGTCACGAGAAGGAAATATTGGCTCCAGCAACACAAGACAATTGCATCTAAAGTCAAAAGCAGTGGAGATGGGGGATATCTCTAAGTTGTTTTTTACCCCCTCCTGGACAAAGCTGTGAGCCAGCCCGACCAAATGTAATGGTCTCCGTGACTGCCTGGCTGCTCCTTGCATTAGGTGCAGGTTATTATTACCCTGCAGGATGCAGGTTCATTACAGCCACTCTTCCCTCCTCAACACACTTTGATTTGAGTGAGAGTGGAAGAAAAATACAAAGATTACTTAAGTGAGTTCAAGGGTGAACTGTTCTAATGATGTAAAATTTCACAAATAAGCCAGGACAGCAGTCAGACACATCTCCTGCTGGAGACAAGATATTGAAATGTATTTCCATGGCTTGTGTAAAAGAAAATGAACTGAGAATGTATTTTAAGCTGTTTTATAAATGGAAAAGACATAATGCCAATAGATCCTGACAGAACAGGATTTTACACTTGAATTAATTAGGGGGGGAAAGGGTTGCAGAGATCAATAACAGCAGGCAACGTCATTTCTGTAACCATGGGTTACTACCACTGCTGTTACTTCTCTGTGACTATTTTTGTAAAAACATTAATAATCCCAGGTGTCTGTGGCTGAGTGAGTCACCAAACGCAGTGCCATCGATAAAGAATCACTGAGCAGGAATCAAAGGCTGCCTGGGCGATAAAAATAAACTCAGTACTATATACACCTCAGAACTAAGTTCTGTCAGAAAGAAATACAACCAGAAATAGTTCCAGAATTATTCTCACAAGAGTGTTCTGGAAGGAACTGTCCGGCACTCCTTTAAGACATATACAAACACTCTTAATTCTGATAACTTTTATTAAAATTCCCCATAGTGCACTTGATTTGGCATGTTTAAATAGATTGCAACCAGCAATATAACTGCCTGTTCCTCATAAGGCACATCGAAGGTTACATTAAAAGCCCGATCCCCAGCATGCTGCTGCCTCCTCATTATTTATATCTATAGAGGATATCACATATGGCAACAACAATGAAAGCTAGAAGGTGATACAGCAAGATAAGACATGATCGCTGTATTTATATACTAATTTGCAAAGTGAAGTGTAGGAAAGCTTGGAAGATATTGAGGTGGTGCTGCCAGATAGTGAAAGTTGTGCACTCTCATTAGCAAAGAAGAACCATGGCTACCACGGTGGGTTACATGTCACCATTTGATGGCAATTCACAGGCATGTGAAGAGTACTGTAAGACAATGGGCACTTTTTGAGTAGCAAATGACATTGATGATGAGGGCAAGCAACAAGCTGTGCTGCTGAGCAGTGTTGATTCACAGACGTAGACACCAACAAATCTACTCAGTCTGAAGAAACAAGGGGGCAAGTCCTATTGGGAGCTGGTGAGCTCATTAAAGTAAAATAATGTGAAGATGGAAGTTCAACGCAAGACAATGGGCACCTGAGGAAAGTGTGGGTCAAAATGTGATGGAGCTACGAAAGCTCCCTCAAGACTAATTACGGAGGTTCTCTCACTACAAGTCTCTTATTTACGGCATAATAAGGACTACAGAGATTCACAATCACTCAATCAGAAAGGATCCAATGAAGCAGCGAGCCAATTTTAGAGAGTCCACTTGGAGGGGAATGTCCTTTGAGGACAGCCACACCCTTTGGCCTGGCTGAGAGGATGGGGCCTGATTCTGCCCCGATTCACCTGATTCTAGGACTGTCGTGATGAACGCATAAGGGCAGACCAGACCTGCTACCACATGCTCCTGCAGTGCTGGAGATCGGTCTGCATGGAAGGCACTGCCATCTCATCCTCCTGGAAATTGAGCAAAGGGGGCTGATAGCCCAGAGAAGCCATGAAAGGGGACATCCCAGTGGCGACAGACACCAGCAAATTATGGGAATATTCCACCTCAGGCAGAAATTAACTCAAGGCGGTGGTTGATGAGCCAAGACACACCACAGGGCCCTCTCCAGACACTCTTTGGCCATTTCAGTCTTGCTGTTATACTGATGGTGGTACCCTAAAGCCATAGTACAATGCAGAAAGCCTTGCATTCCTAAAGGAGACAAACAGGGGCCTGATCTGAAACAATGTCCCTTGGGAAACCTTGCTCCCTAAGCATCACATGTTTGACCAGTAGGTCACCAGTCTCTGCTGCAGAGGAGTTTGGAGAAGGTACATGTCCTGCGACATACTATCAACCACTGTGAGAATGGTGGTACAGACAGCTGGATGGCAGTGGTGCACTGAGGAGCAGCTCAATGCAGCATTTGTAAGGGTCATTTTCATGTTATTTTTGGCTATCCTCCAAATCTTGCCCGTGGTGTATTTGAGAATATAATACCAGTAGATCTTGCTTTTTGCTTAAAAGTGCTCATTTGCAAAAAAAAAAAAAAGTAGTTCACACTTACTGACCTTAACAGTGCTATTCTGAAGTTTGGGTCAATGGGACAAACAGACCTAATGTGGGAATGTTGAAACAGAGCAACCCAGTAAAACCCTGCGTCAATCAACAAAAGACACAAATACAGGTAGCCTTGCAAGGGAGAGCGAGCAGCAGGTCACTCTGCTGCTGCTCTGCAAACCTCCTTTCTTTATTCACATCAGCTCATTATCCATGTGGAATTTTCACCTCCTCCCAAGATGTTTTTAGGGTTTCAGATAACAATCTCACAGTAAATCTGGTGCTCTGGACAAGTGTACTAAATCAAGAGAGGTGAAAAACACTCTGTTTCCTCTTCATGCACTTAGGTGCTAAACATACAAATGCATTTAAATGATAACAATAGAATAATTATTCTCACAGGAAATGCTCATGAAAATTGGACTTTGCTCCAGTTCTAACCTTTTTTATTTCACTTGAGGATGAGCCTGCATGGCTCAATTTCATGGATCTGAAGGATATCACAGAGCTTGCTGTTGACCCTGTGCACAGTGATGGCTCACTTGCTTTTTAAGAGCACAGGCAGAGGTACAAACAGTTGTTCCCAGACAGCAATCTGCTCCCCAAGCACCACTATCTAGATCACTACCTCCAGCTGATTAGGCTATTTGATCCAGCTGTCCATCAGTGGATGATGTGCCTTGAGGCAAAACACATTTTTTTCAAGCAAATCATTCAACACACAGGTTGCTTTGAAAATGTGCCTCTGTCATTAGCTTCAAAACATCAACTGATGATCGCATACCACTTAAGCTCTAAAATAAATCAGCTACAGTATATCCACTCTACCTGCAGACCTACTCAAAGAGGACATAGCACAAGTCATCAGACAGAAGTTCACAAAAGCACTTGAGGTTTAACTTGCACAGTGTGTGACACCAGAAGGCATTACTTATGGAAAGGGTATGAAACTGGTCAACAGAGCAGTTGCCTGAATTTAGTGAAACTGACCAAATCTGCATTTTACACGACATGACACAGTTATCCTAAAGATCATATTGATTGATGGCAGGCATCAGAGGTTGACCATCTGGAATAGACTCCTGGAGTCTGTTGAAGACCTTATTGTCAAAGTCAACACGAATGCAACTTCAAGTTGGATTTATAGTTTGGGAACGAGTTCTATAACCTAACTTCAGTGCTGGAGGTGAAAGGCAAAGGAACTCGCCTCGGCCTATAGCAGCATAGCTAAGATGTTAACCTAATGATTAGACAACCCCTTAAGTATGATAATTTGTCTGTCTATGATAATAACTGGAACGACAGAATGAGTAACAATAAGCTTTTCAAAGAGGTAGGTTTTAAGCCTAATCTTGAAAGTAGCGATGGAGTCAGCCTCCCGTACCTGGACAGGGAGCTGGTTCCATAGCAGGGGGGCCTGGTAGCTAAATGCTCGGCCCCCCATTCTACTCCTAGAAACTCTGGGAACCACAAGTAGACCAGCATTCTGAGAGCGGAGCGGTCTATTGGGCTCGTAAGGTGTCACTAGCTCCTCCAGTTAGGATGGAGCTAGGCCTCTGAGGACCTTGTAGGTCAAAAGAAGGGTTTTTTAAAATTATTCTAAATTTAACAGTCAGCTAATGAAGAGACACCAGTACAGGAGTTATGTGATCTCTTTTGTCAATACCTGTCAGAACTCTGGCTGCAGCATTTTGGATTACCTGAAGGCTTCTTAAAGATTTGTTTGGACACCCTGATAATAAAGAATTACAATAGTCCAGCCTGGAAGGAACAAATGCATGGACTAACGTTTCAGCATCATGCCGTGTCAGTAGCTTTCTGATCCTTGTGATGTTCCTCAGGTGAAAAAAGGCACTTCTAGAGACTGTTTTAATGTGTGAGTTGAAGGAGAGATTTTGGTCACAAGTTACTCCTAGATTCCTCACAGAGAGCCTAGATGTTAATGAGATACCAACAGGATGCTGTGATCAACTGTATCAAAAGCAGCACTGAGGTCCAACAGAACCAGCATAGAAACCAGTCCATGATCTGAAGCTATAAGAAGATCATTAGTAACTTTAAGAAGTGCTGTTTCTTTGCTGTGATGAGCTCTAAAGCCTGACTGAAACATCTCAAATAGGCTGTTTCTCTGCAGGTGCTCCAGTAACTGAGTCACCACCACCTTCTCAAAAACGTGAGAGATAAAAGGAAGGTTGGATATTGGCCTATAGTTTGCTAAGACATCAGGATCCAGTGATGTTTTTTAAGCAACGGCTTAATCACTGCCACCTTGTAGGACCGGGGTACATAACCTGTCACTAAAGAACCATTGATCTGGTCCAGGATAGAGCTGCCTATCAATGGTAAAACATCCTTCAACAGGTCTGTTGGGATGGGATCTAAAAGACACATGGTGGACTTGGATTTCTGAATTAGCGAAGACGCCTCAGAAAAATATATAGGGCTGAAGGAGTTTAAGGGCTCGTTGGAGAACCCGTATGTTCCCACAGTCAGCACATCTGGTGATGGTCCAGTTGTTGGGATGGCCTGGTTAGCTTTTTCTCTGATAGCTAGAACTTTATCAGTGAAGAAGCTCATGAAGTCTTCACCACTAAGGGAAGAAGGGATACATGGATCTAAAACACTGTGACTCTTGGTTAATTTGGCCACAGTGCTGAAAAGAAACCTGGGGTTGTTCTTGTTTCCTTCAATTTAAGAAGAAAAATAAGCTGTTCTAGCCTTACGGAGGGCCTTTTTGTAAACTAATAGACAGTCTTTCCAGGCTACATGATAGCTATCTATTTTACAAGAATACCACTTCCTTTCTAGTCTTAGCATTTTCTGCTTGAGGGTTAAAATGTGTGAATTATACCAGGGAGCACACCTCCTCTGATTTACTATTTTCTTTTTCAGGGGGGCAACAGAATCAAGCGTGATGCTCAGTGAGGTTGCGGCATCTTCAGTAATAGAGTTAACCTCAGCAGGGCTAAGATTATAATGATTGATCCCTGGGGAAACACACAGTGGTCCTGGGATCAACACAGGGATTGCTTCCTTAATCTTTGCTACAGCATTATGTGAAAGACATCTGCTATATTAAGACTGTGCTCTGAGCATAGAAGAATCCTTAATCATAAATGTAAAAGTGATCAAATAATGATCTGACAGGAGTGGCTTCTGAGGGAACACTGACACATGTTCTACCTCAACACCATAAGTCAGGACTAGATCTAGGATGTGGTTGAAGCTATGAGTTGGTTGGTTTATCTGCTGGAAGAAACCAACTGACTCAAGTAATGAGATGAAGCCATTTCTAAAGCTGTCATTTACAACGTCTATGATGGATATTAAAGTCTCCAATGATAATGACTTTGTCCGTTCTAAGGTCCAAGTCAGATAAGAAATCAGAGAACTCAGGTAGGAACACTGAATGTGGTCCAGCAGGGGGCCGATATACAACTACAAACAAAAGTGGCTTTTCTGCCTTCCGGTTCAGATGCCAAGAGTCAGGCTTTCAAATGAACTGGAAGTGTGTTTTGGTCTAGGATTAAGTAATAACTTGGAGTGATAGATTGCTGCCACTCCCCCTCCTCGACCAGTAACACGAGGAATATGATAATTAAGATGGGTAGGAGGAGTAGATTCATTTAAGCTAACATACTCCTCCCTTCTGAACCCAGGTCTCAGTAAGACAAAATAAATCAATGTGATGATCCACTATCAAGTCATGCACTAACAGGGATTTACACAAAAGAGATCTAATATTTAACAGTCCACATTTAATTGTGATATTAGTTTCTCAAACTCGAGCTTTGGTATTAATTTTAATAAGATTATGGTGATTGACCACTTCCCTGCTCTGTGCTTGGTGAACTTTTAACAGTGGAACAGAGACTACCTCTATAGTGTTAAATATATTATTGTTGGTGGATGAAGGTTCTATGGAAGCAGCAGAGAGGTGTGTAAGACTACAACTCTGCATCCTGGTCTGGAGCCTGGTTTGTCAGGTCACTTTGGGTCTAAACATTTCATCGCTGGCCAGATTAGGGAGGGGACCAGAGAATGCTACGGAATCTGACGTAGTTTTTGCGTTGTTGAACACCAACTCTATGTTAATTTTGGTGACCTCCGACTGACGAAGCCGGTTGTCATTTGCTTTGACGTGAATAATAACTTTCCCAAATCTACGTTTACTTCTCGCCAGCAGCTTTAGATTGGCTTCTATGTCGCCCGCTCTGGCCCCCGGAATGCACTTAACTATGGTTGCTGGAGTCGGCTTCACGTAGCGCAAAACAGAGTCGCCAATTACCAGGGTCAGTTTCTCAGCGGGTGTGTCGCCGAGTGGGGAAAAACGATTAGCCACGGGAAGCGGGTGGTGGTGCACCATGGGCCTTTGGTTTGGGCTACGCTTCCTGCAAACCGTCACCCAGCCGCCCTGGCTAGCCGGCTGCTGGGGAACCGCTAGCTGTAGCTACGCTAGGCAGCTCCGCAGCAGCTAGCTTGTCCTGGCTACCTGACGCAACTCCAGCTAACGCCAAGCTGCGGAACCGCGTCTCAAGCTCACTAAGTCTCGCCTCCATAGCCGTTAATAAACTACACTTTCTGCACCTATTTCCTTCTCTGAAGGAGGCAGAGGAGTAACTAAACATTTCACACGCTGAACAGACAGACACCGGGTGAAACAGACAGTGAGGCCATGCTAATGCTAATAATTGGCGGAGCCCTGTATTTGTTTAATACAGGTTATTTCTCACTGTTGTTATCAGGTGACTAGAATGTCCCAAGTATTCAATTTTCAGTAAAGTGAAGTAAGTAAAGTAAATCCAACACACACAAGTGAATCCAACACACCGTGCACAGTGCAACCAACGAACGATTGAGAGGACAGGAAGTGAAGCAATACGTTACCAGAATCCACCCATGACCCACAGTGAATGTACAACCACCTGGCAAAGGACTTGCAGGCTTGTAAATAAGAAATGACACAATTGTGCTATTGGGCACAAAAGAAAGAAGATTGAAAGAAGATCATCAAAACTAAAACCTGATGTCATCTATGAAGTGATGGACTTGGAAATATTGAAATAAACTAGACCAAAGGATGCCAAATCAGTGTAATAAACTATCAAAGCTTGCAAAAATAATTTATGTATTAAATTTGTGAATGTCCCATCCCTGTCAGAGTCAATCCAGAGTCTAACCAAGCTAGGGAAGATAATTATTATGTATGGTGCCTTAGATAGAAGCTTTATTAGCCAGGTAAGTTTTCACATACAAGGAAATTGACTCCGGTTTACAGCACTCTCTGTTGTGGTTCTTGGACGTGACTCGTTTCTTCCCTCCTCCCTTCACCTGCAGGAGCGACTGCCAGGGCTGGGCCGATCCCTGGGGAGCGCTGAGCCGCTGACGAACCTGCAGCTCATTGCTTTGATTCGGCAGCTACTTAAACTACCCTCTCTTTGTCTCCTGTGCTGGATTGTTTGTTTGTGTTGTTTGAATCAAGCGCCAGCTCCCCGTGATTATTAGCCCTTCGCATCGTTTATTCCTTTCGCCCAGTAAGTTTGTTTAGTGCGTTGTCACATCTTTCTGTTGTTTCCTTTCCCGTCGATTTTTCCCATTTTGATGGTGATTTTACGTTCGCTCTTTCAGTTGTTACTTTCTCGGAGTTTTGTTGTTACTTTGTTAATAAAGAATCTTTTGTTTGCACTCTGCGTCTGGGTCCTGGCCTCCTTAACCGAGCCATAACACTCTCCAACATAATGTAATAATTAAAGTGTTCAGAACACCAGATTTACTGTGAGATTGTTATCTGAAACCCTAACAACCCTAACAAGTGTTCTACTTCCGGTCTGTGCGCAGACTCATCGCTGTCCCAGATGAGGCCGATGACAGTTGTGTCGTCCGTGAACTAGGAGTTTCACAGTTGGGAGAAGAGAAGGTTATTAAACTTAAAATCCCATGTAAACCAATCCCATATTTTGAGGGTCTATGAGGTGGAAATACAATATGTAGCTTGAAAGTGGCACCAGTCAGCATCAGGAGTATGGTGCAATACATATTTTTTTTGAACATTCATAGCCCAATCATATTGAGAAAAATTTGGAAGAACCAAGTTACCTTGGGTTTTTGGCCTCTGTACCTGTATTCTGACCTACTTAGCATCTTATAAAAAAATATATAATTAAAGCCTTATCAGAGGATTTTTTTTTTTTTTAAAAAGAGAGATTTAGGAAGGTCTAATTTAATTTTCTTGAATACTGACTTTCTTTGTAAAAGATTTTTCCCTTGTGGTAATGGTAATATTTCATTAAGATATCTTAAACTGGGTACTGCTAAAACATTTGGGAACCACTGGCTGCCATTAGATGATGTTTCAGTGTGTGTTGTTAGTATGCATCCTGTTCCCAGATTAACATTTGTAAAGGAGAGGATGAAAGAAAGCCATACAGGGCAGGAGTAATTGTATCTGGTCTGGAGAAAGAGAGGAATTAGCATCACGCTACCGGAAAGAAAGATGCCATAAGGTTTATATTATATTTATTATAATGTATATAATCTTTTACATTTTTTACTGACGAGGTGCTTCTGTCTTCCTCCCTGTACAGGACTGTATCTTACCTCATGAAGACAGTTATGAATGTAGAGATATAGCTAATTTCCAGCAAAATAATGTATCTGAAATGTGCTGCTACATTATCATCTATAGAGTTTTAGTTCCACTATTTTTTATTTTTCAGTGGAAAAAGAGAAGAGATTTTTATCTTCAATAATAACTCATCAACCCTCAAGGTTCAATGCAGGGTGAATTTTGAAAGTTCTTCTACTAAAGCAGTTTTCAAGTTTTATCTTTAAAAATTAAAAACACTTGTGAGGGTGATGTTTTGGTCACCCGCGCTGTTCGTTCACTAGACTCAGATCAACCACGCAAACAACAGGAGGCCTTGCAAGGGAGAGCTGAGCAGCAGTTCAAGCTTCCTCTCTCAACTCCGTCCGTCTGCTGCTCGCTCACCTCTTTTATTTGGTGCACACAAGATTTATGTCAATCCGACTGTTCATATACTTATTTATAGTCAACACTGTTAACTTGAGACAATGAAGTCCATTGTGAATGATTGAGATTGTAGCACCCATGAGAGTCTCTACTTTCTCATTTAGTCTGCTGAGAAAATATAAGAATGTCTCTCATGGTTTCCTATATGTCATAAATCTGACAAGAGGTGGACATTTGACCGTTGGGCCTGTATGATACCAGGGTGCTGTGTAGGCTGTGGCGTGTCAAATAAAGATGCACATATGTTATACAAAGTTGATATAGTGTGGTGAAGGAGACACACAGTGCAAGGTCGTCTTACATTAAGTCACTGCCGATGAAGGCAAGGACATCTTGGCTATAGTGCCTTTCATTTAAGTTTTAAGGCTGGCTGCACCATCTGTCACTGCAGGGGGAAAAAACTTGTACAGCTCAATTGAGAAATTGCTGTTGCATGAGACCACTTTTTCTGCTTAGTGTGCACTCTATTTCACTTCATCAAGAGACACTTCACCTCAAATGTTTGACATACTTGAAACCCAACAGCATTCTGCACCTGCTCCAGTACCTTTTCAATACGTTTGATGAATAATTTTTGTGATGTCAAAGTTCTAGATGAGGGATTCTTAATCTTTTTGACTTCTGTGTCCAGTCTTACAACTACAGAGTGGCCTGGGGACCATTTGATTTAATTAATCTGAGTCTGTGATTTGTACTCAGTAACTAATTCAAGTCCACTTACAGATTAACAAGTGAAAAAATTGTGAAATAAATGATATGATATACTGTGATATCTCAGACATTTATTTATATTGTACATGTAAACCTGCATGTACAACACTGAAGAGGCTAATTATCAAGAATAGAATGCCAAAAATCAGAAATCCAAAACTATTTAGATTTAGATAAATTGTCAAAAAAAAAACACATGGTAAATAGATAATGATAAACTGTAGCAAAAATGTAAATATAGTGCAAAACAAAATATTGCCTTATACCCTGCTGATGAAATTTATACTAGAGCAGTCTTCATTTCTGCATGGCAGAACAAGAAGTTACTCTTCAAATCTGTGAAAAATGAAAACAGTGTCAATAGCATTTTTAAACAAGCTGCAACTCTCATTCTACAGTATGTTCACCTTTTTAATAAGACACTTGGGCCTGCATCACAGGCATGATTAGATCCTGTCTGGGTGGAAATGGGGAAAGACTGACTCACAGGGTCGCCACCAGTCATACCTTGAGTCTGTATTGAGCTTTAGTTATGGTCTTATTGACATAGGTATGTAGCCATGAAACATCATCATCTTTATTTATGAAGCACTTTAAAATCAACCAAAGCTGAAACAAAATGCTGTACATAAATAAGAATAGAATGAAGACAAAAAGGTAAAAAATAAAAAACCTAAAATACCAAAATAAGAGCACAGTCTGGGCTGAAAGCCAAGAATTAAAAGTGTGTTTTAGCACGAGTTCTAAAGATGGACAATGAAGGGGCTTGTCCAATGAGTAGTGGGCTCTGTCCCCTCTGAGTGTCCGCTTAGACCTTGATACCTCCAAGAGCAGCTGTCCAATACACAGATGGAGACGAAATTCTAATAGAAATAGATTTTTTATAGCATCTTTGTTTTACATCCGTCTCAGCCGCTCCCTCAATCAGTCCTGGCACCCACCTAAAACATATGGGTGAACTTGAGCAAGAAATGTCAGATATCCAACAGAGATTCGGTCTCCGACAAGAGCAGTTACAAAACCTTGACAGAACTCTTTAAGGAAACGTAGGTACTATTAACCTCCATTTTAGTCACTAGTATAACTTATTGTGATAGAGCCTTGCATTTATGTTCTACACCTCCTTCCTCATCTCTTTCTTTTATCTCCTTCTTTTCTGCCATCTCTTCTCCCATTTCAAAAGTCAAAAAACAAGGCGCTCAGGTCAGACGGCCCAAAGGCATGGGGTCACACATATGACAGTGTATGCCGGACCCCCATCCACTAGCAGCGGGGGAGGTGGGGCCGGGCGATCTGGGACCAAGGGGCTCTCATGGGCAGGCTTAATCCGAGAAACATGGAAGGTGGGGTGCACGCGCATTGACCGGGAAAGCCGGAGTCTGACTGCCACCGGGCTGATGACTCTGATGATGGGAAATGGTCCCACGTACTGCAGGGCCATTTTCCTGGATTCACCCCGAAGAGGCAGGTCCCGCGTAGATAGCCACACACGTTGTCCTACTCTGTATCTGGGGGCCGGGGTCCAGTGCCGGTTGGCCGCCGCCTGGGCTCATGTCCACCTGCAGCGGCGGGCATAAGCTGCTGCAGAGGGACAAGACGCTTCGCCTGCTTGTGCCGGGAACAGAGGGGGTTGATATCCAAAAACACACTGGAACGGCGACATTCCCGTCGCCAAACTGATCAGGGAGTTGTGGGCATACTTGACCCAGCCCAGAAAGGTCGACCATGTGGCCGGGTCCCGTGTCGCCATGCACCGGAGGGCCATCTCCAGGTCCCGATTTATCCTCTCTGTCTGGCCATTGGTCTGCGGGTGGAATCCTGAGGACAGACAGCGGTGGCTCCCAGATGCCCGCAGAACTCTTTCCAAAAGACAGAGGCAAACTGAGGGCCCCTGTCTGACACCACACTCTCCGGTAATCCGTGAAGCCGAAAAACGTGCTGGATCACAAGTTGGGCCGTTTCCTTTGCCGACGGCATCTTAGGCAGGGGCACGAAGTGAGCCATCCTACTGAACCTGTCGGTGATGGTCAGAATGACAGTGTTCCCCGCAGACTGGGGCAGCCCACTGACGAAGTCCAGGGCGATGTGTGTCCAGGGTCAACGTGGAACCGGCAGAGGTTGCAGTAGCCCGGCAGGTGCTTGGCGTGGTTGTTTCTGCTGGTTGCAGACGGGGCAGGCATTAACAAACTCCTGGACATCATTCCCCAGGGAAGGCCACCAAAACCTCTGCTTCAGCAGACCCGCCGTCCGACGTGATCCCGGATGGCAGGCCAGTCGAGAAGCGTGGGCCCACTCCAGGACCTCAGTCCTGAGAGAGTCAGGCACGAAGAGCCGGTCGTTGGGGCAGGCGCTAGGCCCAGGTTGATTGACAGCCGCCCTACGGACTCTCTCCTCGATCCCCCAGGTTATTGCTGCCACGATGCACGAGGCGGGAAGAATGTTCTCCGGGGTCCTCCCCGGGCCTTCGTCCTCCTTCCCCGCGAACTGTTGAGAGAGGGCATCTGCCTTGCCGTTGCGGGACCCTGGGCGGTAGGAAAGGGTAAAGTTAAACCGGGTGAAAAACAGTGACCACCGAGCCTGCCGGGAGTTCAGCCTCTTGGCTGTTCGAAGGTATTCCAGGTTGCGGTGGTCTGTCCACATGATGAAAGGCAGCGTAGCACCCTCCAGCCAATGCCGCCATTCCTCCAGTGCCAACTTGACTGCGAGCAGCTCCCTATGTCCCACGTCGAAATTACTTTCTGCTGGCGTCAAGCGGCGGGAGAAGCTGTACACAAAGCGAAAGGAAGGGGGCCGAGGACTAGTAAGTGTCCGAACTACTGTCCAGGAGGAAACAACAAGCCTCCAAGAATACATCAAGAAGATGGCCCCCACTGAGTGAATGCCTCAGGCAACAAAAGCCCACGAAGGAGGAGGAACCTGAGGGGCTATCATAGAAGGACAAGCCCATGCATGGAATGTACCACCGACAAATTGAGGAAGTGGCTGATATCGAGAAAACATACCAGTGGCTGACAGAGGCTGGGCTGAAAGACAGCACAGAGGCACTAATCATGGCTGCACAAGAACAGGCCCTGAGCACCAGAGCAATAGAGGCCAGGGTCTACCATACCAGACAAGACCCCAGGTGCAGACTGTGTGGAGATGCCCCTGAGACAGTCCAGCACATCACAGCAGGGTGCAAGATGCTGGCAGGCAAGGCATACATGGAACGGCATAACCAGAAGCCTGGCATAGTGTACAGGAACATCTGCACTGAGTATGGGCTGGAGGTCCCAGGGACCAGGTGGGAGACCCCCCCGAAAGTGGTGGAGAACGAGCTGGCCAAGATCCTGTGGGACTTCCAGATCCAGACTGACAAGATGGTGGCGGCCAACCAGCCTGACATAGTGGTGGTGGATAAACACCGGAAGACAGTGGTGGTGATAGATTTAGCAATCCCGAGTGATAGCAACATAAGGAAGAAGGAACACGAGAAGCTGGAGAAGTACCAAGGGCTAAAGGAGATGGAGAGAATGTGGGGCATGAAGGCAACAGTGGTCCCAGTGGTGATCGGGACACTAGGGGCAGTAACACCCAACCTGAGTAGATGGCTCCAACAGATACCAGGAACCACATCAGAGATCTCTGTCCAGAAGAGTGCAGTCCTAGTGTTAGATCCATTATATTAAAGTTATCTCTTATTTGCTTTTGCCTTGTTATATTCTTTATTCTCGTTATATTGTTTCTCATTACTTAATGTTTCCTATTATTTGTTAATGCTTAATGTTCATGATGCTTGATGTGTGAACTCGAACTTCTCTGGTCAAGGGCGACAGAAATGCAGCTGCTGTGGGGAAGTGACATTGACTGGAGATAGAGCTGCAGGGCATGACCCAGGAGGTGTTCTTTTAATCTGTCTGATATGGAAGAATGTGCTGTTCGCGAGCTAAGATAATCAAATCAGTGGAGACCTACGTATAATCTCACCATTATGATTTACAGTCTTTTGCTTTGTTTGGGACCTGCTATCTTGTGTTTTCCCCCTCCCTTTAGGCACATTTGAATTCTGTGTAACTAGGGACCTCCTAATTTCAATAAAAGAAGGATGGCGGAAGTTGTGCGTCAGAACGTGTTGGAGATCTTTAACTGAGCACATCTCTCCGTTCTCCTTGCAAGTAAAATTCAAAACTGTTGTATTTGCCTCATTTGTTTTTCTCGTGTTTCAGGTCGTTTGAACCAAACACCTAGGAACAGCTAAGATCCTGCACAGAACCCTCAGACTCCCAGGCCTCTGGTAGAGGACCCGAGTCTGAAGGAAGGAGGCACCGCCCAGGAGGGCGAGGAAGAGATTTTATTATATATATACACATATATATATATATACACACACACACACATATATACATACATACATATATATATAGAGAGAGAGAGAGATTGTTGATTTTTTTTAAACTCAATTTAACTTGTCATTTCAAATATTATCCAAAACAAACAGAAAACAAACATTCAGTTAAGGAGGAATCCAAAGACCAGTTCCTCCTCCACCAGACAGAGTTCATCATTTAGGCACCATGTGCTCTTAAACCCCTTAAAATTGTTCATTTCTCAGTAAAAAAAAAAATTAAACAAAGGGACAGAGGGAATGTATGTGGCCTTGTCGATGCTCTCAAGCCGAGACCGAACCTTGACCAACAGTTTTTTGAGGCGGTACATCTCCTGGTCAGTGAAGGCGGCCTGGCCGAAGTCCCCACTCTTCATAAACTGCTTGGCGGAGTCCTGAAAAAGCTGGAGGTCTGGAAAGTAGTCCTCCACCTGTACAGACCTCATCCCCTTTGTGGTCCTGAGGAAAGACCAAATCTTGGAGAGAGGGTATACTCTATGTATCTCCACCTGTATGTCCTCATTGTTTACAGAAAAAGCCTGCATGAACTGCATGTCCTACAAAGAGCTTTGTGCATTTTGTGTGTCCATTGGGGTGCTGTGCATGTCCTGTGAGCTATGTGTGTCCTGTGAGCTATGTTTGTGAGGTTCTGCTTTGGACAGTTTCTTTCCTTTATCATTTTTGACTTTTGTATCTGTACTCTTCCTTTTAGTGGACACATTGAGGTTGTTCTCCTCCACTCCAACATCCTCCATGTCCAGGACGGTCTCAGCCACTCTTGTGACCGTCTGCTCCACCAGCTCTCTGGTGAGAGACTCACTCTGAAGGTCCAGGTGGTCCCCCTGCAGCTCTGCTGGCTCCTCCACCTCTATGGTTGTGCCCGCGTTGCTCCGCGCATTTTGCGCGGGCTCACTGTACCCGTCGTGCGCGCACGGCGCTGCGCTGACAGGCGGGTCGGCTGGCCGACAAGCCTCCGCGCCATTCGGGCACGACCAGATCACATGGCCCTCCTCCCCACAACCAAAACATTTCAGGAAATCAGTGGTGACAAAAATGGTGTAATCAAAGTCATCCACCCTGAAGCAAAGAGCCATGTTGAGCCCTTCCTTATCGTTACTAAGGATCATCGACACCTGTCTTCTGAAGGACACGACATGTCTCAGCAGCGGGGACTTGGACCTCAGAGGAATTAACCTCATTGGGGACACTACGCGTCCGTGTTGGCTGAGCTCCCACAACAACATGTCGTTCTTAAGGAATGGAGGGACTGTTGTGGCTCGGGTTCTTGCCTCCTCCCCCACCTGCAGGATCGGCAGGCAGGGGCGGGGCCGAACGCTGATGAGCGCTGAGCCTCTGGTGCACCTGCAGCGCATTACCGTAATTCAGCGGCTACTTAAACTCCCCTCTCTTTGCCTCCGGTGCCGGATTGTTGTTTCACCACAGCGTCCAGCTCCCACCCTCTGTGATCTCCAGTTTTTCGCCTCCTGTTTTCCGTGGTTACTTCCAGCGTGTGAGTTTGTTCCAGTGCCTCGTCACTGCGTTTTCGTTTGTACTTTTTCTCGACGTTTTTTTTCCCTGTATGGTGATTTTTAGTTCGTAGATTTTCTGTTGTTACTTTTCAAGATTTGTTTCCGTTGCTACTTTGCTTGATTCTTTCGTATTGCACCTTTTGTTGTCAATAAAGAGCCGTATCTTTTACTCTGCATCTGGGTTCAGGCCTCCTTGACTTTCCATAACAGGGACATTCGATACCACCACCTTTTTAGCCAGGTTTGACAGGGAAAACATCGGCGTATGTTCACCATTAACGACCACCCCAGCAACCAGCAGCTGATCAGCCTTATCAGTGCTGTCCACAAAAACCACCACCATACTGTTCATCCTGGAAGCGGACTTCACGCTTCCGTGACAGAGAGAGAAATGGGGTACTTCTTGTCAAAGTGACAGGTTGACCTTTCCCTGAACCCGCCCACATCTGTTCCCCCCCCCCACCTCCCTTTCCCGCCTTTCCCGCCTTTCTCCCTTTCCCGCCTTTTTTTAAAAAGGGCAACAGTTACAAAACAGTTACAAAACAGTTTTGCCATAGTCCTGGCATAGCCATCTGTGGACAACATGAGTAGTTCTACATCCGTGATTGGTGAGACGGCTGTGACCGTTATAAGAGAATTGTGTGGAAAAGTAGTTGAAAAATCCACGGTGTTTGTACAGCGTTCTCAGGCGTCACCTTCTGAGCCTTTGCAGCAAGAATGGTCTTTGGAGCCTTATAGTCAAACAGGGAGTTTTGGGTATGTGTTCCGTTACAAGACGGGGGAGCTGATTCTCTATCAGCCGGAAGAATCTTCCAGTGAGGGGCCTATGTTGTCGGCTACGATGTCTTCCAATGACTGGGGTGTGTTGAAACTGATCAAACCGAGAATGGTGTGTGTGACTGAAGAAGGCTGTGAAGAAAGAAACAACACAGAACAGAAACCTTCCACAGAACAAACATTTGTGAGCATTTGGTTGACGAAAACCTCGGGTACGGGAAGATGGTTCTATCGTGCTAGCTACAAGATGCAGATGGAAGAGATGTCAGGGAAACCGAGACAGTATTTTGTCTTGGATCTTTTTAACTCAGACTGTGGGGTTTTCAGCAACGTGTTGACTCTACCTCTTGCAGCATGGATCGAAAAGATGCATGAAATGGATGATAAAATCACAAAATTTTTTCACCATTGTCGTCTTTGGAACAACACTGTGGTGACGAAAAAAAGAGTCCTCCCTCGTGTAAGCCCACACCCATATCTCAAATGTATAAAAGACGTTCGTCTGAACCATACGTTACCCACTACCGGAGTGAAACACTAAGGAGAGCATGTCTACCAACAGAAGTGTCAAGAGCGGATCTGACAATCCGAGCAATTCCTATCTGTGGGATGAGGATGAGACACAAGCGGAATGCCCTCAACGTCGGCTTCGGCCTCGCAGGCTGGACTTTGACTCACTCATCCAACGCTTGGATCCCACGGATTCTAACGAGTCTCTCACTCCTTGGCTAAGCCCTCCACCAACCCCACCCCTCGGACGCTCGGCATCGGATCCTGGGGTGTCCAGTCCTCACTCACCCTCACTGACACCACCCGTCAGAGACTCAGCATCACTTCCAGAGCTGTCCGAGTCTCTTCTCCAAGGCAGAGATCCTGCGCCGTCTCCGGCTTCTTCATGTCCAGGTTCTCCAATCTCTGTGAGCGGTGTGGAGAGTCTTTCACGCTCAACAACCCCTGATCTGCCTTTGCCCGACGACGCATCGGATCTCCCCGGGGCTGTATGTAACGGTGCTGACCAGCTTGACGGCTGGGCATCTGAATTCTTTGGTCTGGTAAAAAAAGGCGTTCTTCATCTACTTAGCGTCGTCCTGGACCTGTACAAGGGTGAGGTTTGCAACGGATGTCGGATCGACCACCCCAGCCAGCGCCAACACCAGTGTTTGGATGTGATCGAACCGGGTTTCTACCGCAACAACTTTTACATGTTGATGAAAAGACTCTACACACCCAAGTTCATTCCTGCTATTCAAAATTTCCTGAAAGCGTGCGGTGTCAACGCTGACTACGTGAAAGTCAAGATCGCCGCAGAGACCCTTTTGCTCGAGCTGAAATCCAGCGAATTAATCTACACTCCCATCCAACAAATGTACGAGAGTATCGCCGACAACGACAGCGAGATTAAACAGGAACATCTGGACACGGTGACTCAGTACTGGACTGAAAACACTTATATCTGAAAACACCATTTTCAGATATAAAATGGGGAGCTTCTGGGGAAAAGTTGTAAACGATGTAGAAGGTGTCAAGATCCAATTGATCAAGGGTCAGATAATAAACATCTTGTACCAGGCTATTGAGAACAAAACGGCTTCAAACAAAAACATCTTGCTGGAAAAAACCAGAACGTGTGCAGGACCCGCACTTTGGGAAGAGATGGTAAATGACACGATGCTTATGAGCAAATCTGGATTGTCGGATTGTTTTAAAGTAATTTTTAAAGAACTGTCCAATGATGTTGTAAAACCATGTCATATGATAGCCTTTTATGCTTTGCTCATTGATGTGACCAGCAGACTTGTGCAAAACAACCATTCTGTAAGCATCTTGGAAGAACTTGGAAAATTACACGATGATATCTGCCTCAGTCTAGATCATAAAGTCTTAACTCTATTGATGATAACGCATTGGTCTTAGACTAGTTTTTGACTATCTGTACTTTCACATTACAAATGTTACAAATGTATTTGCTCATGTTACTCACAAAATGTGTATGCTAAAGATTTCTTAACACCTAATAAAAAAATAAATACAAACGAGCATCCCTTCTCATTCTGTTTTCAACATGTCTGAGACACGCTTCATGGAAAAAGTGTACTATGATCCCGCGCATCCCGGTAGCCTCGGTGGTGTAGAGCGGCTCCATAAGGGGGTGCAAGAAGAAATGGGAAAGACGGTTCCTCGAGAAAATGTTAAAACATTTCTACAGGGACAGGACGCTTACACTCTACACAAACCGGCCAGGATACATTTTCCAAGAAACAGGGTTTTCGCCCCCCGCCCTTTAAACCAATTTCAAGCGGACCTGTGCGATATGCAAGCCCTGTCGGAGCATAATGATGGATATAATTATTTATTAACGGTCATAGACATATTTTCCAAAAAAGCTTACGTCAGGGCTCTGAAGAGAAAATCAGCGGCTGAGGTGGTAAAGGCGTTTGAATCCATTTTTGAGTCAAGTCAGACGCCTGAAAAAATACAAACTGATTTTTTAACAAGAGTTTTGAAGCTTTGATGAGAAAACACAATATCGTTCATTTTTCCACCGCCAGCCACCTTAAGGCCTCTGTGATTGAAAGATTTAATCGTACATTAAAAGGTAGAATGTGGAGATATTTTACAGCAAACAACACTCTGCGATACACCGACGTCTTACAAGACTTGGTGAAAAGCTATAATCACAGTTATCACAGCAGTATCAAGATGAAACCCGCTGAGGTAACCTCGGAGAACACTTTTAAAGTGTTTCAAAACTTGTACGGTAAATCTGAAAACCGACGGAAGGTTGAAACCAAGATGAATTTCAAGAAGGGGGACCTAGTTAGAATTTCAAAACTGAGAGGAGTGTTTGATAAAAAATATGAACAGAGTTTTACGAACGAGGTGTTTACGGTATCTGAACGCATCCCTCGCGACCCTCCAGTGTACAAGCTAAAAGATTACGATGGAGAACCCATCCAAGGGTCATTTTATGAGCCAGAGCTACAAAAGGTAACGATGGGGGAAGACAGACTTTTCCACGTAGAAAAGATTCTGAAGCATCGCGTCGTCAGGGGTGAAAAGCAAGTCTTTGTAAGTTGGAAAAACTGGCCGGAGAAATTCAACAGCTGGATCAAAGCCGCAGATTTAAAGAACGTATAAAAATCAACTCGCGATCGCAACGGATATCATTTCATCATGTACGGTCCGAAGGACGAGGGTTTTTTTATTACCCTACCCTCCAACGCCAGCGTCGATGTTTTTAAAGAAAACACGAGTTCCAGTTACCGCGTGGATTTGCCTCAACATATCGATTTAGAGGGAAGCTGGGAAGTAGCTTTAACGCAGATTTCATACCCGCACACCTTTTATCACCTTTATCAGGAGGATGCCTACTTTTACTGGAGGGAAAAACCTCAAGAACCGGCCACGGAGAGCGAGGTGCATCGTCAAGAGATGAGAGAATCATATTTCAACGGCATCTCAGCCTTTAGATTCGAGATGGACGGACAATTTAGAAGAATAAAGTCTGATATTTACCTCGTCTATGACAGTCTTCTGAAAAGATTTGATTTCCAATCGGGAGGTAAAACCCACGTACTCTTCGAAGGACCCCTGGCATATTTGATGGGTATGAAATCAGGGGAATGGTTTACGTTTGACCAAAGGTATGCGTACTATCCCTGCGATTTACGAGCTGGGTTTTATCACATGTATTGTTACAGCGACGTAGTTGCACCGCAGATGGTCGGCGACGTTTATGCGCCACTTTTGAGAACGATTGATGTAAAAGGAACGTTCGGTGAAATCGTCACACAGTATTTCAATCCTGCTTACTATTTACCGGTGTCCAAAAACCACATTGAAAACATTCAGGTGGAGATAAAAACAGATCAAAACAAACCGGTAAAATTTTCATACGGCAAGACTATCGCGACTCTCCACTTTAGACCTAGAACTTGAACCCCAGGGTTATATATATTCCAATCGCCCGCGTCCTCATCATTCATTTTCAGGAGGCTGATCAGCTATCCACACACAAAGTGTTCAAGGCTAAGAGAAAAATAGAGAAAAAGAAAATGGCTCGGGTAGGTTTGAGAGAAGATCCTCACCGATTTGTACAATATTATGAGAGTCAAGTAGGGGGGAATTTGCCGGGGTTTTACGGTGCACCGGTCATGTACGGTCGGGGGATAGGATCTTTGTTTTCTAAATTATTTCGTTTCGTCAGCCCTTTGGCCAAGAAAGGTTTCGAAATAGCTAAACCTCATCTTAAAGCCGCTGCGAGTAACATCGCCTCCAACGCCGTCAAACACGTGATGGAACGGTTCGCCGGTGATCAAGAAGATGATCAAGAGATGAAGCAAGAAGGATCCGGGGGCATTATGGTGTTGTCGCGTAGGAAGAGAAGACGACCCCCCGGAGAACGCATCCCCTCGAGCTTTAATAAACAGCCGTTCGGTAAAAGGAAGAAATCAGTTGCAAAAGGCCGTCGTGTGAAGAAGAAGTCCGTCCGGAGCTCTGATATTTTTTAAGAATATCTTTTCTTTGAGAAAAAAGAAAATGGCTCTAGTACATCAGAAATCTCCAGAGTGTACTCTGGCCGAATTGGATTTATTTTCAGCACCTATGACGCAGCTGTCTATCGATGAAAAAACCTACACGGAAATTTCTCCCCTGTCAGCCATCACCGACGGGGGACCCATTGAGTTTTTCATCCCCGGAGACGGGGACCGGTATCTGGATCTGAACGACACTCTGTTGCATCTCCGTGTAAAAATCACCAACGCTAACGGATCGAACCTAGCTAATGACGCAGCGGTGGGTCTTATCAATTATCCTCTAAATACAATTTTCAGTCAATGCGACCCTGGGGGATCGACTCATCTCTCAGTCGAGCGCTACCCACCCCTATCGCTGCATGATTGAGACCCTGCTCAACTTTTCACCGGACACGCTCTCCAGTCAGTTTACCGGGGGTCTTTTTTACAAAGATACCGCCGGGTCAGTGGACTCTATCGTGCTCGTGAACGGTCCAAATAAAGGGTTAACGAGGAGAGCCGCGTCCACAGCCCGTTCCAGAGAAGTACACCTGCTCGGTCCTCTCCACGGGGACATCTTTTTCTGCGAGAGACTATTGCTCAACTCTGTCGATTTGAGAATTAAACTGATGCGAGCCAACGATGCTTTCTGCCTCATGGGGGCGCGTGACTCTGCTTTTAGCCTAAAAGTACTGGGGGCTTCCCTATTTGTTAAAAAAGTAGCCGTGTCCCCTGCAGTCAGGTTAGGTCACGCCGCCGCCTTAATGAAGGGCAACGCTCTCTACCCCCTTTCACGCGTTAATGTGAAAACTTACTCTATTCCGGCAAACTCTAGGGTTTGCAACCAGGAGAATCTGTTTCTGGGTAGCATACCAAAGTACGTGGTTCTGGGTATGGTACACCACGAGGCTTTCACAGGAAGACGAGACCTGTCGCCTTTTAATTTCAGACACTATGACATCGAATACCTGGCTCTCTGTCAGGACGGCCGGCAAGTTCCGGCTAAAGCTTTCCAACCCGATTTTAACAACGGGGTGTCCGTCAGAGAATTCTACAACATGTTCCTGGCTACCGGGAGACATCTCAAAGATTTACCCCTGAGTATCAGCCGTGATGACTTTAATGACGGCTACTCTCTGTTTGTGTTTAATCTCAATCCGAGCGATGACAACGACGCACTGTCTACCGTCTCAAACGGAAACCTCAGGCTGGAGTTGAGATTTAGAACACCCCTGCAGCACACCGCGACCCTTATCGTCTACGCCTGTTACGATTCAATTCTGGAGATCAACGCCAAGAGGCAGGTGCTGGTGGACTATTATTAAAAGATGGACAACGTTCAACTAGAGAACCTTCTGCATAGCCTGCTGGGAGATGTGTTTTGCGGGGTGTGGGCGTCCGATCAACTGCCCATGCTGAATCCCTCTTTTAGAACCCCGGCCTACTTTATCGTCAACACACATCCGGCTCACATGCCGGGGGAGCACTGGTTAGCTTTGACGCTGGAAAATGGTGGCATAGCCACCTTTTTTGATTCTTATGGATTTCCGCCGGACTTTGATCACTACCCTCCGAGCATCTTACAGTTTCTGGAAAAACGTTCTAAAAACATTGAGTACCACGACGTTCAGTTGCAGCACCACATGTCGACGGTCTGCGGACAACATTGCATCTATTACCTCTGTCACCGCGCGTGCGGGCTATCTTTTGATCAAGTACTGTCTTTGTACAATGATGATGTAATAAAGAATGACTTCATGGTGTACGACTATGTGAGGAAATATCAGCGCTGTATTAGAAATAAAATCAATGGTCCCTCCAAGCAGGGGTGTTGTTTTTTCCAATGTTTTAAAGATTTTTAAAGTTTTTGAATGAATGACTGTACGATCGAAAAAATGTTTAATAAACGCTTTATTGGTAAAAGACAAAACTTTGTGTATTACATTTATTCACAATGAAATGTTAATCCAACGCGGGGGGTCATTTGTTCGTCTTCTAGTTTTTGACGGTAGATCCGCAGGTGTTTCAGAGTCTTGAGATCCGATCGCATCCATCTTGAGGAGTCGGTATTGATTACGCGCTTGTGGGTTACTTATAGAAGACAAAGGGATGTTTAATTCTGAGAGAGTATTTAAAAAATGTGTCCATCCGGGAGGTTCAGAACCCTCTGATTTTTTCTTTTTAAAAGGAAACAAGAATCGTTTGAATAGATCGATCATGTGAGACCCTTTTACAACGTTGCCCCGGTACACAAATTCCCCTAGTATCGTGACGGTCGGATAATTTCTTTAAGACGTATTCGGCGTTCTTGCGATCTCGCAGTGGGAGGCTCTGCAACACGTCGTCGATGATGCTATCGGACGTCCGTACGTCCGTCCCAGAATCTGCCTCTGCCTCCGTCTTTGTCAGATTCTCTGTCAGATTCTCTGTCTGATCCTGCTTCACAAAGGTCAGATATCTTTGCAGTAACGCGTTATATTTTTTAATTTTTTCATGAGAGCTCAGCCCCTGCTCGTTTAAGATGGCTCTCATCCTAGCATCCAAATCGTCCTCCGCGACATCTCTGATGGACTGGGAGGGTCGCGTCAGGCGGTTGAGTTGATGAGGGGTGACGAGAAACATTTTTTGGGCCTTTTTCAAAGTCATTTTCGTATCAATCCTCCGACGAGGTTCCCGATCAAAGGTACCACCGCTGAGAGGAGAGGTAAAAGAAATCCACCCGTCTGCTTCTTTAGAACCTGTTGCTTCCTCTTTAAACTGGTTCTTTTATCAGCCAACAGTTTGATAATTTTTTTCTGTCTCTTCAGTTTTTTAAATTGAGAAGGAGTCAGGGGGACGTTTCCTTTTAGAAGATTTAAAGAAATCTCACACAGTGTCTGGATAAAATCCGTGGAGCTGTGAATAAGAATGTCTCTACGTTTCTTGGGTGTAGCATGGTACAGGGCCTTCAACAGGGGTGCGTTTCTTTTTATACGCGCTGACATGATGATCTACGTCGACGCTCTGGGGATGTAAACGGCCGCTTGCTGGTGAGGAAGTACACCCGTCCTCAGTCTGTACGGATCTGGGCAGACGGGGGTGAGATCCACTATTAAATAGCCGTGAGGGTCTTTTGTGGCGTCTTCAAAACTCTCCAAGAAAAATGTCTTTTGTGATGGAAAAATCTGATGAGCCAATATATTCATTTGTAGTTTATCCCGTGGGTTTTTAAACATGACCAAATAATTGCTGTTCAAACTGATGGTGCGACTGTGTTTACCCTGGTGAAACACGTTTTGAGTCAACATCATAACACTCATGTTTCTGTGGTGGCGATACTGTGTAAAAATCTTTACCACTTCAGGATGGTCAGAGGCTTGAAAAATAACATCGTCCAAAATAATCAAATGCTTTTGATCAGGAGGAAACAGTGTTTCATCTTCAAAAGAATCAGGCAGACCTTTGACAAATTTAATGTTTTTAATCATCTTTTGCAGTTCAGTGTACATAGGTTGAAAAGAGGTATAAATCCACACGATATTGTCAGGTACAACATTTATTACACGGTCACAGTTTTCCAATACATTTTTTACAAAATAGGTCTTTCCACACCCGCTCGGACCCACGATTAAACAAGAAAAAGGAAAGATAAACCTAGGATCAAATTCAATTTCCTGCATTTCTAATACCCGAAAGGCAGAGTTGTTCCGTCAGCAAAGAGTCGTCTTTTGTCATACACCACCCTAAATTTTTTATCAAATGACACATTTCTCAATGCAAAACCCTTTTTATCACGTCTGATGCTGTGTTGACGGATCTCGATCGTGTTTCCCTCTTGTTTATTACTCAGGTAACCCTCCACCAGCTCTCTGACACTGTCAAAGCTCACACGCTCACAACATTCCCGGGTCTGAGTGATACCTTTCACACGCATGACGACTTTCTTTTTATTTCGTGTTTGGTACGCGTAACTCTTGGGACCCGCCGCTGCAAACTCTTGAATGCTGTCACCATCCAGTTCATCCGTCAGGTCACCTAAATAGTTACCCAGCTCTAGAGGTTTCTCACCCTCTTTGACCAGATAGATTAAACTATCTGTGTCGATGTAAAACACTCTGTCTTGTAGTTTTTCCAGATAACTGTACAGCTTCAGTCGTGCGTGTGCTGTGGTGAATGCTGCAATAAAAACATTACTCTGTTTACCTGGGGGTTGAACGTACCTGTCGGTGTATTTCCACCTGATGAGAGCTCTGTTGCTGTGGAGAACGGAAAAGTATTCGACTTTGTATTTACCTGAAAACATGTAACTAAAGAATTCTTTAGGATCTGAGACAATGGTGGTTTTAAACAAATTATCTCTCTGTGCAAACTTTCCCCACAAACTGTTGAGACACAATTTAGCAACCTGTCTTTTCACAGGATTGGTCTCGATTTTGCCAGCATCTAAAAGAATGCCCTGATGCTCCTGATAGTCCCTGATGTATTTTTCCCTGCTCTCTCGGTCCGTCGCCTCAGCGGGGTAACCCGAGGCTTCCTGCTTTCCTTTCAAAAAGGTGTGTATGTAGTCGGTAAACACAGTGTCGCTGCTCTTGTCAAAGTGCCAGACTTCTGTAATTTTACCCACCCTGTACCCCACCTCCAGAGCTTTGATGAATTCAACGGTGACCCAGACCCCCGTCAGAGCTCTGCCCTCATCGTCGTGTTCGCAGGGGCCACCCTCATTGTTAGTTTCGGCACAGGTGCGACACAGTGTAAAGAGTAATTTACCTCCCTCACTTTTGTGCGGTAACACGGGGAATAAAAGACCTCGAGGAGGATACACAGTGGCTCTGATGAAGCCGTAGTAGCTGCGTGGGTCCTCGAAATCTTTGTAGATGATCACGGGGTGACCTAAGGGGTAAGAGCAAGTACTGTTGACAAACGGGTACAGTGAGGTGACATCAACATAGTGGATGGTTTCATCGGGCGCTGCCGTGTGTCGCAGTTTTAAAGCGCTCGTTCTACCTCCGAAAAGTGCTTTTCGGGGGTTGAGAGGCTCAGGAGCGTTAAAGCAACGGAGAAATTCTTTAACCTCCGTGCATGTTGTTTTCATCTGGTTCCACGTGTGTTCTCTCATGACTACAACACGAACCCCATGTGTGGTCTGTAGCTCACTCACCCTCTTCTCACTTTTGTAGTGCAGTTCACCAAAGGTGACGCCTCTCATATCGCACTGTACTGTGGGATCAAAGCAACTGGGACAGCCGTGGTAAAAACATCCATGAAATTCCCAGACATGTTTTACACCGTCAATCTCAGCATATCCGTCTACGAAAAATGCACCAATCTGTTTTTCACCCATGTTTAGAGCATGCTGTATAAAGATTTTTTCTTTGTGCATCAACCATTCTAACCATTGAACCGATGCGCTAGAGAATCTTTTGCTCTGATTCAAATAGTTGTGAGGGCAGGGGATAGCCAGAGTGTTAGGAGTCAGATAATTGGTGCGAAACACCTTCATACAGGCTCCGGCTATGGTGATAGAACCAAAAGGGTCTACCCCCGTCTCACCTAGGAACTGATCTCTAAATTTAAGACTGCCCTGGGTGAGAATGTCAACATCATTTTTGTAGTACAGCGAGGCCTCCTTTTTGAAGTCAAAGGTACCTCGGCTGACCTCGTTGTACCACGGGTCAAATTCTTCCCGTTCGCGCACCGTCATGCGATCTACGCCGTAGTCGGACGGAACGGGATAGGGCCCCACGTAATTGAGGTGAATTTCTGAGCTAAATTTGTGTGGGAAATACCCCTTGGTCTTGTCAGTGAATCCTAAGGCTTTGGGCATAGCGCTGAGACGCATGGGGAGAAATGACAGGGAATCTATGAATTTGAGACCATAATGGGATTCCTCAAAACTGAGGATTTTACTCCCGTTCATCAGAATCTGTTGTGGCGTCACATCCAGTTCCAACATACCTTTTAACACCAGATAACTGTCAAACCCCTTGGCATTATGGGCTATAAAGATGTTCTGTTTGTATCGTGGCTTCCTGAAATGCAAAATAAACATTTTAGCACAGTCAAGACCATAAAACGCCTTCTCTTCACCTTTGGATGTTTTTGTATGCACTAAAAAAGGAACATGCTCTCCATTTTGACCCACAAATGTTTCAAAATCATAAAAAACCAAATCAGGATGTGAGATGTCTGGTTGGAGGGTAGGAATGTAACAACTATGATCGACTTTAGAGTCGCTCTGCAGTTTTTCACCACAGATTTTACATTTTTTCACCGCACAGCGATGCTTTGCATCGTCTAACGACAAATTGACACTGTAGTATAGTTCGCATCGTGCGCATTTTTTGATTCGGTCGCAGAGGCTGGACTTTCTGCTTGAACCGACCAATTTGTGTCTGGTGAAACAAGAGGGTGAGCGACACGTTCTGTTACAGTCAGAGCAAACCACTGTGTTGAACCCTTCTGTGGGGCAGGCAGGATCGTTGCACACTGCGCAGTAACCTTTACAAAAGTGGGTATAGGGGTGCTTAAAAGTCTTGTAACAATAATTACAGACTGACGACCCCAGGAAGGCTTTGAGATTTTTTATCCCATAATAGTGATTTTGTAGTAAAAAGAGAAACAACTGATTGGAACGATCAGAGAATTTTGTCTCATAATGTGAGAGGGGTTTACTGTGGCATGTTCTGTAAAACACAACAATTTTACGCCCCAGAATATTTTCAAATTTACCAATGTCACTGAAAGTGACGGGGGTCTCATCATTTAAACCAGCCTGATGCTGCAACTTCCTCGCAATATCAAGGCATTCTCTTTCAGTAAGTTTCGGGTAGATAACGTGAGCTAGACTGATGGCGAAGCAAAGCTGGTTGTCTCTGTTGTCTACGATAAATAAGTGACGTCTTTTTTTGTCAATGATTTCACAGTCTAGAGTTTTCTCCATCTTACGTTTGGCACCTCCTCCTGGGTTCTGCACCACGTGAAGGATGAATTCTATATTCTCATCCGATGAAATGATACCGTTTGACTGCACAATCCGATCTAGCATTCCATTAAAAGCCGGTAGAATATTTTCACCTTGTTCATCCACAGCAACTGTAACATGATTGTGTACGTTTTCACCCACCACCTCCAACTGTATTAAATCATTGCGACTACTATGTCGTCTGGCAACATCCACCAATTCGCTGATAACCCCCGTTACATCTCGATAGAATGTTGCAATGTCAGGCACATTTCCCCGAGTGGGAATGTTAAAGGAGCGTCTTGTTCTCCATGTGTTAAAATCATTAAAAAACCTCTCACCCCGCTCAGGAGAGAGATCGGATGGATTTTCTCCTAGCCCTCCTCCCCCTTGCTGAGGAGAAAGTTTAGGAGGGGCCATGTGTGTAAGGGGTGAGGGGCTGCTCTCTGACCCCCCTTCTCCTGGCCTCTCATCCTGTTCAGGAGGGGGGTTAGGAAGAGCCGATTGTGTCTCTGCTGAATCCGTCTCTGATCTGATTGTTACCGCGTGTAAGACATGATCACTTTGCGTGTGGAGAGCTGATGAAGGAGAATGATTTTCAAACTCTACTGCATTAACTTCATTAAGGTTTTCGAGGGCATCATTTATGAGTTGTAAGGTGTCAAGTTCTAGGACGTTTTCATTTTGCTCTGCTGCGTTAGGGCTTTCGGGAGCATCAATTATCGCTTCTGTAAATTGTAAATTTATTGGAATGGAGATTGGAATTTCACTTAATTGATCAACAGCTATTTGTAAAGCATTCGGTACTTGATTAAAATATTCAACATTGAAATCCTCATCCATATCTTAAACAAAAGACAGAAAAAGGAAAAAAAAATTACAGCTTTTTCAACACTGTTTTAGTACACCTTTGGTTACAATTGGAGGAAACAATATACCGTATGACATTATTGAAAATCTCCAGCACTACCTTGTCTTGGGGGTGTTGGGAATGAATGTAGCAGCCTGTATCCCCCTCCACCCTGTCAGGAACGCTCTCGTGGTGCTCGTGCTGTTGTTGGGAATGAATGTATCCGACTGTATCCCCCTCCACCCTGTCGAAGGACGGTTGACGAACGCTCTCGTGGTGCTTGTGCTGTTGTTGGGGATGATCGTTGCCCCCCGTATCCCCCTCCACCCGGTCGAAGGACGGTTCAGGAACGCTCTCGTTTAATCTCAACCCTGAATCTGTAATTAGATGAGAGATGAGTTATTATTTTTTTTATATATTATTATTATTATTAGTCAAGAAGATATAGTATAAAATATACCATCAAACAATCTCCTGACAATGTTAGACTTGTGTCTCTGGTTCCTACGTCTCCTTATCGGCCTCGCAGGTTCGAAAGGATCTGGTGAAAGGGAGAGTGGAGCTGCCGTGGGTGCCGCTGTAAGTACAGGGGTCAGAGTGGTACACGCTTGCCGTATTCTACGTCTCCTCGCAGGGGCAGAAGGTTCACGGGAGGGTGGAAAGGCCGTGGGAGTCACAGTGCTCAGAGAGGCGCACGTTTGAAGGTTCTGTTTTGATGGTTCTGTTTAGACAGAGGGGAAAATCGTTAAAATACAAATCATCAAAACGGCACATATTTTGTATATACTTCTAATCACAGATAAATATATTACCTTGTACAGTCGACTTCGGTCCTCCTGGCTGTCTCACACGTCTTCTGGAGAGTTTGTTCGTCTGCTTACTTGAGTCAGTCCCATGTTGAAGTGCCGAGGTTTCCCTCTCAATCTCAATTTCACCAATTTCAGTTACACAGCAATTTGTCCCCTGCACGGGGAGTGGGGTTTCAGAACACAGCAATGCTTTTACTGCTTTTTCAGTTTCTTGGTTGTCTTCGGATACCAATCTTTCAGCCCTGGCTAACAGATCTGAAAAATGTATCATAAAAAGTTATATTTCAGCAATCTATGAACAATTGAGCTGTTCATAAAAAACAAAACAAAAAAAAAAAAAAAAAAAAACTGAGTTAATCATTTAAAAGAAACTATACCAATGTCTGTTTGCGTGAGGGTTATTCCTTCAAACTCATCGGCGCTGACTTTAAAGATACAGAAAATTACACTTAAAAATCTGGAATAAAAATAGAACAACTTTCAGGTTAAAAAGATCACGGATTGCTTACCAGGATAAATTGGCATATGGTGAACCTCTACTGTAACTTCTAAAACACAGTTATTCGTAAATAGTAGTTAATCATTAATAGTTCATTCATTAATAGTTTTCTAAAACTATTTAGAAAACTACAGAGAAAAAGTT
The DNA here is from genome assembly GCF_901000725.2 of Takifugu rubripes. NCBI lineage: Eukaryota > Metazoa > Chordata > Actinopteri > Tetraodontiformes > Tetraodontidae > Takifugu > Takifugu rubripes. The sequence continues at coordinate 5,144,964 of NC_042297.1, read as the reverse complement.
TGGGAAGAATTTGAGGCTTACCGGTAGTCATCTTTGCAGCCATCTTTGTTTGTTACACGCGCTCGCAGACGGTGAAGCTTCCGATGAAGTTCTGGAGGACTGAGCTAATGACTGTGAGATGATCATGTATATATTCGCTTTACAATGCTTGGCGAGAAGGAAAAAAAAAAAAAAAAAAAGTTGATTGGCGCCGAAAAGTCTGATATTGACGATTGCCCCGGTGGACCAACTGGTGGTGATGTAACTCCCATGGGGATACCTCCCTACACGGGAACTCTACCAAACAACAGGCTCAGGCGATATAACTCATGTTAAGAATGTTTTTCTCCAGGAGGGCCTCCAGGTCTCCACGGGATTTAAGCTTCTTCAGTTACACACCTCGGACACCGGAAGACAACGTAGGCCCCTAAATTTCTTACTTGAGGCCACCAACTCTTTTCTCTTTTCTTCTGAACCACAGTGTTAGGGTTCTAACAGTCTAACTTTCTCCAATAGTTTTCTCTTCTCTAGTTTTCACAAATGTTTCACAAAATGTTTGTTCTGTGGAAGGTTTCTGTTCTGTGTTGTTTCTTTCTTCACAGCCTTCTTCAGTCACACACACCATTCTCGGTTTGATCAGTTTCAACACACCCCAGTCATTGGAAGACATCGTAGCCGACAACATAGGCCCCTCACTGGAAGATTCTTCCCGCTGATAGAGAATCAGCTCCCCCGTCTTGTAACGGAACACATACCCAAAACTCCCTGTTTGACTATAAGGCTCCAAAGACCATTCTTGCTGCAAAGGCTCAGAAGGTGACGCCTGAGAACGCTGTACAAACACCGTGGATTTTTCAACTACTTTTCCACACAATTCTCTTATAACGGTCACAGCCGTCTCACCAATCACGGATGTAGAACTACTCATGTTGTCCACAGATGGCTATGCCAGGACTATGGCAAAACTGTTTTGTAACTGTTTTGTAACTGTTGCCCTTTTTAAAAAAAGGCGGGAAAGGGAGAAAGGCGGGAAAGGCGGGAAAGGGAGGTGGGGGGGGGAACAGATGTGGGCGGGTTCAGGGAAAGGTCAACCTGTCACTTTGACAAGAAGTACCCCATTTCTCTCTCTCGTGACCCACAATCTCCCCCACAGCCAGGGCGCACTCCTCCACGGACACACCGGCCGGTGGAGAGTTTGACGCCGTGTCTGCGGGTGAGTTTCTCCAACTCGGAGACTCCCGACGCTGCCGCCATGACCGGCATGGCGACCAAACAATTTCACCAAAGACAGTGAATGAACGACCAAAATTACAGAAAAGTGCTCCCTAATGTGATTAAACACCACCCAATGTGATAAAAGTCAGAAATCCAAAAATGTTTGGGGGGGAAAAAACACTTATTTTTCACACTCACCACGCTCGGAGAGATGTGTGTGGGTGCGTGCATGCGTCTTATACCTATTCATTCTCCATGTCCCTTTTTAAGATTCATTTTTGTTTATTGTTACTGTTCTCACTTTTTGTTCTATTTAGGTTGTTGAAGTGTCTTTGCCTATTTTGTTTGCGAGTTTCCATTCAACAGATCTCGTCATAAGCAAAACCTGTCCGGCATTTTAAAAAAGGCATTTAGATGAAAAGTAAATTCGAAAAGTAAAAATAGAATTAGTAAGTTCCTCCATTTTATTTGCTTTGGTCAGCAGGTCGTTCTCCATATCTTCTGCTACATCTGTGACTGGTGCAATTGGGACCCAAAAGCAGCACTCTGGAAAGCTGGGACCGTTGGTAATTACCTTTTATTAGTACACGGGCAAACAAGAACTCAGGCAGACAAGGAAACACAAGAAACAGTCTGTTCTTCAGGCTCGGCCAACACAAAGTCTATGGGTTTCAGGCTCGGGGATTGGGTTGAGCTGAGCCAGAATGCGGAGGGGGACGTGAACCCTCGGAAATGTCCAGTTCCGTTTACAGCAGGCAGGAGTGACAGAGAGAGGCTTGCAGGAGATGAGGCCAACGATGCAGCAGATCAGACTGGGGATGAGCAGCAGCAAAGTCAGGACCAGACAGAGAAGTCAGGACCAGGTGAGCAGACAGGAACCAGAAACACTGAGGCAGAAGTCATGGTCAGGGACAGGGACAGAAGGCTGGTGAGTTTACCGGGAGACAGGCAGGTCAGGCAGGTAAGAAGTGCTGGAGAGTCTTCCATGGAAAAGCTGAAGAACAATCTGGCAAAGAGTGAGCGTGCAGGGGAGGCTTATAAGCAGGGCTGATTGGGAATAACCTGCTGTTGTGCTTGCAGGTGAGTGGAGTTGAGCTGATGGGGTGGGAGTGGCTGGCAGGTAGAGTGGAGCAGCGGCAGGGAGAGTGGAAAATTACTGAGGCAGAGGGATAGGAGGGAACTGGGGGAATGGAGCTGTGACAACATCTAAAACCCTACATAACCCTTCTCAGTACCGAAACCTAACCATTTTTGAGTGTTGCTCATTTTGACTAATGACACATTTATTTAATTAATTACATTTGGTCCTCCATACAAGTTGCCTCTCAAAAAGTGGCTAATGATATACTGTACATGTTAAATCATGCCTGTTAAAAACAAGAGGGTTTATTACTCACAAGAAATGCATGTTTTCAGCAAGTTGCCCCAGTTAAACACACTCCCAAAGCAGTCGAAAACTGTGCTTTGCAAAATATTAGCCTGTACCTTGTGCTATTTCATAGTGACAGAACAGGGCTCACAGTACTCTGTTTATCACATTACTTTCAAATTCTAAACTCTGAACAAACGGTAACGGCTTTCTCAGAATGCTTGTGTTACACATGCACTCTTAACTCTCGATGTGCTAACAGTAAATCACAGCACATAATAACAAAATCTGAAATATGTCACATCTCCCTCGACATTTTACAAAATAACACCTTTACATTTGTTAAATTACCCTTTGTGGGGCATTTATGGTTCTACTGGACTTCCTTAATACACTCAGCTTAGTATTGTGTTGCGGTGTAGTTCTAATGCCTTATCTTACTTGGTAGATAAGCATGGATGGGTGTTGACTCTACTCTTAGTGCTGTATGAAATGTAACATTATTTCCTTGAGTACACCCTCCTGTAGCTATGCTGGTTTTAACTGTGGCACATATAGTACGTGTCTCATATTTCTCCTGTAAATGACCCCCCAGAACAGACATCATATGATCTGGATGCCCCACCTTTACCTGACCTCGCTTCGACATTTGAACCTTATCTTATGTATGATGTTTTTGCTTTTTCATTTAAGATATCAATGGCTTCGGACCCCGCATCCATGACAAGGCGCACAATATTCTGTGTGTCTGTCTGTCTTGCCCTTATCATATTTAGATATGCTGTGATGTATTTTCAAAATTGTCTCTATTGGACTCCAATGTTAGCGGTTAGTTTCAGCTCATTGGGAAGCTTTAGCTGAACAGCACACAGTCAGGGCACTTCTCTGTTGTCACGGTCCGCAACAGCTTCTTAGGCGACGCATCTTTAGCTTTAGTTCCTTCTTGCTAAAACACTGCTCCCACACTTCACAGGTGTTATGTGGAGGCCAGGTCCTTGTGCTCCTGGTACAAATCCTGTATACTGTATATATATATTTATTTTTTTTTTGTGAAAGGACGAGACAGCTCACAGTTTTCACTTAGCTTTATGTTTAACTTCCAAACTCTGAACAACAGGGGAGCACTCTCTCTAAAAATCTGTCTCACCGCTTCTGACTTAAACAACTATGGTCATATGACAAAATAACAATTTCAGCAAAAAATAACACAATTGTAAATATATCTGTGACTGGGTACTGTTGATTAAAAAAACTTTCCCTAGAGATTAACAGTTTCCTCTTAGTCAGGAAACCCACCATTTTTCATATTCATTCTCTAAACATCCAAATGATCATGCTCACAGATGCCAATATTGAATATCAGAAATGTTCATAGTTGTTATCCAATTATCCTCTCTATTGCTGCTATTTAAATGGATGAATAATGCGTTTTATGTTTAAAGCCCAGATTTCTAAATGGATGATATTTTCATAAATTAATCAGAGAGGATATTATTGTAAAATTGTCAGTGCTTCTCTCTGTTGCTTTATTCTGCATTAAACAGGTTAGACATATTGACTGTGACAGAGAAACACAATAAAACAATGTTTTCCATTTTTTAATTATCACAAAGGTTTGATGGAATGTCTAAAGCCTGTAATTAACTGAACCTTTTCCATTTAACATTCGTATGCAATTGTAGTCCTTTGCAAGTCGGTAATAAATTAAGCTGCATAATTTTAAACCCGAATTTAATTTTGAAACATTTTGCTTTGTTAATAAAAGCAATAAAAGAAAAACCTTGCAAGAATTCAGTGGCGTGTGTAAGCATTTGGACCGCAGCTGCTGACCTCAAACATGGTACTGTCAGGTACAGTAGTCTATCTGATCAAAAGGATTTTTCTGATCTTTGTCAGATGATCCAAAATGAGCTTAGTTTGGCCTATTTGTGCACCAGAGCACAATAAAATGGGATCAGACTATACATGTGTATGCTAATTAAAACATAGACATGATGTGGCAGGGCAGGCACAGGTGAAAGAGAAGTTCCAAGGACACACAGAGGCTCCAGGGCTCTGTGAAAAGGTCATGATGCAGCCGTCCATCCAGGGTGAAGCATAGGATGCAGAGTCAGTGACCCGACGCTGCCAGAGTGGGCTGTCACACCCATATTTGTTTGAGATCCGCTTCCACTCCAGCAGCAATAAGGTTGACCACTCTCACAGACAATATTAAAAAAGATGAATTTGGACAATATATTTCATTGGAGTGACAGGCTGATTGTGACAGCCAAAAGAATTCCTCCAACAAAATACAACACAGCCTTGAAAATGTTTTTTACGGTAGAGATAAATTAAATTATGGAATAGGGGAATATTTCCATTTGTATTCTCATTCTTTTACTTCCTTGTTGTGTTGTGTGTAAAAGAAATGAATGAAGATGGAGTGTTTATTCCAAACTGGGGTTTTGATCTGTCAAGATTACAAAGCATTTTGTGAATTCATGAATGAGCTTTGTTGCATTGAGTGATCAAACTGCGAGGATCTCCACAGTCAAGGATGGTGAAAAATATAATCGCTCTAAAATTAATTATTCATCCCAGCTCTGCTTGGAAGATGAAACAATGGTGGTTGTGTGATGGTGGTTGATGTCCTGGCCTGCAGCTTCATTGTTGACTGATTCTAACGAGGTTGAAAAATATTATAGTAATGTAATGACACTGTCAGGTACATTTTTCTATAAGTTGAATATTATGACATTTGATAAGGCAGTTTGCCATATAGTGTAGCTACACAATGAGATGATATTTAATTGAATCACATGGTGAGTTTCAACTGGACTGGCTTTAATGTACATTTACGCTGCCACATGCAACAGGTCTTTCCTCAGGTAACTAATTTAACACCGCTCCCACATGTCAGGTGGAAGTTACTGCAAATCACATTTCCTTTCAAAATTAAGCAATAGCGTTAAGTTCCTCTATTTTTAACCAGTAATTTTTAATCAGTTTAAGCAACAAGCATCAAAACTGTATGCTACATCTAAGGCAGCAGTATTAACTCAACCTTCTGTAATTTACACAATCCACCTTCTGTACCCTAACCCTAACCCTTACACTTTGGAGGTTTAGGCTAGAACCATCGAATCATCCTTTTCCCCTTCTCCTTCATCGTAGCCCTTCCACTTTGTCCACCCTTGTCCTCTTGGGGTAGCAAAGGAAAGGGGTGAAAGCAAATGGGACACCACTTGACTATTGTTATGACATAAAATGTTGCCACTAGCCATCTGCTACATAAGCGGCAGCGACAGTCAACATGCCGTCGTCAGTAGTGACAGTTTCCATAGTTCTGGTGTCATTTGCAGTGAATTTGCCATCAGTCCAGCTCTTATTAGCTGTCGATGGATTAAGTGCCTATAACTAACAATTATAATATACTGATTTTAAAACAACCACAAAACATGGCAAAATATTTATGTTTCATACCTTATGAAAAAAAATCATATACCTTAATATGATTTTTTTTTTTTTTTTTTTTTAAAGGTAATTACTGTGAAAATTAATGAATTTGCTTGAATAAATTTACCTGCTTCCTTTTACCACCATAACAACAGTGGCTGCAGTATATATGGGGAATTTTCTATACCTTTGTTTCAAGTAGGGTCTTAGTTTGTGTTCATTTCAAGGGCTGTGCAGCCCTTCCCCTTAGCCCTACCGTTAACCTCATGGAGATTGGAACTTGTTGTGGACATGCAAAACCAAGGGTCAGAACTGCGATTCAGCCCAAAACACTCACCCAGAGCGTGGTGTTTTTGTCGGATCTACTGTAGCCACTTTAGGTATTGCAGCTTCTTTTATGCGAGAAGCAACAGGCGCTGGCCTAAGCCATGTTGTGTCTGTTGGTCCACCTGCAGTTGCTGGAAAGTCCTCTGGATCAGCACTATTTACTTCTAGAAAAACAGGTCCTCTCTGCTCTTAGCAGGTGTCGGCTGCTCCTCCTAAAGGCACTGTCACCATATGTCTTAATCACAAATGGCCTGAACATTGCTTTGTTTCACAGCAGCTGGGTCCCTCCTGTAGATTTGGCAGGTCTCCTGCGCTACGATCAAAATAGTGTTTTCATCTGCTGCTTTGTCTTGTTCTCAACTTTTTGAGCAGGTTTTTTTTATAGTCTGCATTATTCGCTTGGACCATTATATATATCCATACGTACATACACACACACACACATGCTGCTTTGCTTCCCGATGCCACAGAATGTCTTCTTCCAGGAGCTTCCTGAGTGGAGCGCTCACATCTGATAGTTTCAGGGTGCAGTCCTGAAGAGGTACCTCAATGTGCCTAAGAACCTCATTAGTGCAGCTTAGTATATCCTTATTGCTCTGACCTTTTCTTGGTCTGGCCTCAGTCCTTCGGCACTCAAAATGTACCCATTCATACTTTGTATCTGTCATTCCAACTTCAGTCTCCATTTATATTGAGAGTGATGCTTCCTGTCAAGCAGTTGTCTCAGACTTTTGTCATGATGCTCAGTGTCTGCACACCAAAATATCATCAATGATGTTCACAACTCAGATTAAAATAGCAGTTTTGATTTGGTCTTTCAGTGCTAATGGCACCTTTCTGGATGGGTAAATAACTGGAGCTGCTGGACGAGGTCACTGACTTGGCACTGGACTCCAGTAATGGCTCCTTCTTTATACTCTGTGTGCAAAAGATTGAAAGGGGTAGTATGTTGCAATCTGCACCAGTATCTAAACTGAAACTGCACATTTGCCATTAACTTTGATTACTTCAATCCACGGTCACTGTTCCTCCTTGGCTTTTCAGTATACCCATATCATCCACATTATATATAATAAATACCTTTATAGGTTTGTCTCCAGTCACATTCAGGAACATTGCACATTTCACTTTATCTCTTTTTGAAGATGTTAGTAATGAAGAGGTTTAAGTCTGTCTTTCAGCCTTTGCCAGATCTGTTATGCTTCAGTTTATTTTGGTGGTCTTTTCCTAACTGGACCTGCAGCTTAACCAGTACATCCTTTTATCATTTGACACAAGACTGCTACCATCCATACTGTTGTAATGTTTGGCTCAGTTGAACGACTTAGAACTTTTCTCCTTGTCAGTCCATTCCTAGTTTTCCTAGGACTGCATTACCTGCTAGTGGCTCCTTCTCTACAGAAATCCTAACAGGAAATGTTGCTCACCACAAGATACAATTTGAACTTCTGGATCCATGAAATTCAGTTTTCCATCAAATTTCATTCCAAGGCACAAACGGCTCACTGGTTTTAGTTCTTCCATCATTTCCTTCTGACACCACAGATGAGTTTCCACTAAACTCTGTTTCCTCTATGTTTAATTGAGAGGAGTCTGGCGGCAGACCTCCAGCATGGGGCCACTTCCTGCTCAGGCTCCAATCTCAGGCCACCTCCAGTTTTATGACCGGAAATAACAAACTCTTTGTGTGTCTCCTAAAAGCTTCTGATATTTTAACAATTTTGACTGCAGCCAGTTTTTCCAACTACTGTGTGGGACATATGTTTACCACCCTGTTGGATGACCTACCGCTATGTGACAGTGACAAGTTGCAACTGCAAAACACGGATTGTATGTTGCCATTTTACTAATTTTCCAAATGTTACACATGTCATCGAGGTGTGTTAATGCAACATTATCGGTGGCCAGCAGTTATGACGGATGAGGTTGTTGTTTGTCAAAATGAACAGGAAATGTTTTATTATTGTTCGCGCCATTTGGTTTAAGAGGGTTTTTTTTCTTTCACCCTCGAGTTTGCTGCATTTTTTGTTTGTCATTTTGTTTTTTAGCCTATGAACTTACCTTGCAGATAAGTTTTGTTTTTAGTTTGTTCTTTTTTAAACTCTAGACAACAGATTTTCTGTCTTTTTAATCATCACAATTATGTATATAATTCAATAGATAAATAAGGAATTTTTCTTCAACATGTTATACACGAGCTTTAATTTGATTAATTACGTCATGGTTTAATTCCCACATTAAGTCCAGATCTTTGCAATACATTGATGCAAACTTATTCAGTTCTGAATATTATGAAGGTGTCTTATGTTCCACTTGTCTTGCCATACATTTGTACATGTGTCTTAATGATTATTTCCCCTCCTTCTTACATAATGATACTCATGCTCATTGAGAACCCATAAACAAATAAAACTACAGGTCAGTGCAGATTTGCTCTGTATTATTTATTAATATGCAAAATACATTTCTTAAGTGTTTTGATTTTGGTTTCCTTTTTTCTTGTATTGACTATTTGTACATCCAAGGTAGTTTTCTGTAGTTTTCCCTCATTCTCTCCTGCAGCCCCACATTATCTGTACAACCGCTTCCAACCGCTCACCATTTCCAAGTCAGTATATATCAAATCAAATCAAATAAATTTTTATTTATATAGCGTCTTATACAATCAAAATTGTTTCAAGGCGCTTTCCAGAATCCCAGGGCCTAACCCAACAGTGGCAAGGAAAAACTCCCCTTTAACAGGAAGAAACCTTGAGCAGGACCAGGCTCATGTAGGGGGACCCTCCTGTTGATGGCCGGCTGGGTAAAGAGAGAGGAGAGGAGAGGAGAGGAGAGGAGAGGAGAGGAGAGGAGAGGAGAGGAGAGGAGAGGAGAGGAGAGGAGGAGAGGGAGAAGGAGAGGTCATCATGCAGCTCCGAAAGTGGCGATACCTGTAAATAAATAGGGGGGGGGGAGCAGAAAAACTACACAGGAATCAGCATAACTAGTCTGCTTGATGAGGAGGAGGAAAGGAGAGGAGAGGAGAGGAAAGGAGAGGAAACCATGACCCAGTGGGGTGACAGAGGTCTGTCAGGTGATCATGTTTACAGACCCCGGCAGCCTTGGCCTATAACAGCATAGCTAAGATGTGACCTAACGATTAGATGACCCCCTAAGTATGATAATTTGTCTATCTATGATAGTAACTGGAACTACAGAATTAACAACAATAAGCTTTTTCAAAGAGGTAGGTTTTAAGTCTGATCTTAAAAGTAGCGATGGAGTCAGCCTCCCGTACCTGGATATATGCAGCATAACTCTACTAACCCATGGCCAGATTGTCTTCACTTTCATGCTGTCTCCGGCACTTGATTCTGGATCACTTCCCTGGACTCTAGTCACGGCAAATGAAGCTTTTGTGAAGTGCTGAAGGACTTGACCCAAATATTTCAAGTTCAATAGCTGATGCATCATTTATAGTGACCTCTCCTGGTGAGAGATGAGCTTTGCACTGCAAGGCTGCAGTTAAATTGAATGAGACAGGCTAGTTGGTGAACAGAAGGCTTTCAAGTACACATGCGTGCACATGCCTAATTTTAGGTGTGTCTTTTCTTTTCTTTTCTTTTCTTTTCTTTAATTTTATTTTTTATTTTGATTGACACTAGGCTGAATGTTATGTTCTGTCTACAAATCAACATTGATGACTGTGTTTATTGATAAAATACAGAGAAATATGGCATAGTTGGATATGCTTGTGTAACAAAGGGGGGGTTGTGTGGGAAAGGGGGCACTCAAGATTTTTAGTGGGTTTTTTTTTTCCACACATTATTTGGATTTTGCTGTTTTATTTTATTTTGCCCTCAATTTCTCCACATTTGGAGAATACTCTTTTACAGGGAACAGAGGATGCCGCTGTGCATAAAAATCTTTTGGCAAGCTTGAAATGGTTTGTTCGGCTAGTAGGCTCATGGGTCTTCTGATCTGGTCAGCAGTGGGTCGCTCATGTACCAGTGCAATTCCACTGGTGCACCTATGGTGGCATACTTTTCACCTCTTGCAGCTGACACAGCTCGGTCCTGGGTTTCCTGGAGCTGTTTGAGCCGATGTGGAGTGTGTGTGTGTGTATGTGTGTGTGTGTGTGGGGGGAGTTGTGTTTTTTTTCAATTGGAGCATTGTGCTGCCAGTCGTCTTACTGCTGCCTGTCCATGATTGTAGGTGCCTATCTTGGATCCAACAGTGTAGAGAGGAGTTTGGCTCTCTTACTTTGCTCGTGTGGCTGTTTCTTCAAATTGTGTCATACAAATGTAGCATCTTGACCATTGAGATGACTTTTGACTCTGAAACTCTCTTTTCCTTAAGGTTTCACTGTTGCTTGGAAAAAAGGGATGAGTAAATTCAAGCATGCCACTGTTGTTTCACAGTCACCAGAGGACAGAGATATCACATTGGAGCTGCACCTACTGACTGTCTCACCTTGAGCAGGCATTGCAGCATGAGGAAGGTGCTCTTCCAGTGTGTGTTCACCTCCTGCATCAGCTTTCTTGCTGGACAGTTCATGTGCTCCAGCACTTTTCCAATTTTTTTTTTTGCACTTGTTCTAGTTTTGAATAATGACAGTATCTTTTGTGCCCTTGTTCCTCTAGGCCAGGAGTCGCACCTAGAGTCTTCTTTACAACAAAATTTAAAGAACGGGCAGAGCAGAGTGCATGTTTTTATGCATTCTGACAGAAGCTAGCATACTGGCTCCTGCATCAGTCACACTGGAGGTCACTTACCCACAAGGTCCCATTCCCTAATGAGAGACCTTGTAGCACCACTACTGCTTGCAACAGTATGTGCTGCAGGGAAATGTGCCACTCCCAGGAGCGCTTTGACCAGCTTCACATGGTCCTCTACATAATGACAGGTCAGTGGAATATATGCAATAATGGACATATCTGCTATCTGACTCACAGCCACTACCATCACCATGGATGCCTGGTACTTAATCACCAACTGTTTGATGACTAAATTTATATTTATATTTGCATGTGTACTACCCCCCACTCGTCTCCAAACCATTTTGGTGGTAATTGGCTAGAATGTGGTATGTTATGGTTTGGTGCACTGCCTGTCCCTAGTGGGTTTTTTTTTTTTTACATTTACAACCCCCTCCAGGGACTGAGCTTTTTCACCTTGTGTTTAGGGGGTAAGCAGCCAGCAGAGTAAGTAGAGATGCCAATGATTTGATGAAAACAAGCAGTATGATTGCCTTATGCAAATTTAAATCTGGATTGATAAATTTAGTTTAATCACAAAAACTAATTATTCAATATAGTAAATATATACTTTGATTTTATGTTCATATTATTCTGGAATCATGTACTGCAAAGAATTGTAACTTGTAGAAAAACCTAAAGTTAAATTCAGACACAATGCACAATTGTATGTACATGTAGATGCGGGGGTTGACCGCTGGTTTTGGAGATAAGATGTGCCAGATGCTTGGGACCCCTTCCCCATTTCCTGCTTCCACTTAAAGAACTGATGTCTTTTTTGGTAAAACTATGAGAAGGAAACCTATACATTATGCAAGTGAATATGTTTACATCATGTGTGAAATGTTTAAAAGCCTTTGTTTCATTTGTCCAAATCAGTTCTAGATTTAGTTTTAGTTCCAGACCGAGATGATTAACCAGTAGAACTCCATCTGTAAAGATGGCCAAACTAATGATTTTAATGAAGACTTGGACATTCTCCCTCTCTCTCTCTCTGTCTCTCTCTTTCCGTCTCTTTCTGTCTCTCTCTCTTTTGTAGAAATGTTTCTCAATTCAAGCATTTAAATCTGCATAAAATCATTCTCCATGAAGCCTCTGCAGACCACTATTCTTCCCATAGAGGACAAGAATGTGTCTCATCCCATAATAAAATAATATTAAGGTGCTGCAAAATACTTTATAAACAAGGTCAGGGAAAATTCTGAATTAATAACATTGCAATTATGTATTTTAAAATCTCAACTGCAATGCAAGACATTATGATTTGTACTTATATTTTAAATGAATAGTAGCAGTTTGTTTACCCACCCTTATTACAGGGCATTAATAAAGTGCACTGTTGAGCTGATCTTGGATCTGTCTTCCTGTGAGATTGTCACAAATTCACCCCACCCCAAATGCTTCTGGGTCAGGTTCATTTATGCGTGACCACAGCAATGGTCCCTCGGGGAGCAATTAGGTGTCCGTTGCTTGAGATGTCAAGCAACAATTAGCTGCAGCTCCTGAGAGCGCAAACTGCCAGTGTTTCATTTTCCAAACTGCCAGTGTTTCATTTTCCTGCATGGTTACAACAAGCTGCAAACACTGGAACTCTTCTCATTTCAGACTCTTCTCAGTCCCACCAGATACTGTTTTTCTGTGAACTCTCATGATATGAGGAGGAAGCTGGGTGCCTGTATGTATCTGTTCCATCTTATGACTGAACAAAGGTATATACTGTAAAGGTTAATAATGTGAAGTGATTAATTCACCCTGAAATTAATTATGTCTATAAAAACAAACATTTTATTCCCCAAAAGTCATCCATTCAATGTTTTTGGTGTGGCACAAACACGCAAGTGACAAGAATTCTTCTCATTTGGCTCAAAGAGAAGAAGAGTTCTGGTTGTCATGGTTACACGTTATAAATAGAGCAGCTGGGAAAGTAGGTGACAAGAGAATAGAGAGTTTCAGGATAAAAGACACTGATGAAATCTCTCATGGAGGATCCGCTAAGTTAGAAACAGACACAGACCGATTTAGAAACACTGGCTGACAAAGAAGAAAGCTCTGCATGTTGAATTTAAGTATAGAACAGGTTTCGTTTTCCCATTATATGTTGTGCATTTGATACATTAGAGTTTAAAAGTTTTGTCTGGAAACAGCAGCAGTGAGATTAATTGCAGTAAGACAGGTCTGCAGCTTATCTTTGAATCCTCCCTTTTTATTTTTGGCATTTGTGTCAGGCACATTGTTCCTCTCCCCAGAACCACCAAGAGCTTTGGATATTTCAGTCAAAGATTCAATGCACAGAATAAAGTCAGAATAAACACCAGACAACAGAGCTTTATTTGATCTCATGCATGACAAAGCCCAAGGGCTTCTATGGAACAACTGATTTTTCTCTGAAAACACATCATCTTTTATATTGTAAATTATGGACATGGGAACATCTATTCACATGTCCACTTTCTCTATTCCACCTTCTTTGCCGTGTTTTTTGCTCTCTGGTTACATCACTTTATAGCAGGTGTTGGATGAAAGGGGTTTTAAATTTTGTCTGTTTTGAGCTACTTCTTCCACAAAAACAGCATATTTTCCTACTTTCTACTGGAGTTGGATGTTTTAGTTCTTTAAAAGCCCTTTTCTTTATTAAGAGGGGTTGACAAAAGAAAACCACCCCTTTTATTTAAGAAGAGCTGACAGTAATCTCTTCCCATGTGAGTCTGAGCTGGGAGCCCTGCTTGCTCCTCTTGCTCATCAATTGGCATACACTATAATAGAACAGCTTCTCTGGTGCTCTAAAATATAATCATTCGTTTCAAGCAGCATGATTTACTTACTAAGGTTAAACACAGGTCAGGACACGGTAGCACAACATAGGCTTATATGAATGGGGGGGACTCGCTTACACGGTTACAAATGCAGCACTACATAGCTGCTTCCTGGTGTAGGGCTGGCAGTGACACAACTCAAGGATTTCCTAAAAAAAGCACTTGAGACATTACTTGTGGCCTCTCTTTAAAGCTTATATTAGTCCCCTTGGTAAAGACACAGGAAAATCTGCAGCAAACACTGAAACAATACTGTAGTGTTGCATCCAGCGAGGGAACACAGAGTTGATTAGTGTGGCTTTAAAATCCTGGCCAGTGAGCATCAGCAATGAAGCCAGCCTAATAATGATGAGAGGAGTTCCCTCAGCCTGCTGATTCTACGTGGAAGTAGAGGCAGCAGCAGCAGCTTTGTCATCGACCAAGAAGCTTAGCGGGGTACAATACGATTTGGCTGCAGGAAATGAAAAAAAGAAAAATGCGACACTTTTTACATGAACCTGAAATTATGTTTACAATATTTCAGTGAATATTCATTAGGTTTGTCATTCCTGATTATACTGTTTGTTTTTAATCAAGGGAGGCTGCAAGTATTCTGTGTTATGTGTCATGGCCTACTGATCACTGAGGACTAATAAAGCAGATCAAGTCTCCTCGGTCCCTCCCTCGGGCTAACATCTAACAGGTGATACGATGATGTTTGGTGTTGGAATGCCCTCAAGTTCAACTGCAGGCTGCTCCATTATTCACTAGTTCTGATTCTGATAAAGCTGATTCTAAATTGGTTCATTTTTATTGGCCTGGACTGAGCTTGGCATTTATAGACATTTTAACTTTAAAGAATAGTCTGATTTCCCAGGTCCTGTGCCAGCTAGTCATGATTAAGTTTCTCATTAAAGTAGGACATAATAATTGTTAAGCAAATATATTACTAAAAAATCTCATTTAAATGAACAAACACTTGGTCTTTCAAAAGCAGACTCAGAAGCAGCACCTCCCATCTTGCCACAATTTGCACAGCTGACTTCTTGGAAACCTTTTGTGTTAAAAAATGTATCATATGGCAGAAGAGGCCTTTATTTTATAGCATTGTTATAATGGATTAAACAGAAAATGTATGCCCTAAGACAATGTTCCACACCTGCCTTCTGCTTAAAAGGCCCATTCTTTCATTGCGACCCCTTCAATGGTAGCAGAACTGGCTCACACTTCTCTGTTTAATTGGTATTTCTTATCCTAGGACTTAACTACCGGAATGCTGCGATCCTGCTCAGAATTCCTTGTACCACAGCTGATAAAGTAAAGAGTCAAACCTGATCCTGTTGCCTGTGTCTGCATTTGGAGCTCAGTTTGCATCTGCAAATTCTAACACAAACAGCTTCACCACAGTGTAACTCTCTGTTCATTTAGACCTCATTGATTTAAACAGGCATAATTTTCTCTGCAGCATACCAGATTAAACCCCATCACAGCTGTTTGACATCGCTATTAAACCACCTATCAGTAAACATGTTGCCTGCTCCCTGTTGGTTTCCCTAAAACATAAAAATCCTTCAATGTCTTATTGTTTTCCTTTTCACTACAGAGCAGGGGTCTCACCACTGATGTTCTGTGTCCCAAAAAGAAAAGCTTATTTAACAACCTTGCTCTGTTGGGGAACACTGGCAGAGCACATTGATGGACTTTCACATAATATCTCTGAACAGTTACAGGATGAAGCTCAAAGTTTCACCTCTATCTATGTGGTGTTTGATGAAAGAACTGATAGTGCTCAGCTTACCATTTTCATCAGGGGTGTGAATGACAGAATTGAGGTGACAGGAGTGTGTGTCCGATTCATGGGAATACCAAAGTGCTAAGGTAACACTGTGGAATTGGAAAGGCTTGCTCTGACATGGACATTATAAACCCACAGTAAATGCTTGAAATTTGAACATGTGATGTCACGTCCTGAGATGTTTGAATTAAATTACACCAAGTCCAGAGGACCAGTTCTAACATTTTTTTGGAAGAAATCGAAGCGTTATATGGTGTTACGTGTCAGGGGAGTTGTTGGTGTTTCTTTTTGTGTTCTTTGTTTTCCGGTGGCCTCCCAGAGTGGCGCCATCTAGAGGCTGAGAGCTGGTGGAACACTGAAAGGCAGGCAGTGCTGGTGATGAGGAGGATTGGCGCCACCTGTGGACTCCCAGGGTGTTTTAGGATTGGCTCCCCTGTGTCTATCTGACCAATCACCAGCGGAGTCCCGTTTTAAAGGTTCTCCCTCCTAATTTCATGGGGGCTCGCTCTCGCTCCGTGTTGGACAGGAAGAGTTTGTGGAGGGCAGGTAGGACTAGGTAAGGACGGGGTACCCCATACATTGCCGCACGTAGATATTCTGATTGTTATTTACACTAGGTTATGGGCTGTGGCCACCGTTATGTTTTAAGATGCCCTGTTTTTTTACTTTTGTTTGACCCGTTTGTTCCACCTCTCCCTCCACACGTGTATTCTGTTAAAAAATAAAGCACAATCTTGACAGTCTGTTTCAGTCTTTCCCTGGTGGTTTGTTAGTCTCTATGTTAACCCCCTCAAAAGGCTTGAATGTAACATATGGCATCATACTGAAGTGAGCTACCTTGATAGGCAAACGTGTGAGTGAAAAGCAAAAAGATTCATAGAAGATGAATGGATGTTTTTGAACCGGATGATCTAAAATGTGTGCTGTATTTTGGAGGTTCTTGTGGATTTAACACAACAGCTGAACACCCTGGACTTTAAGCTGCAGGGTTCCGGTCAGGTCTTCACAACAGCTTATGAAATTGTCAAACATGTCTCCACAAACCAAGACTTCTGAAAAAATCACAACTTTCTGCAAAAAAAAATAAACCCTCTGTGATTTTTCTCCATGCGGATCTTTGGTGGAATAGGGAACAACATTCAGTGGGGATGAATATGGCTCTGCTATTGAAAACTTAATAATTTTAATAATAATTAAATTGATAACATTATGCTGATAACAAGGCACACTGACACTTTCCATCTGTTTGTGGACCTTTTCTTCGCTGAAGTGGACAGTGTCTCCATCATGTTGTAAATTGAACTCATTGGAGGACTCAGTGGAGGTGATGGGAAACGGGAGGATGATGGCAAAGCTGTCATCCATGTTGAACAACATGTCCCACCCCCTGCAGGACACTCTGACAGCACTGAGCAGCCCCTTTAGTGAGTGGCTGCTCCACTCTCACTGTGTGAACGAGAGGTATTGCAGATCTTTCCTTCCAGCTTCTGTCAGACTGCACAATAAACATAATGCCCACTATTCTGCAGACTAGTAGACATAAATAAATAACTGTTTTTACCACTGGACTCACACAATAACATTACAATTCTCTAATAGCATTTCAACCATTTTGCACACACTGAATATTAGATATTCTGATATGTATATTCTTCAGGTAAACTCCTTGTATACCTGTACTATGTACAAGTATACAAAAAGGCTAATTATCAATTTAGCTTGGATTATATATATAGTCCTAGGAACAGCTAAGATCCTGCGCAGAACCCTCAGACTCCCAGGCCTCTGGTAGAGGACCTGAGTCTGAATGAAGGAGGCATCGCCCAGGAGGGCAAGGAAGAGATTTTTTTTTATATTCTATTCTTATTTTAATTTCTTTCTCTGCGTGTTTTTACTACTGCGCTGTAAATTTCTCCATTGTGGGACAAATAAAGGAATCTGAATCTGAATTGACTTACAGTGCAACAGTGAACTGAAAATTAAATTCCGAGGCACAGGGAAAAGCAGACAAGATGTCACTGAAAATATAATACAGTAGTTTTTCAGTCATTTGATGCACCTTTTTGGAAGAATATATACGTGCCAGAAACTGTTCTCTTCAACTGAGGCTACTTTGAAAAAAGCAAGTGCAGGACAATGCTTAGAGAGGCTCATCTTGAGCTTCAGTTTTAACTGCAACCTCCCTCAGGGCCTGTGGTGTGCACAGATAGACACTAGGAGGTGCCCTTTGTCCTCTGCTCTTAGAAGTACACTTCGGTACACTTTTTACACGTGCACCGGAACACTGCAAGGTGAACAATGGAAATCATGAATACCAGTGTAGCCGGTCAGGGTTGCCATGTATTTTGATATTGTGTCCCTTTTGCAAAGTTCAGAAGCTTAGCGCAGACTGAACATGTGGGAGTGTTAATTTAACGAAGGCGAATGGAAATTCATTGTTCCAGTGATAGGCTACGAAGCAAAGCAGTGACTCACAAAGAATGAGCCCAAAAACATTAATAAATAAATTTACGTTAGCAAATAATGTCTGTGTGAGTTTTAAAAGCCTGACATCATTGGAAAATGTAAAGATTTATTCTGCTGAAACACTACATAAATCATAATAATTGTAACTATTCATTTGTACACAGCAGCAAAAGCTCCCAGCATCCAACCATGCCACAAAATGACATTTTTTTGATATATCATGTTATAACATGATACTAATTTATCACATTACAACCTAAAACCAATTTGTGTTATACCTTGTAGCATGACACACACACAAAAAAAACCAACAGACAATCAGAAGTTACTGAAAATGAAAGATAGATGGTTGAAGAGAAGGAGAGTTACACTGCAAATACAGCTGCAGGACAAGGGGACCTTTCAGTGGATGAAGAAGGTGCAAAGTAAGACATTCAGACACAGTGTAATGAAAGTCAAAGCTAGTCTCAATAGAATCAAACAGGGCCAGAAAAGCCATGGAAGTCAAAAAATGGATGGTAAGAAAGATGAAGAGGAGAGTTTCAGTGAAAACACAGCCACAGAAGGAGATAGTTGAGTGGATGCTGAAGCTACACAGGATGAAGAAACAACAGGCATTAAAGGCTGCATTTTTTATAACAAAAAAGGACAAAATAAAACTTAAATGTGATAAACTTAACGTGAATAAACTCAGATCTCCATTGACTGATGCATTATATCATGTTATACACTTGTGTTTAAATATCAGCATGTAAAAAAAAGACATGTCCCCATGTCAGTGCAAAAGCAGAATTCACTTTTGACTGTGCTGATGTCTACCTTTGCTCTTAGAGAAGCAACAGAAAAAAATAAGTTTTCCAGTGAATCTCATCAATGTGGTTACACACAGCAAATAAAAATCAAAGATTTAGACCAGCAGAGCACCTGCAGAGACAAAAAACACCAAAAGCTACAACCAAAGATGTCAGCAATTTCCATTATGCCATGCTGCAAAATACACTGTTTGAGAAAATAAAAGCTGACAACATAACCTGCAGCATGACCAAGGATGTTTTAAAGAAAATATCCTCAGAAGTGAAGAAGAGCTCGAGGCTTCAGAAGGATGTAATGCTGGAAGTAATGCTTACTCAAAAAGTAATCCAGGAGAGCAGCAGTCATGCATCATTTAGTGGATATCCTCAGCTCCTACAAATTGATCCATTTGCTGTAGATTTGTACAGAGAGGGTGGCCTTAACATTCTGGCAGAACACCTAAGAAAAACATCATCTGTCCCTCTCGACCTTGATGTTATTGCTGTTAGGTTTCGGGGGTCTTAACAGAACCCGAGGACATGGTGGTAATAACATCCAAGAGTTTTATTTACAGGGGGGAATAACACAAGGAAGACAGAGGCAGTCCTCCTGGACTGCAGAAAGCTCGGGACCAGAGGCAGTCCTCTAGGACTGCAGAGAACTCGGGACTGCAGGCAGTCCTCCAGGACTGCATAGAATTCAGGACCGGAGGCAGTCCTCCAGGACTGCAGAGAATTCGAAACCAGAAGCAGTCCTCCAGGACTGTAGAGAACTCGGGACCAGAAGCATTCCTCCAGGACTGCAGAGAACTCGGGACCAGAAGCAGTCCTCCAGGACTGCAGGGAACTCGGGACCAGAAGCAGTCCTCCGGGAAACTTGGGTTGGTGAGGCCGTGACCAGATCTCTCAGTTTCCGCCAGGGAGCCACATCTGTTGCCGATTATTCCATTCAGTTTCGGATTTATGCAGCTGAGAGTGGGTGGAATGATGCAGCACTTCATGAGGCTTTCCTCAATGGTCTCAACGAGGAGCTCAAGGATGAGCTCACTGTTAGGGATGAGACTATGGACCTCGAGTCGCTGATTTCCCTTTCACTTCGCCTCGACAATGGTCTGAGGGCAAGATGAAGGGAGGCGGAGATCACCTTGTGAGCATGGCCCTTTCCCCTCATCACCAGGACAGTCGGATGGTCCAGAGTCTGCATCCTCACCACCTGCAGCTGAGCCCATGCAACTGGGGTGAGCATGGCCCACTGCGCCAGAGAGGCAGAGGACGCTGGTTTCTTGGGTATGTCTTTACTGTGGCCAGGCAGGTCACTTCATTGCCTCTTGTCCCATGCGGCCATAGGGATTAATCTGATGTTCCCACGGTGGAACTCTTTGAGCCATTCACCATCTCGGACCTCGACGAAAAGCTGCTCACCACTGTGATGCATCAGATGATCCTCTTTCAAATCAAATCAAATCAAATCAATCTTTATTTATATAGCGTCTTTTACAATCAAAATTGTTTCTAGGCGCTTTCCAGAATCCGAGGGCCTAACCCCAGACAAGCAACAGTGGCAAGGAAAAACTCCTCTTTAACAGGAAGAAACCTTGAGCAGGACCAGGCTCATGTAGGGGGACCCTCATGCTGATGGCCAGCTGGGTAGAGAGAAAGGAGAGGGGGGAGGAAGAGAAAGGAGAGGGGGGAGGACAGGTAGATAATAGAATAGGTAGGAGAGGAGAGGAGAGGAGAGGAGAGGAGAGGTAGAGGAGAGGAAATCATGACCCAGTGGGGTGACAGAGGCCTGTCAGGTGATCATGTTTCCGGACCCCGGCAGCCTTGGCCTATAACAGCATAGCTAAGATGTTAACCTAATGATTAGACGACCCCCTAAGTATGATAATTTGTCTGTCTATGATAGTAACTGGAACTACAGAATTACTATCAATAAGCTTTTTCAAGAGGTAGGTTTTAAGCCTAATTTTAAAAGTAGAGATGGAGTCAGCCTCCCGTACCTGGACAGGGAGCTGGTTCCATAGCAGGGGGGCCTGGTAGCTAAATGCTCGGCCCCCCATTCTCCTCCAGGTAGGATGGAGCTAGGCCTTGTAGGTCAAAAGAAGGGTTTTAAGAATTATTCTAAATTTAACAGGCAGCCAATAAAGAGACACCAGTACAGGACTTATGTGATCTCTTTTGTCAATACCTGTCAGAACTCTGGCTGCAGCATTTTGGATCAGCTGGAGGCTTCTCAAAGAGTTTTTTGGACACCCTGATAATAAAGAATTACAATAGTCCAGCCTGGAAGTAACAAATGCATGGACTAACTTTTCAGGATCATGCTGCGTCAGTAGTTTCCTTGTCTTTGCGATGTTTCTCAGGTAAAAAAAAAACAAAACACTGCCACTTTGTTTTTGTCAGAGTCCTGGGTGTTTGTTTTAGTGTTTTTTGGTGTGTTCTCCGTTTCTGGTCTGCTCTTACTCCAGGGGGCGCAGTTGAGCCACTTTCCCACCGCTGTTGCTGGTGACAGTCACACCTGCTGCCTATTACTGACTGGCTATTTAGGCCCTGGGCTCCCATTCAGTGTTTGATCGTTCCATCATTTTGGGGTAAATGTTGACTCAGATTCGATTCATGTGAGTTTTGAAATCATGTTTCTGTTCTTTGCTTAAGGTCACCATGCCACCCTACGTTCAAGAACAAACATGCAGGATCTCTTCCCCTTGCCGATCGTTTGAGTCCTGTTCAACCTAAATTTTAACAGTTTAGTAACACATTCTCTGAAAAGTTGTAATTTTCTCAATTTAACATCACCGATAAGTCTAGATATGGCTGTCTGGATAAAACAAGAGTTCAAATATGAAAACAATCCAATTAAAGCTCTTGGAGAAATTTGTAGAACGGCGCCAGAAAATATGGTGGACTTCGTGTTTGACTCAGTTCAAAGACTTTTTTTTTTGTATGTTTCTGGATTTTTTGTTACCCCAACAAATGCCACAAGAATACTCAACCAACTAAAAACATCAGCACACCTTGGGGGGGGGAATCAATTAGTCCACCCAGTTCTGTTAGTCACCTATATTTAATGGTCACCAAGCCACAAAATCAGCTTCAATCCATGTCCACCACCTCTCCCTCTAACTGATCAGCTGATTAGGAGCAGCTGAGAAATTGGAGGGACAATTACCTGGAGGAACAGAGGGGAAATGACAGACAGACATAATACCACAAACCAGGGCCGTAACGGATGGTATCTGCTGTTACGCCTTCTTCCTGCCATGTGCATATCAGCAGCTTAATAATGGCTATCATCACCTAGAGACTGCGTACTCACGCTTTGCCAGACATATTCTTTACAGCAATGCAATGCTACATGTACAGTGATGAAAATTCAGTGGGATAGAAACAACTTCTGAGTGAACCAAGGCCAAAACAACAAAAGCACCCCAAACTATTAAACCAAAAGTTCCCTACCCAGAAAACCACGATGAGAAACACAGTCAGGCCTTCCTGTCTAAACATACAGGTGAAAACACAAACTGGAGCTCACCCCTACCACTGTTGGAGTTAAGTGAGGTTACAATTTTACACACAAACTACAATAGAATATAAGTGTGCCACGTCAATCTCCAACTCTCTGAGCTGCTATCGTCATCCTCTCATTGTTTATTTAAGCCTGCTTTCGGCCACGCAATCAATCCTGTGCTGACTCCCAAACCACCAACCAATTCCGTCACTGGCGAGGAGTCCACCACCCAGATTCACCAGGAATGATCAGTTGCACTGACTGAGGAGAGAAATACAAACCATAGTTGTGACAACAGTCTTGGTTTTACCAAGAGTTAAACACCCTTTATGTTTAATTCAAAGAGGATCATGACAGAACATCTGCTAGTAATCTGCTGTTAATTTTGTGATGAATGACCAGATTAAAGTCTTGCAAGAAGAGACCAACCACTAAACCACAACATCATCCAGATTTGTTCATTTGAAATCACAGCAAAAAGACATAAGCCTGGGAAAAAATAAATAATTAAAATTATAAGTTGAAGTTGAAATGCAATTAAAAATAATATAAAGGGAAATATAAGTCAATGAGACACAACATTCTATTTCATTTAAAAATAATTATACAGATGTCTTAATTCACAACAATGTTGCAATATACTACTTACTTACATAATTTATACTACTTTAAACACTGCATGACTTGGGTTTTTTTCTCAGAAATTTATATTTGTGGTTATGAGATTTGTCAAAAGGTAGAATTGGTTTATAAGAAAATATTTATTGTTCGCCTTACTGTAGTCATAAAAGCATAATAACATATAATTTAGACTAGAGTCTAAATAAAATAGTACTGAAAAAATGAACTCTTTCCAGCATTTGTGTGTTACTTCAACAGAGCAAAATAAATATATAAATAAATATATATTGAAAGGTTAAATTCAATGCTAAGTTAAAACTGAGATGCCAACAGTTAAGGTTCTGTGTGTGTATTAATAATGTTTTAGCTATATTATGATGATATATTCATCCAAAATAGTCAATTTTAATCATCACAGCTGTGATACATGTAAGCTTGTACTGGTGGGTTCCTGCTTTGTTTAGACACTCAATGTTTTCCTTATTCACTCATCATCTAACAGCTCATTCTGAGTTTTGAACGACACATGTGCATTTTGCAAAGCTAAGTTGTCTGCCAGGCCTCTGGTGCCTCGTGTCCTTGAAAGATGCTGGAACAGGCTGATTGTTCCAAAAACATAAGATCTGGACCTAGTTGTAAATTTGTCTCACAGTGCATTCCTTTGTGACTATAAAAACTGTCTGTTAGCATTCAGCAGACAGCATAAGGCCTCATCCCAAGTCTGGAAAGGTACAGTTGGCCTGGGGAGCCTTCAGGTACCTCAGCAACCGGAGGCGGTGCAGTGGCGACTTATGTTCCAGTTGACTGACTTTTGGGTTTTGACTTACCACTAGGTTTTTGCTCGGTGCATCTTCATTTATTGTTTGACACATTGGCAGCTGTAATCCTCACTCCTTTTGATCTTCAATAAATGCTGGGCAACCTTTTGAAAAGAACAATGTTCTGGTACTCTGGCAAAATTATACACCACAAAAAAGATAAAATGATGGCCAGAAGTGTTTATCTGCTCTGACTAATAATAATAAATGAAGATCAAATTAAGTGCTGTGACCTGCTCTGTCACTCATAATTTCTGATGGATGTAACATGTACTTGTGCGGGCTAGCATATTAATACCACATTTTAGAGTACTGATGAATAATTTGTTTAATCTATTATAATTTGGAACTCTGTATTAATATATTTAACATGCATTTCTGATGTAAGTGCCATTGTTTAGTTTTATTAACAACTATTGGTGCCATTGTCATTTTCCGACGACAATACAGTTACACGGTGTGATTATAGGTAAGATTCACATCTCCTCTGAAAAGTGGAGCGGCCTGAAATGCACCTTCATTCTTCTTCATATTGTATATAATTTTTAATTTCTGTATATAATGTATAACGTACATAGTAATGTGCATAACATAAGAATCTTTTTCTTTTTTTTTCTTTTAGTACTATACTGTACTGTACACCACAGGCTACCGCTGTAACACGTGAATTTCCCCGATGTGGGATCAATAAAGTTTATCCTTATCCTTATCCTCCTTATCCTGAAGACTGATTGTGAGTCAGTTTTGGTCTCAGCCATAAAGAGTTCTGTTCAAATTTTAATGCAGGTGTAAATCCATGTGTTGGTTTGGTGTTAAGGAGCCCAGGAGTCTGGATCCAAATACAAATGATGAAAAAAAGAACAAAACCAAAATCTGAGAAAACAAGCTCTTTAATCCGGTTCGAGGCAATAGGTCGTACAAGCAGGCAGAGTCAGGCGGAACAAAAGCAGGCTAAAGCATACTTTTAGTTTCAGAATCTGTCACACAGACAAAAAGGGAATCAGAGGGGTCAGAAAAAATGTCCAAACAGGAGAGAACTCACACAGAATGGTAACAGAGAGAAACTGGCACAGAAGAGAAAATGGACAAGCAGCAGGAAGGCAAGGAGACACAGGTGAAAGTCATTAACTACTTAAAGAAAGGTAGAACTTACTGCCCACATGTAATCAGGAAACAAAACTACCAAAAAAAAAAACACGAAACAAAAAATTACAAAATAAAACACAAACATGCCATTCAACATCTACTGAAATGTCAGTAAATGCTAATTGGTTGGCGCATACAGAAAAGCGATATGGTTCAGATTGGGTTCTGGGCTGAGATCGAGCACTGACAGAAATATGACAGTAAATCCCCAAACTAGTTGTGTTCAATAAGTGACTTTACGTACACACAAAGAAACCAAATGCATGCACTAATTCAATAACATAAATTGCACATGGACGCTGTAGCTTGACAAGAATCGGCCCAGAGTAGTCTGAATGTGACTTGACGACCACCTCAGATATCTCGGTTGTGAATTCACTCAAGCAGGCCTATGCAATCCTCACATGAGCTACATTTTGTCACTGAACTGGAAGCAGAAGCTTTAGAAACCCCAACCTGAAGTGATCTAGTATGGCCAAGTATTATTGGAACAACATGGAGTCTGCCTTGATACCTGAAAGAACTCAGTATTTCAAAACTCAAAATGGGGATTTATTTTAAAATGTTGAGAAGTGGTTGTGGAGTGGCTGTGTCCTCCACAAGCCCATTGCAATATTCATTGGCCGCATTCCCCCATTAACACAATGTTCATGTTGGCTCCTAGGTGCCCCAAAAGAAGAACATACAAACACAACACCAACTGTTGTCACATAAACTCATCCATCATTGTTGTTGATTTGGCTGTGGCTGTTACCTCGCTGGCTAAATTGTTTATGGATTGTTGTGGTGTGACATGAAGGATCAGCCGGTGTGGCCCAACAAAATAATAAAGTGCAAATTGCTACATAGCAGGGGGAGGTGGCTGACACCACCCATGATCCAGATACTACAAAGTCCTTTGTAGGCAGAAAGATTGGTTGCATTAATTATGAGTGCCAATCGAGCAACAAGTGTAGTCTGATTTTGATGTGCATGCGATATAATGAAATAAATAAATATGTGAAATAATATCCACCCCAATTCCAGTAATTGCTCTAAATGTCTGTATGACAAGAGTAGCATTATAATGAGTGATATTAATACAATATTGTGATAACATGACAAAAATATGTTCACGTTGAAAGCCTTTGTATATACTGTGTGTGTGTGTGTGCGTGTGTGTCACTGATTAAATTGTCCCTAATTGATTAGACAATATTGGTTCCAGTAGTACAATTATCTGGAGTGTTTTATGCATGATCTCTGTCAAAGTCGGTATCCATCCCATTCATTAAGACTTTCAGTGTTATTGAAATGAGATAGCAAGTTAAAATAATAATAATAATAATAATAATAATATATGCAATTACGTAATGCTAAAACTGACACACATGCTGCTACAAATGATGACTAGTTGCTTTTTGTTTTGGCTTAACTATTTACTTTGGTAAACATAGTAGCCTTATTTGAAATGCATTTTCTTGAATAAGACTCCAGGTTAAAGTAGGAGTGTCATAGCCATTTATTGCCTTAAAGAGCAAACAACAATATGAGTTTTACTATATAATCAACTTTACAGTTTTTGTTTCATATATGAACATGCACACCAGGTGAAATCAGGACAGAATTCTAATGATATGAATGAGTTATTTTACCATAAATTCAAATCAACCTTTATTTATATAGCATCTGTTACAATCAAAATTGTTTCTAGGCGCTTTACAGAATCTCATGTACATACACTCAAATAGAGCTCTCCCCATTCAAAATATCCTAAGTAGCAGTGGGCAGCAAACATGCGAGACTCTGGGAACATTTAGGGGTTAAAATCCTCTCTGAAGGTCCCAAAATGGGGAGGATGAGGGAGGGAACTTGTGGTGGCTTTCAACTTCCCCACCCAAAGCTCCTGCTGGTTTGGAAATGTGAACTGGCAAATGTCTGGTAACAGGCTTTCTTTCCATAATAACCATTACTTACACACATACCCATTTCCTTTAAGACTGATTTGATTGTTAGGATTTCATTTTTTTTTTCACTCTGTATTATATGAAAATATATCTATATGTTATAGTTTCAGTCTACATGCCATCTTTATAATGTTTGGATAAATTAAAAATATGCCACTTATTGGAAAAAATATATTAAATGCACAAATTTCAAATACTTATCAGAGCAGCTGACTTAAGCTGTGTCTCTCTGATATGGGATGTATGCATTCCAAGCCACCCCTGCCCCCATTCAAAACAACTACCAACCATTGTCTTGGGGTTTTTCCATTTATCCTTGCCCTTGGCCCCACACAGCCTTTAAGCACCAACCCATCTCACCAGAACAGAGGTGTCAGTAGGTCACTTTTTGTGCAGGATACGCACACAGACAAACTGCCCACTGACCTGCGTTTGAAGATCACTTTTCATGACAGTCTGCCCATCCATCTTTACAGGGTCATTGTGGAGAACAGCCAGAACTTCATTCACAAAAACCAGCACTCTTTATCCGCCTCCTTTTGCTCTTTCTTCTGTGTGTGTGTGTGTGTGTGTGTGTGTGTGTGTGTGTGTGTGTGTGTGTGTGTGTGTGTGTCACACAGTCAAACAATATGAGATTATATATATTTAGAAATAAATACATTTGAAGTAATTATTGAACATTAAGGTATTGTTACTATCAAGTGGCATTGGTGAAGAATGGTAATGTGTTTGGAACTAATGCTATGAGCAAATGCTCTCAACCATTCTGGTCTTATCTTTGGTGAATAGGATGTTAGAAGGTGGGCCACACAAGTAAAATTCATGAAAAAAAAATTACTCTAATAATTGTGAGATATAAACTATTCTCTCTGCCAACAGGCTTTAATAGCTTTGCTGACATCAGCATTCCATGGTCAATATTTTGAAATGTCTTACCATAGCAGCAAAATCCAAATAATTGATCACTGTTTATTTAATCACCATGGATTTTTGTTCAACATCTCTTATCTGGCTTTACTATTATGCTTTCACCATTGTGGTCAAAAGAGCTTTTAAATTTTAAAAAATGTGATTAAGAAAATAATAAGAAATAGTACATATAAATTGATAAATTGAAAGGAAAAAAATGCAAGGAAATCTATGTTTGGAGAAATTGCAATCTGAATTTGTAATCTGTTGTCTGAGATTTGACTGGATGTCCATTGTGGACTAGGAGAGCCTCTGCTGTCCCTTTAAACACGTCCTTCTTCTGTTACCATAAAGCTGCTAGAAGACACTCACGACAAAAGTCACATGCTCCAGACCCCTTTGTTTTATCCAGACAGCCAATTTTCTTTTACAACATTAAAATGATTCGTCAAATGTAGTAAATGTTATTAAAAATGAATCTGCATCAAGAATATTTCAAAATGTTGTTAAATAATACAAACAAGAGAAAATGCCAGCTATGTGCAATAAAGGCAATTACAGATTTGTAAATGTTATCTAGCATTGAACACTTCTAATAAATAGTTAATAACTAGTTAAAGTATATCGAATCAAACTACTTTATGTATCCTATTCTTTTAGATAAATGGCATTTCTCAAGTGTTTAATTTAATATGCATATAATTCTTGGGGTTTTTTTTCAAAATAAAAGCAACGTCAACACCTGTTCATTTTGGGCAGCTGGGCATTTTGTTGAAGTGTTTGTTTCAAACAAAAACATGAAAATAAGAGTGAGTCTGTTTTTAAATACTGAACTTCTTCTGGTGACTTGTTGTGCATGACTAAAGAATTACGGTAATACAACTCAAAAGCAGCGAGGAATCCTAAGAATGTGAAAACCTGCAATTCTAAACAGTTATTTGGGTGAGGAAGGAACGACCGTGTCGGCCACCGTCCATCACACGGGGGCAGAAAGACAGAAAGACAGGGGACACAGACAGAGAGAAAGAGAGGTGGCAGTCGGCAGACTTTTTTTATTCGGAGGAAAAAGGGGACTTTCTTCGGGCACTCGTACACCAACAACATGCAACAGTTCTGCCATCTCAAAGTGATTTAATCGTTAACCTCAGACGTTCAGCGATATTTCAAAGTTCTGTGGCTGTACTTTCTCCACCAGCGAGTGTGGTAATATTTGGTGGAAAAGGCTGCTATGGGGGAGAAACTGCTGTGCTGCGAAGTGGACTCCATCAGGAGAGCCTACCAGGACGCCAACCTGCTCAACGACCGAGTCCTCCTGACTATGTTGAAGGCAGAGGAACATTATTTACCCTCTCCAAACTACTTTAAGTGCGTGCAGAAAGAACTTGTGCCCAAAATGAGGAAAATTGCTGCCACTTGGATGTTGGAGGTTTGTTTGTAGTAAGCTTTAACTTTATTTAGAGGACTGGTGCCCACATTTAAGCGTCTTTAATCTGCATACATGTGCGACACGTAACGCGTCCGTCATTTCTGATCTTTTTTTTAAAAAAAAATGGTGCTAGGTTATGACATGTAAGAAGTGAAAATTATTACAAAATAACAGCAATGTACACGTATGCATTGTGGCCGGTGGCAGAGTTGCGCGCCATATTTATTTTTTTTGTCTAAATCTAGATATTTCTATTAAATGTGATTAACATCGATACTTTACAAACCAGTGCAATGGGTTTACTGATTAAATTTGTCCAAATAGATTTGTGTGTGTGTGTGTGTGGTGGTGGTGGTGGTGGTGGGGGGGGGGGGGGGGGGCACATGTTGCTGTGCTGAATCTATCCCTCAAATATTTACATATTTGTAAACTTTTCTGTGAAAAGGATGTAGTTGCATGAGCTATGCTGATTTTCTTTAGAGGGATAAATAAATGAATAAATACAGCTAAACATCAGTTTAAGAATCGTTATTGAAGCTGCTGCTGCTGGTGGTTTCCCATAATTAGTTGTTTTGGACTGTAATTTTCTATATTCTTGGAACTGGATCAGATATTTATCCTAATGAAAGACTTTTTTTCTTTTATCTAATGAGTACATCTCTCCCTTCAGGTCTGTGAGGAACAGAAATGTGAAGAGGAGGTTTTCCCTCTGGCTATGAACTATTTGGACAGATTTTTATCAGTGGAAGCCACCAGTAAAACAAGACTACAACTTCTGGGGGCAACGTGCATGTTTCTCGCATCAAAGATGAAGGAGACGGTGCCATTATCAGTGGAAAAACTCTGCATCTATACAGACAACTCTGTCCATCCTGGAGAGCTGCTGGTAATTTATCCACATATGGACAAATAGTCCTACAGTAGGCCTGCATGGCTGGTTTTGCAAATCATCACTATCACAATCTAAACAGGACATTTTGTACTTAAACCCGGATTTCTTGATTGTTTATATATTTTTTTAGCAGTCTGAATTGCATCTAAATCGCTGACCTGATTTTCAACATTCATAACAAACAGCAGAGGTCTATGTTATGACTTTTTTTTTTTAATTATTGCCTTAAGATCGTGATTAGCAACATAGTGCCACCCTGTGGTCACCTCTCTAAATGCAATCAATTACGTTTGACTGAACAAAAATGTACAGCTATTCTTCCCAGCTGTCTCGTTTGATGCATGTGGTTTGCTTATGTCTTGACCTATTCACAGCAAATGGAGCTGCTGGTTCTGAGCAAACTGAAGTGGGACTTGGCTTCAGTCATGCCGCATGATTTCATTGAGCACTTCTTGTCCAAGCTGAGGATCTTTCCATCCACCAAGCACATCCTGAGAAAACATGCTCAGACATTTGTTGCTCTTTGTGCCACAGGTGAGGGAAAACGTGCATTCCTTACCAGGCAATGTCACAGAATTACAGAAAAAGACCATTTTAACTGATGTCATTTTAAAGTTGCAATTTCTTAATTTCAAACAACTTATTTTTAGGTGCTATTTTTTTCCTCCATTGTGATTTTAAGAGTTAGAAAAAAATCAGCTAGTTTGGTCTATAGTGACTTTGGGCTGCAGGACAAACAGTCATATAAAAGCAATAGCTGTATTGTAGCTGAATTTAAAGCACAAGGAAAGATTAAGTCAAACAGGAGAAAATATTCATCCATTGCCTTTTTAAAACTAGTTGTACAGGTTATACAGTTTAATGTTGACACAGAGGTTTGATGAAGGATTAAATCCGAATGTCGGTAGACTTTCCTCATTTATAAATTTCTTATTCAGATCAAGGCCACTGTCTATGGTGACACTGTATTCCAAGCTAATGACTAGACTGATAGTGGAGTAGAGTTTTGTAATAATATTCCTATTTTGTCAGATGTCAACTTTATTGCAAGTCCTCCATCAATGGTTGCAGCAGGCAGCGTAGTAGCAGCTGTACAGGGTCTCTATCTGAAGAGCCTCGATGCCTCATTTTCCTCTCAGAACCTCACAAACCTGCTATCACAGGTCATTGGCAGTGACCCGGTATGCAGACACATTCCAATACAGTGTGACACTCTAACATGAAGTGGTTGTCACATTTATTTATTTTAAACTGTGTTTTGCAGGACTGCTTGCGGGCATGTCAAGAGCAGATAGAGTCTCTACTGGAGTCCAGCCTGCAGCAGGTTCAGCACCACAACAACACCAAAGAACCAAAATGTGTGGCCAGTGATGCAGACCTGTCCTGCACCCCAACGGATGTGAGAGATATCAACATCTGAACCCGCTGATAGCGATGGTGGGTAATGGACCTCGTCTTCAGCAAAAAGGTGTAAAGGTGGTGACTGGCTTAAAGGCTAGCATGGCTGGCATCTCATCCCAAAGCTGCTGATGTCCATGTGTGCCTGGATGGAATCAAGTAAGCTTTTTTTTCTGTGATCCTGGAAATGACACGTGCTTTTGATTTGACCAAGAGAGAAACACCAACAACAGCTGCTGTTGACGAATGTGGGTTCCAGTTCAAGTTACATTTTTTGGAGTAAATATTTTTTTCTAATTTTTTAAACTAGATATAGTAAAATATTTGCAGACTCAAATTGCAAATGAAAATATTCCAAACTGTTGTCTACAGTAGAAATACACATCCTGTATTTAGACTTCCTACCCACACCTGTAGACCTTTTTTCCTCAGGTAGGCCAATTCCTCCTTTCTAATACTTTTATTACTTCTGCTGCTGCTACTACTACCAATAGTACTACTATTACTACACATATTGATTTAAAAAGTGTTTTTGAGACACACCATTTGCCTAAGTGCAGACTGCCAAGATTCAGGATTGGGCAAAAAAATACACTTAATTTACCTGGATGTTGTGGGTTTACAATATTACAATATTTACTGGTTACATAAAAATAAAATGAAGGGTTTGGGTTGGAGAAGAAGCTATTGCTTCATCTAATGAGAAAAAAGGACTTGACCTGGAATTTTTTTTATTTTATTTTTTTAAAGAAACCTGAATGATTCTCGACGCGGTCATGAGTTTCAATACGTTTACATTCACAGCTTGAACGAGCTATGCTAAGAACAATTGTCCCAATAATCATTGTCCCAGTTGACGGGACGATGACGGGATATATAATGTTCTCCTCAACACTAGGTAGCGACATGCGTCTTTTCCGCGGGTTGTTACAGCCCCTTTTACCGGTTGACACATTACGTCACATGATAAACAAGTGGGGCCAGGTGGCAGACCATCATTTTTCTAACAAGATGATGGATAATCGCTTTGTTCATCGTACGAAATTTCCGCTTTACTAGTTGTGCAGACAAGATGCACGCTATCCCTACTGGTTAACGTGATTTTGTCGGCTAACGCCAATTATCTGCATGTCTTGGTCAGGTAGCACCAATAGCAGTTGGTCGGATTGAGGCAATAATTCAATTATTGGAGTGTCATGTAAAGGTACAGGCTATCACTGCCCCGTGACCTCCTGATTGCCTTTTTGTTTAGCGAGTGTTTCATACAGGATAACCTGCTTTCATACAGGAGAAGCCTTATTCATAATTCAGTGTTGCATAGCCAAAAACTGAATGAAGTTAATTTTAATAATAATTATCATAACGTAGATTGTTCCTATTTATTTTTAAGCTTGCCTTTTTAAAATGTTACTCCAGCTGCTAATGTTGAACTCTCCACCTTCAGGGCAGCCCTGCCATCCAGAAACATTTGTTAATCTAAAACGCAGTCTGTCCTTAAATCGGTCTGTTTAATGGCTTAATTATCATGGATTATGAGAAGGGAATGATGCTAAAAAACAAAAAGTATTGTTAAGAACATTGGAATGATTTTGCACAAGCCGAACAGATGTGAACTATCTCTTTGGGATGGGAAGGTGAGATGTTCATTTAGATTTCAGAGGGGTGAAGAAGGCCATAACTGGGTGAAGCAAAACATGGACACTGTTTTCATGTAGGTTTCATTCAAGGAAGATAAAAACATTTTAAGCATTTTAACCATGAAGATGGACAAATCAAATTTGGTCTTCATTTCAAATAATGCTGCTATAGAAAAACAAATCCCAGCTATGTTTGAAAGCAGTGTTGAAAAGCAATGCTTTTCTCATGTTGTTTGCTGCTACATTTTAAGGTTTATTTCTATAGAAATGTTAAGAATATATATATTCATGTAATTATAGCAAAATTTAGTGCTTTTCTAGGAAAAGTTTGACATCATTTTCACATTCTGTTTGACCAATATTCTGTTTGCATCGTGTACTATCGTTTCAAAATAACTCATATTCACAAAAATACAGACAGGTTTTAGACCATACCTCATGAGTATTTTTTTTTTATTATTTTAAATTCCATTCTTTTTAAACTGTTATCCAGTACTCTGTTTATCCTGCTGTTTCAGAATGATGTCCAGCATGTTGTGATACTGGTGCTATAACAAAAAGGAGATGGACTGAGTCCTGAACTGCCTCTGCTCATCGTGGGCATCTCCCTTCCCCATTTATATATTTATTAAACAATTTTAATACTGTCATTCACTTGTGTTCAATGTCATTCCAAATAGCTGTTTCTACTCTAATCCGGGCTTGAGTAACTGATCAACGTGAGCGTTGATCAGTTACTAGCTCTACCTTTTTAAGCAGCATTCTGTATAATGTTGGCCGCAAAAGTTAAATGAATCATATGTTGTCACGATGAAGACTTAAATATACTATTTGGTTATGCTGTTTTTTTTTTTTTTTAAAGACACTAGCTCCTAGTATTATTTGTTCTTTGTGTTCCCTTATTTACTTTATCTTTGTTTAACTGTGAACATGTAACTAGTATGAGACAATTGATGAATTACTGTTATGAATGAGTGAACCTGTTTTGATCCAAGTCATTTTCCCCAGTACAGTTTTATTCATTTAAAGTTAACAGAATAAACAGCAATATCAAAGATGCTTAAAAGGACAAGTATGGTACAGTGAAACTGAATTCTTTTTGTCTTTTCAGCACTCTGCATGGTCATTAATTCCATTACAATTATGTAGCTCACTTTCAGGTTGTCCAAGCACCTGAGGGTCAGCAAACAGTAGCAGTTGAAGGAGATCGTAACAGCATCCTGTGCACATTCACTTATACACACAAGTTTACATAATCATGTACATTTTATGTGCACACTCGCATTGTTTCGTATTCATTGTCAGTTAGAACTAGAAAAATAACCCACCTCTACAGCCAAGCTCAGTGGGCAGAATGACATACTTGGATGTAACTTGCAATAAGCAAAAATCCTGATGTATTTCTGGTGCTCATCCACCTACTTTTTATTTATTTTTGGTCAAGGAATCAGTTTAGATCATCTCAGGTTTTCAAAAAGACATTGCTTCAGAAATCTTCATGAAGGCTTTCAGGTCGCTAGAAACACCCAGGATAGAGCAGACCTAAGATCAAAACAAAAAACAGTGAAATTAAACTTTAAACTCTGTTCTGTTAAAAAAAAAAGAAGAAAAAAACCTAAATAGCTCTGGTTGTAATGCATTTTGTGCCAAATCAGCTTGGTCTGTATATTTTTGATTTAGTCTTTAATATAGGTCGGTGTCAAAAACCAACTGGTGCCTGTATATCACAAAAATGAGTCTAAAAATGTAGTAGCTTAATTATTTAGTGAAAGAATAACAATATATTACAATAAGTCTCTGAAAGAGATCATCATTCATCAGAAGAAAAAATCACCTGTCTGAACTTGGCACGAAGTTTTTTAATATCCTCTGTTAGTGTTTCGGGTTGATCTTCATGAGGACAACCTTGGATCAAGCCCAGAAAAGCCTCCAGGATTTTCAAATGCTTCCTGACAGAACACAATGATCACACAATACATTCAGTCAGATGTTCTGGCCAGTCATCCAAAAAACTGAAATTCAGAAGTTCGGTACTCAACCGATAAGCCCAATTAAATCGATTAATGGGAAAGGGCAAAAGAGGCCATAAAACCAGACACAGTATATTAGTCGGTATCTATGGTTTGTTATTCTGATGATGTAGATCTAAAACTCTGGATATAGTAAGGAGATGCAACCACAATGCAGAGAACCTGTCAGTGGATCTTGTTTCTTTACTCTGGCAGCCTTGGTCTGTAGCAACATATTTAAAGTGGCAGATAAAGATTAGCTAACCCTGGTCCATCTGTGATCGGTAGTGTCTTTTATGATGACATCTTATATGCACCAGGATGTTCAGCTAAACAACAAATTGGATTGGTCACAAATCACAAAACGGTAAAGGGGTTAAATATATTCCTATAATTTACTAATTAATATATCCAGATAAATTAAATGTAAACTGAACTTCTTAAAGTTGCATAATGCATGTACCGCACTTTTTTTCATAGTTTGTCAGGGGGTGCGACTTGTACTCAGGAGCGACTTATATGTTAAATAAATACATTATTA
The DNA here is from genome assembly GCF_901000725.2 of Takifugu rubripes. Taxonomy (NCBI): domain Eukaryota; kingdom Metazoa; phylum Chordata; class Actinopteri; order Tetraodontiformes; family Tetraodontidae; genus Takifugu; species Takifugu rubripes. The sequence goes on along the minus strand of NC_042297.1, from coordinate 5,109,205 downwards.
CAGAATTTCACATATTTGTTGTTTTCACACTGATGACCACAAGAGGGCGCTCTAGGCGTGTGTACCTGAGGAACGAGTTCCTTTAGCAACGAAGAAGAAGTAGTGCTTTGTCTATGGAGTGAGACTTGATTGTTTGGTAAACTTGCTTGGATGTTCTTTATGCTATAGTAATCTGAATAACTTAATATGTTAACAAAGCAGACACGTACTCAGTTCGTTGTGGGTCATGTAGCTGAATTTGTTATGTTAGCATACCGTAACCCTACTGCTAATCCATTATTATTTTAAATTGCCTTTCAAGATGAAATGTATGTTCTTGGTCTCGGATTTTATCAAATAAATTTTCCCCCAAAATGCGACTTATAGTCCAGTGCGAATTATATATCAATTTTTCTTCTTTATTATGCATTTTTTGGCTAGTGCGACTTAACTCTGGAGCGACATATAGTCCAGAAAATACGGTAAGTAATAACGCATCAAATAATGGATTTTCCAGTGAAAACTCAAAGCCGGAAAATCTCCGGAACCTCACCTTGACTTCACATCGTTATTCAGTTGGAGTAGACATTTCCATGTGATAGCAAACCCATAATAGAAGGAAACCTGAATGAACAAGTCACAGTTAGCAGAAGCAGGTTAAAGACCCACACAAAAGTTCAGTCATGTGGAAAAATTAGAATAAACTAAAAACGGCTGTGGTGTTTTTAAGCATCAGCACATCCAGAACCAGTCAAATGTTTGGACACATCTTCTTAGTCTTTCTTCATTTTTAGGACTTTCTATAATATAGATTAACAACAAAGACATGAAAACAAATAAATAACAAGTAAATAAAAAAGGTTTTATGTTCTTATTGTGTTTGAGGTCATCAGGTGTATCGTGTGAGAGTAGCATTGGTAGACAACTGACAGCTCTATTTCACGGTTTTAATAATTATTATGGCAACAACCTCTTAACAAGTAAAGATAAACAACCATTTATCATTACTTAAAGGTCAGTCATCCAGAAGATTTTTTAAAAAAAACATTGAATGTATAAAGTTTCATCACAAAAACCATCAAATGCTATAATGAAATTGGCTCTCATACGGAGCGCTCTGAGAAAGGAAGACCAAGCATTACCTCTGCTGCAGCGGATAAGATCAGAGTTCACAGTTACCAGTAGAGCTGCATAAGAAGTTAATTTTTTTTACATTTATGACTCAGACCGACCTTTCTGAACACAATGACTATATTTCATGGGCTGCATCAATCAAAGGGGGTGTCACCAAGGCCGAATTAACCAATGGGCATTATTGGCATGGGCCGAGGGCCCACACCAACATGGGGCCCGCATGCACCAGCCAAAATCAGAGAGAAAACAGTTTCCCCTTAACTCCCAGTAACTCCTCTTCATACATTTTGGAGGAGCTATCCACATGCCCTGCAGCAAGCTGCGGTCAAAACACCATCAAGACTTGGCTGTTTAACCTGAAAGGATTTTGACCGAAGTCTGAGGAAGATAGTATTTGAAGCTGACCACAAGTTGTAGCTAGCTGCAATCACAACACAGTCTTCCCAGACAGCATGTGGATGCACCAGGTGTCGGACCCGGCTTCCAAGACTTTGTTGGGCCCTTGCAGACTTAATCTGGGCCTGGGTTTCACTATAGTTATTAAGTAGGGGGTCCTGTTACAATACAGATATATTTTTTAAATCTTTTGGTCAATAAATAACGAATCGATTTTGCTTACATTTTAACCATTTTCTTTTCCAGAGGTAAAAATGACATTAGACATTTCTGAAAAACTGAATGTTTAATGGGGTGTTCCACTCCAAAGTGTTCACACTGAGGGATGCAAACACACTGAAGACCACTTACTCAAATGTAGAAAAGGAATCTTTTGACTGACCTCAGAGGACAACTTTGCGCCATGACTGACTCCATGTCTGCGTCCGTCCTGCAGTCCTAGATGGGTCCCTCTGTCAAAGCCCTCCCTGTATCCTTCCCCTCGGAAACTGAATTAAAAAACATTTAAGAGTAATGCAATCTCTCACTAGACATTTGCTTGAATCGGACCTGCTATTGTCAACAGAAAGACGCTAGAAAGCATTCTATTTCTACCAGACAAGTAGAGTTTGAAATATAACGGACGTGATAAAAGTTGATTAATGTTGACCAGAGAAGTTTTTGTTTCCATGCCTAAAACCTGCTTAGAGATGTTCTAATGTCATTAGAGTGGTGACACAAGACTCACCTTTCTTCTGCTACCACAATGCTGTCAAAAATATCTTCATTCGCACCAGACATCAAGACGAACGCTGAATTTTACAACGTAAAACAATGTTTTTGAATATAGGAGACCGTTTTTCGGACTTGTCAGTTGCCGACCTGAACCCGGAAGCCGATTATAACTTCTACGCATGCGCTAACTTGTGCGCTTCCGCTCATATTTTTAGACGATCTGTACATTTGAAATCAAAGCAAAATAATTTAACTCTAACAAAATATGTAACTAAAAGAATATTAATAAATAAGTGTAAACGCAATAAACAATCAATTAAAGTGGCGGTTTGCGGTTTAAAGCATATTAAAGACCAAATGACTCTTCTCTTTGGAAATATCCGTCCAAAAATTTCTCAATTTCTTATTTTAGTTAAATATAACCTCTTTCAACTTTTCTTCACAGTGCAATTAAATATATTTAACATGATATTTGATGATAATATGAATGCACATAGTTTTTGGTCTTCAGCTTATACACCTGATGGAGCATCGAATTGTAAAAAAAAACAGTGCACATACAAAGTGGAATTAATGTTTATTGTTCAATCTCCTTGCCCGTTGTAGTTTACAATATTGTCCAACTCCGTGTTGCGTCACTCGCGAACGGATGGTTTGGGGGAGAGACTGACAGTCCGACGGTCCAGTCACTATATGCTTAACGAATGAATGAATTAGCGCTGTGTCAATTAACGCTTACTGCACTAATCGACTGCATAAACTGAACGAGGAACCGCAGGGCATAGCTTTTGCCAAGCACTGAAAAATACGGTGAACAAATCTTTTGAACGAGTCATATAGTTATAATGAACGGATTCTAGGTATTCAGTAGCTTGCCATAACTATTTCACGTCTCAATTCATCCACTAGATGGCAGTATCGCATCTATATTGTCATTGAACCAAAGGGTCAGAGATATAATAGACCATAATATACTACAATAATTATTAAAATACATTTTTATCAATGTTTTCCAATTTCAGAAAACATGTTGAGTTTAGACTCTTCCTCATTATAATGTTTTAATTGTGTAACGTTTAATGTCTGATTAAGCACAGTTGTGTTGTATTAGATTTTTGTTGCAGCGTTTGTAGAAGCATGTTTTCGCCCTGGCAGTCTTCCTTCACTACTGGGGGCTGTGAAAAAAGTTGAGTTGCAGGGTCTCAAAGCCAGGCCTTGCTGAGAGGTCTCTTCAGATTCCTTACTGACAGCGAGGGTCCTCTACTTTTCCTGGAGAGCCCCTTCACCTCCATGTACCAGATAGTCTGGCGCACACACACACACACACATACACACACACACATTAATCCAGACAAATTATGGACATTGTATAGACGCTTTGGCCTCAACATGGGTGGTGGTGGTGGTGGTGTGTGGCGGGGGTGGGGGGGGGGGGGGGGGTAGCACTCTTTGTTACACCATAATCCTCACCTTCACCCTTCCTTTGACCCCCTACTTCCAGTACCATAACCCCCTACCCCTGTCAGACACTTTCACCACAACCTACAGTGCTTAAATAAGATGACACTGTATTTGAGATATTTTGGGAAACGTTTGCCCACAAATACATTCATTTTCCATATAGAAAGAGTAGAATTTAGAATGGAGTCAGTCAGGCTTAGCAATAATGAGGGAGTAATGAGTAATGAGTGACCCTCCATCACATCGAACTGATGGGTCGATGGAAACTAATGAGGTGTGTGTGAGAACAAGAATTCAAAACTAGGTTTTCACAACACAGCTTGCAAGAGGTTTGATTGGGGATGAGGATTTAGTATTCTACTACGAACTATTTCCTGCTGATAAAATAATTGCTGCAAGTCACAGCAGCTTTATATTTGTGGGTCAATACATTTACAAAAGACTTAATGTAATAATCCTAGATTTTTTTAGAGATTCATTCAGACCAAACAGGAGATCAATCTAACACAGTTACTCCATTATTTACACACCAATTTGGAGATAAACCTCTACTCATATAGTACCAATGCAAATCCTATGTAATTATGACATAATATGACATCTCTATGACACTTTGTGAAATTATGAATGCTGACATTTCTGTTTTAAAATAAAATATTAATATTAAGAAGTCTGATTTAACTTGTAATGACAGCATTTCCTACATGTATTACACCATCCAAATGTTTAAAACATTGATTTTTCTGAGTTGCTGCCAGCAACTAACAGCTTACTTTTATGTGAATGACATGCTTGACTGATACATTTCAAAGGTAGCATTGGTGGACAAGCAAATAATTAAAAAGATCTTTTCACATAATTGCTTTCAAAGGTCTGGTGTGACCTGTTGGCTGGGATCAGGATCTGTCACTCCAGCCATTCCGGAGCACCAGTGAGTTGTGACATCCGCCTTCAAATGGAGACTGCACAGAGTGTGAATCCATCACTCAACAGAAAGCCAGCAAACTTCAAAAAGTTTTGCTTTGTCCAATAGAAAACACAATTTGCTACAAAGTTAAAAAAAAACAAAAAAAAACTGGCTGGCTGGCTGGGTGAGAGCATTCTGACTGAAAGAGAGTTGTTTGAAGAAAAACCCATCTGATGCATAAATTGAGTAGGAGATAATCTGTGACTTCTTAAGCCCTGTTTGCACCAACTTCGTGCAGATTTTTTAAAGGATCTCTAAAGTGAGCTTTCTCTCTGGGCCTGTGTGATTCAGGGACCCTGAGGCTGGACCCAAAGACGCTTACATCACTGGGCCGTGACAACGACACACATATTGGAAGACCCAAACACAGAGCAGCAGCTCCTAAACCTTTTGTTAGCAGGTCCTGGTCCACTGATCTTGCTCACTGCTGAAGGACAGTGAAAGGGTAGACTTTTAAACAGGCAGCTGTATGCTTCCCACGAACATAGCAGGCAGTTGCAAAGGCAGAACTAATCAGAAAGATCAAGAAACTAATAATTCTTGATAAAGGAACACAGTTTGCCTAATTATGATTTATATAGTATTTGGAATTACTACACAAGAGAATGGTGTGATCTGATATTTCAAAAATCAATCAAATAGCTCAGATATTATTGTTGTTGTCAGGGTGAAAGTTTGTAAAGTTAAACTAAATTTTCTACACTGAAATGTTAAATTTCACTACATAAATGCAAATGTAAACCTATTATTATTAGTAGTATTAACCCAACTGTTCTTAACACATGTAATCATAAGGAAATGAATGAATGAATGAACAAATGAATGAAATCACAATTATACAATGCAGTCAGAAAGCTTTAATTCAGTCCATGATGTGAAATCAGGATTTCAAATATTTGTTAATTTTTCTCAAAACCAAACCTAAAATACTGTGTTGACATGCAGTAAATATTGAGATCATTTGATGTTTACTTGAACTTTAGCTCTAAGGAACTTCTGAAATAATCAATTGATTACATAAGATTTCTGATTGGCCTTTGTCGAAAGCATCACAGTTGGAGGAAACCAGGTGCTGCTGCCCAGTGCCATCCCCACAGTTAATCCTGGTGGTGACAGCAGGTGTGGCTGGGGGCCGTTTCAGTTGTTGGTAGTGGAAGACTGTACGGGGATGAGGGAAAGCTGAATGGATATCAAACATCTCTAGAAATGTTTAGCAACTGACCAGCAGTTAGAGAAGAATGGCAGAATCTCCCTAAAACCAAGGCTGCAAAACTTGTTGCATTATACCCACAAAGATGGGTACTGCTAAAAGTATTCTTATCTGTACACTGTGTTTTTTTGTCATATTGGTTTATGGTGATAAAAGTGTATTTATTAGCTTTGAATTTTAGATAAGAAGGCAAAATTAATGTGAATATAGTGGGTGTGATTTTCCACCTGCCCTGTATATTTTTTCTATATACTAATCTTACACTCTTCCATCACTGCAAAAATATCTGTTCTATTCTGTTCTCTGGATATGGCAGCAACTGCTACCAGCCTGTACTGAACTAAGCTACTGTCAAAACACCGCTTGCCTCTCTTAAACCTGTCAATTCAGTGTTCATTTTCCTGATTAGCTAAATAAGGAAAATTAATTCATGAGTCATTGGGTAAATTATCAAAATCTCAATCCATTTTTTCTAATGAGCCCCATTCAGACAAGGTTTAGATAGGGGAAAACATGGCATAAGGATCAAACAGATCTATCAACCATTGTTTTGGATCCTAGGCGATCCCTTCCTTTTATATTAGACAAGAAGGGACAAAGCTAAAAGAAAAGAAAGAAGTGGGACTGCCCTGAATGGTGTGGTCAGTTGTTGGGGGTTGTACAGGAAACTGTCGGGGTACGTCCATTGTTCAAGAAATAAATGCTGCTTTCTGTTATTGTAGTGACCATATTAAAGTTATTTTACCTTTGTCTACTTCTCTTCACAGCAATAATAAAATTACACCTATTTTACACCATCACTCACCTTAGTTAATTCAACCATTAAGTTAAAAGTACACATTTTAATGAACATACAGAATAACATTTAAATAATAAATTTAGAGTCTCTAATCAACCCTAGATGATAAATAATGACATCAAATGTTGTCCAAACAGAAAATAAGAGAAGTGGATGCCTAAAGATATTGGTCAGATTAGTCAGTCGTTTAAAATTCAGGTTTTTTGTTTTTGGTAACATTACATTTTGATAAATGTAAAATCTTACTCTTGACTTAATAATTAATTTATTAAAACATTAATGAGGCAACATTCTTATTTTCCATGATGTGATTTTTTAATTTTTTTTTTACCAACACTGATACGGATCACTGCCCACGTTAAACCGTAAGTCCTTAGTTCCTTAGAATTTTTTTCTTAAAAGTCAATCACCCATCATCGGAAAGAAGAGTACAATTTTTGAAACCAGTTGGTCTGGAAAAATCACGGTTGTTTCATCATTAAAGGGTTTAAAGTGTTATTGTTTCACTGGTGGCAGGGGGCCTTGGACAATGCTGAGATGGATAGTGGGTATGTTGTGTGAGTATGTGGCAGGATGTCAGCAGGAAACTCCTCCATCAAACTTAAGACAGTAATTTGCCCCCTTATTAAGAACACTTTGGCCACAGGGTCTGTGAGAGAGGTGGGGAGAATAGTTTGGATAGATTTTATTTTCAGAAAATCATGAAAGAAAGGAAGCAAATTAACAACATACACAGACACTTTACCTGAAGCAAGATGTTTTGGTTTTACATCTAAGGCAATTCCTGAATTTTTCTAATTTTAGTTGCTCCTTATGTATGCCCAATCACAGAATAGTTTGCTTAATACTGTAAAACACAATTTAACATTCCTGGTTAAACCACAAACAAAATTAAATAGCCCAGGTTGGAGAAAATGTTAAAGATTATTTTTGTGCATCTTTATTTAATTTAGCCATTCAATTGTACACCTATGCAGCAACGACTCTATGTACTTTCCAATACAAGCTATGTTTGCGTTATTACAATTCTTTAAAGAGCGAAAAGAATTCTAATTCTAAAAAATAAATTCCAATAAAAAATGTCCACATTCTAACAACTCCAAATTTGCATCAAATTATGAATATGATTTGAAAATATCGTATATTTTATACATTGCATGCAGTGGATTTTGTACCCAGGGCCTGCAGAAACCATTGCCCCTTTCCAGATGCCCATGGTCCATGTGGTGGCCCCTGTGCTGACTAAATAAAAAAAGATCAACCTATTATGATAGTATGTGCTTGGGCAGACACCAAAACTAATGCGACTCAATGTTCTACAAGGGTGAAATAGAGTGAAACACCAGTTGCTACACTCTGCCTGAACCACTCCCTATGCTGTATAAAGGGCACTCAATGTATCCCATAAAATATCATAGTATAAGAAGTGTGCAGCCAATGCTCCCTAACCAAGCAATATATTCCATCATCCTTTGCATTTGCATGTCAGAAGCAAGACATAGTGCTGATCATTAATAATTAAGTTAAATATTAAGGACATAATATTAAATTTAAAAAAACACAACCCATGAGTGGTTTATACTGTATTTAGAAATCAGTAGAAAAAGCATCAAGTGAGAGAACCAGAGTAGTTGGAGAAGGTTGGAGAACCCGTTTAGGGAAAAGAAGAAACCTGAAAGAAAGCCACAGATGAGGGATCCTTCTCCCCAGGACAGACAGACATGCAGTAGATTCCACATGTAAAGAATACATCAACATTAACATTAACATATGCTGTGTAAATAAATGAGTGAAGAGGCCAAGGTGCATCTTCAGATGTCCTCAGGATGGCCCACTTATCTTGTGGGTCTTGATGGACCATATCCAGGATAAGCAAAACTAGAAAAAGAAACAAAATAAATAAAGGAATATATCATTTTCTAAGGATAGCGGAAGCGGAGAAAAAGGGAGACCTGCAGGTGTATTATAGAAGCACCAGCAGTCTGAGCCTATAGCAGTAGAACAGCGCATTTCTGTATTCATCCTAATTAAGAGCCTTATAAAAAAATAAGATTTTAAGTCTGGTTTTAAATAACTACCGTACACTGTGTCTGCCTCTTGGATGCAAATTGGAATCTGGTTCCAAAGAAATGGGGCTTGGTAGCTGAAGGCTTTGCCCCATACTGTATTACTTTAGAAAATGATCAGAACGACAAATAAACTTGTTTTTAGCGTAGCAGCCCCTGGATGATAAGGATTTATAAGGTCATTTAAATAAGAGGGACCAAGACCATGAAAAGCATGTGAGGAGGAGATTTTAAAATCTACTATAAATGGAAGAGGGGTCCAATATAGAGAAGCCAATAATGGAATATTGTGGTCTCGTTTCCTGATTCTAGTCAATAACTGCATGGGCTAATCTTTTTTCATTACTTTGGGACAGGAAATTCTGAATTTAAATGAGAATTTAAATGAGTTACTCCGGTGTTTTGGGCTTAGTGTGATAACTTCACTTTTATCCGAGTTAAACTGTAAGAAATTTCTGGTCATCAGGCCCTCATTGGTTTGGTCTGGCTCCATTGATAGATATAATTAGATATCATCAGTATAGCAATGTAAGTTTCTGAATGCTTCCTGATTATACTACCGAGAGGGAGCATATATAAGATAAATGAGATTGAACCTTGCGGAACTCCATGGTAGATTTTAGTGGGAGCAGAAGATTCATTATTAACATGGACAAATTGAGACGGGTCTAATGGGTAAGATCGAAAACAGTTTAAGTCAGAGCCTTTGAGACCAGATAATTTTTCCATTCTTAGTAAGAGCATGTGATGATCAACTGTGTCAAAAGCAGCTCGGAGGTCTAACAGGACAAGAACAGTTCTCAAAAAATCTGTTGCTTTGGAGGTAGTCACATCATTGCCTGCCGAACACTTTCACAAGGATCTTGGGCAAAAAGAAAAGGTAGAGATTAGCCAATAGTTTGATAACCCTTCTGCATGATTTAATCACAGCTACCTTAAAGAACTGTGGTACAAAACTTAATATTAAAGACAGATCGATTATGTCTAACATAATTTGCTAATAGATGGAAAGATCTACCTAAGCAGTGCAGTTGGGATGCGATCTAAGACAGGTTGTTTGTTTGCTTCCTGTCCCTATTTGAGCCTAAAAGCTTGTCATTGCTAAGTGGTTGGTTGTGGTCGGAGCCTTGGTGATGAATCTGTCCCATGAGCACATCTGGTTGAGGTCAGGGAAAAGGTTGGGCTCTGTTACGAGCGGTTGTGTTAGGACCCGAAAGCAGGCAGGACACAGTGGCGTATCGTCTTCCGTGAAGCTTTATTTCTGTTCACACAAAATCGCGCAACTCAAAATGCGTGTTGACCACGACTCCGTTCTTCACCCAAACAGAAAAATGAAAACTTACTACAAAAATTCCGAGCGGAGTCAAAAGCAGACCACGAAGGATATAGATAAACAAACAGTCCGAGGAACGGGTTCAAAAGTAATCCACGAAGGAAAAAGTTTTACAATAGTCCAAGTGAGTGTAGCTGGGGTCTTCCGAAACAGACAAGACATGCCAACGCTGGCCACCCGTGAGAACAGTCCATAAATAGGTGGCTTGATTGCCGATAGTCTGCAGGTGCACCAGTCCCCGGCACCACCTGTGGCTGAGGCATGGCTCCACCACGCCCCCCCCGCAGGAGAAACCCTGCAAAGGAGTTCCCAGAAACTGGGAACCTGACATTACCCCCCCCCCCCAAGGGGCGCCTCCTGGCGTCCTTCCAGGCTTCTCCGGGTGGGCATGGTAGAAATCGCGGAGGAGGCTGGTATCCAAAATGAACCGACGGGGAACCCATGATCGCTCCTCCGGACCATACCCCTCCCAGTCGACTAGGAACTGTAAGCCCCGGCCTCGTCGGCGGACGTCCAGGATACGCCGGACCGTATAGGCAGGGCCTCCGTCCACAATCCGGGGAGGAGGTGGAAGGTCAGACGGGGGAACCAGATCCGACTCTGCAACGGGCTTTACCTTGGAAACATGGAAGGTGGGGTGTATCCTCAACGCTGTGGGAAGCTTCAGGCGGACGGCTGCGGGGTTCACCATCCGATCCACCTCAAAGGGACCCACGAAGCGAGGAGCCAGCTTCCGAGACTCGACCTGGAGTGGAAGGTCCTTGGTGGACAACCAGACCTTCTGACCTGGTTGATAGGAGGGGGCTGGCGTCCGATGTCGATTGGCCTGCAGTTGGGATCGACGAGAAGTCCGCAGTAGAGTCGAACGGACCTGCCTCCACACCCTCCTGCAACGGCGAATGTTAGCCTGCACTGCAACCTCCTCCTCCTGCCCCTCGAACAATGGAGGCTGGTAGCCCAGGGAAGCCATGAAGGGAGACAGACCAGTGGAGGCAGAAACCAAAGAGTTGTGGGCGTACTCCACCCAGGTAGGTAGGGCGTACTCCACCCAGGCAGGTAGGTGCTCCAGGAGGATGGGTCTTGGGCTGCCACACACCTTAGGGCGTCCTCCAGGCTCTGATTGGTTCTCTCGGCCTGCCCGTTGGCCTGTGGGTGGTACCCAGACGTAAGACTGACCGAGGCTCCCAGCGCCGCGCAAAAAGACCTCCAAACCTGTGAGCAGAACTGTGGCCCCCGATCCGAAACTATGTCAGTAGGTAATCCGTGGAGGCGGAACACATGCTGGACCAGGAGCTCTCCAGTCTCTGCTGCCGACGGGAGCTTGGGTAGGGGAATAAAGTGGGCTGACTTAGAGAAACGATCGACCACGGTGAGAACGACTTCATGACCCTGGGAAGGAGGGAGGCCGGTGATGAAGTCCACTGCTATATGTGACCACGGTCGTCGAGGAATCTCCAGGGGCTGAAGGAGTCCTGCCGGTGGCCGATGGGAGGCCTTCCCCCTAGAACACACCGGGCAGGCAGCTATGTAGTCCTTGGTGTCCCGGGCCATGGAGGGCCACCAGAAACGCTGCCGGAGGAAGACGTCGAGGAGGTGGCCTGCGTGGCCACAATAGGCGCACAACCCAGCTGAGCGCCGGCGCAGACGTTCCGACTGGGTTAGACGTGTTCGACCCAACTGCATTGGCTCGCAGGTTGAAGCCTCAGGCGCTGGGACAGGGACGAAGGCAGACGAGTCCCCGGTGGTCTCCCTCGGCCTGGAGAACCTCCCAGAAGGTCTCACCGTCCGCTTGCTCATCCTCTGCCGGCGTCGCTCCCGAAGTCGATTGTCCAATCGAGTAGCCAGACCGATGAGCGCCTCCAAGGTCTCCGGCTGCTCCCTCGCTGCTAACTCGTCCTTCAGGTCGTCGGAAAGCCCCTGTGTAAAAACTCCCTGAAGCGCTGCGTCGTTCCAGCCGCTTCGGGCAGCAAGGATACGGAAACGAACTGAGTAGTCAGCGACAGAGCTGGGCCCCTGGCGCAGGGACAGAATTTGGGAGGACGCTTCAAAAACCCGTCTTAATTCGGCCGTAAAAGCCGGAAAACTAGAGGACGCGGGGGTCTGGTTCTCCAACACGGCTGTGGCCCATTGCGCCGCTCTCCCAGAGAGTAGGTTCACCATGAAGGCAATCTTTGCCCTGTCGCTGGGGTAGGTGAGGGGTTGGAGGTCAAAAACCAGCGAGCACTGGAGCAAGAATGAGGCACACGCACCTGCCTCTCCGGAATATCGCTCCGGGACCGGGACGTGGGGCTCCCGTGGTGCAGCAGTGAACAGCTGTGACGCGACTCTCGGCGCCTCCGCGGGGGTCGGAGGCGGGACCAGCTCCGCTCGTCCCGAGGCAAGCAGGTCCGTCACGCTGGCGTTAAGAGTCTGGAGAGAGGTCCAGATGTCGGTGAGGAGCTGGTCGTGTTGACCCAGCAACCTTCCCTGAGCCTCCAATGTACGGCGCACTGCGTCCTGGTCCGCCGGATCCATGTTGGTTGGCATGTAATGTTACGAGCGGTTGTGTTAGGACCCGAAAGCAGGCAGGACACAGTGGCGTATCGTCTTCCGTGAAGCTTTATTTCTGTTCACACAAAATCGCGCAACTCAAAATGCGTGTTGACCACGACTCCGTTCTTCACCCAAACAGAAAAATGAAAACTTACTACAAAAATTCCGAGCGGAGTCAAAAGCAGACCACGAAGGATATAGATAAACGAACAGTCCGAGGAACGGGTTCAAAAGTAATCCACGAAGGAGAAAGTTTTACAATAGTCCAAGTGAGTGTAGCTGGGGTCTTCCGAAACAGACAAGACATGCCAACGCTGGCCACCCGTGAGAACAGTCCATAAATAGGTGGCTTGATTGCCGATAGTCTGCAGGTGCACCAGTCCCCGGCACCACCTGTGGCTGAGGCATGGCTCCACCACGCCCCCCCCCGCAGGAGAAACCCTGCAAAGGAGTTCCCAGAAACTGGGAACCTGACAGGCTCACTTATTAATGATATTAATGGGATTCAAAATAACAAGAAACTGATGGCTTCACTGTTGGCTAAATAGTAATTGTGTTTTCTCAAGAGCATGAGGGTTTGTGTCATATGGACAGAGCGAAGCATGAGATCTACCTTAATGATGTGCCAGTGGTGCAGCCTTACAGAGAGAAAATTTGTTATCCAGGAAAGAGCTCATGCTTATGCTTCCTTCATAGTGCTAATGCACAAATCAGATGGCACAAAAAGTCTTTTTATTGATTCTATGAAGCTGCCTTTGTTACCAGGCTGCCTGAGACAATCCTTCGAAGTGGTGAAGAGTGGAAAAGGTAAGAGGTGTAGGAGATAAGAGAGAGAACAAAGGCTGGGTAGAGCCTTTATTTCTCTGATGAGTCATAACTCTGATTACCTCAGAGTCACATGCCACAGTCTAACTGTGGTCCCTGTTAGATTGTGGGACATTAGGGGTTCTAGTGTTTTCCTTTGTCTGCAAGACAATGAAAACCATGTGGTCACCTTGCTTAGGCATTGTGAACCACCATTGCTGACCCACAGGTCCAAGTCCCAACACCTTGATATTCAAATTGGCCAAGTGGGGGTGGTAAAGGCTGTTTTATGCTCCCCCTCTTTAATTCTAATGGGTTGATAGATGTGATGTAGACCTTATTTAGAAAAAATGGTAGCTTGATGGAGGGTGTGAAAGTAGACTCATTCAGGGGCAACAGGTACTTGAGAGTTATTTGGTTTAAGACCCAATTTTCTATGCATGGACGCAGGGTCTTGTCCTTCTTCCACATAGAAGATCCCAGCCCCAATGAGGCAGGAAGAGGGATGGATTAAAGCAGCTGCCACAGATTATGTGATATACTCTTTCTAGGCATCCTTTCAGGTTTGGGAATTAAATGCAAAGACCAACACAAGCAGCTCTCTTTTTCCACATCATAATTTACCTTAGTCAGTTTCAGACATCGACTGTAGAAGGCGCAAGGATGGAGTTTCTGATTGGCTGGGTCCTGCTGGGAGAGAACAGCGCCAACTCCAACATCCAAAGCCCCCACCTTGAGCACAAACTGCCGGCTGGGGTCTGATTGAGACTGGATGGGTGCGAAAGAAAACAGAGCTTTCAAGCGACTGAACATTGCATCAGTCTCGTGGGACCACTGAAAGACCTTTAGTGTGGAGGTTAGCTTGGTGAGGGGAGAAAAACTTTGCTATAATCACGAATTGTTGATAGATATTTCCAAACCCCAAGAACCATTGGACCAGTTTGCAAGAAGAGAGAGCGGGCCAATCTGCCACTCCATTCACCTTGGCAGGAGCTGGTGAGAGTTGTTCCTGTCCAACAATGAATCCCAGGAAAGTGATGGAAGTAGTGCGGAAATCACATTTCTCCATTTAAAAAAAAGTTTGTTTTCCAACAGTAGGCACTGGAGAACTAGGCAGACATGGTGGACATGTTCCTCCTTTGTCTCAGAGAAAATTAGGATGTCATCGAGGTAGACGAAGAGGAAGTTATTTAGCATGTTGTGAAGGACATCTTTTACCAGAGACCAGAACACGGCTGGGGCTTTGGTAAGACCGAAAGGCATTATGAAATACTCAAAGTGGCTTTGAACACTCCTTTGGGCTTGTTAAATCACATGTTAAATCTGAATCACATGTTAAGTATTGTGAAGGTTGAGCTTGGAAAAGATCCGCCCTCTGTGGAATGGACCAAAGACTGCATCGAGGAGGGGAAATGGGTACTTATTCTTGGCAGTGATGTTATTCGGGGCTTGATCATTTATACAGGGCAGAAGGAATCAGACCAGTTGCCAGGGATTCACCAATGTACTTCTCCATTGCCTCCTGTTCCGGCCGGGATAGGTTGTACAGACCTCAACAGCAGGGAACCCTCAGGGAGGAGGTCAATGCCGCAGTCATAGGGGCAATGAGGTAGCAGAGAGGGAGCATGCCGCTTCCTAAATACCTATTCTAATTAATAATATTTGGCAGACACAGTGGAAAGGTCTGGAGCCTATAAAGGTGGATCTTGATTGACTGGTGAGGGAGAGAGTACAGAGCGAACACAGTTAGTGTGACCAGCTACACTCCAACTAGTAAGCCTTCCAGCTGACCAGTCAAACTGCCAGTAATGGCAAGCTTACCAAGGCGAGGCAAGAACACCAGGGGAGGAGGATACAGGAATAAGATAAAAGTTGGATCTGTTCCATGTTGTGATTATGAGTGTAAAGGAGTTCAAAAGTTCAAAGAGTTATCTTGGCAAGGATCTCTGTTTAAGCTGAGGATGGTCTTGGGCTCGAACAGGACCTCAGTGGGGATGTTGGCTTGCGTGGCTATTTCCTGTTCGATGAAATTGTCATCTGCACCAGAATCAATAAGAAAGGATAAAGAGATGGAGTCATGAGCCCAGAGAAGCCAAGCCAGGCATGCAGCAGTGAAATGACCTGGTTGTCCGCAGTAGAGGCAATCCTTGCCAGTTAGCCTTCTCTGCCTCTCTGAATGGGAAATTCTGGTTTGTCCCAACTGTCACGAATACTTGGCTCAAGGTAGCCATGACATAAAAATGGGGAGAACAAAGATGAGGATTTTCAACCCAACATAATATTTATTAAAGAACCCAGTGGAATATAAAGCAGAAAAGTCCAAATAGTCACAAAGAGGGAAACTCCAAACTCCTGCGGCCGTGACAAGCTCAGGGCTCAGCTGACGAACTCCACTGCAGCACACCAGATAGGACGAGAGGCCCTCCTCGACGCTCTCCAGACAGGTTTTATACCTGAACCCGTCAGGCAGCCAATCCCAGCAGATGGGCCACAGGTGAGCAGGTGAACATGCTGGGTCGACTGGAAACGCTTGGCACTCCCCCTGCAGGTCAGCCAGGGAATTGCTCTTCCAGCCAGTGAGGCACGACAGAGCCGTCACACCTCCCCCCCAAAAGACAGAGGCCCACATCCATGGGACTCTGGAAAACAGGAAAACTCAAAACAGTAGACTGCACAGGACCAAAAATCCATAATAGAGAGATGAAGGCCGCACAGCCATAACACACGCACTACCAGACAGCACACACGCACACATCAAAACATTCATGCGTTCAAACGTAGCACGCACGCGTCAAACAGTACCGTGACCCTGGAGATGTTGTACCCCAGAACAGACCAGACCCAACCCAAGTCACCACAGACTGCCATCCAGCAATTCCGGCGCCTGGAAAGCAATTTAAGGAGAGACAGACTGATAGACAGGGAGGGGAGAGATCACATTAAGGGTCACACGGAGCCCGGGACAAGGCATCCGCCATAACATTATCTACACCCCGTACGTGCTTAATTTCAATATTATACGGCTGCAAAAACAGAGCCCAACGCATCAGGCGTTGGTTGGCATTCTGAAGTGAGCTCAAAAAAGTAAGGGGGTTGTGGTCCGAATAAACAACTACCGGAGCACCCCCACCCACATAAATATCGAAATGCTTTAAAGCCCAAATGAGCGCAATAGCCTCTTTTTCGATAACCGAATAATTGATCTGGTGCTTGTTGAATTTGCACGAAAAGAAACAAACGGGACGTTCAATCGTCATCCTTTTGCATGAGCACTGCACCCACCCCCACCTGGCTCGTGTCTACCTGCAGTTGGAAAAGCTCACCAAGTCTAGGTGCAGCCAGAACAGGTGCAGAGCTCAATAGCAGTTTCGCGTTGTCGAATGCACGCTGGCAACCCTCAGACCAGTGAAATTTACTATTGCCTTTCAGCAAATCAGTGAGAGGAGAGACTACCGTGGAAAAATTAACGCAAAAATTCCTGTAGTACCCCACCATACCCAAAAAACGCATCAACTCTTTTTTGGTGGTTGGAGAGGGAAAAGCGTCGATGGCTCGCACTTTGGCACTAACAGGACGCACCTTTCCCCGCCCCACCACTTTACCAAGATATGTCACCGTAGCTCGGGCGAATTTGCACTTGAGAAGGTTCACGTGACACAGTTGCGTGGAACGCCTGCGGTCCGGAGTAGCCAAAAGGTAATCTGTGTCAGACGTTTTGCGCTTAATAGTGTACGGACCTGAAAATCGCACCTCAAACGGCGAGCCAGGAATAGGCAGCAAAGCAAGCACTCGATCCCCAGGACTGAACACACGCATCTCAGCTTTGCTGTCAAACCTGTGTTTCATTTTCTTTTGCGCCGCAGTGAGATTACTACTAGCCATATTCCATGCTAGGAACAATTTCCTCCGAAACCCAGAGACATAATCCGCCACATCGCCTGGTTGTTCCGATGGATCCAAATCACCCATCAAAACTGACATTTGGTCACACACTTTATGTCCAAATACAAGTTCGTTAGGACTAAACCCTGTGCTTTCCTGGACCACTCCCCTCGCCGCCAGCATTAACCAAGGGAGACCCTCTTCCCAACCTCCCTTTAACTCAAGGCTATAGGCTTTTAATAGTGATTTGAGAGACGCGTGATAGCGCTCCAATACGCCTTGGCTTTGGGGGTGATAAGCACTGCTTATATTATGCTTAACCTGTAACTTTTTCAATGCCTCAGAAAAGGTCTTCGACATAAAATTGGAACCTCTGTCACTCTGGACTATTTTGGGTATACCAAAATATGAAATAAAATGAGACAAAGCTTTAAAAATGGATTTTGTGGTGATAGACCTCATTGGATACGCTGCAGGATAGCGTGTCGTTTGGCACATTATAGTGAACAAATAGGCATTTCCTGATTTGGACGGAGGCAAAGGGCCAACACAGTCGATAACTAAATAATGAAATGGTGCCTCAACCGGTTGAATAGGCTGAAGGGACGCAGGTTTAATTTTCTCATTCTGCAGGTCTGGCAGGTCAGCCAGGGAATTGCTCTTCCAGCCAGTGAGGCACGACAGAGCCGTCACACCAACTGCATAGGATCTACTGCTACATCTGATGGTGGAACAACAAGGCTTGGCATAGGTGGCACAGCTGCAGGACCACTCAACCTGTCCAGGATCGTTGGAGAAACAACATGACTAGCCCTGACCCTCTCCCTCTGCCTCTCCCTGACACAATTATCCAACCATATGGTGAGGGCAATTGACATTTCCAAATTCAGCGTCTCATCTCGGGCTGCAAGTTCATCTTTTAGTTCCTCCAGCAGCCCTTGAAAATAAACCGCTCGGTGGGCAGTATCATTTCAACTGCCGTTAGCTACAAGAACCCATAAGTAGATTGAATAATCAGCCACCGATGTAGAACCCTTGTGCAGAGATAGAAGTTTAGATACACATTTACTGCTCTGGAGTGGGTGAGCGAACACACGCCTAAGCACCGTGGTTCAGAAAAGGTAGTAAGGGAACACGGGGAGTTGATTTTTTACGATGGTGGTGGCCCAGTGCGCCACTCTTCCAGATAATAAAGGCAATCTTAGATTTATTGCTAGCGTGAGTCCAATGTTGAAGGTCAAACGCTCAGGAACACAATAAGAAAAAAACTACTGCATCTGCCCGCTTCACAGGAATAATGCTCAGAAATGGGTACCCTAACCCTAACCGAATACAGACAGGAGACAGCCAACTAGGGCTTGAGAATGTAATTAAACAAAATAAGCATTGGATGCTGCAGGGGAACATGATCAGAATGGGTTAAAGATCCTGTACTGCACATTTCTTCATGAAAGGAGGGAGGTGCTGTGGGCTTAAGAATGGAGGACAAAAAGCAAGATTACAAATCTCAAACAAAATGAATTTCAGATTCTATATTTACCACAGAGCTGAAAAAAAGATCAGACGCTGGTGAACAGGAAAAGGCGGTTAAAGAGCCAGTTGATTAGTTATTGCCAGCAGGTGTGACTTCCACCAGAGACAGTTATTTGAAAGTGGCTCGACCATGCCCCCTGGAGAAAGAGCAATGAAGGAACAGGGAACACGCCACAAAACAACACCAAAATAAACACACAGGTCCATGAGTGTGTCACTTTGCCTTGTGGCACTCTCAAGCTTGAGTCAAAAAATGTTCAGTGTGTTATGTCTAGTGGGGGGGGAGAGGCTGTTCGCATCTGCATTACTCTTTCCCGGTCTGTACTTAATTGTGAAATGAAACTCTGACAGCTCACCAACCCACCTATGACCTAGAGCATTGAGCTTAGCCACTAAGAGAATATATGTCAAAGGGTTATTATCAATATAGAGAGTGATGTGAAGAGCGTGATACAGATAATACCTAAAACACTCACAGATTTCCCATTTCAGTGTTCATCTCCCTGTTTTCCCAGTCCTCCGGAGCCATAACTACCATAATTACAACCATTTTGTTATTTTGTCTCTCATACAAAACTGCTCCCAATCCTTCCTGGAAGGCATCTGTGTGAAGTATAAATGGTTGGGTGAGATCTGGGTATCCCTGGATGGGAGGCTCAATGAGTTAATCAAGAAAAGGGACTATGAACGACCACAAAATTGATCCAAAACCTTTCCATAGGTAAAGGACACCTGCTTCTTTGCAAAGAATACAGCACATCTAAAAATAATAAATAATTGGTTGTCTCTTGTTTGAATACAAAACAAAAGAACTGAGGAAAACAGATGAACATGGGAAAAAAGTGAACATACACTGTTTAAGAAAATTAGAGGAACACTTTTTAATCAGAGTATAGCAACCTATCAATCAAATGTCTGGAATATTGATCTGGTCATTTAAGTAGCAGAGGGGGTTGTTAATCAGTTTCTGCTGCTTTGTTGTTAATGAAATCAACAACAGGTGCGTCAGAGGGGCAACAATGAGACGGCCCCCAAAACAGGAATGGCTTTCCAGGTTGAGGCCACTGATACTTTTTTTTCCCTCCTCATCTCTTTTGGCTGATTTTTTACTGAGTGACTTTCTACTGCTGTAGTTATTCATTTGGCTTGGATCAACATCTCTGTTGATAGCATGGTGCAGTACCTGGATGCTACAGAGGTTGCACAAGTAGTCCAGCTCCTCCAGGATGGCACCTCAATACTTGCCGTTGCAAGAAGGTTTGCTGTGTCTCCCAGCACAGTCTCAAGAGCATGGAGGAGATTCCAGGAGACAGGTAGTTACTCCAGGAGAGCTGGACAGGGCCGTAGAAGGTCCTTAAACCCTCAGCAGGATCGGTATCTGCTCCTTTGTGCAAGGAGGAACAGGATGAGCACTGCCAGAGCCCTACAAAATGACCTCCAGCAGGTCACTGGTGTGAATGTTTCTGACCAAACAATCAGAAACAGGCTCCATGAGGGTGGCCTGGGGGCCCGACGTCCTGTAGTGGGCCCTGTGCTCACTGCCTGGCACCATAGAGCTCGATTGGTATTTGCCATAGACCACCAGAATCGGCAACTATGCCACTGGTGCCCTGTGCTCTTCACCGATGAGAGCAGGTTCAACCTGAGCACATGCAACAGACGTGAAAGGGTCTGGAGATGCCCTGGAGAATATTATGCAGCCAGCAACATCATTCAGCATGACCGGTTTGGTGGTGGGTCAGTGATGGTCTGGGAAGGCATATCCCTGGAAGGACGCACAGACCTCTACAGGTTAGCTAATGGCACCCTGACTGCTATTAGGTATCGGGATGAAATGCTTGGACCCATTGTCAAAAACTATGCTGGTGCAGTGGGACCTGGGTTCCTCCTGGTACACGACAATGCCCGACCTCATGTGCCTAGAGTATGCAGGCAGTTCCTGGAGGATGAAGGAATTGATACCATTGACTAGCCTCCACGTTCACCTGACCTAAACCCAAAAGAACACCTCTGGGACATTATGTTTAGGTCCATCCGGCGCTGCCGGGGTTGATCCTCAGACTGTCCAGGAGCTCAGTGATGCCCTGGTCCAGATCTGGGAGGAGATCCCCCAGGACACCATTCATCATCTCATTAGCAGCATGCCCCGATGTTGTCAGGCATGCATACAAGCACATGGGGGCACACAAATTACTGAGAATCATTTTGAGTTGCTACAATGACATTTTGGAAAAATGGACAAGTCTGCTGCATCATTTTTTCACTTTCATTTTTGGGGTGTCTTTGATTTTCCCCCTCTATAGGGTGATCATTTTAATTTCTATAAAGTTAAATTATCATTTTGTTACTAATACATCACCTACTTTTTATCAGGAAAGATATTCAAGATCCCCACCCCCCCCACGATTAGATCTGATGTGTTTTTGAAGTGTTCCTCAAATTTTTTTGAGCAGTGTATACCATATTTTCACGACCATAAGGCGCACTGTATTAAAAGGCGCAGTCTCAGTTATAGGTGCTATTTCTGTATTTAAAACATACATAGGGCGCACTGTATTATTAGGCGCATGTTGAAACATACAGTAAAAAATGACAACAGAAGTAAAACAGTGAGTTTCGACACATTTATTGAACAAAATATTCATTCTTCTGCCACAAAAGCATCAAAGTTTTCATCTTCTGTATCTGAATTAAACAGCTGCACTATTTCAATGTCCAACATCCCGAATTCCTCTTCTTAATCATCTGAATCAGACTCACCGACCGGTTCCGGTTCAGCGTTGATTTTGTGAAAGCTCTTACAATACATGAAGACGGTATCATAGCCCATGCGTCTACAATCCACCCGCATATGGTGGCATAACTTGCCCGCCGCTGCCTCATAGTCTTTGTGAAGGAATGTTTGCCTTCCGTCATCCAACGCTCTGGCCGCTTCCGTGGCAGCCAAGAACCACGGTGAACGACGACTTCTCGTGCCCCGTTGTGCGTATCGCCACCGTGCCGGTCCCTTTTTCTCCACTTTGGGATCTCAACCATGTTGGTGATATGGCTGGGCGCAGTTATCTTGTCGCGGCAGTAGGTGCGGAAGATGGCCACTCTCTCTTCATAATCCGCTGGCAGCCGCTGCGCAACAGTTGTCCTTGGAGAGATGCCGCCTCCTCATAAAACGAAAACACTAAGATTGCTCGATTGCCATTTTCAGCCGCATATTCGATGGCCTACAGTTAGCCTCATTCATACGCGTCTAGCTTGACTGGCGCCATTTTAGGGGATCCTTACGCGTAGGTGTGCCGCAAATCGATTGGCGGAGCGTTTACCGTAGTGCACCCACCAAAGGTGCACAGCAGATTTTGGAACTCAGTCCACACACAAGGCGCTCCATATTATGAGGCGCACCGTCGATTTTTGAGAAAATCTCAGTGTTTTAGGTGTGCCTTGGAGTCGTGAAATTACAGTATATAAATGAGCTTTCCTTCACATGGGGTCTCTCTGGACCAGCAGTTCTTCATTTCAACTCTGTAGTATTTTGTTCTTAAAACTTTTCTGTAAGCTTACACTTTGACCTTCTGTTTGCTCAAAAAGATACCCAGAAAATGCTTTGCTTCTTTCTTTAATTTTGAAATGTTCAGTTAGCGTTTGACAGTAAGACTTAAACCAAGGATTACTCGTTAAAATGGCAGATTATGGACTATGATAATGATTTGATCATTGACCAATATGATCAGGAATTACCTTTTAAACAAGTTTTTCTCTTGCTTTTGACCCTATTTCATATTTTCTGGTTGAGTAAGAGCATTCAAGACACTTTTGAAAGCACTGTGAACGTAGTCAGGACAGCAGAGGTTAGTCCTCAGGCAGGATTTCGTGTGAGAGAATTTTTTATTTTATTTTTTTACAATTTTGCAATGATATCAGTGTGTTAAATATACATTGAACAAAAATCAAAACACAGTTGTTTTATTTTTGCTGGCATTTTTCATGAGTTGAACGATAAAACCTTTTCTATGTGAACAAAGGGCCTATTTTTCAGGTATTCATCCTGACAAAAGATAACAATCTTGGGAGAAATGCGGAGATATCTTTGGTTGTGGCTTTAAATCAGTGGTCTAATATCACAGGCATGTTCAAGGGCAGCCATCAACATTTTGTGGCCAAAGATAACCTAAGATATAATTCTTTGTGTCAGAAATTTAGGATTACTATTGTGACATCTGCTACGACCTTACTTTCTCTAATCAGTCAATAGAAATCCAGCAGGAAGTAGGAGTAGCATTAAATGCTATATGCTAATATATGCAAATAAATATGTACCTCCAACTCTCTTTGTAAAACTGACATGAACAGTTGGCCTCTTTTCTGCAGCCACTATTAAGTCCACATTCCCTTTTCCTTCTTTCTTTAGACATTTTTTCCACTATTGCAAGAGTTCCAGCCTAATCACAAATTTTGCCTAATCACAGACGCTGACTCACTGTGTGTGGTGATGGTGTTGCCTATTGACATACATTGTAGCTTGCGATTCAGTAAGCAGTCATCATACATTCTACAAACATTATCAAACTTGAGAGCCGCGTTACCTCGTTTTACACAGTACAGAGGGAACTAGTGAGTATTTCCCCTTTTCAGAGATAATCCATTCACCTCATAGGTGTGTCATATCAAGGGGTTGAGATATCATTGTGTGTCTTAGGTCATCCACAATAAAAGGCCACTCTAAAATACACGGATATTTAACATCTCCTTCACATACAGTTGATCAGGTTGCTGATCATTGCCCATGCAATGTTGCTTCACTCCTCTTTAGTGGCTGCAGGAAGTTGCCGGGTTATTTGCAGGAAATCGTATATGCTGTCATATATGCCGACATATCTAAACATGCTTAATGGGTGACACGTCCACTTAATATGCTGGCCATGGGATGTTTTCTGCTTCCAGAATGTATACAGATCTTTGCAACATGGTGTTGTGTATCGCTATACTGCAACATGAGGTGATGGTCTTGTATGAATGGCACAATTGGCCTCAAGATCTAATCACAATATCTCTGTACATTCAAAATGCAACCAATGAAATGTACCCGTGTTCGTTGTCTATAACATACACCTACCCATACTGCAACCCACCACCACCATGGGTCAGGCGATCCACAATGTTTTCAGCACACCAGTCATCAACACAACAGCCAAGCTATCTGACATCTGCCCTGTACAATGAAAACCGTGATTCATCTATGAAGAGAACATCTCTCCAAAATGGCAGACACCATTGAATGCAAGCATTTGCCCACTCAATTAGTTTACAATGAAGAACTGCAGTCAGGTCAAGACCCTGAGTGGGAACACGAGCATGCAGATAAACTTCTCTGAGACTTTCTCTGACAGTTTGTGCAGAATTTATTTGGTTATGCAAACCAATTGTGGCAGTAGCTGTCCAGGTGGCTGGTCTCAGACAATCTCGGATATGAAGGTGCTGAATGTTGAGGTCATGGGTTGGTGTATTTACATGTGGCCTGTCTGTTAAGAATCTGACTCTTTTCGGTGTGTGTTTTTTTCTTTTCTTCCTCCTTCAGCTTTCCATTATTTGGTCTCCTCTTACTGACCATTATTTAATCTTCTGGTCACTACACACCTGTTCTGCCTCAGTCATCAGTCCATCTGGTCCACATCCACTTTGATCAACTGGTGCATTAAAACCTGGTTATTCTCTTCAATCTTTGCAGGTTTGCTGTTAATCCCTGGTGGTACATCAAGTTTTAGGATGTCAAAACAACTGTTTTTCTGCCCTCTGGGTTTTAGCTGTGTTTTGGAAATTTGGGAAAAGAATTTTGGATTTTTGTACTGCTGCTCTAATCTGCCTCTCATCTCTTTTCAGTGCCCTGCCATTCTCTCTCCTTGACAACCCGTCACGCCCAGCCTTCTGTCTCAGTCCCAACACTTCTTTCCCTTCCAGAGCCCATCAGCCCTTGATCTATTGTGTTACAGCACTGACATATTTTTTTTCTGGCCAGGAAAGCCTTTCCTTCTTCGTTTTGTGTTTTTCCTAACAGTTGTGAGGCTGATTGGATGTACTGCCAAATTCTCTGAAAAGCCTTTGAAGACAGCTTAAAACATGTTGATATGTGTAGCAAACAGTGATAACCAAGAATCTTCCTTATACAGCTTTATGCTTGACCTTAGAGCAACATTTACTTACCATCCTGGTGCGGCGATTGTGTGACAGTCGTTTTAATGTGACAGGAAGTGACTTGGTCCAAAATGGTGGTGGGATTTGAAAATAAATGTGAAAGTAGCTAATTTCAAAAAGCTTGCTTTTTGAAATAGTAAAGGTAAGTTTAAAATATTTAACTATTATAATGCTTTTATGTTGCCTGCATTACACTGTTCAGACCATATTTCTTAAGGTAATTAATATAAAACAAGTTACAGAAATATTGCTGTGCCATATATATGCATCACCTCAGACTTTTAGCCTGAAAATAGGCATGAAGAATTTGGCAATGGCAGCAACCCACTCAGTTTAATTGTTTTATTTATTTTGAATTAAAACATGTTCAGGTGTTCAATTCAAAGTACAATTGAAAAAAATATAAACATGAAATAACCTATAATTATTTAGTTATTGATAAAATAGATTTATATGTCTGTAAATAAAACAAATATTTGCTATCCCATGCCGGTCCCATTTTTTCAGCATTTTTTAAAATCATTTAAAAATTTAATTATCGAAGAGGGCCCTGTGCAAAGACTGTATTGTTTTTCAAATTTTTATTGTAATGATTATAATGCTAATGCAAGCACGAAACCCAGTGCCAGGACCATATGCTTTTTCAGATGTTTGCTATTTTATTACCTAAGTAAATTTGTCTTTTGAGAATGGGGCTAAATGCAACCAACAAAAAATAGATAATGGTTCCAGAAATGAGCCTTGAGAAACGGCTCTACTGCGCAACGTGGTAACCAGTTCTCGGAGAAATTCCCAGGTATGGTTTATACCTTGTGTATAGTTTTACACTATACACATTTGGTTGGGTCATGTAACATCCCAATATGTAGAAAAAATCATGTTCTAAGACTTTTAAGTAAAGGCTCCGCAGTCTGCATGCCAATTGCATCCTCCATCAAAACTTAAACGATCTGTGGCATTGTGCTGTGTAATAAACTGTATATTTTAGTGTGGCCTTTTATTGGACAGGCTAAGGCACACTGCTGTCCAATCAGCATTTTGATATACTACATTTGCTAGGTGGATGGTACCTTGGCAATGGAGAAGTGTTCACTAACTGATTTCTGAAATTTCTTTTAAGTGAAATAGGCGTTTTGTGTACATACAAAATGTTTTAGATCTTTAAGTTCAGCTTTTTGGAAAATGTGTTGGATTTATATTTTGTCCATATTTTGTTTTTATTGATTTTAGAGCTAAATATAATTGATTTTAGAGTTTTAAAAAAAGAAAGAAAAACATACTTTTATATGTTAAGAATTTGCAAACAAATTTTCAAAACGTGGAGAATTTGAAAAACAGAATGTTGTAAAAATAATATATTTTGTAATGCTTACTTCTGGTGGGTAATTCCTAAAATTAATGCTCCTTTTACAGGTTACACTTTTTGTCTTTGAGTTAGTTTAAAAAGATTGTGTTGCAAAGTACATCAAGCCTTATGTAACTGTGTTAGCTTTCATAGAAAAGATACACTAAATTGACTTTTGGAACTTCAGCGTAATGTAATTTAAGGAATGTATCAATGAAGAAAGACAGCTCCTTTGCTTTTATAAAAGGCGATACCAAGCACGGATGTTTTTAAACAACTGAAAACAGAAAGAAAGAATCAGGAAGACTAAAAGGGACATCTGACTGCACAGTGGTAGATTCAACGATCAAAGGACACACCTGTTGTTTGACCAGTCACTGTCTGTCCATGCATCCCTATGCATATACCCACCAGTCTGCTCATACATAAGTCGAACAACATTGGAAACTTCAAACAGGCCTCCGTGTCCATTTAAACACACACGTACACAGAGTGATAGTGTCTGTGTGAGAGAGAGACTTTTAAAACCTATTTTATTTACAGGGTCTAAAGCAAATAAAACAAAAATTTTACCAGTCTGCTGCACCTGGTAAAAACATGAAAAACATTCTCAGAAAATTTGCACAAAGAAACAAACAGGACAGACATGAAGGCATTGGTGGCACTAGCATCATTCAGGTTCCTCCAGTGTAAATTTTCAGTTCCCTTTTTTTACTGGGTTCATGTAGAGTGTCCTCTACCGAGGAATCGGTCCTTCCACACAGTGAGTGCTCTGTTATGTCTGGCCTCTTTGTTGATGACTTTAACACAGTTAATGTATAAAGTCTTAAGGTCTGCATTATGTAGGCTCAGGATTTCTGTGCGGAAGACATTTTGGAGATGACCAATATGGTCAAAAAACTGAAGGTACAGGTGAAACAGGGAAAGATTTTGTGAGGTTGGCCTCAGCTTCCCCTCTTTCATGCAGCAGGATAATTGGCAAAAAAAAAAAAAAAAACCCTACATTTTTTCGAGAATTTATTATTATTCGAAAGGCAATCTACAATAAAAATAACACTAATGGAGTTTCACAAAATAATGGAGTTTGTGGAAAAATACAGAGTCAATACATCCAAGTTCAGGAGATCAGATAGATGAAACCAGGACAGAGAGCAAACAGAGACAAGGTCAGACCCAAAATAAAGTGATTACCAAGGCAGTGACAAGACAGGTCTTCAACAGGCAGAGACAGCAACAGGAAAATACTCCAAGGAGTAAAGCTGGAAAATCTGACATCGAGCTCAGAACAATGTGGCACATGTGGAACTCTCACTTCAGTTTTGTGACTGATGCAGGTGAATGGGATGGGGGTGTGACTGATTGGCAGGTGAGTTGCGACACAAAAGCCTTTTCTTGATCTACTGCAATCAAGCCAGTATTTACTCCCAATGAGACATCCAAAAACATTTGGAATAAGGTTGACATTTTCTACCATTGACACGCCACATATATAGTGCATCTGATCCAGGTGGATGAGCGACTTCAGCGAAGCAGCTAAGGATTTGTAGAGGATCTTGTAGACAGTACAATGCAGAGATACGGGGTGCCAATTTTTTTATGTCCCGTAGGGTACCTTTATTTGGAAGGAGAGCGATTACCTCCCTTCGGCAAGACAAGGTCCAGGATCCGGAGACAAAGCTTTCATTGAAGACTTCCAGCACATACGAGACAACATTCCACAAAGCTTTAAAAAATTCCAGATTGAGACTGTCAATGCCTGAGGCCTCCTGGTCCTGCACACTCTGAAGAGCAGCATACAGCTCGTTTGCAGACTGGAGTGCTGTCACTGGGAGTTAGTCTCACCCAAGAGTGTTATAAAATCACTCCATAAATAACCCAGAACCTCACTAAAACTTTTATCAATAGCTAAAACTGTAGTTGCTTTTAGAAAAAAAAACATTCTGAATAAAAACACTAAATAACACCAACAAATGATCTGTAAAGCCTGTAAATTCCTACATGATTTGAAAATACAAAAATGCTGCTTAAAACAATAAAAGCCATTGAGGGCCCCAATCTCAATGCCAGTCAGTTTGGATCCATTAATGTTTAAACTCTCAAGTTTAAAGTTCATCACAGAGGATGAGAGATTTCAAACAATGCTAAAAGCAGCCAACTTTTAATATCTCTTTTGGTTGCCCGGATTGGTGTTATTGGGGCCCCGCTCTGGAGCCAGAGGTTTAGGTTCGCGAGCAAGAGCACGGTGGCCAGATCTCTGCCCATGGGAACAAGATTCATTAAGGGCTAGAGCAGTTGTGGCCAGGTGCCTTAATGACTTCTTGGACCAAAACTCTGGCTATATGAACATTGAATGTCAGCTCACTAGGGGAAGGAGACTGAGTTTGTACAGGAGGTTCAGAGGTACCAGCTGGAGATAGTTGAGCTTGCCTCTACACACAACATGGGTTCTGCAACCCAAATCCTTGAGAGGGGCTGGAACCTGCCCACGTTGGGCAACTCCAGATTGAGCTGGTGTGGGTTGGTGTGGAATACCTTGTAGCTCACTGAAAAAAGAGGGGGTCACCTCCCTGTGTCTTCAGGTTAGAGTACCTGTCTTCTTGGACTCTCTGGGAGGGGTACTTGCTCTGTTATTGGACTTTTATGCTAGTCACAGCTTGTCTATAACAAAGACCATGTTCAAGCATAAGGATGCCCATCAGTGAATTCAGGATCCAGGAGGAACAATGTGGTTTTCATCCCAGTCGCAGAACAGTGGACCAGCTCTATACCCTCCAGAGTGCTTAAGGGATCATGGGAGTTTGCCAACCAGTCATGATGTGATTTGTTCCTCTGGAAAAGGCATTCGACCCTCATGGTATCCTGTGGGGGGTACTCCATGAGTATCAGTTCCGTGGTCCTCTACTGCCAAGGGCTGTTTGGGCTCTCTATAACTGGAGCAGGAGCATGGCTTGCATTGCCAGCAATAAGTCAGTCAGACTTGTTTTCAGTGGCTGTTGGACTCTGGCAGGGCTGCCCTTTCCCACCAGTTATTGGACAAAAAGTCCAATAACTGGTGGGAAAGGGCGTTTGTCACAGCATATCCATAAAAAATACATGTTCAAGCAAGAGTGTCCATCAGTACGCATGGCACTAGAAAACCATAGGCTGATTATTTCTGGCCATATATCTTGAACACTTGGCTAAAGAGAGGGGCTGAGCTGTCGACCACCACCTGGTGGTGAGTTTGATCTTCTGGTGGGGAGGAAGTTGGACAGACCTGGAAGACCCAAACATATTGTGAAAGTCTACTGGAAATGTCTGTCCAAGCCCTCTGTCAGGAAAGTCTTGTCCCATGGAACTCCTGAAACAGTTGACGGGTACCCACAGGCCAAAATAACTGCCTACTGGACTGTCCTGGAGGCAAATAAGGCAAGTCTGGGAAGAGTAAGGTCAGACCATGAAGGAGGACTATCAGGCAGCTTCAAAAACTTAATTCAAACTGTCCAGTGCCTCAGGAGGGGAAATTTATGTTATGATACAGTTTGAGTGGGGAGTGGATGATCTCAACTGCAGGTATTGTCAAACAGTGCTAGGAATATTTCAAGGAGCTTCTCAATCCTACTGACACACCTTCTATTCAGGAGGTTCAGTTGCACTCATCCATCATCCAAGCTGATGTCAATGAGCCATTTCGTAAACTATTGATGGAAAAGACTGGATGGGATGAGATATACAGTACCCCAAATACTTCAAGTCTCTGGATATTGTGGGTCTGTCTTGGTTGACATGCTTCTGCAGCATTTCATATCTTTTTTTGAAGAAGAAAACTTTTGATTGTTTTTAGCATATTGTGGGAGGATGAAGAAAGACTCGAAGCACAGTTTTTCTTAGTTTCCTTTATAAACACCAAAACTCGAATGAATCACTACTAAAAGTGCGCCAAGGACATAAGGGCGCGTAACACGCCCCCAACCCATAATCCACCTGAGTGAGAGATATCCTCATGCCTGCCACAATATCAAAATTATGTCCTGATATTCATATTTTTGACATTGTGTATGAATTCACTGTCATCAGGGGCAGTGATAGCTGTCGGTTGGGAACTCGGCTGAGTCCCAGTGTAGACAAAACATAGAAGGTGTTCTGGGAGTAGGGGAAGGTGCCAGAGCACCTTTAGAACACTGCCAAGGTACCCTTGAACAATGTACCGAACCCACAAATGCTCAAATAGGGCCCTGCAATGAACTGGCAAATCATCCAGGGGTGGACCTGCCTTCACCCATTGTGTACCCTCCCTAAAGGGATAAAGCGGTTAAGAAGACGAGATGAGAGACTGAGGGTTCTGAGGGTTTGATGTCCAAGCAGCCTCCTGCTTCATCTTGTCTATGACTTCTTCTGCCTTCCCATAACATGTTTTACCTGTCTCAATTGATTTCCTTGCCCCAAACTCACCTACCTGTCCAACACCAATATCACCAATCTCTTCACCATTGTTCAACCTGTGTTGACGTTCCCACTTAACTCACCTTCCTGAGACTCCACATGACTTACTTGTCTTACCCCTGATCACTACACACAGCAGTGACGCCACATTTTGTCCACATCTGAGTGTGTTTCTGTGGTCCTGCAGCACTGTCTACAGCTGTGCCACATTCTGATCTACTTGAAATCCAGGCTCTGTTACCACTCTTATAAGCAAGTAGAATAGAACTGATAACATTAGTGGACAAAGCCACCAACTAGATTCAATACGGAGCAGCAAAGCCTTGAAAGGAGGTGCGGACTGGACTCCAAAACTCCAATTCAGCACAAGCAAGTCCTTCTGCTCAGGTGGTTAATGGCAAAATGATTAATGGTGGTTTCAGAGGCAAATGGGATTAAACAGTTTGTAAAGAAAGTATTATACTACGGATAACTCTGATGATGATGACACTATTTTTGCTGGGTCATGGTTGTGGCCAGATTGTACTGAATCATATGTGTCAATTGCCCAATTCCAAGAAAAGGCCAGCATGTGAAAACCCAAACAGCACACACACTGCAACCAGTGTGGCATTACAAAAGTTTCCTTTCAACAGGGAGTCAGAGGGTTGTGGCATAGAAATTTACCATGTTCCAAAAAAGCAGGAAATCACACAAGAACAGATTGAAAGTCCAAAACCAATACATATGGTCGGGGACTGGAAGGATTAGGAAATTACCGAGATTCAGGCAGGGTTGGCTGGTCAAAGACAGGCAAGGTGCTACTACTGTGAAACATGTTATTAAATCTGTTTCTCCATTTTCTCCCCCGCCTCCATAGAGATGGTTTTCCCCTTCTACTCCTTGTGCTTACTAAACCTTATTTCATTTTATTGACAGAAGTTTAACCTTCTGCCTTTCCACAGGTAAGATTCTGACAGAATAATGAACATTTGTGGCAAGGAAAACATCATCCTTGCACAGCATATGGGGGACCCTCCTGCTGGTGGCCCGCTGGGAAAAGGAGGACAAGAGGAGATAGAGCATAGGTGAAGGACAGAAAGATCACATCAGCCTCACTGGACCACAGGAAAAACTTCAGTGTGGATTTTAGTTTAGTTAGAGGAGCCAAACCTTTACAATAGACGATAAAAATTGGCAAAGCCCAAGAATCATTGGAGCTGCTTATGTGAGGAAGGAGCTAGCCATTCCACTACAATCATCACTTTGGCAGGGTCTGGTGAAAGTTATTACCGACCAATGACAAACCCTAGGAAAGAAATCAATGTGGTGTGGAAGTTGTACTTCTCTACTTTTATTTTAAAAAAAGATTTTTCACCAGAAGGTATTGGAGAACTGGAGATGCTGGTGGAGATTCTGAACATGTTCCTCTTTCATCTCAGACAAGAGGATGTTTCCGAGGCAGACACAGGGGAACTTGCTCAACATATCACGAGGATGTCATTGATGAGCGACTAGAACACAGTTCGAACATTGGTAAGTCTGAAAGACATCACAAGGTACTCGAAATGGCCCATGGGAGTGTTGAAAGCCATCTTCCATTTGTCGCCTTGACAAGATGAAGGAAGGATCAGCACAGTCGCTAGGAATTCACTTATGAACTTTTCACTTCACCTACATCATGTTTGGCAGGAATGGTGGAAGAAGGGGATACAGTGGAAAAGTGAGGCTATAATTGGCACAGGCTCACAAAAATTACACAATAGAAGATTGGAAAAATATTCCTTGTCTGACGAGTCTCCATTTCAGCAGCAACATACAGATGATCACATCAGAATTTCCCCATAAAAAACATAAAATCATGAATCCATCCTGCCTTGTTTCAGTGGTACAAGCTGCTGGTGGTGGTGCAATGGTGTGGGATATAAATTCTTGGAACACTTTGGGCCCCTTAGTAGCAATTGAGCATTGTTGGAATGTTGCTGACCACGTTTATCTCTTTATGACCACAGTCCACCCATCTTGACATCTTAGTTATGCTGCTATCAAATCAAATCAATCAATCGTTATTTATATAACATCTATTACAATGCTATAGGCCGAGGCTGCCCTCTCCTCTCCTCTCCTCCTGATATTATTTCTTGTGTAGTTTTTCTGCTTCTCTTCCCCCCTCTCTCTGTATCCATCTACAGTTATCACCGCCTTCATAGCTGTATGCTGACCTACTGACCTCAAACCCCGCTGACCCACTCAACTCCTATACCAGCATTATATATATATATATATATATTTTATACATATATTTAATGTATTTCTTCTGTCTAATCTCTCCTCTACATGTCCTCCCCCTTCTCCTCCCTCTCTACCCAGCCGACCATCAGTAGGAGGGTCTCCCTACATGAGCCTGGTCCTGCTCAAGGTTTCTTCCTGTTAAAGGGGACTTTTTGCCACTGTTGCATGTTGGAGGTCAGGCCCTGGGATTCTGTAAAGCGCCTAGAGACAATTTTGATTGTAACATGCTATCTAAATAAAGGTCGGTCGGTCGGTCTTCTAATGGCTAGAAATGTCTCCAACACCTTGTGTGTGGGTCCATGTCGCTGGGAGTCATGGCAGAGGTTGTAATGGCAGAAGTGGGGGAAAGCCAGTCTTACCATTGCTTCCAGATACCTGCTGATATCTTGCCACCAGACCAGGCCCCTGCAATGTTGTTTGATCTTCACGATGGCCAAGGGTCCATAATGAACCTTGGCAAGGACATGCTCTCTCAAGGCACTTTGGACCAGAGTGTACAGCCCTCTCACTACACAAATGTCTTTCCAGCATGCTAAATCAGTCCTGACCCTGTGATAAGGGAACTGGTTCCTCTGGAACCCTGGTTGGCCGGTCCTCACAGATGATCACGGATTAGCTGGGTAAGTACAGGGTCCTGTGCCGATGCTGCCTGAACCTCTGACAGGGAAGATGGTTGCCTTGAGAAATGTGTGCAGCATGAGAACCAATTCAGTCCCTGGGGTCTTGGATGGAATCTGGTGTGTGGGTTGGGCATGGCTCTGGAAAGCAGGCTAGCTATGATGTTTTCCCTGCCAAGTTTGACCCATGTGGTGAAGTTATACACCTCCAACCTTTTTTGTTTCTGCCCCCCCCTTCTGTAGTTGCATGCTGACCTACTGACCTCTGACCCCGCTGACCCACTCAACTTGACTCTACCGGCAGCTTATTTTAATTAATATAATGTATTTCTGTATGTATGTTCTACCTATTCTCTCCTCTACCTGTCCTCTCCCTCCTCCTCTCTCTCTTCCCCGCCGACCATCAGCAGGAGGGTCCCCTATATGATCCTCGTCCTGCTCAAGGTTTCTTCCTGTTAAAGGGGAGTTTTTCCTTGCTACTGTTGTTTGTTGGGGGTTCAGGCCTTGGGATTCTGTAAAGCGCCTAGAAACAATTTTGATTGTAACAGACGCTATATAAATAAAGATTTATTGATAAAAATAAAGATTGATAAAGGCACAGTGGTTTGTATCGGGGCTGTGAGGGCCTGGTAGTCAGTGTGCAGTGTGAAATGTCACCTGTACAGCTACATACGCTATCTGTAACATGCCAAGATGCAGACCAATGCTGCCTTCTCTCCCACTGAGAACTTCTTCTCAACCTGGGTGGGCAAACTTGAGGCAAATGCCCCTGGGTGTTCCGTCCCATACTGGAATTGAGACAGGATTGCGCCAACTCCCATGTTCAAAGCATCGCATCTCATAAATGTGGGGCTGAGCAGGTTGAAGATGGCAAGCACATATAGGGAAGTGATCTGCAACTTGAGCTGGTGGACTGCAGCAGAGCATACGGTGGTCTAGTTCGAAGGTGAATTATGTTTCAGGAGGGCAGTAGCGATGTGTCTGAATATATGGGGACAGAACACAGGTAGTATGCAGATATTCCTAGGAATAATGAAAGCTGTACAGTACAAGAGGGTTTGGGAAACTGCAGAACAACGGTAAGACAATCAAATTTTGCTATTAGATGAGATGAAGGCAGATAACATTTTAGAGGCAACTTTCCTCACAAAACACCAATGCCCCGCCCCTTTTATAAAAACTACCACCTGTTGATCTCCTCAGTGCTGGCTGCTGTCTGTTGCACTAACAGAACAAACTGGTACAGCTCTGGACCACTTTGGTTGTGCTAAATTACCACTCTGTGGGAAGCTTGTCTTGTCGACTAGTACTGTCAGAGTAGCTCATGGGGGTGTTGTTTCACTTTAAGTCTAGACTTGATTTTTCTAAGTGATTCTGACTTGCTGGTGTGCGCGTGCTTGCACACGTGAGCTGATGGCTAGATGCTCCAATTAATCTGTTATCAAATCAAATCAACTCTGTCAAATTTTGGTGCTATTTAAAAACAGATGTAACAGGAGGCACCCCTTTCAAAAAGTTCAACGTGTGTCTTGTCATTCATAAGAATATTTTCTTAAAATCTTAATAATCTCTTTCTGTGTATATATATATATATTTATGTACATATATATATATATATATATATATAAATCTCTTCTTCGCCCTCCTGGGCGGTGCCTTCTTCCTTCAGACTCGGGTCCTCTACCAGAGGCCTGGGAGTCTGAGGGTTCTGCGCAGGATCTTAGCTGTTCCTAGGACTGCGCTCTTCTGGACAGAGATCTCTGATGTGGTTCCTGGTATCTGTTGGAGCCATCAACTCAGGTTGTGTGTTACTGCGCCTAATGTCCCAATCACTACTACAGTATATTACAGTATATATTGTGATGTGTGTGAGCAGTTTTATTCTTGTCAGTTTTGTGGTGGTTTGTGTGCATGTCTATCAAAGCCATTGATGGCCTATAGAGTTTCATCCTTCCACAATTGCTTGCCTGTTAGAAGGTGCAGCCGCTTTGGAGGTATCTGAAACCTGCTGCTAACAATCAAAGAGCTCTATGAGTATACGGCAGACCTATCTGGTTACAGAAGGTGAGCAAATGAATGAAAAACAAAGACAGAAGGTTACAGAAAGGGAGAGTGTAGTGAGAATGGGAGAAGTACAAAAGCAAAGCAAGCAAAAAAAACTTTGCATGGTTCAAAGGCAATTTTCATGTAGATTGTGGTAACAGTTCTAAAATATGCAGAGTTAAAATATGCTATTGACACTTCATCTTTTCATTTTCAGCTTTTGTCTATTTCCTTCAGAGCTAATGAATAACCAAATTAATACAGGCACACATAAAAAAACTATACCATCTTACTAACTGTGTATATGGAAATGTTTGTGTGCATGTGTGTACATGTATATACGTGCGTGTGTGTGTGTGTGTACCCGTGTGTCTTTTTTGATAGCTTGTAGCTTGTTTGCTGTGAGCAAGTGAGATCAAAGTCATGAGGACAAAAGTGGCTCAGCTGTGATTTGTCTGGAGATGAGTGGCAGCGGCTGGGACCAGCCCTCTGATCAACGCCACACCAAAGAAATCTACCCATGAGAAAAACTACAGTAGAAAGGGTTCAATGGTCATTTTGATTTCCTGGTACCTCCTTTTTCCTCTGCAAAAAGCAGTGTTCCAGGAAAGTACCTGCCTAATAAACTTTATTATTGTAGAAAAGAACCACTTTTGTGCCAAGAGGAGCTTTTGGGGGTTATAAAGAAGGGAGAATTTAAGCAAGGTGAATTACGGTAAATGAGTACAAAAAAATCTGCTTTCATTTCCAGTTTTACAGAAGAAAGGAAGTTAAAACTAATATTTTCTGTTTTGTATGTTCTTAAAGCAATAGTAACCTTTTGCTCAATATTTGATGTCAGCATAGGTGTTAACATATCCGGAAAGTTCTTATTCAAATTACAGGGTGCCATCAAATAATGAGAAAAGAAAAAAAAATAAACACAATTACTTACTTTTAGTGACACAAATGGCACAGGTTATGTGAATTTCTAGAGCAATTATGATCTCATTTACAGCACTACATAAACATACTGAGCACATAAACTGGTCAGGAAGGAAATTGAAGCCTACTTGTGTAGGTACTCTAAAAGTGATTGAATTATTCTGTGACAATATTGTATAATGATGAAAGTGCATGCGAGCAAACTATGCTATTGTGCTATTGTACAACTAGTAAGTAGTCATGCAGCCCTTTGCAGAAAGGCATTAAAGCTGAGGTTTTTGTAAACATTATTCTAATACATGAAGTTTATCATTGCATTTTATTGACTGGTTGTTCGCCAGTATTTGCCTTACTCATCAAAGAGCCAATTCAATTTTGCTGTGACTGTATCTGAAATCCCTCCCTGTTCCCTAAATATGGCACTAATTAAGGAGATCATTATTTTGTGGGGTTGTCCGAAAGTCAGGTGAGGAGCACTAAACCCGTGTGTGTGTGTGTGTGTGTATGTGTGTGTGTGTGAACACTTTGTTTTCTGACCAGATTTTAATTATTCTTGTAGCAACAAGGGAAAACAAATCAAACAAACCAAAAACACAATGCATGAATCCATGAGTTGGGCTTTGTGTATCTATGTGCGTGTGTGCTCATTACAAATTGAGAGCATTTGTCCTACTTATTGCAAGGATGCTTTGAGAGTAGCATGGAGGTGGTGTAATTAAAATAGTTTCTGAAAGAAACAGCTCACCACATCTGAAGTTACACCCTCTTCCAGTATTTGACCACATCAAAAACGTCTCACTTAGATATGGCCACCCGACCAACCTCCAAAAACACAGCCTGACTGATGTTTTGGTGAGATGACTGATTTTTACAAGGTCTCTGAGGTATAACATGCACCCATTTATAATTAAAAGAGGTGCATTTTTCTGATCACTGGGGTAAATTAAATGACAGAGGCAGCTAGCTAGGTGATGTATGAGAAGGAAAGATAAATTAACTGTCAGTTCTCCTGGGAATTCTTTTTAGCAGCAGTGAAGCAGTGCCAAAGGGCAGAGAGATTTGTAGATGATGGTGCTAATTACCAAAATGCAAACCATAATGTGACCAAGATGGAAGCAATTTACGCAGTAGTCATTTAGCCTGCTGTTCTTCCGCCCACCGGCTGCTGCCCAGCCAACACTGGGATGGGAAAAGTCTGCTGCAATCCACTTTCTGGGTGAAGGACAAAGAAGCCAAAGACGGATAAAGAGTTGTGGTGTAAAGAGCACGTGGAGCACACTCTGCAACAGCCCATCCGTTTATCCTTATTCTTTAGCAAATGAAGAACAACATGTCAGGCTGTAAATTGACAGACAATGGATATTACTTAGAGGACAAGAGCATATTAGCTTTTGACCATTATTAAAGCACATGATGTTTAACTTTGGCTCAGTTTTATTTTATTTCAAAGATCTAATTTTCAGAAGGACAACAGTTTTCTGATACACAGTAATCCGTGTCAAATAGGAAATAGTGTAGCAACAGTTTTTGGTAAAGGTGGGCTGATTAATTCCAGTGTTAAGACGTGTCTGGTTGCTGTCATGCTGTCTTTAGCCTTTTTCAAATTAGACTTTGACAAATGGTGTGTGGTGCGTGTGTGTGTGTGTGTGTGTGTGTGTGTGTGTGTGTGTGTGGGCGGGGGGGGGGGGCTTTTTTAGATTCTCCTGACACATATGAGCTCCAGTGATCACTTGAATGGCTTTCTTTCTTTCTTTCTTTTTGTATGAGCTAATATGTGTGAAGATAAGAATTATGTTTCAGCCAAAGATATTTAATATTGCCAAAATGATACCTATGACCACAATATGACTAATTCTCTTCCATGTATACAAAGACACCCATTAAGAAGTACATAGTAGGGGGGCTGTGTTTTTTAGTGCATTTATACATTTCAGACAAATTACAAGTCACGAGTACATTTATTAACAGGTTCTTCTTCCTGAATGAAGCCCAATGAGATTAATCTGAAATAATCACGTTTATTGTTGACAGGGATAATAGCACAGGAGTTAAGAAGCGTAAATTAACATCGTTTTTATCAGTCACATCACTGGGAATTGTGCCAGATAGAATAATGCATATTACACATTCCCTCCCACATGGAATGAGAAAGAATAATCTGAGAAATATTGAAACCATAGTTTCCGGTTAAACTGTTATAAATTTACCAGGGTGGGTCAGATTCAGATTTACCTTTTCAGAGTTTCCGATTGATGTACAATTAAACCATTTTTATTAGTATCATCAATATTGGTGTGTTGGTTGAAATCTTCCCACAGTCTTGGTGATTCCACTGTAAACTGCTGCTGAGCACCTGTTGCAGCACTAGGCTCTGGTTCTGCTGGCCTGTATAATTTCGGATGTCTAATTGCTCTTTTAGGATATTACAGACATAGAGTTCAGAGGGAGAGACCTATTCCGCACGCAGTCACTATGTAATTTTATCCACACCACAGTCTCTCACTTCACACAGGGCTGATACCTTTGCCTCCCCCTTTCCTTTGTATCAATTGGTTGGAGTTCAGCCTATTGTCACCACAAGGTTCTTTTATATCTGCGCTCAATGTTCACACAGGCTCTCAGTCAAACCCACAGCAGGCATTTCACGGAACAGCATAAGGCGAGGAACAGATCCCACCTTTCGGCTTCAGCTGCGTCTATCGGGCTCGGATATCCACAATGCTTTAGTTCTTGTTCTCCAGGGCCCCGGCACTTTAATGGGACCGCGAGAGTCAAACAAGAACTCTCAATTTTCTCGCACGATCCTCGCACCCTGGCCATGCCACGATGCTTGTGATACCTCTCCTGGTGTTGTTGAATCTGTTAGATCCCGTTAGCTCCAAGTCCAGTTGTGCCACTGGAGCGGCTTGCGACCTCCGGCAGCGCAGAGACGCCGGGGGTCGCGGAGGAGTGTACGAACATCTCGGTGGAGCGCCGAGACGCAGGAAGCTCTACTGCGCTACTAAATATCATTTACAAATACACACTAATGGAAGGATCGGGGGATCATTGGAGGATAACAACCCGTTCAGTGAGTATTCACCAACACCGAGTGACTACTTTGCCAAGAACTAAAATGCAAAAATTGTTCGTGTTGATATGAACAACCTTTATTACAGCTTTATTTCTTTATATAGAACATTGCTTTGCACCGTAGGCAGCATGGATATATTATTTAGTTTTGGAGATCTATATATCCGGTCCTGATTCTATGAACGTGTTTAATAGAACGTTTGCTTTAGAAAATGGAATTTATGCACGTTTTATACTAGTCAGATTCTGGGTATCGATTTTATCCAGAACGGCTGTTTCACATGTTCATTATGATGCTCTCTCTCTCTTTCTCTCTCTTTCCCTCTCTATGTCTCTCTCTCAGTCTCAGAGACAGAGAGAGAGAGAGAGAGAGAGAGAGAGAGAGAGAGAGAGAGAGAGAGAGAGAGAGAGAGAGAGAATGTAGCAGGCAGGTTGTCTTTGAAGCAACAAAGTATTTCCAGTCAGGACAAAGGCAGGAGTGGTTTTCTACTGGGATGAAAAAACTAGTGTCTAATCAATTACAGCTTCATAAAAAAATTCAATTATAAGAGGTGATAAAGCAGGAAACTGGTGCGGTTACTTACTGATGTGGTTCTCCACTTCTTTACGATCTTCTTAATGACTGAGTAAGGTTTCCTGAATAAAAAGAACAAACTAAACAGTCATTCATATTAACAGCGATATATTTTGCATGGTCTATAACAGTTTTGTTTATGTTGCAGGCATAATGGAAATCACAGCAGTGGATGTGGGTGTCGTGGCTATAAAGGGTCTGTTCTCTGGAAGATATCTTGCCATGAATGATAAAGGCCGACTGTACGCCTCGGTGGGTCCTGATTTTCACAGTTAACATTCAATTCTTTTCTTTAAGCCTTTGTCCTTTACTTTAAACCTCATAAAAGCATAATCAGTATTGTTTAGTCACATTTCATATAGTATCCAGCTGCACTTTATCTAAAATCTAAAGAAACAAACTCCAAGATAAGATAATATGATGTTCGTATTACATAGTATCAGTGCTTATTAGTAGAACTCAACCAAGGTGACTTTGTTGCACTGTCAGTCAAAAACATTGACAAGCTGCATGATAAACAGAGGCCATTGTCTCATTCATTCTCATCCCACCAGGAAGTGTTCAATAAAGAATGCGAGTTTGTGGAGCGAATTCACGAACTGGGATACAACACCTACGCATCCCGCCATCATTCCACAGAACAACCGCTGTCATCAGGGAGCAGCAGCAGAAGGCGAGCGAGCGTGAAGCGCCAGTGGTACGTTTCAATTAATGGCAAAGGCCGACCACGGCGAGGATTTAAAACCCGGAGCACAGACAAGGCCTCCCTTTTCCTCCCTCGGGTATTGGGCCACAAGGACCATGAGCTGGTAAAGCAGCTGAGAGACAGTCAGAGAGGCGTGCACCAGCGTGCTGGTTGCACTAATTGCCAGAGAAGCCAGCACCATCCCAAGAGAGTTCAGAGACTAAGGTCAAATGGCTGAGCAGAGACTTACACATATAGCCCCTTAATGTCATGGCATACATCAATGTGATTTCAGCAGAGACTGACAGATGCTGATTTTTGGATAACTGATGAAGATATCCAAAACTCAGAGAAAGAGAAGACTTCTTCATTGTGCTACTGCTCTGTAAAGCAAGTTAATAATGTAGATGAGAGCCTTCATTTTATTTTATACACATTATTCTGTTCATCACTACGTTCTAATATGCACTATGAGTGTACAAATCAGTTTTGGGAAAAGAGGAAATGTTTTTTTCTTTCCTGTTTTATTTTTAAATACAGCCATGCACTTTTTGTAAAATTCACATTAAGTACCAGAGACGTTCGCTGAACCTGATCAGGTTCTTCAAGGTGATAATCTACTGCAAAATGAATAGTGTACTTTTCATTTTGACCTAATGATATGAGTATTTATTTAATGCCTCTTTTCTAAGTTATTAAGATTATTTCTGCATTTTCTTAAAAAAATGTTTATTTACTGAACACTTGGTTCCAACATAAATCATGTTATATTGACATAAAAAGACATCTGCATTATTTCTTCTCATTTTCCAGTAAGCTTTGTTTTTACATCAATTTAATTAAGCTCATTTTATTTCTAGTTTATAGCACTACTCAGAAATGTCAGCTGGCAGGTGGTTCCTACCATATAGAGAAGACTTGGACCAAAAGAAATCACCATAATAATCAATGAATTTATTTATTAGGAAAGCTTTTCTTCCTTTTTGATGTCAAAAACTTCATGGTTCCTGGATAGTGGCAGGAAATCTCCATTTCCTCACTGAACAATTTGCAGGTCACAGACTCGTGATTTGTTTCTATAACTGCTAATTTGTATTTCCAGTTAAATACAGCATGTCTATTTTTTAAGCCTCCCTATTACAATGTAGAACATATTCACTGTAAAATGTTTTGTACAAGATGAAAGATGTTGGCTATTTTGTAAATCTTTGTCTTGCCGCACAAAAACAATGCATTCAAAACTGCTAACAGGATGTAGCACTGTACAAGGATGAAGCTTTACAAGCTGTTATGTATAGCTCAAGTTCCTTAAAGTTTTTTATATATTGACCATGTTTTTTCTGTTTCCACCAGCAGCCTGTTTTATTGTCTTTTTTGTGTTTTTTATGTGCTGCACCTGGTGCTTAGCTGCAGCTACACAGTTGAACTGAATTGAATTAATAATTATTGTACAAGAAAAACTAATTTCAGTCAAATCACCAATGCAAAGTTCACAACACAGAGCATCCTTTTTGTTTGGAATTTAGCCGGCCTCACTCTCATCTATAAGTAGAAGCATATAAAGCCTTGTTATCCTATACCTGTGGGCTGAGGAGGCTTCCTGGCCTGGACAATGACTCCTCCCAAGAGGGGCCTGGGAAACGATGCCACCAGAGACTTTTAGGCCTTTTTGTTTGAAATGCCGACCAAAAGCCAAAGCCGATAAACAAGGTAGATACCTCTGTAAGCAGAAACTGTGTCATGCTATGGTTGTTATGAATACCCAAACCTAATATTACTCAATAGGGATAGAAGACTTCAGAGAAATTTTCTCCCTCCTACCTTTGCTCTATACATACTTAAATGAGGACTATAGGCCCCCTGGAGATTTATTTAATGTTAAATATAGCACACATGAAACAAACAGTTCTGTGGAATGCACCTTTCTGAGTGCCCCCCACCCTAAAAATTGCATTTAAAGATTAATGTCACTCCTATTCCTATTCTATGGTACTTAATGAAAAATATTCAAATGGCCCTCTGTGTAACCATAATATAATGGCCCAATTTCCTCTCACTGGACTGTGCAGACTAGTAAATTAATTAATTAATAAATACTTTATTGATGATTATTATTGATTCATGCTGTACAGAACAGATTTTTTGCTTTGCCACGCAATGGTCCTGCACAGTTAAGATAAGTAAGACTTTCAAACGAACCGTGGCCTTGTTCGGGTTAATTAATTTAAAAAAAAAAAAATGAAGTGATTATAATATATTTACATACAGTATATACCGCGTTTTTAGATGGAGTTCGGGCAGCTGTGGAGCAACAACGTGCTGATAGTGACATCTAAAGGCCAATATCTGTATTTCTTGGTGTTCGGCATGTCAATCCGTATGACCAGGCAGATGTATAAAAATAATAATAATACCAAATATTATTTTTAGATACTGTCACACAAATAAAATGCTAATTCGACTTGACACAATGCATGTAAATAAAACATATTAGATATTTAGATCCTATGCAGAGAAATTTGCCAATCCCAGTTGTGTTAGATCAATTTCTACGGGAAAATAAAGACAAAACACATGAATAATTTTGTTAGTCCTTTTGGGTATTAGTGCAGTTTAATGATTTACGCCATTTGAGGTCAGGTCCACACCGTAGAGCTCTGCAATCATGTCTGAAAGACGGTAGAGAAGAGGACAGCATCAAACAGTCATGCTCAAATGGGAGGCATCAAATCAGGAGATAAAAGAGACCAAGAGAAGTTTCAGAACACATTAAGGTTTTTTTTATTAAGTCAGTTGATCAAAGTCTAAGAGAATGACAGAGAGTATAATCAGTGGCATCACCGGGTTTGAATTATTTTAATTTATTATTACTGTTATTATTTCAGCCTGTTTTTAATACACTAAAACTGTGACTGAGTTTAGATGAATGATCATGAAACCTGTCATTATTCAAATCAAAATCAAATCAATCTTTATTTATATAGCGTGTTATACAATCAAAATTGTTTCAAAGCGCTTTCCAGAATCCCAGGGCCTAACCCCAGACAAGCAACAGTGGCAAGGAAAAACTCCCCTTTAACAGGAAGAAACCTTGAGGATGGCCGGCTGGGTAAAGAGAGAGGAGAGGAGAGGAGAGGAGAGGAGAGGAGAGGAGAGGAGAGGAGAGGAGAGGAGAGGAGAGGAGAGGAGAGGAGAGGAGAGGAGAGGAGAGGAGAGGAGAGGAGAGGAGAGGAGAGGAGAGGAGAGGAGAGGAGAGGAGAGGAGAGGAGAGGAGAGGAGAGGAGAGGAGAGGAGAGGAGAGGAGAGGAGAGG
Source organism: Takifugu rubripes (assembly GCF_901000725.2). Taxonomy (NCBI): domain Eukaryota; kingdom Metazoa; phylum Chordata; class Actinopteri; order Tetraodontiformes; family Tetraodontidae; genus Takifugu; species Takifugu rubripes. The sequence goes on along the minus strand of NC_042297.1, from coordinate 5,064,947 downwards.
AGAGGAGAGGAGAGGAGAGGAGAGGAGAGGAACAGAAACACACACAAAAATACACTACACAATGGGTCAGCGGGGCCGGAGGTCGTCATGCAGCTCCGAAGGCGGCGATACCTGTAAATAAATAGAGAGGGGAGGGGGGGGAAGCAGAAAAACTACACAGGAATCATCATAACTAATCTGCTTGATGAGGAGGAGGAAAGGAGAGGAAAGGAGAGGAGAGGAGAGGAAACCATGACCCAGTGGGGTGACAGAGGCCTGTCAGGTGATCATGTTTCCGGACCCCGGCAGCCTTGGCCTATAGCAGCATAACTAAGATGTGACCTAATGATTAGACGACCCCCTAAGTATGATAATTTGTCTATCTATGATAGTAACTGGAACTACAGAATTAGTAACAATAAGCTTTTTCAAAGAGGTAGGTTTTAAGTTTGATCTTAAAAGTAGCGATGGAGTCAGCCTCCCGTACCTGGACAGGGAGGTGGTTCCATAGCAGGGGGGCCTGGTAGCTAAATGCTCGGCCCCCCATTCTACTCCTAGAGACTATTCACTGAAATATGATAATTTCCCTTAACTTCATGTAAGGAAGCCCCTTCAGTGCTTCATTATCTAAACCATTCCACTTGTTTCCATAGAGAACAGCTGTATCACTGATAATCCAGACCAAGTTTTCCCTGCGGCCTTGATGCTACTCAGCTAGCTAAACTTGTAACGGTACATAGATGCCGCGCTGACTGCTACCTCCCATTGGAGCCTACAGGGCAGCCATCTTGGTACAGTGCCAATCGCTCCTCAGTACATTACGTCTGTGGAGGAACAATGTCTCTACACAATTAAAGTTACCATAAATTGCTATTTTTTCCCAAAACATTTTCATTGATAGACAAACTAGAATGAAAAGAACCCAGAACACGTTCAGTCTTTATTTAAAGGACCGTTACTTACTATAATTACCACATTATTGTTGTCATATTATGTCATAAACTTAAATGCTGTTATTATTAATATTAGTTTAGTCCTTCTATTGTTATTGCTGTTATTATCACTATAGTATTTATGCTATTGCTGGGGGCTGCAGGACACAGAGAATGTTGGTCTGGCTGTCCAGCTCCTAATCTTTCACCATCCCCTCATCAGTATCATCGTTGATATGAATAAAGTGATTTGATTAATTTAAACTATTCAAAGTAAGCAGGTTTTTTTTCCAGAGGGTTAATTGGCAACTTTGAAATACTGAAGATAAGAACAAGAATATTAGCAATGCTGTTTGCAGGTAAATACTGAGGAAAGTGGACCCCCATTACTTGCTAAAATGTAAGAAACAATAAATTTAAAAACATCCGAAAATGTACTGTACTTTATTCCTAAACATGGAGATAGAAAAAAGTTTTAAAAAGTGTGGTAATGTGTAGCTATCAAATACATTGACACATGAATCACAGAAAGATGCTGTATTATAGCTGATTAATTACATTAATTATGTAAAATATAATTTAATTATATTAAAGGTGTCTCACTGGGCTTATCATCACAGCATCATTTAACATCATTACATCACTCACAATACTGCAAACTGCCTCGGTCTACATTTAGATTGTCTTTGCAAATAATGTTCATAATGATAATTTGACAAAGTTTCAGAAAAGCATGTATATTTAATAATGACCACATTTGCAAAGCTGCTACCACTGAATGATTGAACAGAAAAAAACAAAAAAACAAATGTGTTTGTCTAATTTCCACTTATCACTTCTAGCAGAAAAGCTATCAATCATAAGTCACCAAGCCACCGTTGATCTAAAAGAACAACACAAATTACAATGAATAAATGCACTTAAAATCGAAATATAAAATGACAGAATCCTAAATAAATAAAACAAATACCTCGCTGGCTGACCACCTTTCTTTCATAAACGTTTGATTGTAAATAACTTCAGCTTGCCTAGCTAACCTTTGGGCGTGAACCTTAAATTATCGCACTGGTGAAACCAACCTAATAAACCAAGGTTCCTAAACTGGTATGATTTTCAAAATAAAATACAGAATAAACTAAGATTATAGCAGTAAAACTCTAATGTATATTGATGAATTTATTTCCCCACGTTAATGGAAAGTGCTGACAGCATACACGTCAATTTGACTAACGATAGCAGAAAACTGTCAGGAAAAAAAAATAGGTTTAATTCAAGCTGATCAACGGACAAGTCAAGACGGACTTATTTTTACTGACACAGGAAGTGAGCGTAATCGAGAACGACTGTCACCATGGCAACAACGTTTGTCTCCAAGCTGCGTTTTAAGTGTGGGTAAACATACTGTATCCGTTTTTCGATTAATGAGTCTAGCCAAGTGTTTGTCCTACAGTATAGACTGGATTTGTGTTTTTTTTCCCCACAGAATTTGTAACGGAATTTGTTTGTGTCAATTTTTTTTTTAAAATTTCTTATGGAAGCGATGCGATCCCATAGGCACCACGAGGACAAATGTATTCTTCTCACTCCCAAGGTTAACCACTTTATAGTGCTTTTACTATTTATTTCTGGGTATTAATGCGTTATTGTTTTCAGTTTTTTGTAAACTGAAAAATTCAAATAAATGTAAGTTATCTACAATATATTTAAATGGTCAACTACTCAACAACTACTTTGGACAATTATGTCAACAAAAACAAGTGTAGTGATTAATATTCAGAAGTTAGGATATCGATACAGTCCTAAATTTGTTTTATCTCTGAAGTGGATGCAATAAATACATTTTTTTTTAAAAACTTGTGACATGTTTTGCAGGTTAAAAGTTGTAAACTACACCTCATAACAGCAAAATCATTATCACGAGGGGGAGCCTTGAAGATGGTGAGTAGCCCAGTAAAAAATAACACATTAAAAGACAAGTAATATGATCATCTGCCAGTATTATTGTTGTCATTGCTCACTTTCACTATTATTAGGTGGATTCTCAAACTCTTGCAATGGAAAATTCCACAAGCATCACCCAAACAATTCCCCAACCCAACCCAAGTAATCCAGCTCATTCAGTTACACACTCACTCTGTCCTCAAATGTATTTTCCTGGTGAAAACCTTGGCTTTATTCCAAACACTGGAGGAACCTTGGGTCAGACAGACCGACTGAGGAAAGTTGTCAAGACACTTCCCATGGCATCCATTGCCTGCGATGTGACATATTCGTCTCCACCGTTGCTGGGTGGATTTTCAAATGAGCAGGAACGATCTTGGAAACGAGTCCAGAGTTCAGGAACATCTTACCACCGGGATGCTCTATACTGCTCCAGACCAGCGGGTAATGATTAAAAGACTACTAAAATTAGATTTGTCACAGCTCTCTACGGAACAGTATTGGGGCCAATTGTATTTGCAAGCTGAAAGAGAAAGTATTACTTTTTTCAAAACCTGAGTCCGAAGTTTCACTTGCTCTTTAGTTGAAGATATGATAGATTTTAGTAATAAATCAATTTCATACTTTATCTTTAACTTTATCCATGAAGTGCACGAAGAGTTAGGGTAATCTTACAAACTCTTCCGTAACTTTATATATTTATATATAAATGTGTGTGTGTGTATGTAAGAATATTTTCTTAAAATCTTTTGTCTTGTATTAATAGTCCCTTTCTGTATATATATATATATATATATATATATATATATATATATATATATATATTTATATAAATCTTTTGGGCGGTGGCTCCTTCCTTCAGACTCATGTCCTCTACCAGAGGCCTGGGAGTCTGAGGGTTCTGCGCAGGATCTTAGCTGTTCCTAGGACTGCGCTCTTCTGGACAGAGATCTCTGATGTGGTTCCTGGTATCTGTTGGAGCCATCTACTCAGGTTGTGTGTTACTGCGCCTAGTGTCCCAGTCCCTACTGGGACCACTGTTGCCCCACATTCTCTCCATCTCCTCCTTCAGGCCTTGGTACTTCTCCAGCTTCTTGTGTTCCTTCTTCCTGATGTTGCTATCACTTGGGATTGCTACATCTATCACCACCACTGTCTTCCGGTGTTTACCCACCACCACTATGTCAGGCTGGTTGGCCACCACCATCTTGTCAGTCTGGATCCAGAAGTCCCACAGGATCTTGGCCTGCTTGTTCTCCAGCACTTTCGGGGGTGTCTCCCACCTGGACCCTGGGACCTCCAGTCCATACTTAGTGCAGATGTTCCTGTACACTATGCCAGCCACCTGCTTATGCCGCTCCATGTATGCCTTGCCTGCTAGCATCTTGCACCCTGCTGTGATGTGCTGGACTGTCTCAGGGGCATCTCCACACAGACGGCATCTGGGGTCTTGTCTGGTATGGTATATATATACAGGGGGGCTTACGCCACTGACTTTGGTGTGGAAGGTTATTGGTTCGAATCCAGGCGAGCCCTTAGGCAAGGCTCCTTATGCATATATGCCTACACCTTGGTATGAGCGGAACGATAACTGATAGAGTCATACCAGCTCGGACGTCGCCCAGGTCAACAAGATCCCCGTCAGTGGTCAAGGAACCAGGGCAACCTGATGTCAAATTGGCTACTGTAACAAGACATTCATGGAGCAGGGCAGAGAACGTGGTACTGATGGATGGCTACTACAGGAGTAACCCCAGCGAGAGAGGGAGAAATGGGTGTAACCCCAGTAACCCCAGCGAGAGAAGGAGAAATGGGTGCTTCGAAACCAGGTCAGTGTGGGGGTGATTTCATCATCACCCCCCAATAAAAAAGATTGGGTACAAAGCCCCAATGACAGACACACTCGTGACAAGGGCAGCTGACCTGAGAGAGAGAATCATGAAGGGCAACAAGATGACAACAGACCCCCCCCCCCCCCCCAAGTCTGAGACTGAACAATACTGGAAGAGTATCTGGGAGAAAGAGGCAATGCACAACACTACAGCCCAATGGCTGCAACACCTACAGGCTGAGCACAGCCAACTCCCAGAACAAGACCCAGTAGTCATCACCTTAGCAGACATCCAAACAAGAGTGTCCAAAATGAAGAGCTGGACAGCACCAGGGCCCGATAAGATCCACGCCTTCTGGCTTAAAAAGCTGACTGCACTCCATGAACGCCTGGCAGCACAGATGAACCAGCTGCTAACATCAGGGGACCACCTAGAGTGGCTAACCCAAGGCCGGACAGTCCTCATAATGAAGGACCCCCAGAAGGGCACAATACCGTCCAACTACCAGCCCATAACCTCCCTCAGCACCACATGGAAGCTCCTGTCAGGCATCATAGCAGCTAAGATCAGCAGGCACATGGATCAATACATGAGCAGAGCACAAAAAGGCACAGGGAACAACACCAGAGGTGCCAAACACCAGCTACTGGTCGACAGGGCAATCGCCCAGGACTGTAGGATGCGGCACACCAACCTGTGCACTGCCTGGATTGATTACAAGAAAGCCTATGACTCAATGCCGCACACATGGATACTGGAGTGCCTAAAGCTGTATAACATCAACAGGACACTAAGAGAGTTCATCCAGAACTCCATGAAGCTGTGGAACATGACTCTGGAGGCCAACTCAAAGCCATTTGCACGGGTGAGCATTAGATGCGGCATATATCAAGGAGATGCTCTGTCCAATCTGCTGTTCTGCATAGGCCTAAACCCCCTCAGCCAGATCATCACCAAGAGTGGCTATGGGTACCAGTTCCGAAGTGGAGCAAGTGTCAGCCACCTCCTCTACATGGATGACATTAAGCTGTATGCCAAGAACGGATGGTATCTAGAAGAGGAAAGGTGATCGCAACCGATGGGGTTGACCTACCTGAAGGGAAGATCACAGATGTGCAGGACAGTTACAAATACCTGGAGATCCCACAGGCAAATGGTAACCACGAGGAGGCAGCCACATCTAAATACCCACAGAGGTTAAGACAGGTCCTGAAAAGTCAGCTGAATGGTAAGCATAAAATCCAGGCCATAAACTCCTACGCCCTGCCAGTGATCAGATACCCTGCTGGCATAATACCCTGGCCACTGGAAGAGATACAAGCCACTGACATCAAGACAAGGAAGCTCCTCACTATGCACGGAGGGTTTCACCCTACGTCCAGTGTCCTGAGGCTGTACACAAAGCAAAAGGAAGGGGGCCAAGGACTAGTAAGTGTCCGAACCACTGTCCAGGAGGAAACAACAAGCCTCCGAGAGTACATCAAGAAGATGGCCCCCACTGACCCACTGCTGAGTGAATGCCTCAGGCAACAAAAGCCCACCAAGGAGGAGGAACCTGAGGGGCTGTCATGGAAGGACAAGACAACTTGAGGAAGTGGCTGATATTGAGAAAACATACCAATGGCTGACAAAGGCCGGACTGAAAGACAGCACAGAGGCACTACTCATGGCTGCACAAGAACAGGCCCTGAGCACCAGAGCAATAGAGGCTAGGGTCTACCATACCAGACAAGACCCCAGATGCAGTCTGTGTGGAGATACCCCTGAGACAGTCCAGCACATCACAGCAGGGTGCAAGATGCTAGCAGGCAAGGCATACATGGAGCGGCATAAGCAGGTGGCTGGCATAGTGTACAGGAACATCTGCACTAAGTATGGACTGGAGGTCCCAGGGTCCAGGTGGGAGACACCCCCGAAAGTGCTGGAGAACAAGCAGGCCAAGATCCTGTGGGACTTCTGGATCCAGACTGACAAGATGGTGGTGGCCAACCAGCCTGACATAGTGGTGGTGGGTAAACACCGGAAGACAGTGGTGGTGATAGATGTAGCAATCCCAAGTGATAGCAACATCAGGAAGAAGGAACACAAGAAGCTGGAGAAGTACCAAGGCCTGAAGGAGGAGATGGAGAGAATGTGGGGCAACAGTGGTCCCAGTAGGGACTGGGACACTAGGCGCAGTAACACACAACCTGAGTAGATGGCTCCAACAGATACCAGGAACCACATCAGAGATCTCTGTCCAGAAGAGCGCAGTCCTAGGAACAGCTAAGATCCTGCGCAGAACCCTCAGACTCCCAGGCCTCTGGTAGAGGACATGAGTCTGAAGGAAGGAGCCACCGCCCAGAAGATTTATATAAATATATATATGTTTTTAAAAAAAAAAGATTAGGACCTTCATTTCATTCTCATCTTACGTTCATGTCAGGGAGCTACACATCTAACAACGCCCATGGTTTTAACCGACTGGTTTGTGAGTGTTTTGGACCCACATTTCTACGAATTGACTTAGACAGGTACGTCTACCTACCTACCTACCTACCTACCTACCTACCTACCTACCTGCCAGCCTGCCTGCCTGCCTGCCACCTGCCTGCCTACCTAACTTTCCCACTGCTACGTGAAGTATTTCACGAGCCGCTAGAGGGCAGCAGAGCTCCTTGACAAAATAACTTATAAAGCCAAGTGTTGGCATTAATGACTGTTAATAGTGTAGGAAGAAGTGAAAACGTGTCTTGCGTGAGTCTGTACTTTGCATCACTTGACTGATGTGTTAACATTTTGCAAATGTCCAGGCGTTGTTTAGTAGAATGCCCTCAGCTGAACGTGATGGATGAACTACAGCTTCTAAACCTCCAGCACAATAAAATCACAACAATCCAGCATCTGTCACATCTGCAGAAACTTGTCTTTCTAAACCTGAATGACAATTACATATCAGAAATGACTGGCATTGAGGCGCTTGGCTCTCTTCGCATTCTGATGCTGGGAAACAACAGGTGGGTTCTTGTCAGTTGGCTCACAATAGCAGAACACATGATTGAAGTGGATTTGTCTCAATTTCAATCATTCCAATGATGCTTATAAAATCACCAATTCACCATGTGTTAATGTGTTAGTGCAGCAAACATTTGAGTTTTACAGACATATTTTAATTCCTGCTCGACCGATGCATAAAGATTACCTTTATTTAACCTTTTTTTTTACCCTCAGTTTGGATATCACTATAATACTAACTAAATAACTGTCACTCACATTGAGACATTTATTTTTCATCCCATTTGATTACAGAATTCGGAAGATTTGTTGCCTGGCCAGCCTGTCAAAACTGAATATCTTGGATTTACATGACAACCAGGTATGAGCTTCTCCATGTCCTCCCACTTGCAATATGGTTATCATTTACATATATATAGTTATTGAAAATGGTCCTGCAATGAGCTGGTGACTCATCCAGGGGTGTACCCAGCCTTCACCCATATGCAGCTGGGTTCCCTTCCGTGACCCTGCAAAGAACAGTCATTAAAAAAAAGACAATACAGATTTTTTGTATCTGCAAAGGTCAACACTTTTAGATTGTCTCTTATATCATACTCACTGCAGCTAAGTCCTGGGTTATTCTGTGAGCTATACCGACATGACAGTATGAGGTCAGGCATGAGAATCCTCGTCCGTGCTATTCATCATCACCAACCAGCCTTTAAATCAAGCCTACTTCCAGCTGACTTTTCTGACAAATTGTCCACTTGCCTCATGCAATCTTTTATTCAGTTACAGAGCAAAACCCAAGTTCAGTGAAACAATCCTTCAGCTCTTTTTGCTGTACTGCCACATGCATTTCCTCGGTGGCCCTCAGATTAATTATTTAACATGGACGAGTCCAAGTCTAAAAGAATGCTCTGAAAACACAGAATTATATTTGCAGAGCATTTTTTTAGCAGCCCCTGGAAACTGCAGATGCAATAAAGCAGCTTTTGCTCATGCTCCTTCTCTCTCTCTCACACACACACACACACACACAAACATAAACATACACACACACACACACATACGCATGCATTCTCTAGTTCTCTGATGCTGCTGCTTTTTGGATGAACACGTTTGCTGATTACTCTAATAACCAGAACAATGTTAATGCTTAACATGACATCAAGATATGTTTCTATAGTCGTGACAATGGATTATTCAATTGATAACTTAAAAACAATAATCTATCAAAAAGAAAAGTCAAATGTTAACTGTTCCTTGATTGCTTCCTAAATTGAAGAATCTGGTTTTCACACTGTTGCTCAGAGATTTCACTTTCATCGTGAGGAAATTGTGTGTCCTACAGTTTTTAAATCCATCAAAATTATGTGAAATTTGGCATCACTCTCTCTAACTGTTCGCAAAATAACATGATAGTAATGGATTTTAATGGAGAAACGTTGTCAGGAAATGTTGATAATGGACCAAGGAAGAGTTTATTAAATTTTGGTGATGTACTGGATCCCAGAAGGACTTTGATTTTCCAAAGATAAAAGCCAAGGGGCTTTGATCATATCAGAGCAAATTCAGGCAGATTATTTGAAGCCTATGTTTCTGGATCAGCTAATCCGTCACATGACCCTTTCTCCTGACTAGGGCAGGTATTTAATCCCACCATCCGTTTTTACCTGGGCACTGCTGATCTAACCATTCTGCTCTGCCTTCTGCTGCCCTGGCTATTTTGCTGCTCTATACTATTCTGCTGCTCCATGCATCGGAGCTCAATCCCACCACCTCTCCAGGATCTTCTTTGTTCCCTGTGTGGGGGTCTGATATGCATTACCAGTAATGTCTGGACAACCTATTATCAGGCAATGAATACAAGACATTGCCTGATGCCCAACCTGTTTCTGTGTTTCCTCATTAATGCTCTGCTAACTGCAAATAATTTTGCACAATAAAGTATTTGGTTTGGTTCAAAGTTGTCTGACTGAACTACTGCCTATGTATATATTTAAATTTTCGGTGTACATTACAAGTGGGGAAATAACATGCTTGGCGGAGGCCTGCATGTCCGGCCAGGTTGCGCCCAGACTATGGGTTGAAGGCAGAGTTCCAACTCACTCCCACCAATTGGTGTGTGTGAAAATATTTCTTTTCTTTTCTTTTTTGTTTCTTTTCTTGAAGACATTACTTGAGTGGCTGAATTTGGATAATGTTGATACTGTAGTCTTTCTATCCAGTGTGTGTGTCGTTGACTCTCTTTGGGCCATAGAACTGGGAACTGGACAAGTTACCTGTCCGTTTCTTGGTTTGTGTTGTAAACAGGTACGCCACTGCCATAGTTCGTTCCTCTCAGTCTCCCCAACAGATTTTCTTTACTCATGTGTTTTTAACAAGATGGTTTACAGCCAGAGTCATTGAAAAAGAAGAATTTGCAGCCCCCTGGTTCCTGGTTACTAACTAGAATTACATATAGGAAATACCTGCTATTAGCTAAAGTCACAAATCTTACTATAGACAAGTCTGTTCTCAAGACAGCCCAGCTGCACCAATTCAATCCACCTTGCATATTTTCTCTTCTACTGTATAGTTGAAGCAAAATCAGATGAATAAGAATCCTGCTATTCATCTAGAATTGCAAATCAAATCAAATCAAATCAAATCAATCTTTATTTATATAACGTCTTATACAATCAAAATTGGTTCAAGGCGCTTTCCAGAATCCCAGGGCCTAACCCCAGACAAGCAACAGTGGCAAGGAAAAACTCCCCTTTAACAGGAAGAAACCTTGAGCAGGACCAGGCTCATGTAGGGGGACCCTCCTGCTGATGGCCGGTTGGGTAAAGAGAGAGGAGAGGAGAGGAGAGGAGAGGAGAGGAGAGGAGAGGAGAGGAGAGGAGAGGGAGAAGGAGAAGGAGAATGAGAGGAGAGGAGAGGAGAGGAGAGGAGAGGAGAGGAGAGGAGAGGAGAGGAGAGGAGAGGAGAGGAGAGGAGAGGAGAGGAGGAGGAGGAGAAGGAGGGGGAGAGGAGAGGAGAGGAGAGGAGAGGAGAGGGAGAGAAGAAGGAGAGGGAGGGGGAGAGGAGAGGAGAGGAGAGGAGAGGAGAGGAGAGGAGAGGAGAGGAGAGGAGAGGCACAGAGCACAGAAACACACAAAAAAATACACTATACAACGGGTCAGCGGGGCCGGAGGTCATCATGCAGCTCCGAATACCTGTAAATGAATAGGAGGGGGGGGGAGCAGAAAAACTACACAGGAATCAGCATAACTAGTCTACTTGATGAGGAGAAGGAAAGGAGAGGAGAGGAGAGGAGAGGAGAGGAGAGGAGAGGAGAGGAGAGGAGAGGAGAGGAGAGGAGAGGAGAGGAGAGGAGAGGAAACCATGACCCAGTGGGGTGACAGAGGCCTATCAGGTGATCATGTTTCCGGACCCCGGCAGCCTTGGCCTATAACAGCATAGCTAAGATGTGACCTAACGATTAGACGACCCCCTAAATATGATAATTTGTCTATCTATGATAGTAACTGGAACTACAGAATTAGTAACAATAAGCTTTTTCAAAGTGGTAGGTTTTAAGTCTGATCTTAAAAGTAGCGATGGAGTCAGCCTCCCGTACCTGGACAGGGAGCTGGTTCCATAGCAGGGGGGGCCTGGTAGCTAAATGTTCGGCCCCCCATTCTACTCCTAGAAACTCTGGGAATCACAAGTAGACCAGCATCCTGAGAGCAGAGCGGTCTATTGGGCTGATATGGTATCACTAGCTCCTCCAGGTAGGATGGAGCTAGGCCTCTGAGGACCTTGTAGGTCAAAAGAAAAATTATTCTAAATTTAACGGGCAGCCAATGAAGCGACGCCATTACAGGAGTTATGTGATCTCTTTTGTCAATACCTGTCAGAACTCTGGCTGCAGCATTTTGGATCAACTGGAGGCTTCTTAAAGAGTTGTTTGGACACCCTGATAATAAAGAATTACAATAGTCCAGCCTGGAAGTAACAAAAGCATGAATTAACTTTTCAGCATCATGCCGCGTCAGTAGCTTCCTAATCTTTGTGATGTTCCTCAGGTGAATAAAGGCACTTCTAGAGACTAATTTAATGTGTGAGTTGAAGGAGAGATTTTGATCAAAAGTTACTCCTAGATTCCTCACAGAGAGACTAGATGTTAATGAGATACCATCTAGAGTGATCATATGATCTAATCTATCCCTGAGAGGTTCAGGACCAAACACCATGACCTCAGTTTTTCCTGGGTTAAGGAGGAGGAAATTTGAAGACATCCAGGAGTTTATGTCTTTACGACAGGTCTGGAGCTTCACTAACTTCTCTGTCTCCTCTGGTTTCATGGATAAATAAAGCTGAGTGTCATCAGCATAACAATGAAAATGTATCCCATGCTGCCGAATAATGTTCCCTAAGGGAAGCATGTACACGGTGAAGAGGATTGGTCCAAGTACAGAACCTTGAGGAACTCCATGGCTAACCTTACTGTATGAGGAGGGAACACCATGGACATGAACAAACTGGTATCTATCAGATAAATATGATCTAAACCAGTCTAGTGCTGTCCCTTTAATCCCAATGACATGTTCCAGTCTATGTAACAGGATGCTGTGATCAACTGTATCAAAAGCAGCACTGAGATCCAACAGAACCAGCATAGAGACCAGTCCATGATCTGAAGCTATGAGAAGATCATTAGTAACTTTAAGAATTGCACTTAATTTATGGTGCATGTTTTAAGTTCTCTATATAAGAACAGTTACAGAGTGACTGCATCTGGCAGACATCTTTACTTTCTACCTGTTCAGGGATGCCTTTGTCAGAGCATCTTTCATTTTAGATACTCTTTTTACTCATGGTCCTTATCCATCTGCTGAATCTTTTCCACAAATGCTGTAAAACATTTCACCTAAAATTTTATGTAGAGTATGTCTATGTGTACTTAGCCAAAATGAGTTGTAATGGGCTTCTGCATCAGTAGTGTACAAGGGCTGCAGTGGATATTGTCTTTTGACAAATTTTGAACCAGTTGGTTTTGTTTTTTAACCACTGATTATCACAGAGGGCAATCACCCCTACATTTTTCTCTCAGAGAGCTAGAGGGAGGGAGCAGTTTTTCATATTTCTTATTGTACATTATTTCTGTGCTTTCATACAGATCTGCAGGATCCAAAACGTGTCTCATCTGAGTGAGCTAAAAGTCCTGAACCTGGCAGGAAACAACATCTCCAATGTGGAAAATGTGCAGGGCCTGGACAATTTGACTGAACTCAACCTACGAAACAACTTCATTTCTTTGTTGGTGAGGGAATATTTTCCATATTAGTCTATCTTAAATTATGTTTGTGTGTGGGTTTAAATGATTTGCTTATTTGAGCTTTCTAAATACCAGGATTGAAAAACTGAAAATGTTTTCATTGCATTTATTTTTGCTCAGTCTCGATACCCAAAACACAGGTATTTAAGCTGTTATCTCTCTTTAACAAAATGTTAAAACAACTAGAAACACAAGGGCAGAATATCTGAATGCAAAGAAGTGAAGTCAAAAGATTTATTTACAATAATGCTACCACAACTTGAACATGTGATAGGGAATTGTGCAGAAAACCAAGGGAGACGCGAAGAAATCAGAAAGAGAGAAAAATAACCAAAGTTAGTTACACATGTTATGGAGTCTGTTTACGCTTGGTTACCAATGACAAGGACGAAACGATCTGACACTCATCAGCCGGTGTATCGCCTGCTGCTTAAGAGGACTCCCAATCACGCTGATTAGCTGCAGGACTCCCATCCATGCCCCCTAGGGAAAAATAAAGTAACAACAAGAGAAGCAGCAAACACAGGATCATGACACTACCCCACCCTCAATGAGCACCTCCTGGCACCCTACCTGGCTTGTCTGGATGTTTCTGATAAAACTTAACTGCCCATCACCGAGGATGTAACAACAGGGGACCTACAACTGTTCTTCGGGACTATACCCCTCCCAGTGAACCAGGAACTGCAGGCCACATCCTCATTGACAGAGGGACCACATCCAACTCGGATACCAGCTTCAACAAAGACATGCGGAAGGTGGGGTGCACCTTGAGGGAGGACAGCAACTTCAGGTGCATGGCAGAAGGGTTCATGATCCTATCCACCTCAAAAGGCCAAATGAAACCTCGGGCCAACTTCTGGGAGTCCAGGTGGAGGGTAAGATCTTTCAAGGTCAACCAAACTTTCTGACCTGGATGATATGGTGGGGCTGGAGTCCTCCACCTATTTGACCTGTCTCTGCGTGTGCCGTGACGAGCGTAAGAGAGCAGCGTGGATCTGCTGCTAAATGCTTCTGCGGCAAATTAGCTTGCACCAAGGGCAGAGCCACCTCATTCTCTTGAAACTCAAACAAAGATGGCTAACCAAATGAAGCCATAAACGGGGATATTCCTGTAGCAGCTGAGACAAATAAGTTCTGTGCATATTCCACCCAGGTCAAGAACGAACTCCAGGAGGCAGGATGTCAGGCTGAGACACATCACAGCGCTCAAGGGATTGGTTGGCCCTCTCAGTCTGGCCATTCCACTGGAAGCGGTATCCAGAGGAAAGGTTCACTGTAGCCCCTGAGCACTTCAGAACTCCTTCCAGACTTGAGAGCTGTACTGGGATCCCCGGTCTGAGACGATGTCCCTTGGGAACCCGTGGAGGCGAAAAATATGTCTCAGTAATAGGGCGCCACTCATAGCTGTGGAGGTGAGCTTAGGTAGGGGGATGAACTATACAGCCTTGGAGAAGCAGTCAACAACAATGAGGATGGTGGTGCTGCCATCAGAAGGAGGAAGTTCCGTAACAAAGTCCCAGCCATATGCAACCAGGGGTGATGAGGAACTGGGAGGAGAGAAGGAGGTCAGAGGTGTATTTGAGACCTTTCCATGAGTGCACACAAGACAAGCAGCAATAAAGGACCTGGTGTCCTGTTGCATGGAGGGCCACTAGAGCCACTGCTGCAGGAAACAAAGGGTTTGGGCAAGGTCTGGGTGACAGGTAAGCTTGGATAAGCGGCCCATTGAAGAATGTTGGAACAGGCTGACAAATAACCAATTGCGGGGTGTCTCCGCTGGCCTTGATCAGCGAACTTTACCCTTTGGACCTTCTCCTTGACCAACCAATAGGCCGTGCCCACGATACAGGAGGGAGACAGGATGGGACTGGGATTCAAGCTGGAGGGTTCCAGAGAGAAATGACAGGATAGGGCATCAGGCTTCACGTTCCAAACCAGGTTGGTAGGTGAGAGTGAGGTTAGAGTGTCCCAGGAAGAGCGGCCATTGCACTTGCATTCATGAGTGCCTAGAAGTAGCTCGGTTTTACAGAGCTAAGTGAGGTTCTTGTGGTTGGTCCAGAGAACAAACGGCAGGACTGATTCCTCCAGCCAACATCTCCACTCCTACAACACAAGAACAACAGCAAGGAGGTCATGATTTCCGAATTGACAGTGGTCAGGACGGGCCATTCTGACCAGACACTAAGTCTGACCCTAAGACTTAAGACAGACAAATGCTGGTTCTGCCTTGGTGGTCCAATGAAAGGCTTGAAGGGTGGATGTCAGGCTGGTAAGAGGAGCCACTACCTTGCTGTAGTTCCAAATGAAGCTACGGAAAAGGTTTGTGAAGCCTAAGAACTGCTGGAGCTGTTTTCGAGCCACAGCATGCACCTTCACCTGATCCAGAGATCGCTGCCTTCTTCTCAGCCTTCACAAATGACTGCTTCTCGAGTAGCCATTTGAGAACTAACTGAACATGCTGGACGTGCTCCTCCAGGGTCTCAGAAAAGATGATGATATCATCAATGTACACAAACAGGAACATATTCAGCATGTCAGAAGTCAGTGGGATATTTGTTAAACCAAACGGCATGAGCAAATTCTTAAAATGCCCCAAGGGAGTGTTAAACAGCATATTCCACTCATCTCCCTGGTGGATCTGGATGAGCTTCATAAAGAATTGGGCTTTCTGAAGAGGACTAAAAGCAGTGTCAATTATAGGCAGAGGGTACTTATTCTTGACCGATCTCATGGTCAAAGAGACCCATCCTTCTTAATGAAGAAAAACACTGCACCCATGGGGGAAGGAGGACGGATTATTCCAGCAGCCAGTGAGTTCACTACATACTTCTTCATGGCTTCCTCTTCAGGTCTGGAAGGATTGTATAGGTGACTGGAAGGTAGCGGCGCACCGGGAAGCAAGTAGATTCCAAAGTCATAGGGGTGATGAAGAGGCAAGGCGAGGCTCTCTGCGTGCTGAATGCCTTCATTAGGTCATGATATTCCTCAGGAACTGCTGAAGGATCAGAAGCCTCCAAGAGGAGGACCATAGAAATGGGCTAGGAAGAGAGAGATGAGTGGAGGCTGTTAGAGACAATGGAAACTCCAGCCAGTTAGCATGCCCTTAGACCAATTGAACTGGGTACCCTTAGCTAGGGGGAACCCAGAACAGCAGAGGAGGAAGAAGAAGGAATTACCCACATCTGAATCTGGGGAATCAAGTTGCCACACAAGTGTGCTGTGAAACATGATCCAGGATGATAAGGAGCAGAAGTTACTGCTCATCAGTGCCCCAGCATATGCTGCCAAGCTTACTCTTTTGGGGATAGGGCAAGAGGCAATGTAATGGCCGGGCTCTCCGCAATGCAAACGTCCCGTCATTGAGAGTCTCTTCTGTCTCTCAGATGGGGAGAGCCCTACACAGCTGCATGGGTTTCACTGGTTCAGTGCTCGAAACAGGATCCTCCGCCACCAAAACTTTGGATATGGCCTTAGGAAAACTGGAAGATAATGGACATGATCTGGCTCTCTCCCTCTGCTTCTGCCTTTCCCTCCAGCCAGTTGTCCAGGTGGTGGTCCAGGCTAATTGAGAGCAAAATTATTGACTTTAGGTCTGAGTTGACATCTCTAACGTTTGTCCCTTAATTGCTCATTCAGCCCTCTTAGAAACCCTCCCCAGAGTGCGGTGTCGTTCCAACCACAAGTTCAGCCGCTTAGAATTACGGAGGTAAGTGAGGGTAGGGTCTGGATAGGCCAAAATAGGAGCCGAGGTGATCAAAGATGGGTAAATGCTGCCTTCGCTGGAGGGTGGGCTGAAGGGTGTACGTCAAGCTGGTAAGAGGAGCCACTACCTTGCTGTACTTCCAAATGACGTGATGGTGAAAGTTTGCGAAGGAGTTGGCCACTCTGTCACAGCACACACCTTTGCTGGATCTGGAGAGCGTTGCCCCTTCTGAATGATGAAACCGCTCTCTTCTGCATATATTCGAAACTGAATTGAATTGACAACGACCAACGCTGAATCTTGAGCAAAAGAGTCGGGCATATTCTTCGCCACTCTGAACCAGATGATCAAACACTAGCCTAAGTTCTGTCACAAATGCATCAAATGAGGCTTACGCAGAAGTGCGATGATCGATAATTACAGTCGTCCATTGTGCGGCCCTGTGCGACAACCCTGCCCTGAGAGTCCAGAGCATGCCGAAGAGACTCACTGTCTGCGGGTTCCATTGTGTTTAGAGTGTTCTGTTACAACGACAAGAAACACAAGGACGGAACCCCAGAATGCACACAGGAGACAAAATCTTGAAGTGAAAAGATTTGTATAATATTTTCAATAGTGCAACAATGACTCGAAAGTGCACGAGTGAATTGTGTGGAAAACCAACAGGGGATGACACTCTTCGACAGGGAAGATATGGAGACCTAGGAATGAGAGAAAAAAGACGAAAGACAAGCAACAAACACAGGCTCATGATACAAAAGTAAAAAACAGGGTTTTACAGGATTAAAGTGCTTTCATCCATGTGAAGAATATGGGCTTCAAATGTGTGTTCAAGTCTTTGCATCATCTTGCTACAATTACTTTATATAAATATTTTCTTTATAAGTAATTTCTTTATTATTAAAACCACTGAGGAGGTTATGTGACAGCTATTATTTTGTATTTGTCTTTTGCCTTTCTAATAACAAAATAGCAACTGGCTTTGTTTCTAAAGCAGTCTACTTCGTTATATGCCCATGTATTGTGCCTATAGGACCATTTAGCAAGCACAGCTGTCTTTGCATTGTGGCAATGGAAGTATGGTAGCTAGCAGAAGCTTGTAAAGCTACAGTGGTCCATTTTAAGATTGGGCTGTCATAGTTTAGTGTACACAACAAAAGAAGGTTCAAAATTAGGACTATGCCCGTCTGGCAACGTTCCCCCCCCCCCCCACACACGCACACACACACACACACACACACACACACACACACGTATGTTTACTGGCCTATATGCTGCATATCCAAATTTAACACCATTAAATTATGGGTCTAGGCTTTAGAATTGTTAAGGAAAACCAGACTTTTTGGTTATTTTGGTTATTACCACACTGGTGGTACACCATACAATGCAGTACTTCCATTACTACAGTGAGTGTGCAGGTTCTTGTTGACCTAGGTCCTAGACTGTTAACAGGTCGACACTGTATATATACTATACTGTGGTTGTAGGTCACAATATGTGGGGACATTGCCTCCTCGGAGGTCTGCACTCTGAGTGCTTTTTTTTCATCATTGAATTAGTTTGCTCTGTCCAAAATATTTTTTCCTTGATATTTACTCACTGTTAGGAATAAAATAATCTTAACATTACTACTATGGAATTTGGTTATTTCCTCAAAGTCTGCATTGCATTTATTACTCATAACTGCCAGGTTCTGTTTGTTGGTTCTGACAGCCAAAGCAGACGTTCTCTACGTGAATATGAGCTCCTGTTGGTTCCCACAGTTTTAACATGGCAGTGTGCACCAGAACTGCCCCTCATCTCACTCTTTCAAGCTTCAATTGCTCAGGTCCTGTTAGAGACCATCCAGACACAAGTGATACACAAGAAAAGATTTTTTTAAAAACTCATCCATTTGCTCAAGGCACATATCTGCCGTGAGTGTTGCATTCGATTGTTCAACAAACTTGTACACCGTCAGAAGCATCAGCAATGCCATTATTTCACTTATCAGATCACAGTTTAATATGTTGGGTCTGATGCAATATGCAAGTGGGACAATATGAGGTTTTTAGGGCAACAAGAAATGTGTCTTTTTCTGTGACCTCTGAACTGGAGAAGAGAATTCTGAGAGAAAAGGGTAGACTTTAAAAAGAGAGATGATATCATTGTTAGGAAAAACTAACTGCCGTAGCAACAGTCTCCACTCAGTACAGAAGTAGCATTTAAAAAATCAAAGTTTATTGTGATTACATGATTTCAGTTAGTGGGTCCCACTTATTTTGCAGTGCAGTGACAGTTAGCAAAGTCCCTAAGGATAAACAACAACATATACATATTTTTTCTGCTAGACTTGATTATCTGGTTTGTAATGTTTACAGCCCTTTCTGCCGTCTTCATGGCTTACACTGCAAAATTTTTTTTGTTTAATTTGCCTCTTAAGTTACACTGCTCTAAATTTAGCGCCATCTGCTGGACATAACCTGAAACAGTGTTCACAAATGTGTCCCCCACCCTGTAGCAATTGTCTTATGCGAAATTGAATCATTTATTATAACCAGACTCTCAGCTAAACCCATTACAAACTCAGACATGATCATGAAAACACAATGACTAATAAGACTAATAAGCTGGTATTGGATGTTCACACATGCTCCTAGGTGTGTCTCTCTATTAAGAAGTCTTGTAGCAGTTGTTAAGTGCTGTATTTTACAGGTCTGGCAGCAGTTAGAAGGCTGTTTACTAATGTCAACAATAAAGAGGGATTTTAGACAGAATGTGAAGTTCAGGATTACTTTTGCTGTTGATTGATGTTTATTTTTCAGTGCAAAAACAACACAGCAAAGCAAACCACCACAGCTGTGCATATTTTAGTGCATAATACCTGAATGCATGAGCTGATTATTCTATGCTATTCATAACCAACCACACAAATCCAACAGCATGCAGCGTGCTGTTGATGAAATGTGATGTGTATTTTTTTAAGCAGCATTCATGTTATGTTGTGATACTCTGGGGGATTATTTGCATTTTTATTTTCAGCAGCCATGTGAAAAATCAACACATGCCAAATGCCAGAGTGATGCAAAGATAATGAAGGGAAGGCAATGACGTCGACAGATGTGCAATACACACACACACACACACACACACACACACACACACACACACAAACACACAGATTGGTTCTGATTAGTTTCTGGGGTTTTTTCATCTTAAAAAACGCCTCCACATTGGTGGGCTATTGTTATGTATCACATCAGTGCAGTGATGACATCATTCTGTCTGAGATGTTGCTTCTATATTTAGCTGCAGACAATGTGCAGAGGCTGCCGCCTCAGCAGCCTCAGCAGGGACTGGCATAGAGAATTGCTGGTGCTGCTGTGGCGGAAGGTCAGATTAAGCTAGGATGACTTGTCAGTTTTTGGTCTTTTACTGAGATGTTGCATTACCAGGCTGTGGTGACAAAATGTTTACACACTGCAGCATAATCAAATGTAAATAATGATTATTTTTTTAAAGAAACAACAAATATATATGCATAATTATATTTGACTTACAACATAATGCACTTCATCTTATACTGTAACTCATTTACTATATTTCTTAACACAGTTCTAATACTAGAAAACCAATCAATTCCTGCCAGATGACTAATTGTTATTGCTTCATCAGCTATTGTACAATAAAGCTTCTAAGCCTGCGGGAAAAGAGATTATTATAATGAAAAATATTTTTGACAGCTTGCATCAAGACTTGGAACATGTTTTTTTCTTCTTTTTTTAATTAACTTTATTCAGATCACATGATTTCATGGTGACATTTTAGTCTTTTTTACAAAACATACTCCAAAAGTGTGCTGGACCATCAGAAAAGGGGCTTTACTGGGTACTATATTTTTATGGATGTTATTTTTGGAAGTTTAAAAAAATAATGAGACTGTTATTTTGTGCTATCCTCTTCAGACATTCTAGCATTGGTGGCTGGCTCATAGGACCGCTGGGGTGCTGCCGTCACTGAATTTTCATAGACAGACTCGTTTCCTCCCCAGCAGTGTAGCAAAATAGCCAGTGGTGTACAATTTCCAGGGCAAAACATATGAAGATATGGTCTTAAGGTGCTGAAAATATTGCCTTTGCTAAAGAAAATGCTACGATAATCTGTGTGGCGTAGGCAGTTGGTCAGAGGGTAGATGGTGAACATGGACATGGATTAGCTGGGCCTGACAAACTCTCTCTGTCTGTCTGTCTGTCTGTCTGTCTGTCTGTCTGTCTGTCTGTCTACAGTACAGTTCACTTGCTGTTAATTTATAGCTGATGATAGCCTCACTGTAAAGTTCTCCCTAGTACTAGAATATTGTATTCCATTTGATCCCCTTCCTTTCTAAATCATTAGTGGAGCCTTATCCAATTCTAAATGGTTCAGTTACTTTGAGATCGAGAATAAATTATTATTGTTAAATTGTTGTCATTGTCTGACTGTTGATTTGAATTCTTATACTGGACTAAGCAGGGAAATGTATTGTCACATCAGCTCTATCAAGACTCGAAGAACATTTTTCAGCAGCCTCCACTGGATGCTAGTAATAGTAGGCTCAGCCCATGTTTAGATGAAGGCTGCAAGTCCAGGAGGAAGCTGTGATCTGGGAGGATGCTGACACAGCTCATTCAGGCTGCCGCTGTGGGAGTGCCATTTTTTCTTCCAACACATACAACTACACAGAGGGTCAACTTTCACACTATGGAACATGGTTTACTCTGCTCTTCCATAAGCTTCACTTATGGAAGCAACACTGCCCCTGTCCATATGCATGCTTTTCAGGCTAACCAGCTGCTGCTTCCCCACCCCACCCCACCCCATCACTGAAGTCTGCACTGTTGACAAAGAGGAGCCTGCATGCTGCACATCATTCAGGCCTGCAGAAAGAAGGTTCTATTTGCACTATGCTAAACCCTGGCATGTATTCTTGTCAGTCCAGCTAGCTGCCTTGAGATTGTGTGTGTTCAGTTAGCATTCTCTGTGTGCCCGCTGCAGCAAAGGATCTCTGCATTAGCGCACTACATTTTGCTCATTCTCCCCTCCCCCCACCTCATGCTAACTCTGCTGCCCCTCCCCTTTCCATGTGCAGAAAAAGCAGTCTGCAGTTTGTGTGTCTGTGTGTGCATGCGCACAGCATGGATGATGATGCTATATGCCTGAGCTGAGAGCTGCAAGGTGACTGAGAGAATGGAGAAGGGTACCAAGCTCTGACCACAGTGACGATGCGGTGCCCTTTGCCTGTGGGGCTTTTCACATCCCTCCATCTCTCTCTCTTCCCTCTCCCTGTCTTTCCTTCTCTTTCTAGTCAGAGGTGGGCTGCCTGTCCAGCTTGCAGCGTCTCTTTCTCAGCTGCAACAACATCAGCAGGTAAGAACTCCCGCTAATTAACTCTCTCCTTCCCACAGGACATTGTCAAAGGTTGTTTTTTTGTCTACTCTCTTGGTTTTCTGCAGGATCAGGCTTACAAGCTTTAGGCATAAGTCACCCAAATATGCACAGAAAGGTTTAATCTCATTGGCAGTGCCTGTAACCTAGAAACTAATAGCCTGTATGTAATTATTGTTAGTGGGTCAAACGATATTCAGCAATACAGTAAAGCCATTCAGTCATCATTAAAGCACACTGAGAAAATTTTGGTTGTCTTCATGGAAAATGACATTGTTGAAGGCAGAGTAACCCAAAAGCAGTAATTTCAGGTACCTACAGTGCCATTCTCATGCAGAAGAATGGCAGGTGGGTTCTAATGGTAACAGAAGCTTGCCGTTAAAACTTTTTTTAAATATTTTTTTAGTCCATTTGCTTTGCTTCTCTGTCTTGAGCTCAACAACCAAATGTTATATGGTTAACTTGTTGAATAAGCAGCTGAAAAGTTGCTCTGTAACGGAGGGGCGGACACATAAGTTTCAGGGTTGGACAGTGTATATTAACCTACTACAGCCTCCTTGGGCTGTTAGATATATTTGAAGCCTGCCATTCTTTAGTTTTTATAATTTTGCGAGACTGATGGAGAAGGGGCAAAAATGTTATTGAGAAAATCTCCTTCCTCCATTGTTCTATAGTTCATACTATACTCACATTCTGCAAGGCATTTAAATCCATATGTAATTGTGCATGGCTAGTGTGTTTTGAAAGACTTGACAGCTAATTGGAGAACAGTTTTGCTCTGTTGCTAAGTAGAGGGCCAGGACACAGTGCAGTGAATCTTCTTTTTTGTCCATGCCCATGATTATTGTTTGCATGTCCTTTTTTTTAACTCATCATTGTGTAGGGTGTGTTTGAACAGTTTTTCCTGATTCATGGTCAAAAGACTGTACGTGGTGAAGCTAAGGCAGACTGTTGTATTTAGCCCCACCCTCCTCTGCATACCCAGGAAAACCTGGTGCAGAAGGACAGGAGTATTTTCAGAACAGCAGCTTTTGTCATGGTAACAATTACCCACATCACTGGGCACTGGGAACACTGGAAAAAGTTTGTTTCAGTTTGACATTGTTCCCCAATTATCAACAAATAGTTTCTTGTATTTGTCAGATTGTACATATAAAAGTGACCACTTGATCAACTGCTGTGATCCAAAGAACCCAAATAGAAATTGTGGCTAGCATCAGGTGCAGTATGCTGCAGCAGGTCTAGGCCAAGGTCCCAACATACACATCAAAGGTATATTTTGTTAAAATATATAAATGTTATTTAAACATGGATTGAATGGATGTGCTTTTTAATATCTCTTATCTATAGGGTGAGCAGAGGAGTTATGAATTGTTTTATTTTCATTTCCTCTGGGTAATTTCAGGATGATGGTGTCCTAGCAAGCAAAAAATGATCAATTTGTACTTGTGAGTTTTTAGTCTGCTTTTTGGTGTTTGTCTTAAATAAAGGTTTGAAAAAATCCAAACATAGATGGAGAATGTTTTTTCTCAGACTTGGTGTATGATTGCTCACGCTTTGCTGTTTGTTACATCCCTGACCTCATTTTTCTTTGTTGTGTCTTTCTAGTTTGGATCAGTTAGTCTGCCTTGGAAAACTGCCTTCCCTTTGTGAGCTCACCCTGGATGGGAATCCTGTAGCCCTGGAGACATGGTACAAGCAGGCCGTCCTGCGCTGTGTGCTTCACCTGAAACAGCTGGACATGAAGCGCATCACAGTAAGGTTCTAATGTGTTTGCTTGTCAAATCTAGTTTCACTCATTAATTTTTCTCCCTATACACGATTTCCCAAGTCTCTCAAACTTGAGCCAACAATGCATATTAACCAGCCTTGATCATGTTTTTTTTTTTTGGGGGGGGGGGTGTTACATGTAAACAACAAGACAGGTACAAGATTGACAGACCAAATGGCTGCACATGACTGTGTTGTCCTTTATTCCCATGCATCTGTTACATGTACTGCAGTGTCTGGAGGTGAACCCTGCTGGTTTTTGAACATGTCTCTGTCATGATATGAATTTAGCTGGCAATAAACTGAATGATTTCATATTTAAAACAGAAACTCCCATTCACTGCCAGTGGTGCATCTCTGTTCTTTGGCATTACAGATTATGGACATAAATGGATGAATGACAGAATTCCAAGGTATCTGCTTACATTATGCATTATGCTGAACCACTAAACAAAAGCAAAGTATCAGGATCAAATATCTATTATAGTAACCAGCAACTGAGATGTTTTCTTGGACTTTGGATCTGTAAACAAGGACTTTCCAGGTCCAGGCTTGCATTTGGGTATCCCACACCTCACCCCTAGTTTGTCAAGTTTTTACTTGAATTTGAAGGCGCAGGTTGAGTTTGACAACTTTCAGGGTTCAAATCCTGTCTGAAGCTGAAATAGAGGTTTCATACATTTACACGGTGTAGTGATACTGCAGAGGGAAAAGCTCACATAGCCATAGTACCATGAATGTCAGAAGAAATCAGATTATCATGATAAGATCAAGCTCTGTTCCCAGTTATTAATAAATGATGTGTAAATTAATATATGAGTGATTAAATAAGTTAATGTTGTGCTTTAGGTATGAATTAACCATCTGTGGGAATGAACACAGTAGAACCACTGTGATTGAACCAAACATCAGCATACTTTACCTATTTATATTCATTTATGTATCTATAATTACAGCCATGATATACTTCACCTAATAAATAGTTGCAATTTCTAATAGAAAATTGAGATTTCTTTGATTTTGTATTTTCAGAATATTCATGAATTTAAAGAAAATATCCATAACATAACACATCTTCTGGTGAGGTTGTATCATTTGAAACAGAAGACTTTTTTTTAACTAAGAAAAAGCACTCATGTAATTTATCATACCAACAGAACATAGACGCAAGTGTATCTGAAAAGCTCTTTTCTTTCTGGATTTAAAGAGCAGCACGTGCTGTTTAAGCGTCCATCATTGCCTTTGCAGTGGTGAAATTATCACTTTACCAGCAATGATCTTTCTGAGCTTTTGCTTGTCACACTGCTAAATATGTCAGCTGACAAATTTAGATTGTACTGGCAGTGTTGCATTCTGGGATTTCTGGCTTTCCCCAACATCTGGGCTCAGCTGATGTGAGACTGCAAATCAGGCAGATTATCCTGTGATGCAGCTGTCTGGTGTGAGAATCCCTCCCATCCTCCACATTGGTCGATATCTCGTGCACGTCAGTCTCTCACCACGTCTTCCCGTGGCACCCCTTTTGTCATCAGCCATTTACAACTTGTAAATGGAGCAGCACTCTGATTGTAAAACCTGTCTTTTTCAGGACGAGGATCGGCGGATTGCTGGTGTTCAGGCTCGGAAAGAGGAGGAGAAGAAGAAGGAGAGTCACAAACAGACCATTCATAAGGTACCAGGCCGAGCTGATTTCCTCTTTTTTGTTTGTCTGGATTAATATCACATCAATATCAATAATGTAAAGAAAATGGATTCAAATGTGCCCTCTGAATTACTGGATGCCAGGTTTAAACTCTTATAACAGGTTTAATCATTTACATGATCATGATGAGGTGATTATTTTTTAAATAAATATGTTTGTATGTGGACAAAAAATGTCAAATGTAATTTTTCTTCTGACTTCAAAAACGCATTGATAATAACGAGGGGTGACATTGTGGACTTTTCAAACATTACTAGTTCCTATCATTTATAGTCCTACAGCCAACTTTCAGACTGAAATTACTAATTACATTACATTTATTATGAAGCATTTTAGTGTGATGATGTATGAAACCCTTTCAGCAATTGAACTAATCCTCATCAAAGACATTTTCTATTGATGACGGAAGCAAGACTTCATGAGCAAGTGGAACAGCTGAATATATCAACCCTGCAGTTTGGCCAAGTGAGACCAATTCAATGAAAGATGTAAACTTTTCCCATTTGGTGTGAACCTTTTTATTTGAACTGCTTGACGAATTGCTTGATTATTTATTGTGTATTACAGTTAGTTTTTTCATACAAATAGATTTTGAAAGTGCAATTCCCTTCTGCACAGTTGAAACTGATCAACCGTAAACATGGTATTTTGTTATTTTGAAAATTGACCGAATGGTTTATTTTCTCTTCGCAACTGATTTCTGGTCCCGTGTACACTGCGCTGTATTGTGTTCTGCCATCTGGCAAAAATGGAAATCATGTTTTCGTGGCCCCAGGCTGTGGCGCAGCTGGTGTACACACATGCATTGATTTGAACGGAAACGCATTGGCTCTGGTGTACCAGTGGATTGCATTTGGTGTATTGTCAGGGTTACAATCAGCACAGCTGTGACTCCCTCCGTCCATCACAGAGGAGGGATCTGTCTGCCTAGGACAGACAAATATATTTAAATTGCAGATATAATGAGTTTGTGTGTGTTTAGGAGATGGAACAAAAGTCTATGCACCCAGGTTTATCTTTAGATGATGTCATATGGAGCTCTGGGTCACTTCACCTTCAGATCCTGTCCCCACCAGACCTGCAGCCTCACACAGATGGACCATATCAACCATACAGGTTATGTCAGTCACAGCCTTTAGCAGCATTACTGATTGCAGTTATGTGTCTTCGTGATTAATGAGCCTCATCAAAAAGGAAGGTTTTAAGTTTAGTGTTAAACATTGACACTGAGCCTGTCTACACTAATTTTGGAACCCCTCAGAACTCGTAAGACTGATTCTGGTCTGATTATAAGGGGTTACTAGATTGTATCGTGTCTGGCATTGCAGGTGCACACAGAATAAGCCCACTAAGGTAGGAGGATGAAGACCAAGAAGCCTTGTACTGTATATGAGGAAGAGGATTTTACAGGGAACTAATACGAGAGAAGCACCATCTCTTTTCCTGGTTCTAGTCAGCACCCAGACAGCACCATTCTCCTTCTAACTCTGAAACCCACCTGCCTCCCTTGTGTGTGTTGCCTTCAAGGAAAAGAGGCGTCTGGCAATTCGTAATGCAGCTCAGTTGTGGGAGGGTGTCCGAGCCTGTTTGGAGCTACCATCGACAAATGGATCGAAAGAAGAAGTTAGTCCAGAGAGCAGCCCTGCCCACAGTCCTGCTCAGACCAATGGCCTGGCACAGGATCCCACTCCAGATGAACTCAGGTAGACTCAGCAACACTGCATGCTGACAAAACCGCAATACGTTCACACTAGTGTCACTTTTCACCTACATTTATGTCCAGAGTTATTAGTTGTTATAATCTAAGCGTTTTGTTGTCATTGCACCATTCAAACGCTTACACAGCCAAAGCAACTCTTCTTTCTGCAAACATTCCAGTTTTGGCTTAAACATTTAAGATTAAGATTAAGATGTACTTTATTCATCCCCGTGGGGAAATTGAATATTTGAAATTGAATTTGAAAGCATATTTATGTTTCCAACAATAGCCAGTTGCCTACGATAGACTTTCTTTCATTAGCCATGTTTGCATGTTAATGACGATGAAGTAATCCGATTGCACAATTAATCAGAATCAGTTCAATGTGACATGCACAGTGAAGACTTGCCAAACTTGCTAAATACAGTAGAAGAAGAGGTGTTTCCATGTTTCCAGGTGGATCCTTCTCCTCATTCTGAACCTCTGCTGCCTCCTGTGATCAACATGGATCTTCAGCATATTGCAGAAATTTCCAATTTTTGCATTAATTCATATATTGCGACAATTATCTGTGTCCAGTAAATTTTGAAATTAATATTTTGGTCTGTTACAAAAATATTTTTGTCTTTTTGTTATATGTATCTCCTCTTTGTTGTTTTGATCAGAAGAATAAGCCCAGTTTCAGGACCAGAGCGACCTTCAGCTGGAACAGAGAATCGACTTCGTACCAACAGCCGTCCGAACAGCCCGCGAGACCCCAAGTAAGACAACAAGTACCGGTAGCTGTCCTACTTTATGTCTACGTACAGTGGTATCCAAAATCAGCACCTGGTCTGGAATCTACAACAAAAGCCATGAGATGTGTTCTTCAACCTCACTTTTGAGGTTTGGTTTCCTGAAGTACCCAAAGGAGTCTGATATCCATAGAATACGTTACTGTTACAATTTTTATTATGTTAATATGCATTCAGGATAATCCATTTAATGTCGCGATGGTAAATCTGGTAAAGTGTTATCCAACTGCTTCATTACCGCTATCATGAATTGCGAAATTGACCTTTTTGCTAACTTATCTGGGCAAGGAGCTCGGTTTAAGTTTATACTAAAGTTTATACCGTTCAAACAGGTTAGGGTAAGTTAAGGGTCTGTGTGCAATGTGGTATGAATTTGGTGTGGGGGAGGCTCAGATATTGGTGGGCAGCTGTGTCAAAGACTATTATTACATTAATTCTTGCCTCGTATCTCTTCCTTCTTTTAAAGCACATCAAGCACAACACTTACGTTTCTAGAGTAGTTGATGCAACATGTTGGCCCCATTAAGATGGGAATTCCTCAACAATTTAGACAGAGTAGAGAGCTTTTTTTGCTCATTGAGAAACCATTTCATGGTTTGGTTACCCCAGAATCATTTCAGGGACTAAACTTGGCACATTTTCACATCTGGATCCCCTCAGTGTCAGCCTGCGGGGAGTGTCTGTGTGGTGCATGTGGGTAATAAAGATAAGTACATACCTCTTTACCCCTGATCACGACAAAAACATGGTCCATTATTACTGCTTGAATTAACTAATAGGGAACATGTTTGGTTCCACACATTCACTACCACTGCATTAATTCATAAAAAGTCATTCTGCATTAACACATTTATTTTGACTGCCCTACCAAGTATATGTCCATGGTACATTTTATATAGTGCTGGTTGATAATGCAGTTATTGCTGCTTAGTTTAAAAAAAACAAAAACAACAATTATCACTGTTCAGTAATCGCACATGTAGAACCAGTCCTTGGGTACACTAGGTTAACTGGTTCCAGGCAACATCAATGGCCCTTTTCATTCTTTTATGTTTTATCCAGTTGACTCACATCTGATTTCCTTGACCTTCATTATTAATAAATCACAAAAACTTATTAAAACACTGTAATTTTCCACTTTCACATTTTGTAGAACTGCATATACCCTCTAGAAGTTCACACGTCTTTCAACAGTGCCAATATTTGATGAACATGGACTGACTGGTGTGGCCTTTTTAATGTTACTTGTCTACAGGCTCATGTTATTTCCCCACTTTCTTTAGTTTCTGAGACCGGTCCTCAGACTATATCTCATGCATATCATTTCTGCAACATGCCCCTTCTAGTCAGTCATGGCAAGAGTCTTGGGTTAGAGCTCAGTAATCAAAGGATTAGCTTTCTATCTTTCATCATATCAAAACTGAAAGGTTGTGAATATGAGCAAGAGATGATGAGTTTTTAGGTGGATTAAACCCAGAGTAGTAAACCGAATATCTGATAGTGGAACCTGAGGGATTATGTAAAACACATCTTTTTTTCTTTTTCTTTTTTTAATTACAAAAGCACAGGTTAACCATTACCAACAACAGTTGATATAGCAATAAAATGGTTGCTCAATAAAGAAGAGGAAGCCAGAGGACCAGATGGAAAAAGATCATTGTCTGGATTATCCAGGAATGGTGGCTTGTCTTTCTTTTTCTTTGGAGAACAAAAATAAACAAAAGCTCTTTGGATATTCTTCGCCTTTTAAAAGGAAACATACTCTTTGTGTTCTTCTGACCAAGACTGAGCAGAAATGCCTTTTTTGCAGGGTCGTGGAGACAGGAAGCAGCAGTGTTCAGAGCTTGTCACTTTCTGACAGTCACTTGGCAGAGCTGGATGGAGACACCCTACGTTTATTTGGACTTGGAGCCCTGGAGGCCCTGGAGAGGGGCTGGGGGGTTCAGACTGCCGCTGCCGTCACTGTAATAACCTTCCGCTACATCAGCTTTGACGCCATAGTGCCAACACTGCCACGGATAAGGGTCAAGTTCCCAAATTTATTGGTAATTTGAGCTGTGTGGGATAATATTCTTGATGTCAGTGTTTTACCTTTTGCTTTGGATGTACTCTTATTTGTCAAATGCATTTTCCTGTGTTACGCATTAGAAAGAACACTCATGTCACAGATTTTCAAGTGCCGTCTTAAGTTATGATTGCAAAAGCTGTAATATTTGATTTTCAAACATGACTGCCTGTATGTTTTATGTATTTCTATGCATCTATAGCAGTTTACTTTACTTTCCTGACAGTAGTCTGTGCTTCAAGATGCACTGATGTACCCAAATGCATCACAAAAGACGATAGCACACAGGATGCACAAACAAAAATTAATCCAGTGGTTCCTTTTTCATTTAACATTAGGTCATATTTAATGGTATGGTTTTAGAAGCTCCTCTATTTATGTCTGTGGAGGGCAAATCAAACATTTACACATTACACAAACCATGCATTTTCCTGAAAGTAAAATTCTAAAATCAAAATAAATTGCAATAATTTTAAACTGATGCAGCCAACTTTAAAGTCAACTCAAACTGTTTTTGTAGCACCTGATCTTCTTAGAAACCAACATCAACCGGTTGGTCCAGCTAGCAGCCCTGGCTCAGGTGAGGCGTCTGGAGCAGCTGACTATTCATCCAGAGGGTAATCCAGTGGTCAGTCTGACTCTGTGGCGTTCCTTTGTCATCTACCGACTCCACCACTTCAACCTTCAAAGGATCAATGGCCAAGAGGTTAGTAATATGTATGGCCAACCCTTAGGAATATGTCAGCAGTTGCATCGATCAATATAGTATAATGCATCATCAAATGACTTGAATGATACCATATTGTCTCTTACAAATATTCTATATCTCTGCGTGACCTCAGGTAACCATGAATGATGTGATTGCTGCGGAGCGCATGTTTGGGACTCTTGGACATATAGCAGCCACTGAAACACCACGTTGTCGGCTTCTCCTGCTGCTCGAGGAGTCAAGGTGGGATCTGTACTTCACATGATTAAATGGGGGGGTGCAGCACTACTGGTGCAAGAATGTGCCCTTTAATGTTGAATATTGTAGGTCGGAATGGTTGAAGTTTATGTGCCTGTATTCTGTTATACAGGTGTGAACATGCCTGACCGAGTAGTTTGCCTGTGTGTTGATTTTGTGAAGTTTATGCTCTTTGGATAGATTAGTGTTTGTCTTGTGCTTAGCAAAACAAGTCTCCTCAAAATCATTGCAGAGAGAGCAAGAGAGAGAGAGAGAGTGAGTGAGCAACAGATAGACGGTGTTTGTGTGAGACAGCAAGTGTGTATGTGAGAGAGCGAGGGAGACAGAGTGTGTGTGTGAGAAAGAGAGACAGAGTGCATGTGTGTCTGTAAGAGTGCGTGTGTGCGCGTGCGCACGTATGTGTGAGACAGTGCCTGGCACGGAGGAGCTGGTGGTATCAGACAGCATGTCTCCTGGTTGCGGTGGGTGTTGTGTTTTTGTCAGATCAAATATCTTTTGAAGAGCGCTGGTTGTGCGTCGCGCTGTAGTTTTGATGGATAGGAGGGATTTAATCCTCGGTAATTTGGCTGAAACAGGAGACGCTGATGTAAAATGTGTACATGTGGTTTAAGAAATGCAGACACAATGAAATATGAAGCCTGTTGAGCTGAGGAGTGATGCTTCAGCAACTTCACCTACTGAAGGATGGTGAAATAAATCAGACACTGTTCCGACTGATGCTGCAGCCACATGAAATTAATATGCTGGATCACCTGGATGGGAAATATCTTTGCTTTGGTATTTTCTTACCTGCAAACTTTGATAACTGCAATCTGATTTATACAGTGGGACCTCTACTTACGAACGTCTCTACAATGCGAAATTTTCAGGTTACGAAACGTCTCAACAGGAAAATATTTCCTCTTTACGAAAGAAATTTCAGGATGCGAAAGGCAAAAATACGCTACCGCTGCTACTCGCAGCTCGCGGAGTTTAGCGAACGCAAACTTGCTTGTAGCTGTTCTGCCATTGGTTATCGCTTAGCATCTTCCTGTAATCCCATTGGCTAGGAGGGACGTCAATCTGTACAAGTTTGTGTATCCCAGCGTCGCCTTCGTTTAACTACTTATTTATTGTATGTATGTTTGTCCATTAGATGACGGTGTTACCACAAGTGTTAACGTTCGTTGCGAGTAATGACGGCTAATATAAGATTAGCCTGTAATAAAGTTCATTTTGTTCCTGGAGAAGCCTTGCACTGAATTCCTACATTTATTGTGCGGTACTCTAATTGTAACATGTATTTGTTACATGTTTTGATGCATTTTTATGGTTTATAAAAAAATTATGTCCAACTTTTTGGGGGCTTGGAACGGATTAGGGCATTTACATGGAAAACGTGTCTCTATTTCTGGAACGAATTAATTTTGTAAGTAGAGGTCCTATTGTATAATATAATATAATATAATATAATATAATATAATATAATATAATATAATATAATATAACATGTTGGTACAGTGGAGCATCAGCAGGTTTTCAACTGATGAAATCATTTTTTGAACTTTACAGCCAGTTTAAAGCAATCGAAACATTTCTGAGATGTTGCTTTAAGGTGCTTTAAGCACCTCGCACACCACTACGATGACAGTTATCAGCCTCAGTCTGACTTTTACCCCCCACAGGAAGCGACAGCTACAGTTTCTGCTGGAGGGACGAGGGCGACGGGCAGGGCTGAGTCCAGAGGAGCTACGAGACAACGGAAAGCTGCTGGGGGAAGGCCTGAGTCGAGCGCTGTTCAACTACCCCAGCAGAGACTGTAGTGCCGAAAGCCCAGAGGTAGGAACCATTCTGGGCTGATGTCACTGATGATTTACTGGCCAACAGATACAGCAGCACACAGAATGTGGTTATTTTGTTCTCCCCACAGGAAGGCAGCTTGGAGTCATCAGAGCGCACCACCATGGTTGATGAGTACCTCCATGACCTGGTACAAAGAGCCTCAGACACCAATCTCAAGGGCGAGGCTCTCCACAAGCTCTGGCCCTCCATGTTTGCAGAGATGGTGAGAGACTGTGTGTTAGAGATGAAGGACAGAGCAGCCTTCCGCCGAGCCAGCCTTGCAAAGCTCTCCGACACCAAGTGAAGAGACCTGGGAGATCACACACATCAACACACGCATACACACTGACGTAGCTTGACCATGTACCGCCCAAGCATCTTCTCAGATTCCCTGACAGCAACACACCATCATTTAGCTCTGGTTTCCAGTTGCTGGGTCTTTGGACAGTGAAGCATGTCCCTCTTTGGCATGTGGGGAGCTCTTCCTTAGGTGGCTGACTGTTTTTAAGATGTTTGATGAAATTAGAAAAGCACCATGTTTGAATGTAGATGTTCTCAGTAATAAACAAACACTTGGATTCTTTACTGGTTGCAGCTGTATTATACTTGAAAACAGTGAACGGACATAGGACGGAGGCGGAGCATCCTTGGCACTTTAAAAGCTTTCTGAATGATGCCTGTCAATCATAACTGTCATCAGCTGAAACTGTCATTTTTCTCTGTAACCATGTTGTTTCTTACCGTCTCATAAAAAAGACGGGCGCTAACAAGGACCTTTCTTTACCACTGATTTTCTTTATTGTACTTAATATTAAAAGATTCTGTATTAACACTTAGTTTGCCGCTTTTCTGCTTTTTCTCCCTTTGTGGTTTTCTAGTCACATGTTTGGTCAGATGTTCTGAAGTACAAATGCTCTTGCTGCGTTTGTCGGCACATTACGCTTGAATTATTTCCCATCTGGAGGTGCAGCGTGGGGTTAAACCTGCAGCACTTTATCAGCACATCTGATAATGAAGATTGTCAGCTTTCTGCGTGTGCTGCATGTGTGTGCAAGCTAGGAGGTCCAGAACTTAGCATGGGACGTCTGGGTGTTATGAACTGAAGACGGAATGTCCCTGAAGGCATCACTTTTTCACCACCTGCTCCTGCTCCTCTCTCTCAAACCTTGCCAAAGATTTAACTCTTTTCAGAGACGTCTCAAAAGAACAAACCAGCGAACCAGAAGGCTCATGGTTGATAGATTTGTAAGCTCCGTTTCAGACAGGATATGGATAGAATTTAGTAACAAAATGCTCTTTTAACTTCTTTTAACAGTCATTACACTTTTCTTGTTTGAAGGGTTGGCCATGCTTGTTAACAATGAGACATTGTTTCTTGCGGTCTGTAGATGATAAGTGTGCTCCAGAGTTATTTTAATCTTTCAGTATTTTTACACATTTTACACATATTGTACACATCGACAAAGGGGAGACATTTTGGAGCTCCACCCACATAGAAACCAAATATCAATATAATGAAACCACAAAGTGATCCCATACAAATAAACACCCTCCTGATGAGAAATATTACACCAACAAACTCACGTTGATGTGAATTTTTCTGCGTGTTTGTTCCTGCACACAAATTGCTTCCCTTCCAGGCGGGCAAACACCCATTTAGAGCCAATGATGCC
Source organism: Takifugu rubripes (assembly GCF_901000725.2). Taxonomy (NCBI): domain Eukaryota; kingdom Metazoa; phylum Chordata; class Actinopteri; order Tetraodontiformes; family Tetraodontidae; genus Takifugu; species Takifugu rubripes. The sequence continues at coordinate 5,030,376 of NC_042297.1, read as the reverse complement.
GGTAACGGACTTTATCAGGGCAAAGCTGAATGTCTGCTGTCACAGGTGTGTTTGAGCAAGTTTAGCAATCAACATTACTTCAGCTGAGAGGTGAGCTTTGCCATCAGAAACAGTGTGAGAAGCAGGAATTGTCAGACTTTATTATCCATACTGTAATTTAAAAACAATACATGCAAAAACTATAATAACTTTAAACCACAGCTTCCAGTCAGGAATTTGCACCTCGAGAAAATTGGGATTGGACCAGATACTGTATAAAAGAAAATGAATTGAATATGTGATGATGGTGTAATAGCTGTTGGAATGACCTGAATAACTGTTTCTCTAATTAAAAACTTTATGAGTGAAGAAGTTCATGAAGTCTCTAACATTGAGAGTGGTAGGAACATGGCTCCACACTCATGGTTCCTTTGGCTCAGACACAGGAAGAAATTTGGAGTTGTTCTTATTTTCTTCAGTTAAAGTAATTAGTTCTATCCTTGCTAAGGGACTTACCAGACACTCTTTCCAGACTGGATGATATGGATGTTTATGATGTTTAGGACACTTAGGAAATCAAATAATCACCTTCCATGATTTTACAAATCTCAGTGGACGTTATTCTGTTGCCCCCTGAACATATTTATAAAACAGCCAAACAGCAGCAGTTTTCCTTTCCACCCATTTTTCCATCATCAAGAATTTCTGGAAGTGTGGACGATTCACAAACTGGGATTAACGGCAGATCGTGAGCTGAAATAAACAGCACCGACAAAGATGTTTAGGAGCGCAGCCCCTAAACAGGCCATTTTATCTGTTAATGTTTGGAAGATTTGGAAGATCAGATTTGGAAAATAAAGCTGATTCTGATCAAAAGAAAATAATCATGGTTTAATTATTTTTTTCTAAAAAAAAAAAAAAAAAAAAAAGCGCGCACACACACACACGCAGGAAAATGTGTTTTTGACACAGCAGGGGGCGCGGCAGCAGTGTCTTAGTGACTTTCCAGTTTTCGGTAATTCTCTGTTAAGTTGTAAAAGCAGCAGCAGGCAGCCAAATGTTCGCTGATCCCATTTGTTATTTTCTAAACGCAGACTGATTCTCGGATTGAGTCTTGGACTGGTTCCTGTGACCGTGCGGAAAACCCGCGTTTGCACCTGAACGCAGCACAGCAGTCGGACGCACAGGTAAAGGAACTGCAGCACGAATAACTTTTAAGTTTCTTATTCAACATTCCTGAGATCGTTAACAGATAAGGTTAACAGATATTTTAGATAATTTTAAAAAGATAAATTATTAACAATTGTGCAGTTCATAAACTGCTGCTGTTTGTCTTTAATTTCTTTCTACACTTCCTGATTATCTTGCAAAGTTGTTGACTTTCACAGATTTATTGAAAGCCCTTTCCAATTTGGACCCAGGGCCTCTCTGTTGGGCTCACAGCCTTTTAACAGGGGGGTGGGTTCCTCATTAGAAGGGAGAGGTCAGAAGGGTCAACTCACATGGGAAAGTGAGCAATGGTGGTTGTCTTTTTCGAAGTCAGTGTCTTTAGTGACAATTAGACAGAATGATGCAGTGGGAAGGTGGAAAGCTGGGATGTTGACACTGGTGGCGTATTTATGCCTCAGACAAATGTAAAGTGTATATTCTCAAACCGTTGGCATTGTTGTTCTTTTTCAGTATACAGAACCCTGGAGCTATGAGGGGAGTCAATTTCTGGTTTCTGAGGTAAGGTCAGAGTTTTAAACTTGGATTTTTTTTTATTAACAATCTCCATAAACTATCTTATTGTCTTATATGTAGAAACTTTTGAGTTTTTTTTTTTTTTAATTTTAATAGTCAGCAGTTTGCCTTGAGGCAAGACAAGTTTATTTATTTAGTATTATTGACACACTATTCAGGCAATAGTGCTTAGAAGTGGAGGGTTCTCAGTACAAGCTCTGGGGACAACAAATCATGGAAGGTGTTCTAGTAGTATGGGGAGGTGCCAGGACTCCTACCTGGGCCCTGTGATGAGCTGGCGACTCATTCAGGGGTGTATCCTGCCTTCATCCACATGCAGCTGGGATAGGCTCCAGTGAAGGGATATAGCGGTCAAGATCGGAGTCTGTGATAAACACAATAATCTATTAATACATGTTAGCTTCACTTCTAAGAATTCAGAGGTTCCAAAAGAACTTCTGAGTTCACTGAAAGAAACATTACTGAGCTCTGACTAAATCAGGGGATGGATGGATCGATTGGTCACAAGTGGACCAAATTATCTTTTTGTAAAGATTTCTTGATTTTGTAAAATCTTGTATCCTTTAAAGCTCACAATAAGTAGATCCAGCAGATCCTTAAAAAAGAATAAATCAGTGATATTCATTGAGAGTAGTTGAACCGAATCTGTCTGGCACAACAAACATTCAACTGCTTAATCTGCTGCACTGATGGACACAATAGTATAAAAAAGTTTTCTTTCAGCTGCAAAATTCAACGGTTCCGAATTTATTTATAGCCGTTATTATTAGTGACTTAGTTTGAGGTAAATGTGACCATTCTGAACATGAAAGTTTTTACTTCTTTCTTTTTTCTTGACAGCTTTATCCAATGCCAGCTCCATATGGGTAAGGGGGTGGGGAGGGAAGTTGCCCTTAGTGAGTCGCCAGCTCATCCAGAGCCCAATGTAAGCATTTTGGGGTTAGGTACGTTTCTCAAGGTCACCTCAGCAGTGTTCTGAAGGTGTCCTGGCATCGTCCTCTGCTACCAGAACACCTACCAAGTGCTGCATGAACAAAGAAACCTCTGCTTCTCAGCCCAGTCACCTACAGACTGAGCTACCACAGCTTAATGTAAATAATTTTTTGTATAAAATTCTCCATTTCTTTATTTATTGATTGGATGAAGTGACTATAAATATGAAGAAAGGCATCACTTTGATTCTGTCCTCGCTGTACGTTCCTTCTTCTGTAGGATTCCCTTTTGTTCGCTGCTTTTGCTGTGGCTGGCGCTCCTGGAAGGCCAGAACAGCTCAGACCTCAGGAAGGTGAATAGACACCCCCCAAAAAATCAGGTCTCTTTCTTCTGATTGTCTAAAGTGCAGAGGTTGGTGTGTTACTGGCAGGCTGAAGGTTGCTAGATTCAATGCTGTGCCCTTGATTGTACCCTGTTGAACAAACAAACAAAGCTGTAAAGGTGTGAGTCTCCGAGCAATCTGTCTGGAACCTGATCAGCTTGCTGATCTGCTAACTAACTTGAGAGCAGAAGTTAAAGGCTCTGTCCATCACACTGAAACAGAGAGTTCTCACATCGGCTGTGACCTCCTGACCTCCTGACCTGTAGACCCCTTGTCCTGTGTCTGACTGACACATCACCTACCTGGCCAGGTTTGCGGGGTGTGCGTGGGGCGGGCTTTGATTACAGACTGGGAGCAGGAGCAGGAGTCGCCGAGATGGGGGCTCTGGCCTCCAATAGCAGTACGGACTGAGTGACGTGACAGGAGCTTCCTGCCAGCCCTGCTTCTGTATTCTCTTTCAATTCAGGAGATTTCAAAGACATTTGCTACAATACTGCTGGTGAGCAAGAGCTGCTGTAAATGGAGACAAAGTGCCCCCTGAAAGAGCAGCATTTCCATAATGCCAGTTTGGCACAGAACATCTCCAGTCAGATTCCTCAAACAAGCTAATAAGTTCCAGGCAATGTTGCTGCAAGGGAAAGAGTCAACTATGAGGAGTCAAGGTAGCCAGTATGGGAAAGGCTGCAAAATCAAGGCTTAAGTATGGTGAACAATGGTCCGTTTCATGGACACTGATGGGAGGAAGAGGGGCAGACCAGTCATGTTGATGAGACAATTATTTATTCAGGACCTTAATCCTGCAATATTAAAGCAGCATTGATGCAGGATTATCTGTGGCTTTGGTGGTGCTAATAGTAGCTCTTTTTTTATGTAGGTTGTTCAGACAGCAGAGCGCCAGCAGGAGTCCAGAGCAAAACTTGGAGGAATTCAGGGCTCCTGGGGTACATGGGGGACCTGGTCCATGTGCTCCAGCACCTGTGGGAATGGGATACAGCAACAGACCAGACACTGCCTGTCCATTTACACTCAACCACAGAACGCCTTCAGAGTTGTCAGCAGTCCCCAGCAGCAACCAGGGCTCATCATTTCAGCCCTGCGGCCTACCGTTTCTCTGCACAGCGATACAGACAGGTTGACCAACAGTCTCAGGCGGGAAGAGTTGAGCAAGGCAAAGCAGACCAGGCCTGCGGGACACAGGTACTTCATCATAAAATTCAGAGGATTAGGCTTTAGGCACATAATCACCAATGTGGTTTCACATATCCTGATATGTCAGCAGATATCAATGCTTGTTCAAATTTCTGGCTTGGACTGGTTGTAAAGTTTATTGTATGTTATTGTACTGTAAAACAAGCTCAAAACAGCCTCTACAAAGTAATCTGAGCATTTTGAGGCCTATTGAGCAAATATTTCCATACACAAGCTTACATTTTTGTAAGCTTTCAAAGAGCGGTGATGCTGTGCTGCATGCTGAGCAGGCTGACTCTTGACCACCATGGGGGTCACGTGACTACCCTGCAGGAAACAGAGTGAAAGACTCGCAGCTTATGCATGGCACTGTGGTCACCTCTTTCTTGTTGGGCTTTCCTCAGCACTGACAGCTGAATGATGGGAAGTTGTTTGAGTTGGAATGTAAAGACCCAAATACCAACAAAAGCTCCCAGAGGAGGGGCACAATGGCCCCACGGTAACCCGAGAAATACAGCTAGCTATCCCAAATAAAGATATTTACTCAAATACTTGGTTTTAGGGGGGTCTACGCAGAAATGCAACAGAGCTCTTTCTGAAAGATCATAACCCAAACAGTGTTTAGTATGAGTTGTAGAAGGGGGCTGTGTCTACTTTTACCGGAAATATTGCGTGTTTTTCAGAACGTCAAGTTCATTTGTAACTATTTTAAAATGATTGTTGCTGTAGTCCACAGATGGAAGTGCTCATCTGTAACCAGTCTGTAGCTTCCTTGTGTGTTTCTGTCCCCAGAAGACTCACTCCCATCATCCCAGGGATTTACGGCTATGGGAGAGCGCCTTATGTTGCTCCACTGCAGACAGATAAAGGTCAGAAAACTGGGAGGAACAGGCGGAGACGCTCTGCTGCGTCTGGAGCCCCCCACTTCACTCCAAGACTCCAGGGTGGCCACAGGTCAAACAGTTTTGACCTCTCCAACCAGTTCCATCCATACAGCGTGCAGCTCAAGACACCCCCCCACCAAAATAACCAAGTCTGGGCGCCTCTGTACCAGCCTGAGCCTGGGAGCCACAGCCAAGTCCAGCAGAAAGCACCATCAGGCAGTGAGGTGTATGGACAGCAGCACCAGCAGAGACCTTACAGCCCCCTGCCCAACTCCTTCTGTGCCGGGGAACATGCTCACTTTCGGATCTGCAGTAATCATGTAGGCAGATGTGTGTCATTACTGTCACCGAGTATTGATCCTTGCACATTTACAGAGCTGTTTATTTACTTAGGTTATTGCTTTAAAATCCAGCACTACTTGGTTTCAATTGTTCAGTATTTTACAGTGATTTGGAGTGAAATAATGTCTTAATTTAAAGCTATTTGATACCTAGACTGAATGCTTTACTGTGGCTCCAGTAGGAGATCATTTTGTTTTGGCTTTGACTTTTCTTATCTGATCCCAGGTTATGGAATCCATCATGCGCATTAGAATGAATTCAACAGTGTCAGGTTCTGTATATTGTCTGTGGGATGCGATGACACTGATACTGAAGTGAAGTAAAGCAGAGCAGCGGGTTGTTTAGAGATGGGGGTGAGGTAGAGAAGTCAGGGAGGTCCACTTTCACCAGAGAGATGTCGTAAATACTGCAGCTCAACTGCTTTTGTCAGAAAAACCTGGCCAACAAGAGTTAAAACAGTTAAAGAGAGAACTGCTGCACTCCATCAATGCCTCTGTATGTGTATGTGTTTGTGTGTGTGGTCCATCCTCAGGCCTGTCCTCCGTCCAACGGACACATAAGGGCGGCTCAGTGTTCATCATACAACCAGCAGCCTTTCATGGGGAGACTGTACGAGTGGGAACCATTCAGTGATGGTAGGCTGTATGTGTGTCCTAATACTAACCCATCAGCACAATCACATAAACCCACATTAACAACATGTCTGCTGTCCGTTCACCCTCTGATGTCCCCATCTATCACCAGTATGAGTATGAGTGTGTTGTGATGTAAACACTCCAATCCACCTGTTTATACGCACACTCATCCAGACAGGTGAAGTATCCAGGTAACCATCAAAACACCTGGACTGTGGTGTCTGACGGGAACAGCAACCTTATACAGATGTACATTATTACAGATGGAAAGATTAAATAAACAGTTAAACAGGAAGAGGATCTGACACCCATGTTGTGTGTATATGAAATACCTCCACAAAGGAGGATCGGAGGTCACTGATCAGGATTGTTGACCGTTAATTGGAATGAGCTTCTTCAAGATATTTTTTTAGAATCAAACAAACAAACCCTACATTCAAGTGCCCAATTCCTGACATCGTGGCAGCATTGATAACAACAGTTTTCAGTCTGTTTGCAACTTGATTTAGTGCGCCTGTATTTTCAGCAGTTTGTGGCTTAGGTCTGAGGAGAACTTTAGCATATTGTGGGCTGTTTTGTAGAATTGGGAAGTGTGTAGTGCTGTTCTCTGCACCACTGTGCAGCTAGAGAACCACACAATGGGTCAGTGTGGCCGCCGCGAAGGAGGGACACTAGCGGATTCTGGTGTCCCCCCTGAGAATCCTCAAGAAGTAAACGTTGGGCCTTCTTCAGCAGCTCAACCTTTATTATTTGAGGTTCATGACCTTTGTGTCATTTCAGTTTTATCATCTTAAAATGTCAACTTCTTTTAATGAAACAAATCTGGATTTTTGTGATTTTGCTAATTCTGGAAAAAGTAGCTTCTCTTTTTTAGTAAGTGAGTAAAATGGTGTTTCTATGTAAAAGCTTAAAGCTCTTTTTGTGCTGGATTGTGTTAATGTGGGGAATCTTGTCAAAAATATTATGTTTTCTCTGTTCTTTCTCACAACCTTCTTTCAGTTCCTGAGCATCAGCATTGTGAGCTCAACTGTCGGGCCGTCGGCTTCAGGTTCTATGTGAGAAAGTCCAACCAAGTGATTGACGGCACTCCATGTGGTCAGAATGAAACCTCTTTCTGTGTGGCAGGAACGTGCATGGTAGGAAACTGCATCAACTGTCTTCATTAGTAAAAAATGTTTCATTTTGCAGGAGTTTCAGTATAATAGGGCCATCTGAGCAGCCTGTGACTTTTTATTTTCATTAGCTTCAAGGTGGGTGTAAATTACTTGTATGGATAATAATGAGTTCTTTCTAAAATGATGACAAAATAAAACCATGCAGTATAATCACCTGGACATCAAAGGGTTTTTTTGTATAGATTTTGTTTGTATTGAGATAAAAATCTCTTTTGGATAAATAAATGAATAGATAAATAAATAAATGAAAGAAAGAAAGAAAGCATGTGGAAAAAAGAATATATTTCTCCAGATGTATAACATCTTTTTTTATTTTTTACAATTTTACCTGAGCATTTGAAGAAACATGTGATGCAGTGATAATTTTGGCCAACAGAGGGCAGAGAAGCACTATAGTGAGTGTTATTGTGCCTCAGCAGGATATCTGTCGTCTTCATATGGGACATATTTGTACGTTTGATTAATATACGTCGTAAAATATACTATGATTAAAAACAGTTGAAATAAAATGTTAATTTATGTTTTATCTGTTACAGTAAACATTGTTCAGCACTTTATCGAGAAGTTTCTATACAAGGATAGCTTAATTATACAGTCCACTAACAGTATGTTCTGGTAGACTGATTTAAAGCAAAAATTACAATGCTTGCAGCCCATCTTGCCATCAGCAGTTGCAATATGAAACAGAAAAGAACTATCAATCAATCGATCTTTATTTATATAGCGTCTGTTACAATCAAAATTGTTTCTAGGCGCTTTCCAGAATCCCAGGGCCTGACCCCAAACAAGCAACAGTGGCAAGGAAAAACTCCCCTTTAACAGGAAGAAACCTTGAGCATGACCAGGCTCATGTAGGGGGACCATCCTGCTTATGGGGAGGCTGGGTAGAGAGGAGAGGAGAAGGGGGACAACTATGGCGGTGATACCTGTAGAAGGCGGTGATACCTGTAGAGGAATACAGAGGGGGTGTAGGGGGGGGGGGCGGAAAAACTACACAAGAAATAACATCACTGATCTAGTTGGTGAGGAGGAGAGGAGAGGAGAGGAGAGGAGAGGAGAGGAGAGGAGAGGAGAGGAGACAATTTCCCAGTGGGGTGACAGAGGCCTGTCAGGTGATCATGTTTCTGGACCCCGGCAGCCTCGACCTACAGCAGCATAACTAAGATGTTAACCTAATAATTAGACGACCTCCTAAGTATGATAATTTGTCTGTCTAGGATAATAACTGGAACAACAGAATTACTGACAAACAGCTTTTTCAAAGAGGTAGGTTTTAAGTCTAATCTTAAAAGTAGAGATGGAGTCAGCCTTCCGTACCTGGACAGGGAGTTGGTTCCACAGCAGGGGGACCTGGTAGCTAAATGCTCAGCCCCCCATCCTACCTCTAGAGACTCTGGGGACCACAATTAGATCAGCAGTCTGAGAGCGGAGTGGTCTATTGGGCTTGTAAGGTTTCACTAGCTCCTCCAGGTTGGATGGAGCTAGACCTCTGAGGACCTTGTAGGTCAGAAGAAGAATTTTAAAAATGATTCTAGATTTAATGGGCAGCCAATGAAGAGATGCCAGTACAGGAATTATGTGATCTCTTTTGTTAATACCTGTCAGAACTCTAGCTGCAGCATTTTGGATCAACTGAGGGCTTCTTAAAGAGGTGTTTGGACACCCTGGTAATAAAGAAATGCAATAGTCCAGCCTGGAAGTAACAAATGCATGAACTAACTTTTCAGCATCATGCATCAGGCTTCTTCTACTCATAAAAATAAACCTTGTAGTTCAGATTTCTGGAACATGTTTAAATCAATATCATGTCCTACTGTACACTTCGACTTTAATACATTTCAGCTGCGTCTGAAGCTGCAGAACATGCAGGGAGATTTACTGTAGTGCTTAATGTGGTCTTGGTAGCATCTGGAGTCCATCTATAGTACTTTTTTTGTGAGCAGATTTGATAAATATTCTGTACAAGCCAAGTTGCATTTTGATGCAAACTTCTGTTTCATTCTGCTTTATCCTGTTGAGCAATCATAACAGACTAATATGAACGTAACATTTAAGAGGTTGAGAATGTTTTCTTTAAATAACTGAGCTTAGGAATCTAAATGAACTTTTTATGATGGAAGAACTATTGTTTTCCCTCTCATTTTTTTACCCAGCTGGTACAAACGTTTAACTCCTCAGTCAGCTTTTCTCATTCCACTTTAATGCTGACACATACAGACAGTCTCCTTCCTGAATGCTGCTGGGGTGTGTGTCTGGCTCCAGAGGCTCTGAAGAGCTGCTTAAAAAGGGCTGAGTTGCAGTCATTATGTCACCATTTTGTCTGCATTAAAATAAAAAAATAAACCCATTTGGTGATCATTCCTGCAACTGATGATGAGATACTACAGATTCAAACCCCGAAAAAGAGTGTTTGCTGATGAGAACACTGATTATTATTAACATTTGTGTAAAGTAGAACCAACCACAATCATTCAAACTAAAGGATAATCCAGAGGAGCAAGTGAGTGTTGGTAACAGGGCTGTTTTTATAAATAATGTGTTTTTAACCTTACACTAATGATGTAGCTAATAGTGGGGGGGGGGGTCTATGGAGTTCAATTAATGGCAAGACTTAACAAACTCAACATGGTTTACAAATGGCTCATGATTAACAAATCAAACAAACCTCAGTTAGGTTTCAAATCAAAAATACTCCATCAGGTTGAAAGACAATAGCACCAGAACCTATGCACATGGGTCACACTTCCCCACCTGATCAGTGTCTGCCTGCATTTTTCTAGGACTGGTCAGCTTGATTCCTAATGCCCAGTAAAAGACAGGGCCAAGTAACCCTCTACCTCCGCACTACCCGAGGCCACTTATTCATGCCCAGCTCCTTCTCTGGCTACTTTAATTGACCCTGAGGCACCTGCATCATAGATGAGGAGCTGCAGCACCTGTGGCTTGGCCACATTTATTAGCCAAGCTAGATATCTAGATACTAGAGCCTGTGATAGTCGTACTCTTGGCACCCTAACACATGAGGCCACTAAAATTCAAATGATACTTTATTACAACTACAACCTGACCATACAATTTCATAGACTGAATTCACCCCACCTACCATGAACCCTTGCAATGATTAGTCCTCTTGAACCTTTCTGGAGTGGAGCTCTACCTTTCATCAAATCTGCCTTTAGCCAGCTTCAGATTAGCCAGAGCCAATACCTTGCCAGACCTCTCCTGAATATACCGCAACTTCCATCAGGACCTCAGTAAGACTTAAGTCATTTCCCTGCCACCAGTTCAGCGTGCAATTGACCTTTGGTGTCATGCATCACCACCAAGGGTTATTTGTAACTACATCAATGAGTCCCTGACTGCAGAGAATTTTTCATCATTCACTCCAAGGACCTGGGCTCACACATCAGTTAAAAAGAGAAGAGGAAATGGCTGCAGCAGGCCATCCCAGCAGCTGAGAATCGTTTACTCTCCCCTCTCACACCTGGATGAGATGTAAAGGAGCTGTACTGGAATGCAATTACTTTCCATTTATTTCCTTCTTGAATCATGCTTTCTACAGCAGTTTCAGACAAATATAAACCTAACTTTACAACTAATACAATAAACCACTTGTTTATGAAACTTGTCAATTATAATATAATTAAAAGAACAAGAAACTGACTTTGGTGCGAATGAGGAACAGGAGAAGCTGGAGACGTGAAGTGAAAGGCTCTGTGATCTAAAGTGAATAGGCAGTGTGACTATGTCCACCTGACACATCTATGAACACACCTGTAGCCACAGGCTCGTGTGGATACTTTGAGCCTTCAGCAGCACTGAGGGAATATACAAAAATCGGTCTAGCACTTGACTACAAACTACAGGTGTAGTTCATATTTTTATGATGTACATAACCTGTGTTTTTTCTTCTTTAGTATTAAATAACTACAACTTACTGTGGCAAGAGAAATATTTCCTAGTGGTCTCACATGAAGATGTCTTGCCACAGCACATTCAGGGAATTTCACGGAAATGCCAGCGAGACACCAGCCAGACTGGGGTTTTTATTACATGTGGTTTCTGCAGCCAGCATAGCAGAATGACAGTGAAGGGATCAATCCCAATGCAGACATGACAGATTATGTTAAATTATATTTAATGGAATTAAATGCAGTAAGCATACAGGCAATGGGAGACAGTGGGACTTCATCCAGCAACACGTGGCCCCAAGACTGAGGCAAGACAGAAGATACAGGGTAGGGAACATAGTAAGGAGCAGAGGCAGAGACATGAAGGAGGCATGGAGGGAATTAGAGGTGGGAATGAGAGAAGGAAACAGAGTGGGGGAAACAGAGAACGATACAACGAGGAGCATAGGAGATAGATGTATCAAGTCTATCTGTCTGTCTGTCTGTCTGTCTTTCGAGATTGTTTATACATTATCTATCTCTCTCATTCTGTATTTTCTTCCATTTTTTGCTTTCTTGACTCTATAAATGAACTCAATCTTGACATGCAGATAATCCAAGAAAAGACATAATACTGCAGCAGCCCTAAAAGGGAGCGCTGGAGCGTGACACTTCTTTGTGTACTTGTTGCTGCTGAGTGAGAATTTCAGTTGGAGGACAGTGAAGTCAAATTGACAATAAAAAGTTAAGAGGAAAAGAACACAATAAGTTGATGTCTCAGTGTCTACAACAGGACCTCTACAACCCAGTCCAGTTAGTCCAGTAAGATCATGAGAAAAGACTTGACCTGAGACCTCCATCCTCAGTATTCATCACCAGTGGCTTAGAGCACAGAACAGCTATGTGTAAAAATATTAGCACCTTCAGACTCTGGTCCTCTACCAGAGGCCTGGGAGTCTGAGGGTTCTGCACAGGATCTTAGCTGTTCCTAGGACTGCGCTTTTCTGTACAGAGATATCTGATGTGATTCCTGGTATCTGTTGGAGCCATCTACTCAGCTTTGGTTTTACTGCCCCTAGTGTCCCAGTCACTACAGGGACCACTGTTGCCTTCACACCCCACAATCTCTCTATCTCCTCTTTCAGCCCTTGGTATTTCTCCAGCTTCTCGTGTTTTTGTTCCTGATGTTGCCACCACCACTGTCTTCTGCTGCCTACCACCACTATGTCAGGCTGAATGACCACCACATCTGGTCAGTCTGGATCTGGAAGTCCCACAGGATCTTGTTCTGCTTGTTTTCCAGCACTTTCGAGGGTGTCTCCCACATGGACCTCCAGTCCATACTTAGTGCAGATGTTCGTGTACACTGTGCCAGCCACCTGGTTATGCCGCTCCATGTATGCCTTGCCTGACAACATCTTGCACCCTGCTGTGATGTGTTGGACTGTCTCAGGGGCATCTCCACACAGTCTGCACCTGGGGTCTTGTCTGGTATGGTAGACCCTGGCCTCTATTGCTCTGGTGTTCAGGGCCCATTTTTGTGCGGCCATGAGTAGTGCCTCTGTGCTGTCTTTCAGTCCAGCCTTTTCCAGCCACCAGTATGTTTTCTCAATATCAGCTACTACCTCAATTTGTCGGTTGTACATACCATGCAGGGGCTTATCCTTCCATGATAGCCCCTCAGGTTCCTCCTCCTTGCTGGGCTTTTGTTGTCTGAGGCATTCACTCAGCCAGTCAGTGGGGGCCATCTTCTTGATGTATTCTGGGAGGCTTGTTGTTTCCTCCTGGATAGTAGTTCCGACGCTTACTACAGTCCTCGGCCCCCTTCCTTTTGCTTCATGTACAGCCTCAGGACACTGGACTTAGGGTCCAATGCACTTTGAGCAGCTTCCTTGTCCTGATGTCAGTGACCTATTAGTATTTCTTCCAGTGTACACACACACACACAACCAAAGCCCTCCAGAATCCAGATCATCAGAATTTAATAAGCTCTTCCATCACCTTTTATCCACATTTCCTGAAAATGTCATAAAAATATGTTCATAACTTTTAAGTAATTTTGCTAACAGTCAGACAGACAAACGCCAGCTGTCAACCTCTTCAGTGGAAATTACCCTGGAAGAAATTTTTACGTTAAAAAATAGATCTTTTGCCAGCAACAATATGCAGAAGTGCACTGCTATTTTCACTTGTGAAGGTTTGTTTTTTTGGTCAAATTTCCAGTGTTCACACATGAATAAATCTCAGGAAGAGTGAAAATGCCAGGATCAAGTTCTGTGTTCCGTTTCCATTTCCTGATACTATTCTGGCAGAACTTAAGCTGGTCAGCACAAATAAAGTTTGCTGTGTCAGATGTTTAAAGCTGGCTGTGGCACAGAGTTTCTTTACCAGCAGAGTGTTTGATACATAATGATGAATCAGGCATACAGCAGGTTGGAAACAGAGAGCTGTGAATTCAGTGGAGTCCGCGGGGATTTATGGTTCCGCTACATAGTGATATTTTTAGCCTTCAGTGGTCACACAGGTCTTCCTCGGACAGACAGACTGTTTTTGACAGCAATTGACTGCTATATGGGTGGCTGTCAATTGAAGAGACAGTGGAACGCCTTTTACGCCTCATTGGTTCCTTTGGAATGTCAGAGATGTGTGGTCAGCGCTGACCCGGCGCTGGGAATTTACGTCATCTGAGAATAAGATAACAAATGTAGATGGAGGGGGAAGGAGATGACTTACTCAAACATGTTTAACTTTATTTGGTTGATGCCTGTTTGATTGGGTTGCCAGTTATTAGCCCCTACAGTATTTATAAGTGTGTATTTCTGTGGCAGCATGTGTGTGTTCCTGCTCATGCATAAATCAGTTTGAGGGTCTGTGCTGTAGGTTCCCTGCTGCTCAGGGTCAGACCTCATTGTAAATTAGGCTCCTATCTGAGGCTGCCAAACAGCTTTACCGATAAAAGACTTCCAGTAGGTGTATAAGCCCTGAAACAAAGGATCTGATATTAATCTGTTGTGTTCATGCAGAAAAGCAAAAGACAATTGAGTCCCACAGGTAGAATTTGTTGCTGAAACAAAATAAAAAAAATGTCTAAAAATTGTATTCAAATGCTGAGGCTACCATTAGTAGACAGCATCTTAATGCTATGTCCTCAAAGTTCCAGCTTTATCAGGCCAGTAGTTTTATAAGAACTCTTCAACAAGATGACAGATCTGTCACATCCTATTAAGATGTCCACAGGTAAGGATTAGACATGGACACACAACAGCAGACTGAATACATTTTTAATCCTAAACTGTTGCTGTGTGATATTCATTTGGGTTTTCATGGCTCATTGTGAATTCTCTGGACTGGCTTTTGTTGTCAGTACATTAAAGTTAAAACTGGGAACATATAGTTTGTTTTTCCTCCTTTCAATCCTAGTATGTTCTCTAGATCATGATTGAAATACCATTTGATTATGTATTCGAAATGCAGCTAGACTGAAGCACTACACTCAGATGTAACTTGACCTTTGACCCTCATGGTGTATTTCTGTATTACTTAAGGTAAAACAATTCCAATTGAATTTGTTGGGAACTGTCATTATACTGTCACGTGTAAACAAACTTGTACTTTTCTCTTCATTGACATCTATTCAACAAATCTGACTCAGTCAATCAATTGTTAATGAATGTATTGTGTATCCTTTTTCCTGGCAGTAGCCTGATTCCTGATCAATTATCCATGATCATTTGATCCCACTAGCTCAGGATTTTCCATTAAGGAGTATGCTGTAGCTGATACATATCAGGCAAATAGTTGATGTCTTCTGAAGTTGCATTCATTCTGAAAATGCTATAAATACTAATGTCAGTTTGTGAGTTACATCATAGTGTCACAGCTACGGGCAATCATGCCCGTAAGCCGCTTCGCCCCGCACACCTGTTGTGCATCAGGACTCTAATGAGCACTCATCTTAACCCCGGAGGCACACCTGCTCCCTGCCAGATCGTTATTTGTTCCTGATGACTTTCCAGCGTATTCCTGTTTGCCTGCCTGCCCGCCCAGTTCCGACCTTGCCTGTTCCTGACTGTTCTGTTTAGCCTGCTCCCTGGTAAACTCTGTCTGCCTTCTGCCCGATCTCGACCTTGCCTGTCCCCGACTATTCTGTTCTGCTCGTTCCCCGGAGAATCCTGTCTGTTTCTGACAATAAAGCGGTGTTCAGCCAGACTCGTGTGTCGCATTTGGGTTCTCATCTGGTTCCTGACATATAGACTACATTGCCGTGGGGTGTCTGGAAGAGAAAACTGTTAATCTCTTGTGATCAGAGTGGATTTAACCATCTCTGGCCATTTCCAAAAATAAATTGTTATATTGCAGTTATTCTTAAGGAGTGGCAACCTTCAGTGATATTTATTATGAAGCAGAGCTCTTAGATCACGCAAAATGTGCAGATAAATGTTACTCAAAGTGTTTAAAAACCTATTAAATCTCTTTCTAATAGTCCTGGAATCTGCTTTTATTACTGTGCACTATTTTGTTTTTTGCGGTAATGAGCAGACTGAAGTGTACATCCCTCTGCTTACTTATCTCTGCAGTTCACCTGAGGAAGCTATTCACATAGGCGTCCAACACAGTGATACGGTGCTGGTTACAGTAAAGTCATGGGACATTTTTTCTTTGATGTGCTTTTTTGAGTGTCCGTCTTGAAGTGTGGGAAAGTGGCAGAGGTGGTGGAGAGGAATAATGTGGGAAGAAATGCCAGAAATCCACAAAGGAATCAAATGACGTGTGATCATGTGAGTCAAGGATCTGTGATTGAACTTTGGCCAGGGCTCCACTTCGCCTGACAATACACGTGTGAAGTTTGAGAGATTAACATATTCACTTCCACGTATAGAAAGTATCATGTGAAAGGTAGGGAGGAATATTGAAGAATTTACCTGCTCTTCATTATCTGTTGTTGTGCTGTTTTTGTCTGAAGGTACGTGCCTCAGTCCCAGCCATGTGCCTCAGTCCCAGCTCACCTACCCTCAGTTGCTTCATTAATTCTGCTTGTCTTTCTCATTCAAATGTGCTCATCAAAGCAGAAATTAATGCATATGTTATGTGTCGATATGTTGAAAGCTTTGCTGACAAATATCTTTGGCAGATTCATGCTCAATGGAGGTTAGCCTGCAGAAAAACTACAAATATGTAAATAATCTTTTTGTGAGTTTAACATGTGTGTGGCATTATATATACTAGTTTCCAGCTAAACACTTTTTCTCCTTATTGCACAACTACATCAACTATGTGTGATCATGCTTCAGCTATTGAGCTTTATGAACAAAGATCATTCAAACAGGAAAGGTTGGGAATAGCAGACTGAAATATGTGAGCGTGTGTTGGCCCCTGGTGGTGCACACTAGTGTTTAGTACCCCTGCTGGTGACTCTGTTACCCTTTTTCCACTAGGGCAGTCCCAAGGCCAGTGCTTAATCTCAGACCAGTTATGTCCTTTTGGACCGACCACGAACTGCCTCCTGGCCAGGAAAACGGGTTCCACAGTGGCACCACCTCTGCGCTAGTCTAGAACCAAGAACTGCTTATGTCGAGGTTAAAGTTAATCAAAATGTATTAGATAGTTACCTTTCTTCTTGAATAAAATTGTCACATGTAACTTCATTCCGAGAAGCAACAAAGCAGAACTGGAGGTACAACGGCTGTCATTGTTGTTGTCAGTTCAATTCAATTCAATTCAATTTAACAGGAATAAACCTTTATCAGGACCTGCTCATATGGGGACCACCCTGCTGATGGCTAGCTGGGCAGAGAAGGAGAAGGGGGAGGACAGATAGAGAATAAAATAGACACACATCCAAACAAAAACATTAATTACAATAATCTAGGTCAGTGATACATGAAATGAGATGTATCGTGTTAAGAGGGAGATCAGTGCAGCACCTGGTTTTTACTTTTATTTCTTCAGTAAAAGGTCACTAATGGAAGCACGTTGTGAATATTTGAATTGGCTAACAGATGTTTACCACATTAAATAACATCAAGTTCATTTATACCCTCTAGTCATATAAATTGGGTGTTTGTTCTGGGCCTGACACAGCAGGCCCTGTACAGATTTGGTTTGGCAGATATTCTCCACTACCCCCCCACCCCCAGCCCCTAGGAAGACCAAGACCAAGCATCGGAAATGGAAGAGTTTAAGGGGAGTTTGTGGTAGAAAACTAAACATTTTTTCAAGATGGGCGATAAATGAGGATTTGTAGGGTGCTGTGTCCCTAATTTGTCAGGTTTCTCATCCATGGAGAAAGCTTTGGCTGTGAAACTTGTAAACTTGGTATTTTAAGGATCGCCCTGAAGAATAAAAGCTAGAATCCTCCCCCCATACTGCTGGTGTAGACTGATCCTTCCTGGGATCTGCTTTTTGGCCTGGAAATCCATGTTGTGCAGAAACTATTTCTATAATGATGACTGCCAGTTATCTGTTACACTAAGGTCAAGCAACTCCTCACAACCAAAGTACTTCACACATTGGACAACAAAAATTTACTGCTTAAAATTTGTTGCCATGAAATTGAAGCCCCAGCATGTCTGCAAATTTCAGTTTGGGCTGTTTTCAAAATAAAATTGCCACAGTCATCAGCAATATCAAGAAGTTGGGAAAAAAGTGTTTGTGCCTTTTTTGGTGTTTCTGCATGGCAATATTTGGTTTCAGCATTAGTGTTTA
Source organism: Takifugu rubripes (assembly GCF_901000725.2). Classification (NCBI taxonomy): domain Eukaryota; kingdom Metazoa; phylum Chordata; class Actinopteri; order Tetraodontiformes; family Tetraodontidae; genus Takifugu; species Takifugu rubripes. The sequence goes on along the minus strand of NC_042297.1, from coordinate 5,012,520 downwards.
GAAATATTAAGAATAGAGCTCGACAGTTCCAACCCAAAATGCACACAGGTGCACCAATAAAAATCACAACTGAAATAAATCAAGCTGAAATAAGTGGATATTGGTACCGAACCATCCCCCGCCCCCATTCTGTTGTCAGTAGATCCAAATATAGTCTTCCTCCCCCTTATATTTCCTGCATATGTGGCATGTAACCATCCATCTTAGCCCTATGCAGCAGAAAGATGTAGCAGAAAGAGATTTCTGCATCTGTTCCTGCATGTGTGAAGAAGTAGGTCTGCTGCCCTCTGTACTTTTATGATGAAGCGCCGTCACTCTTTACCTCAGTAGTTCTTGGTGAATTAGATTGTGATATTAAGGAAATGACGATGCAGTATTATGGGTGTTGTGCAGCATAGTTGGTCATGGCCTATTTGGCCTTCAATCAGAAAGGATCTGGCTGGCCTGAGGAAAAGTTCTCAAGCAATTTCTCAGACTTGAGATGTCTGAAAATGATTTTTATTTCTTTTCAATTCACAATATTGGAATTTGTATTAGATATTCCTTTCTGTCTACTTTTTAGTCAGGTTAAAAATATTTCCTCTCTTTTTTTTTTTTTTTACAAATTCAGGTTTACTCGCAGTAAAAGCTGCCACACAATTTTCTCCATCCTCATTTAATATCTCCAACTCTCCATTCTGTAAAACCTCCCTTTTCTGTCTCCCCACGATGCACCTCCCCCAGCTCAATTTACAGGGGAGCTGATAGAGATCCAGTTAGTGCGAGGGGTGTTTGCTGGCATTCTCAGAGCTTCAGAGGGAGGGAAGAGGTTGACAGGACTTGTGAGGAAGACTGTTGGGACAGCTGTGGGTCCATGAGAGAGAATGCTATCAGGACTGGCTCTTCTGCTGCTTCTCTGCCTCCACATGCATGTTCAGGGGAGGTCTCGGTCACAGGTAGGACCCCACTTCACCTCTGAAGAACCTGGAAGGACGTACTGATGCTGACAGTCAGGTTGTAAGAGATGTGAGGCAAAAGTGTCAGTGAGGTGGTTCTCTTGGTTCCTCCTGCATAAAGGTTTCATTTGTGTCTTTACAAGCTTACAGGTAAAACCCCCACATTCCACATACAATTCATTTAAACCTTAGTTACAGTTATGTCTGGGTTGAGTGACGAGGCATAGTGGGACAACCAGGATAAACTGGTGGGTTATAGTAGAGGATAAATAGAATGTTTAACAAAGACAATATGAGTAGGTGATGTATTTCACAGTAATAAGTGCAGCCCAGCATTATTTCTAATAAAAACACAAACCTTTTGTCAGGCTATGTGATAAATTATATTAATTTACTGTGTCCTGTTTGCATGTTTGCTTGGCGCTCTGCAGCCACTTTGCCAGTCTTTGTAAGTACTGTTAGACAATGTTTGCTGGGATTTGGATTATCAGAACAGTCCAGTGATCTCACGTTCCTCATTCCGATCAAAGTATTCCTGCGTTGGCTGTGTAAGCCTTTCCTACTGCTTTATTATTCCACTGCACATTCATGGAGGATTATATTTCCCTCTTAGTGGAAGAAGAATCCTGTCCAGGGACTATAAACCCTGCTAAGGGAAGACAGCGTGCCTGATTTAGCCTAACTGCACCTGTGGCTTGGCTCGTATAATTGTAGCTCACCTGTGTTTAGATTAATGAGCTGCCCTACGACCATTCTCTTAATGTTTTATCCATGTCAGGGGGTCCTAGGGTCAGGTACTGAACCCCAAATAGGTCCTATGAACACTCGTCAATATTTTAATAACATAATGATATTGTTTATAATCTGTTGGAAATTTGTCTTTTTGGTTCATCTTGTCCCATCAAACTTACTGTCCTCCGTGTTCTACACTTTCTCTAAGGTAGCCTTGTGAAGTGGGGAAAAGCTCTGATTGGAATGGAAACTCTATTTGTGGTTTCATGGATAATCTGTGAGATTATGGCCACTTTGTGTCAAAGCCAGAAGTGAAATCTGAACCAAACTGAATACATGTGCCGGCTTCAGGCTACTTTGTAAATCAGACAGAAGAGAACTTCAATCATATTGAAGGAGACATGTCCTTTATCATGTATCTATTAAAACAGTCAACATTATTTAAAAAGTTACCTCTATGTTTTTACACTTCCCATTGCTGTGTATTTGACAGGTTAGTCAGAATGTTGTGCAAGCTTGCAGACAATTTGGCCTCCACACACTCGTGTGTTTTGAAATGCTGACTGAAGTAAAAAAAATAAATAAATAAAAAGACTGCCTTCCTCCGCTTGTTAAAAGCAGTTTAAGGTCCACATCATCCCAGCATGTGGAAGGCAGATGCTGTGGACCTTGGCAACATCAATGTGCACTTCAGGTTGAAGCTACTTTAAATGGAACTGTTATGTCTTCAGAACCTCCAGGTCCAGTTAAGGGCTGTGTTACTGAGGTCTCAATCAGGTATTTATTCAGGTGATCAATTAGACTTTGGCTGTTTGCCAAAGCATAATTGAACAATTATTTGTATGATGCTGCTTTGAGTGAAATCTGTCCATGAGATCCCAAAAAGCTGTCAGCACTGAGACATTTAATATATTAGATGAAGCATTTTGCTCCTTCATGCTGAAATGACACGAACAGCCCACAGATGAGGCGGGATGTTGACTTTTTGCTCACACGTGAATATCCATGACATCTGCAGCTGATTTGATTTTCAGTGTTTGCTTACAACAAAAGTGAATATGTTTAAAACCTGCGATGATTAGATGTAGTTGTTTCAGTTTTTATGACTAGATGATCATTCGTACATTTACAAGTCACTGTGATGGCTGAGGAGACACATTCTGATTCTTTTGTTGTGGGTCTAGTTTGTGTGTCTTGGCACATAACAGCCAGCTGCTGCTAATACAGTGGAGGCCGTGTAGTTCTGTGGCTCCACCATCAACATCTGGATGTGTTGGTCTGTCAGCCTCCAGGCCTGCCGTGCCTGTCAGTCAAAGATTATTCTGTCTGAACAGACTAAACCCTGACGAACATGCGCATTTGCAAGACCACATTTCATACTTGAGCCACACCAACATGTGCTCATGATTGGAGATGCTGTAGCACCACTCCAAACCATTTTCCACCAGATTCCCACGTGCATTTTTGACGGTAGGAGAATGTAAAATTTGATGGTTTGCGTGATCTTCTAAAAGTGAACTTTAATTCATGTTTATCTTCCTATCAGCCAGGATTCCAAAAAAAACCCTATAGCCGTCAGCAGTATGACATTTCTGACTCTTTATACACCACTACTCTTAGTTTAATGTTTAAAAACACAGTCACAAGTATAAGTATAAAATGATTTTTTTTCCCTCCCTTCCATCATGCTGATTGAGTTGAAGTTGCTGTGATGTTAATTGTATCATGTTATTCAGAAAACCCCTCTCAGAATAACTACATCTTACATCTTATCTGAAATGAGAGCTCACAGCTCCAGCACATGTTCCAGATGGTTCTTCAGCAGCAATTTAAATCCTGTTCTAATTCCACTAAAAATCATATAACTTCCCTTATTATAGATGACAGGACGCAACCGCCTCCTCCGTGAACCATCACCTTATCGTGGTGGAGGAGTTTGCGTACCCTAATGAGCCTGGGAGCTATGCTGTCCGGGGCAGTTTGCCCCTGGTAGGGTCTCCCAAGGAAGATTGGTCCTAGGTGAAGGGTCAGACAAAGAATGGTTCACAAGACCCATCATTGAACATCAAAAAGGGAAGCAGCGTACCCGGCCCGGAGGGTTACTGGGGCCCCACCCTGGAGCCAGGCCTGGGACTGGGGCTCGATGGCGAGCGCCTGGTGGCCGGGCCTATGTCCATGGGGCCCGGCCGGGCCCAGCCCGAATCAGCTATGTGGACACTCCCATCTCCAGTGGACCCACCACCTGCAGGAGGAGCATGAAGGGTCCAGTGCAGTGTGGACCGATCCTCGGTTATGGAAATTGGCTTTTGGAACATGGAACGTCACCTCTCTGGCGGGGAAAGAGCTGGAGCTTGTGGGGGAGGTTGAGTGCTACCGACTAGATATGGTCGGACTCACCTCCACAAATAGCGTCGGCTCAGGAACCCAAGTCCTTGAGGGGGGTTGGACACTCTTCTACGCTGAAGTTGCTCAGGGTGAGAGACGGAGAGCGGGGGTGGGCTTTTTGCTTGCCCCCAGACTCTCTAGTTCGACGTTGGGGTTCTTGCGGTTGTGCGAAAGGGTTGCTTCCCTGCGCCTTTGGGTCGGGGAACAGGTTCTGGCGGTTGTTTGTGCATATGCGCCAAACAATAGTTCAGAGTACCCGCCCTTTTTGGAGGATCTAGGACGGACGCTGGACAGTGTCCCAACTGGGGACTCCATCATGCTGCTGGGAGACTTCAACGCTCACGTGGGCAACGACAGTGTGACCTGGAAAGGCGTGATTGGGAGGAACGGTCTGCCCGAACCAGAATGGTGTTCAGTTATTGGACTTCTGTGCTAGTCGCAGTTTGGCCATAACTAACACTATGTTCAAACATAAGGTTGTTCATCGGTGCTCTTGGCACCATGATGGCCTGGGCCCCTAGGTCAATGATTGACTTTATCGTCGTGTCAGCTGATCTGCGGCCATATGTTTTGGACACTCGGGTGAAGAGAGGAGCAGAGCTGTCAACTGATCACTACCTGGTGGTGAGTTGGATCAGGTGGGGGGGGGGGGCCAACGCGCAGACCTGGCAGGCCCAAACGCTTAGTGAGGGTCTGTTGGGAACGCTTGGTGGAGGAACCCATCAGGCTGGTCTTCAACTCCCACCTCCGACAGAGCTTTGATCATGTTCCAAGGGCGGTAGGGGACATTGAGTCGGAATGGGCCATGTTCCGCTCCGCCATTGTCGAGGCGGCTGTCGCGAGCTGTGGCTGCAAGGCCGCTGGTGCTAGTTGTGGTGGTAATCCCCGTACCCGATGGTGGACACCAGAGGTGAGGGGAGCCGTCAGGCTGAAGAAAGAGGCCTACAGGTCATGGCTGGTCTGTGGGTCTCCGGAAGCAGCTGACCGGCACAGGTTGTCTAAGCGGATTGCGGCCGCGACAGTCGCAGAGGCAAAAACTCGCACACCTTGTTAGGTGTGCGTGGAGAGCTGCTGACGTCTCCTGGGGCAATTATCCGGCGGTGGAAGGAATACTTCCAGGAGCTCCTCAATCCTACCAACACGTATCATCAAGGTGGAACAGAGTCAGATGACCAGGAGGTGGACCATCCAATTTCCGGAGCGGACGTTGCCGAGGTAGTGAAACAGCTGCCTGGCAGCGGAGCTCCGGGAGCGGATGAGATTCGCCCGGGGTATCTTAAGGTTCTGGATGTTGTAGGGCTGTCCTGGTTGACACACTTCTGCAACATTGCGTGGACATCGGGGGCAGTGCCCTTGGACTGGCAGACCAGGGTGGTGGTCCCTTTTTTTAAGAGTGGGGACCAGAGGGTGTGTTCCAACTATAGGGGGATCACACTCCTCAGCCTCCCTGGGAAAGTCTATGCCAGGGTGCTGGAAAAGAGGATTAGACTGATGGTCGAACCTCTGATCGAGGAGGAACAATGCGGGTTTCGCCCCAGTCGTGGAACCACGGATCAGCTCTATACCCTTGCTGGGGTGCTTGAGGGGAGTTGGGAGTTTGCCCAACCAGTCCACATGTGCTTTGTGGACTTGGAAAAGGCTTATGACCGGGTCCCCAGGAGCATTCTGTGGGGGGTGCTCCGGGAGTATGGGGTGGAAGGTCCCTTGATAAGGGCTGTCCACTCTCTGTACCAAAGGAGCAGGAGCTTGGTCCGGATAGCCGGTTGTAAGTCGTTCCCAGTGAGGGTTGGACTCCACCAGGGCTGCCCTTTGTCACCGGTTCTGTTCATAACTTTTATGGACAGAATTTCTAGGCACAGCCGGGGAGTGGAGGGTGTCAAGTTTGGTGGGCGGAAGATCTCGTTGCTGCTTTTTGCAGATGACGTGGTTCTTCTGGCACCATCGAACAGGGACCTCCAACAAATGCTGGGACGGTTCGTGACCGAGTGTGAAGCGGCAGGGATGCGGATCAGCACCTCCAAGTCAGAGTCCATGGTACTCGCTCGGAAAAAGGTAGAGTGCCTTCTCCAGGTTGGGGAGGAGGTCCTGCCCCAGGTGAAGGAGTTTAAGTATCTCAGGATCTTGTTCACGAGTGAGGGTAGGATGGAACGTGAGATCGACAGGCGGATCAGAGCAGCGTCAGCAGTGATGTGGGCGCTTAACCGAGCCGTCGTGGTGAAGAAGGAGCTGAGCCGGAAGGCCACTGGCCTGCCTCCCGGTGGGACATGTCCGGAACACCTCTAAAGGGAGGCGTCCGGAAGGCATCCTAGCCAGATGCCTGAGCCACCCTAACTGACTCCTCTCGATGTGGAGAAGCAGCGGTTCTACTCCGAGCTCCTCTTGGATGTCCGAGCTTCTCACCCTATCTCTAAGGCTGAGCCCGGCCACCCTGCGGAGGAAACTCATTTCAGCCGCTTGTATCCGCGATCTAATTTTTTCGGTCATCACCCAACGTTGATGGCCATAGGTGAGGACGGCTGGGACATAGATCGACCGGTAAATCGAGAGCTTTGCCTTCCAGTGGCCGGCCCAGGACTATGTGGAGAGATTATATATCTCGCCTGTCTTGGGAGCAGCTGGGGGTTCCCCCGGAGGAGCTGATGGAAGTGGCCGGGGAGAGGGCTGTCTGGGCATCCCTCCTGAAGCTGCTGCCCCCGCAACCTGGATCCGCATAAGCGGGAGAAAACGGAACGGAAAGGACGCAACCGCAGTGGGACTGGGGAAAGCGTTCCAAAATACACTACCTTAAGATTTCCAAAGGCTTGGATGTGTTTTCCAAACTGAAGTCTCCTGATGCTGGCAGGAAGAATTTCACAACTGTCGAAATTACTAGATATCAAATGGAGCCTCAACTCTCAAATACATCTTGTAATAAAGACATTAAACCTCTTGACTCCGATCTGACCCAAATCCAGAGGATAAAGAACTGTGTGTTTTCAAATCCACAGTTACACAGTATGATATTCGAAATTCAAATGTTGCCTGTGACTGTTTGGATGCCGATATGTTCTCCTCTGAGTGTCCACAGAGAACAATTCACCAGGTATACATTGGTTCTATGAGGGGAAAATGTTCTCTGTTCCAGGCAGAGGCAGCCTGGATGCCATAACTGTAATGTTTAGTTGGGGGTTTTTACTGAAAATTTAAATATAGAGGACATTTTAGTTGGCAGTTGTGTGATTACGTGTCATTCGTGACTACATTTCCAACATTTTCCTCAGTGGAAAAATGTCCCAGATGTCTAATTTCTGGAATTTTTTCTTCATTTACAGTATATAATTTAGATCATGTTCTTCTCGGTTTAAACACAAAGCAACTGTTGACCCATCCCAACTGAAACACTTTCTCTGTTCATTGTTGTGGGAACTGAAAGTTAATGACACTTTCACCCACAGCTAGCATACGCTGCAGCTTGTGTAGTGTCATACAGCTTTAGTAAAAATTACTTCCTGAACAGTCACAACATGCACAAACAAACACACACACAGCCTGTCTGTGTGCTTGTGGACATCACTGTGGTCTGTCTGTCTCGATGGGTCTGCAGTAACAATGACCCAGTGAAGGTTATGGTGGCTTGATGGGACCGTTGATGTTTTTTAAAGAGCTGTTTGTGAAGTGGGCTGGTTTTACTGCTTTTACTGACTGCTGATGAGAAATGTTCGGTTTTCTGGGGTTTTCTATAAATTCCAACCGATAGGGTGATCGAAATCTCCAAAAGTCAACCTGATTAAATGAAAGAGAGCAGAATAAAGGCTGCATGGTCACAGCGTGATCTTACTGACTGACACTAGTTTGCATTTTGGAAGTCTAAATTTTAAATGTTACTTTTCAAATCTGATGAAGGCCAGTGCAGTCCTCTGGACAACCACTTCATCCAAACAGCTGGAAACCACTCCCACCACTGTCCATGACCCTCCATGTTTTCTTTTCTTTTACAGAGTCCGGGCTGTGATGGATATCTGGGTTCAGGAAAAGTGATGGACAGGTGTGGTATTTGTGGAGGTAACAACAGCACCTGCAGGATGGTCTCTGGAGTGTTTAAACACAGTTTAAGCAGGATCGGTTACCATAAGATAGTTGACATCCCAGAGGGAGCCACCAAGATCAACGTGACCGAGATGGCAAAGAGCAGAAACTACTTAGGTGGGAAAACAAACTCTTTCTATGAGGGTTAACATGAAGATTTTACACACACTTAACAAATATGTCTAAATATTTCCAGCCATTATTTAGAATTGATTTTTCTCCTGTATGACAATCATTGTATGGATATACTGTATGTTATACAGAAATACTGTACATCAGTTTACATGCATGTAAATATGAAGCCAACATACATGAATGTTAGGAGAGCAATGAGGGACAAACTGTGGACTGTGGCTTTTACATCTGAAGAAGAAATGTGATTTCTGCAGATTCATGAAAGTGTTTTAGCTCCTGTCTTCTGTTGATGATAGTTTGGCTTCGCTCATTGAAGCCTTTATTATTGCCATGTATCTCTGCTTTTACTGATACTCTTTTAGTGTCCCAACACACTTTTACGAGCCGGTCTAATGTTTCCTTTCTAATGTGATTCTAATGGTTTCTAAAAACTGGCTCCATGAGTGAAATGGAAAATATCTTTTGAGCACATCCTGTGGTCACATCGAAGTGCTGCTATTTTAGTGTGTTTATTTTCCACGCTGCAGTTACATTGGATTTGTTTTCAGTATAAAATTGTGTCTTTTTCTGACTAATTTTCTCACTGTCTCTCAGTGCTGAAGTTGTAGTTCTTTATTACAGCTCTTCGAAGCCGATCGGGCCGAGCCATCATTAATGGGAACTGGGCCATTGATCTACCAGGCCGGTACGAGGGAGTAGGAACTGTGTTTACCTACCGACGACCCAACGAAATCAGCAGCACTGCCGGGGAGTCTTTACGCGCTGAAGGACCAACCAATGAGATCCTGGAGATTTATGTGAGCAACTGAGGGAGGAAGAGGTAGAGACAGGGAAAGAGAGAGAGGAAGGGTGGGAGGGAGAGAGAAGGAAAAGTAAAGGTGATAAGGAGAGAGTAAGAGGGGGAGAGAGAGAGATTGCCAAGATTTGTTTTCTCTTTATCTTTTTTCCTATGTGTTGTGTGCCTTTTATTACTCAGATGATCTTCCAGCAACCAAATCCTGGTGTCCACTACGAATATCGTCTCCCCACTGAACATACAGCCAGCTCTCAGCAGGAAGGTGAGAGCCAAATTTGTATGTCTCACTCTTTATTATCTCTGCTTATCATACTTATCAGATTAGTTTCCAAGTTGGTGAATTAATCAGTTATGACTTGATGAACTTGTGCAACAGCCATGGCTCCTGTATGGCCTCCAGCATTTAAACAGAACTAGAAAGAATAACTTCCTTAATAGTAACTTCCTTGACACTTACTAAAATTCTTCTTTAAGCGAGTCAGTTACTATGTGTTTACTGTGTTAGGGTTAGGGTTTTAGGACTAGGGTTAGGACACTTAGGGTCAGGGGTCACGGTCATGACTGTTTTGTTGTACAAACTATTTTCTTATTTTATTAAGAATTGGCTTAAGCTGTGACCTTTTAATCTCCCAGCAACATCCTCCGTTTGAAAAGATGTTAAGATATAAACCTGCCTGCAGCAGCCTCTGGTGGGGTGAATTGAATTTTTTAAAGGATTGCTGGAAGGGGTCGGGGCTCCAACACTTTGCTCCGACAGCAGCACATGACCAGTGCAATCTGACTGTGCTGCGCTGAAGGTGAAGGAAACACCTGATGGCACCAAAACCATCTCAGCTGGAAGTCACCAGTGCATGAATGCTTTTGCAGGTTTTTGGGTGGACTGTGGCAAATTTTAACCAATTTTAGTTCTGTTACGACACAGATGCACGAGTAATAGTGGTTGTGGTGATAATTGAGTCTTCTCTATGTTTGTTTGTGTGGTAGTGAACGCCGTCAATAGATCCAGTGAATACGAACATCAGGCGACCACGCAGGATTGGACTAGTGCAGCAGGCCAGGAAAGGGACTCTCCCCCCATGGGGGAGAACATCCAGCCACCCAGACGTACACCAGACTACAACTGGAAATTGGCTGGAGCGACAGAATGCAGCGCCTCCTGTGGTCAAGGTCAGTCAGGTGGATTTGAAGAGGTTGTGAAGGGATCAACCGCATTGGTGACCATGAGAATGAGAGGGTATATACAGGTGTACCCTTTCTTTTTTAGGATTCAGATACTCGATTTTTAACTGCATGTCACTGCTGAACCAGGCACAGGTATCAGACACCTTTTGTGACAGCAGCAAGAGACCGACCCCCCAGGAGGAGGCCTGTAACCTGCAGTCCTGCCCTGCTTTGTGAGAGACGACACACTGCCTGTCTGTTGTACCTGACACCCCCCCTCCACACACACACACAAACACACACACACACACACACACACACACCTCTTTTATGTCTTATTTTTGGTGGAAATGAAAAGCAGATCAAATGTCCTTATTTGAAGAGCTTGCAATATATTCTGTTTCTGGTTTGTGTCTGAGCAGCTGGGATATCGGAGAGTGGTCAGAATGTAGTAAGACCTGTGGTCTGGGCATGCAACACCGACAAGTTCTTTGTCGCCAGATTTACGCCAACCACACGCTCAATGTGCACACGAGCCACTGTCAAGACTTGGAGAGGCCTGAAACTTCCATCACCTGTCAGCTGAAGATCTGCAGTGAGTGGCAGATTCACTCTGAGTGGACCGCTGTGAGTATCCCACTGCCTCATCCCTGTCCTAGCATCTCCAGTTAGTCCACAATATTACAGCCATAAACCACTTCAGGCTTTACGATAAAATCTAATCAACAATAAACAGATTAAAAATAATGTCCTGTCTAGAATGACTGTACTGCCGTACTGGTATTAATCCCACAGCTTGTGGTTTCACAGTGCTCTGTACCATGTGGGCTGGGTCAGAGGTCAAGAGCGGTAAGCTGTGTCAGCAACGTGGGCGACTTTGTTCCTGACGAGGAGTGCAACATGAATCTGCGGCCCGTAGATGTGGAGAACTGTGACATGGGAGCCTGTGCCAAAAGCTGGTTCTACACCCAGTGGGGCAGAAGGGTAGATCTGAGACAAGCAGAAGCACAATATCACACATTCATTTGTTTAGAAAAAAATGCTTTAAGCTGGAACTGTCCTCATTCACCCAAACCCATGCCTAAAAAGACAATCACCACATTGTATCAATACAGCTGTAGATGACCAGAAAATATCTTTAGATTAATTATAATAGTAAAAACTTATTAAAGTAGCTGATATGTTTAAAAGGGCACAAATAGCACTGGTTACATCTCATTTGCCTGATCCAAAATGATTAATTTAAATACTATAGCTATACATTAGTAACATACTTTTGTTTCATATTTTTGTCAGGATAAAAATATTTTCAACCAACTTAGGGGTGGCATCAACAGTTGTTTTACTTGGCTGTGTGGTTCTTCTGCAGTGCTCAGCTGAATGTGGGATTGGTGTACGAACCCGAGGCGTCCTCTGCCTGACCAACCACATCAGCAGCCTTCCACTGGAGGGCTGCGGGCACGAGCGTCCTGCTGACTCTCAGGTCTGCAACAACGGCCCTTGTGAGAGCCACACTGAGTGGTTCAGTGGCCCCTGGAGTGAGGTATGGATATGTAGATGGTGCTGAAATCTTTTTATAGTGACTTTACTGAAACCATGCAGCTCTCATGGGCATCTGTTACTCAGTGTTCTGCAGAGTGTGGAGCAGGCCTCCAGCAGAGGTCCGTGGTGTGTCTGATGAAAACAGAAGAAGGGTTTACCGTCATGCCACCTTATGAGTGCTCCTCGCTGGAACGACCCCTCGGTCAGCAGAGCTGCAACCAGAACTCCTGTGGAGCAAAGTGGTACCACACTGACTGGAGTGGTGTGAGTTTGATTGAGATCTTTTCTAGTGTGCTCTTCACATGTTCCTCACCCCCCAATACTGTTACTAACACACAAGGACAGATTTATCCCTGTAGTCACCTCATGCAATAATCACCTTTCTACTTTATTACCACTGAACCTGCTGTATCAAAAACATTGAATCTGTTGTCTTTTTCACAATTGTCCACAAGCTGGAACTTCTGGGTGAATTCTAGATGAAATTAGTTGATGTCCCTGCACACACACATCCAAAATGCACCGATTTTGAACAGTTAGGAAATGTAACCGCTTTAAAAGGGCTCTAAATAATAGTCTTGACTTTTAAATGGATTATGATTAACATAAATTCCGATCAATTTAAACCAATGAAAAGACAAATAAATGTATTCAAACAGAACAGCTGTTTACATTAATTTATTCAGTAATTAATTCATTTGACCAATAATAATAATAATAATAATAATGACTTTTCTCCTGCATCATGTCCTTTCAGTGTTCAAAAACATGTGATGGAGGTTTCCGTGTGCGTGAGGTGCGTTGCTTGTTGGACAACATGCTGCCTAGCGTCAACTGCAACGAGCAGCAGAAACCTGCAGAGAAGGAAAACTGCAGCCCGGAGCCCTGTGCACCCGAGATCGGTCAATCAAACACTCATTGACATCACTGCTGAAGCTGTGGCCTTTATCTACGGAACTAAACTTGTGCCGATCATTTGGAACAATAAGATGCATTTCAAAACCGAAACCTACAGTTTCAATATTAAATTAAAACAAAAACTATCGTTTGAAATCAAAACTGTAGGAATGCGCTTATTTTGTCAAATAATCTATTGGACCGGATTTAGCTCCACAGATAAAGGCCACAGCCTCAACCTTTTGGCCCAGAATTAGCTCCATATTTACCCAGTTGCTCAAAAGGATGCACATCAATAAGCTAAAATAAGAATATCTACATGTCTTGGAGGTTTTTCTTAATTTTTCTGAAAACTAAGTTGGAGCATCTTCAGCTGTTATATCATATGGAGCCCAGTCATTGTTGCTCCACCTCTGTCTCCACATGATCAGAGTAATTGGTGCTGCATCATTTATCTTAACATCCTGTTGTAGATCAATCTTACATAATCATCAAGTGTTTAACGCTTGGTATTACTATAGAATTCTGACATCAACATTTTGTTTTTTCCAGATGAAAAATGCAGAGATAAATATTTTAACTGTAACGTGGTGGTCCAAGCTCGCCTCTGCGTGTACGACTACTACAAGATTACATGCTGTGCGTCATGCTCACGAGGGAGTCCCAGAGTCTTCATTCAGCGGGGACGCAGTTAGCGTTCTGAAGCAGGGTCCCTCAGCCCCATGCTGGCCCAGACTCTGCCCTCTGCAGGCACCCTGCTCCTGGACCACTCAGGGCAGCAAACTACAGTCACCTTGGCTTCACTGACCAGGATGGAAACTGAAGAAGGAAAATTTCTGGTGGTTCATTTTCAAGATGTTGCTGGAAAATGATACAGAAGAAGAGGAATGTTTTTCCCTTAAGGATGAGACAGATCTATAGAAATGCTGCTGTTGAAGAAGAGGAAGTCAAGAGGAGGAGCGTATGGATTACACGACGGCGGAAAAAATCTTTTAACTGTTAATATGAGATGTCCACACAGATATGACACAGATGTCCACACTACTCAAATTGATGGCATGAGACTTTACAGGAGAATATGGATCCTGCACAACTTTGAGGTGAAAATGTTGCCTATTAAAAAAGGATACACTGCACTGACAGTGGATGATAAAGGACAAGATTGGAAAGATCCTTGCAGCAGCGGCTGAAAAGATTACACCCTCTTTATTTATTTTTGTACTCATTACTGAAACAAACATGTTTTTATAACTGTTTTAGCTTTGTGAACAGTGACCACAGCATGTGGAATAGTTGCATTCACAAAGCCAAACACAAGATGCATCACAAACACGTGTGAGGGATTCACATGTTCTCATCATTCAGATGCAGATAGGGCCGTTACCAAGGCAGTGACTGTTTAACCGGGACAGTCCTAATACAGATGGATATACCGGCTGTTGTAGACGGCAGAGAGAGACAAACATTTTAATGATATAAGGTTATTATGGTCATTTATCTTATACTGTCTCATATGTATTTGACATTTGACAAGTCAGTTCTTCACCAGTTTTTTGTATATTGTCACTAATTGTCCTCTTTATAAATGTGCCCACAGTCCAAGTATAAGCATTTGAAATATGGGCAGACATAATTCATACATATTATTATTATATGTTTGCCATATTTTGCATTTCTGGAGTTTGTAAGTTGATTTAATGAAGAATATTCATAAAAGTGTTCATGAATAAAATAATTCCTTGCAAATTAGAGCAAACATGATCATAAATGCTCTGTTATTACTTAAAGCATGGTATTTTATATGACATTTCTTTGGAATTATTAAGTATTTCACAAAAGTCCAAGTGCAGTCAAATTGTTTCAGTCTGATAATAAAGGAGTCGATCAATCACTTATCTATAACTTCTTTTGTTTTTTTCCTCAGGTGTCTTCACATTGAGACTTCCTGCATCAATTGAATTGAATTGAATTGAATTGAATCAGGTTTATTGCCATTGTTCATGTAATACACAGTATTACACAAACTAGGAATTTGTCTTGGTGTGACGCTGCGACATTCAACATAAGAACACAACACTAGAATAAGATAAATAAAATAAAATAAGACATATATACAGTATATACATAAATGGTAAGAAATAGTGCAGGTCAATGCAGGAGTAATGTGATGTTCATGGGTCCGACTGGCTGCTGTACGTGGTGCTTAAGTCACTTGGTGTTCAGCAGCCTGATGGCAGAGGGGAAGAAGCTGTTCATGTAGCGGGAGGTTTTGGTCCGAATGGACCGTAGTCTCCTGCCTGAGGGGAGGGGGGAAAACAGTCCGTGACCAGGGTGGGAAGGGTCGGCCGTGATCCGACCTGCACGCCTCCGGGTCCTGGAGATATACAGGTCCTGGATGGATGGAAGCCTGCAGCCGATCACCTTCTCGGCAGCGCGCACGACGCGCTGCAGCCTTAGTCTGTCCCTGGCGGTGGCACCAGCATACCACACGGTGATGGAGGAGGTGAGGACGGACTCGATGATGGCCGTATAAAACTGTGCCAACATCCTGGGAGGCAGTTTGAGTTTCCTCAGCTTCCGTAGGAAGAACATCCTTTGCTGGGCCTTCTTGATGAGGGAGCTGATGGTTGGCTCCCACTTAAGGTCCCGGGTGATGGTGGTGCCCAGGAAGCGGAAGGAGTCCGCGATGGTGATGGGGGAGTCCATGAGGGCAAGGGGGGGCAAAGGGGCTGTGACTTTCCTGAAGTCCATAATCATCTCCACTGTCTTCTGAGCGTTCAGCTGCAGGTTGTTGTGTCCGCACCAGGACACCAGTCGAGCCACCTCCCTCCTGTAGGCAGTCTCATCACCATTGGAGATGAGCCCGATGAGGGTGGTGTCATCCGCAAACTTGATCAGTTTGACAGACTGGTGGCTTGAGGTGCAGCAGTTAGTGTACAGGGAGAAGAGCAGGGGGGAAAGTACACAGCCCTGGGGTGATCCAGTGCTGATGGTGACGGAGTCCGAGACAGTCTTCCCCAGCCGCTCATACTGCCTCCGATCCGTCAGGAAGTGAGTGATCCACCTGCAGAGGGAGTCAGGCACACTAAGCTGGGACAGCTTGTCCTGTAGCAGAGCGGGGTGAATGGTGTTGAATGCAGAGCTGAAGTCCACAAACAGGATCCTCGCGTAGGTTCCCGGGGAGTCCAGATGCTGCAGGATGGAGTGAAGGGCCAGGTTGACCGCATCGTCCACAGATCTGTTAGCTCTGTAGGCGAACTGCAGTGGATCCAGGAGGGGGGTGGTGATGGACTTGAGGTGTGGCAGGATCAGGCGCTCTAAGGACTTCATGACTACAGAGGTGAGCGCCACAGGTCTGTAGTCGTTAAGCCCAGTGATCCGTGGCTTCTTGGGGACAGGGACGATGGTTGAGGTTTTGAGGCAGGCTGGTGTGAGGG
Organism: Takifugu rubripes; assembly: GCF_901000725.2. Lineage (NCBI taxonomy): Eukaryota > Metazoa > Chordata > Actinopteri > Tetraodontiformes > Tetraodontidae > Takifugu > Takifugu rubripes. The sequence continues at coordinate 4,996,435 of NC_042297.1, read as the reverse complement.
TGATGTTTGGTCACCCGCGCTGTTCGTTCACTAGACTCAGATCAACCACACAAACAACAGGAGGCCTTGCAAGGGAGAGCTGACGAGCAGTTCAAGCTTCCTCTCTCAACTCTGTCCGTCTGCTGCTCGCTCTCCTCTTTTATTTGGTGCACACAAGATTTATGTCAATCTGACCTCATGATTCCTTCTCCTCCTATCTCTACGACTTCCTCGTGTCCTTGAACATGATACCTCCCAGTGCTGGGTACATAACAGCTACGATACTTGATTCAAACACTCATACATTCCTTTTGATTAAACATTCTAAATCTACTTACTATACTTACTATAGCATTGAAACGATAATAGTAATAACAACAATAATTCTTCTCACACTGGCACCTGGCACGACTCCAGGGAGGAGTTGAAGATGTCTGTCGGCTCCTCTGCGCAGTGCCTCAGGGTGGAAGGAGACACGCCGTCCGGGCCAGGGGCCTTGCGCGGGTTCAACCTGGCGAACTGCCTTCGCACATCCTGTTCACTGATCGTGAATGGAGGGGGGAGGAGGGGGGAACTGGTGGTAAGTGATGGGGGGGGGGACTGATGGTGAGTGATGGTGAGTGGAGGGGGGGGGAGGGAACTGCCTTTGATCACCTTTGTCCTCTGCATCCTTTTCTCTCACACCAGCAAACTTCACGTCCTCTCTACGTACGTCCATGTATCCAGTGTCAGGTCTTCCTCTGGTTTCCAGCCTGGCTGTTCCATCCTCGGCATCCTTCACCATCCTTCCTCTGTACACAGACGATATTGGACGGCTCTTCAACTTTATTCCTCTGTAGCCCTGCAAATCTACCTTATTCTTAAAGATCTGCACCAGTTCACTTCTTCTACATTCCACTGATATTCTCACAGCCCCTACTGTCTTATTGTAAAACCTAGTCAGGAGCTCATCAGCTCCCTCTCTTGGATCCTTCCATACGTCTACAGATAGATCACGAGGGTCTCCCAGGAATTGGAGCTTTGTCTCTTCCTTCTACAAATGCTGTTTGAAATCTTTATTGATGATCAACTGACTCTTTCCGATGATGTAGCCTCAGTTTCCTGATCATGTTGCTTTACCTGTTTGTTTGGTGTTCCTGTCTGTGTGTTTTCTGTTCTTCCTCTGCAGGCGGGTGGGGCTGACATACTTTCTCTCGAGGCATCACCTTACTCACCTGCTGCTCCTCCTCACTACCAGGAAAAACCCTAACCCTAACCCTAAAAAAATCAGTATTTTGGAATGTTTTTTTATTTTTAAGATCGTGTGTCCACTGCAGTGGACACCAGAATGCCATACATGTGAAATGGAACCTTGATGGCAACTAGTTAGTCCCAGAAAGCTATCAAAAAGTTGACATAAGAATGAGTTTGACTTCCTCCAGAACAAGGAAGTGAAAGGTACCAAAACCCCGCCCCTTCACATTTGGTATCTTTGAAAAACCTTAGATGTCCTCTGTAGAGAGCAATGCAGTAGTATACTGCCGTGGGAGATATTCCTCTTTACAAATGTCCTCCACGGAGGACAAATTTGAACTACTGATAATCAGGAGGCTACGGGCTGACTGGATCTGCAGCTTTAAAAGCAGTTCATTTCTCCTCTTGATTATTGTAGATCCCTCTGTGGTCACACTTGGTTCCCCTTTGAAGATTGAACTTTTGCTTGCCTGCTTTTTTCAGTCTTAACCTGCCTCATCTTTGTCTTGGTATTTTTTTTGTTTGTTTTTGTAGTTTCCATATTACTACCCTGTAGAATAGCCTTGTAACCCACTTTTTAAATATAAATAAATAAATAAAACCTTTGAATGATTGGATTTGTCCATGGCTGCTTTTTGGGTTTCTGGGTTCAGCCTACTTAACAACTGCAAAGCCCTTTTAATGGGTGTGCCCTTCAGATGTCCCGGAACATGGCGGTCTTCAGCCATGTCACTGCACTGCTAATAGAGCTCCATGGGATAACTGTAGCTGACCCAAGTTGTTTATGCTGACACACAGAGCACTAGCTGGATCAGCTCCATTTTAGTTGAAGCATCTTAGAGCTCACCTTGTCCGCTGCATTCAGCACATGAGCGTCTGGTAACGCTGTCACGGCTACCCAAACTATTTTCATACCTAGCTCCCCAATGGTGGAACAACCTCCTGAACTGTGTTAGAGCCGGTCAACCCTCTAAAAGCTCTTGAAGGCACAACTGTTCCAAGAGCACTGCTTAACAGTCTCCTCCTGAGTTTTCCTCTCTCTTCTCAACACCTCTCTTTACTTTTCTTCCGTTAAATCCCTCTTTATATATCTCTCAATTTGCTATATATATATAGATGTTTGACTGATAGGTTGCTATACTCTGATTAAAGTGTTCCTTTAATTTTTCTGAGCAGTGTGTATATATATATATATATATATATATATATATATATATATAGATATATATATATATATATATATATATATATATATATATATATAGTATAGCATATAGTATAGTATGTGTCTCCCAGCACAGTCTCAAGAGCATGGAGGAGATTCCAGGAGACAGTTAGTTACTCCAGGAGAGCTGGACAGGGCCGTAGAAGGTCTTTAAACCCTCAGCAGGATTGGTATCTGCTCCTTTGTGCAAGGAGGAACAGGATGAGCCAGAACCCTACAAAATGACCCCCAGCAGGCCACTGGTGTGAATGTTTCTGACCAAACAATCAGAAACAGGCTCCATGAGGGTGGCCCTGTGCTCCCCGCCCTGCACCGTAGAGCTCTATTGGCATTTGCCATAGACCACCAGAATTGGCAACTACGCCACTGGCGCCCTGTGATACATGGACGTAGGATCTGGAGATGCCGTGGAGAACGTTATGCTGCCTGCAACATCATTCAGCATGACCGGTTTGGTGGTATGTCAGTGATGGTCTGGGGAGGCATATCCCTTGAAGGACGCACAGACCTCTACAGGTTAGATAATGGCACCCCAACTGCTATTAGGTATTGGGATGAAATCCTTGGACCCTTTGTCAGAACCTACGCTGGTGCAGTGGGACCTGGGTTCCTCCTGGTCCATGACAATGCCCAACATCATGTGGCTAGAGTATGCAAGCAGTTCCTGGAGGATGAAGGAATTGATACCATTGACTGCCAAAATCCTTAAATACAATGTGACTTTTAGCTTGACACATGGCGCTTTATTTTGTTTTCAAACACATCACTTCCTGTTTCCTGGCAATGATCCAGTGGGAGGGACAGATTTGGAAATCCCTATCCAGGTGGATCAGGATCATTTTGATCCTATCCTGCAAGGTTTTGAAGAACTGGGATAGATTATTATGATCCACAGACCAGGATAGGGGGATTTACAATCCGGATCATTTTGATCTGTATTTGGAGTTTTGAAATACTGGGCCCTGGTCCAAATCTGAGAGGAGATCCCCCAGAACACCATTTGTCGTCTCATTAGGAGCATGCCCCGGCGTTGTCAGGCATGCGTACAAGCACATGGGGGCCACACAAACTACTGAAAAACTACCGTGTCTTTGATTTCCCCCCTCTATAAGGTGATCATTTTCATTTCTATCAAATTATGTCTCCCGACAGTGAGGAAATTGTGAAAAAGACTTCCAGCCTCCCGGCAACCAACACAACACACAGGTCCATCTGAAAAATGAAAAATCTGAAACACCTGGTCCTTGTCCACCTCCTTCCCTGGTCAACCCAGTAACGCACTTACTTTAGACTCCTTAGGGGGATGAGGGCTTCTGGAGTACAAGAAGCTCTCCTTCTGATTCTGAGGTGGCATCAGGCTTTCTGTATGGAGTAGTCTTCATCACAGCAGGAACAGGAACAGGCTAGATAAGATGATAAGGAAGGCCAGCTCACTCCTGGGCTCTTCTTATTATGGGTCTAATAAAGTTATTGTCTGAGTTTCCAGTACAGTGTCAGAAAGTAGCATCATTAGAACACTTTCAAAGGAAAAGATCCTCCCATGTGATCTGATCATTCCCTGCAGGTGATATACAAAGGTCAATCCTCACAAAGCCATAGTAATATTTATAACTAGTACATTTCATTTAGAATGTCAAGTTTAAAGAAATAGAAAGGAAGACAGGAAAGAATTGTGTTATGATCCTGTTTGGTCTGTGTGTTTTGGGTCTTTTTGTACTCTGTCTGTCCGCTAGGGGGCATGGGTGACCATCTGTTGTGCTGATTGCCCCCACACCTGCAGCTAATCTGGTCATTTGGCAGGCCTTTTAAGAAGCCAGAACCAGCTTCCCACCTTCAGATCGTTTTGTTTGTACTTCTGGTAAACTGGCTGTTCCTGAGCTTGACTACTGGGGCTTTTTGCGTTTTAACTGTATTATTCATTTTGTTTCTAGGTCACCACTGTTTCAACAAGTACTTCCTTAACTTTTGGCTCGGCACTTCGTTCACTGTGGTCTCCGTGTATAGCACGTGCACTCATCCTCACTGTGTAAATAAACTGCAGATCATCAAAATGGCCTTTTGTCTGGCTTCTTGGGTCCTGCCTTGAGTATTTATCAGAACTGTAACACAACGATCTGACCAAAATGGACCCAGCAGAAACTGAGATGCTTCGTAAGGCATTAACCTTCCAGGGTACTCTACTCGGTCAGCGTGACGAGGTACTTAGTCAGGTTTTGAGCTCACTTTGAGAGCCCTCTGTGAATGTTGCGCTTCTTCTTGGTCAGTCTGAATCATCTCCAGCTGCCCAAGCAACTGCCTCCCCGGCTTCCTCGGTAGCCCACTCCTCTCTGGCGTCTTTCATTGCACCACACGAGCCGTATGTCCCCATCCCCAACTGCTACTCGGTCGTTGCAGTAGTTTCCTGCTACAGTGTTCCTTGGTTTTTGACCTTCAGCCATCAACATATTCCTCCTATTAGGTGTGCCGCTAATCGATTGGCGGAGCATTTACCATAGTGCACCTACCAAAGGCGCACAGCAGATTTTGGAACTCAGTCCACACACACAAGGCGCACCATATTATAAGGCGCACCGTCGATATTTGAGAAAATCTCAGTGTTTTAGGTGCGCCTTATAGTCGTGAAAATATGGTACTAGAAATGAGAGAGGCACCATCCCGTGTGGGGTGGACACCATCTCTCCTAATCAGACCAGGTTTTCCCCAAAAAGTGCTCCAATTGTCTACAAAGGCCACCTGGTTTTTGGGCACCACCGTGACAGCCAGCGACGACATGCGACTAAACATTTCATCGCTGGCTAGATTGGGGAGGGGACCAGAGAATGCTATGGAGTCTGACATCGTTTTTGCGTATTTGCACATTGACTCTATTTTAATTTTGGTGACCTCCGACTGACGAAGCCAGGTGTCGTTTGCTCCGACGTGAATAATAACTTTACTAAATTTACGTTTACTTCTCGCCAGTAGCTTTAGATTGGCTGCTAAGTCGCCCGCTCTGGCCCCTGGAATGCACTTGGTGGCACATCTCTCCACATTAGGTCCGCTGGCTCTGTTTAAAAACCTCTGTAGAAACTGGATTCCATAAGTGGCGGTCCTGCTGGCCAGGTGGATGAGGCCCTGTCTTCCCTCCTCCCTAGGCAGGTACAGCACCCCTTGCTGGACCCAATGCATGCTGTTCCAGAAGAAAGCCAGAACTCTTGTCTGAACTTGTGCTAACAAACCTGAGGGGGCGCTCCATGCAATTGAGCCGGTGCCAAAGCACAGAGGCCACCATGTTGATGAGGACAAGAGTTCTGTCTCTACAACATTCGGGGGAGAAGCCACTTCCATTTTTGAAATTTCCCATCTACTTTTCTAATGTGTCCAGCCAATTATTTCTATTGGTTTCTTCATTTCCAACAAAAACACTGAGGTACTTTAGGCCGTCCCTCCGCCAGGCAAGATCCTGGGGAAGGACCGGCAGACCCATTTGTCCACCTGCCAACGGCTAGGGCTTCGCTCTTGTGCCAGTTGTCCTTGGCCGCAGACAGGCGGTTGAATAAAACCGTTAAATAGAATGTCTACGTCTCTCTGGCTACGCACCATTATTATTATATCATCTGCATAGGCAGATAAAACTATTTTTCTGTAAAAACACGGCAAACCCAGGCCGTTCATGCTTGCACGGATCCTACAGAGGAGGGGTTCAAGGGAGAGAGCGTAGAGCATTCCAGAGAGGGCACAGCCCTGCCGGACGCCTCTACGCACCCTGAAGGGAGCACACAGACTTCCATTGAACTTCAGCATACTTGCAATGTCACAGTACAGGACGCGGATCATCGCTATGAGGCCAGGGCTGAACCTGAACCTCTCTATCACCTTCCAGAGGAACTCGTGTTCAACCCAGTCAAGAGCTTTTTCCTGGTCTAACGGAATGAGACCAGTATCGACGTCCAATGACCTAGAGACTTCCAAAACTTCCCGAATTAGGTGGACGTTATCTACTATGGACCTGCCGGGCACACAGTAAGCCTGGTCCCGGTGGATGACCTACTCCATAGCTTCTCTGAGCCTGGAGGCCAAAGTCTTGGACAGAATCCTGTAGTCCAGACACAGCAGAGACACAGGGCACCAGTTCTTTATCTCCTGCAGGGCGCCAGTTCTTTATCTCCTGCAGGTTACTCTCCTCCCAACCTGCAGGTTGGGAGGAGAGTAACCACCGCTCTCCTGCAGGACAATGGCAGGGAACCCAAGGCCAGGCTCTCGTTAAATACCTCCAGCATGTCGTGGGCCACAATGTCCCAGAAAGCTTTGTAGAACTCTACCGTGAGCCAGTGGTGGGCCGTGCATTTCACACCTAGGCCTTCAGTAGTGCTCCGTCTGAATCAATCCAACCCTCAATAACCATTTTATGGCTATAAAACTTCCACTGAAGGTACAACTGCGACACACATAAAAAAATCATCAAAAATAACCTGATAAAATTGCAATATTATTGTGGCGAGGGTTTTAGGTTGCGGAAGAACTCAGACACAGACTTCTGCCAGCTTAAAGCGTCACTTTATTAAACACGGAACTGAAGACACATGAACGAAGGAAGGTCTTTAATCACACACATTACCTGGCTTATGGTGTGCAAGTGCAAACAATAATTAAATACATCAACAACCAGAACTCACACTAACACTAACATTTAAAGTTGCAAAAGATAACATTTACAACGAACAAAAACAGGGTTAACACCAACCTGAACCCACAGACACACTGCCACAAAGTATGCTGGGAAATTCCCACACTGACCCTCCCCAACACGCTAAATTATTTAGGAATATAGCAATATTTTAGTATAATAATCAGGATTTTTGATTTTACTCACCAAAAATCCTGATTATTTGTACACAAAATCCACCCTCCTTTCTTTCCTCAAGAAGATTTCAATTACTCTGTTGTGCAGATTATCCGTGCGTTTCAGTTCCATCAAGAAGTCCTTTTCTATCGCCATCGAAGCTAATGCTGAAAGTCGAGCCTGCCCTGTTGTATTTCTGGCATACGTTTAAATTCGCTTTAGGGCTGAGAATGTCCGTTCAACAGATGCAGTAGACACGGGGATGGTCACCGCCAAACACAGTCTATCAGTCTTTAAGATTTCCCTATTTTTCTTCACCTTTTCGTTGCGGAGCTCCGTTTCCCTGCGCACTTGCTCGCTCAGCTGTAGATCCACTCTGGTTTCCCCAAAAGTTTTGGAAAGCACCGTCGCTTGTAAGTGTCCGGCAGTGCTTTGATGCCTCGTTGCTGCCTTGGTTAGGCAAGCCAAATTTACAAATCCAGTGTGGCTCCAAACACCATGTCGATCAGTGGCAAATAACAAGCACTCCCAGCAATACAATTAGCAGCGTTCCTCGGAGCCTGTGAGCCAGGAGTACCGCTCGTAGTTAGCGGACTGAAAGTGGCAGACAAATCCTTTTCCCAGTTGTGACAGGCTTGCTAGCTTCAGAGTTGCCCGACCTTGCTTAACGATGTCCAGCTTTTCTTGAAAAGTCCGTCTTGAAAATGGCTTTGACAGTAAATCAGCAACTAAATCCATTTCTTCATCTACTTCAGCCATTGTGGGTTGACAAAACAGCTATTAAATCAACACAACAATATCTTTACTTGTACAGCTCACTACAGATGCAGTTTGCTAGCTCTGGCTCGTACACTCTCTGACTATCCAATCAAAGCGTGTGAATACGCTGACGTTTCCTATGCCTGCTAGAAGGCCTTGGGGTCGCCAACTCTGAACAGTTTGATCAACATTTTTTTTAATGCTACAGGGCCTGCAGAACTGATTGTGAAGGCCTCCAGGCAGATTTCTCTTCACCACTACGGACCGGTGCAGAGTCCACATTACTGCGGACGCCGCACCGATCCGCCTGTCGATCTCCCGCTCCATTCTTCCCTCACTCGTGAACAAGACCCCGAGGTACTTGAACTCCTCCACTTGGGGCAGGATCTCCTCCTTGACCCGGAGAAGGCACTCCACCTTTTTCCGGTTGAGAACCATGGCCTCGGATTTGGAGGTGCTGATTTTCATCCCAGCCGCTTCACATGCGGCGGCGAACCGATCCAGTGATAGTTGGAGGTCACGGGCCGATGACGCCAACAGGACCACATCATCCGCAAAAAGCAGAGACCCGATCCTGAGGTCACCAAACCGGATCCCCTCAACACCATGACTGCACCTAGAAATTCTGTCCATAAAAATTATGAACAGAATCCGTGACAAAGGGCAGCCCTGGCGGAGACCAACCCTCACCGGAAACGAGTTCGACTTACTGCCAGCAATTTGGACCAAACTCTGGCACCGATTGTACAGGGAGCGGACGGCCTGTATCAGCAGGCCCGATACCCCATACTCTCGGAGAACCCCCCACAGGACCCCCCGAGGGACACGGTCGAATGCCTTCTCCAAGTCCACAAAACACATGTGGACTGGTTGGGCAAACTCCCATGCACCCTCGAAGACCCTGCTGAGGGTGTAGAGCTGGTCCACTGTTCCACGCCCAGGACGAAAACCACATTGCTCCTCCTGAATCTGAGGTTCGACTGTCCGGCGGACCCTCCTCTCCAGTACCCCTGAATAGACCTTACCAGGGAGGCTGAGGAGTGTGATCCCCCTATAGTTGGAACACACCCTCCGGTCCCCCTTCTTAAAAAGAGGGACTATCACCCCGGTCTGCCAATCCAGCGGCACTGCCCCCGATGTCCACGCGATGTTGCAGAGTCGAGTCAACCATGACAGCCCTACAACATCCAGAGCCTTAAGGAACTCCGGGCGGATCTCATCCACCCCCGGGGCCTTGCCACCGAGGAGTTTTTTGACTACCTCGGCAACTTCAGCCCCGGAGATATGAGAGCCCATCTCCAGGTCCCCAGGCCCTACTTCCTCACTGGAAGGCGTGTTGGTGGGATTGAGGAGGTCCTCGAAGTATTAATTCCACTGATCCACAACATCCCGAGTTGAGGTCAGCAGCACACCATCACCACTATACACAGTGTTGACAGTGCACTGCTTCCCCTTCCTCAGACGCCGGATGGTGGTCCAGAACCTTTTCGAGGCCATCCGAAAGTCGTTCTCCATGGCCACACCAAACTCTTCCCACGCCCGGGTCTTTGCCTCGGCAACGGCCGTAGCTGCACTCCGCTTGGCACGCCGGTACCCATCTGCTGCCTCAGGAGTCCCCCAGGCCAGTAAGGCCCGATACAACTCCTTCTTCAGCTTGACAGCATCCCTCACCGCTGGTGTCCACCAGCGGGTTCGGGTATTGCCGCCACGACAGGCACCAACCACCTTGCAGCCACAGCACCGGTCAGCCGCCTCAACAATGGAGGCACGGAACATGGTCCACTCGGACTCAATGTCCCCCACCTCCCCCGGGACATGGTCAAAGCTCTCCCAGAGGCGTGAGTTGAAGCTCCTTCTGACAGGGGACTCTGCCAGGCGTTCCCAGCAGACCCTCACAACACGTTTGGGCCTGCCAGGTCTGTCCGGCATCCTCCCCCACCATCGGAGCCAACTCACCACCAGGTGGTGATCAGTTGACAGCTCCGCCCCTCTCTTCACCCGAGTGTCCAGAACATGCGGCCGCAAATCCGATGACACAACCACAAAGTCGATCATCGATCTGCGTCCTGGTGCACATGTGGACGCCTTTATGTCTGAACAAGGTGTTTGTTAAGGACAATCTGAGACGAGCACAGAAGTCCAGTAACAAAACACCACTCGGGTTCAGATCGGGGGGGGCGTTCTTCCCAATCACCCCTCTCCAGGTCACACTGTCATTGCCAACGTGAGCATTGAAGTCACCCAGGAGGACAAGGGAGCCCCCAGAAGGAGCACTCTCCAGCACTCCTTCTAAGGACTCCAAAAAGGGTGGATACGCTGAACTGCTGAACTGCTGTTTATCGACACCTGGAGTTTTCCCTTCCTTGCATGCTGTGCAGGGCAGCGTGGAGCTCGGCCAGTTGCAATGGCCTGTCCAGCCGCGAGTTCGTCTCCTCGGAGACCCAAGGAAGCTCCCCGCAGAACTCATTGAACAGGTCGACATCCCTGCCGTACTCACTTTCATATAGGGAGGGAAAGAACTCCACTGCCCGCTTTCTTATCTGGCTCTACGAGTTCCTACCCTGTGCTCGAAAACAGTGAATGGATCATTCGGTTCTGCCCGCGCTTCTTCTCCAGTCCAAAAAAGAAGCTAGAGGGAGCATCCATTTTGGTGAGGTCCTAAATCCGGGACCTGACCAGTGCACCCTGTACCTGACCGTCCAGCAGGCTGGCTAAGGCCATTTTTTTGGATTGAAGGATTTCAATAAAACCTCGATCTCCTGTGGAGCTGAAAATCACCTCTAGCTCCACTATCTCCGTCTGTAGGTCTTTGATCGACCTGCGTGTGTCCTGCGTGGCATTGAGAGTATACTGCTGGCACAGGAGCTGTATCTCTATTTTACCCCGGTCCTACCACTGTCCTAGGCATGTAAAATCGGATTTTTGCTTTCGAAACCCCGACCAGAAATGGTGTGAAACTTCTCTAAAACTATTATCCTGGGCTAGGCTGGAATTAAAATGCCAGTATACACTCTTCGGCACAATGGGCCTCATTCACCAATATGTTAAGAATCTTCTTAGATTCTTTCTTAAGTTGTTCTTTCAATTCAATCTTTATTTATATGGCACTTTTCATACCCTGGGTAGCACAAAGTGCCTCACAAAGGATAAAAACAACAAAGAGAAACAGGAAAATCAAGAAACAAGAGAATCAAGAAAAACAAGAAAAAACCTGACCCTCCCACCCCCACATATATGCATACATGAGATATATAAGCACACACACTCATATACACACTCACACACAAAAAAAACCCTAAAAAACTGAGGGAGTAAAACAGTAAAAATATCAAATAAAATAAGGATAGAACATAAAGAAGCATAAGAGCCTAAAAGAAATCAAAAAATCAATTAAAGACCCGATTAAAAAAGTGTGTCTTGAGCATTTTTTAAAAATCTCAATAGTCTCTGCGGCCCTGAGGTTCTCCGGCAGGCTGTTCCACAGTCGGGGACCATAACAACTGAAGGCCGCTTCCCCGTGCGTTTTAGAGCTTACTTGTGGAATGATTAAAAGGCTGGTGCTGGAGGACCTCAGAGTTCGCGAGGGTTGATAGAATAAAAGCAGGTCGGATAAATAAGTCGGCCCAAGACCATTAAGACATTTAAAAACTAATACCTGAAATGCACGGGTAGCCAATGCAGCAATTTTAAAACTGGTGTGATGTGCTCCCGCCCTCTGGTCCTGTTTTGTAATAATTGTATGTTAGAGATGCTCTTTTTGGGAAGACCAGAGAGCAGGGCATTACAATAATCTAAACGACAAGAGACAAAAGCGTGCATCAGCACCTCCGTGCTGGCCTGAGAGAGAAACGGGCGGACTCTGGCTATATTCTTCAGGTGGTAAAAACCTACCTTTGTTATGTTTTTGATGTGTGGAATAAAAGTAAGCTCAAATATTACACCCAGATTTCTTACAGATTGAGATGGTTTAAAATCCTTTAATTTTGGTAAAAGTTTCTCTCTCTGACCTTCAGGACCAATAACTAAGACCTCTGTTTTGTCCTGGTTGAGCTGTAGGAAGTTTTCTGCCATCCATGACTGGATATCTAGAATACAGTTAAAAAGGGCATCAACTGGCCCTGTGTCATCAGGAGCCACGGCGATGTACAGCTGCGTATCGTCAGCATAGCTGTGGAAGCTGATGCCGTGGCTCCTGATGACGTCCCCAAGAGGAAGCATGTAAAGATTAAAAAGAGTTGGACCTAAGATTGACCCTTGGGGAACCCCACATTTTGTCTCATGGATTCTCGAGGAGCATGTATCCATACTTACAAAGAAGCTTCGATCAGTAAGGTAGGAGATGAACCAGTTAAGAATAGTACCAGAGAGGCCGACCAGGTTCTTCATTCTATTTAATAAAATATGCTGGTCTACTGTATCAAAGGCAGCGGTCAGATCCAGTAGAACCAACACCGTGAGCTTTTTGTCATCTAAGTTGCACCTGATGTCGTTTAAAATCTTTAAAAGGGCTGTCTCTGTACTGTGGTTCATCCTAAAACCAGACTGATGCCTCTCTAAAATGTCATTTGAGTTTAAAAAATCATTCACTTGGTTAAAAACAAGTTTTTCTAAAATTTTACTTAAAAATGGTAAATTGGATACAGGCCGATAGTTATTTAAAACGCTGGGGTCTAGATTGCTCTTCTTCAGAAGGGGCTTCACCACCTCCTTTAAAACGTCTGAAGAGAACAATTCACCATATATAGAAGATGTTCCTCAAAGATTCCATAAAATGTTTTAAAAAACGGTGTGGGAATTGGATCTAAAAGGCAGGTTGTGGGCCTTACTTGGAGAAAACTCGACCAAGTGTCCTCGCATCAACCAGGACAAAACTCTCCAGTGTCTCCTCAGGTGAAAGCAATGATCCAGGAGTGTTGGTGATTAAAATTTGTTGGGATAAAAGATTGGATCTAATATCATCGATTTTACTCCTGAAGTGGTCTGCAAAGGTCTCGCAGAGGGTGTCAGTTGTTGTAGGACACCTGTTAAAATTACCATTGGTTAAAAGCTCAATTGTGTAAAATAGAAATTTGGGGTTGTTTTTATTGTCGGAGATTGGTTTTTTGAAATGAGAAGTTCTTGCTTGCTTGATTGTGTTGTTGTAGGTTTTAAGGTATTGATAAAATATTTCTTTGTGAATGGTCAACTTGGATTTCCTCCACCTCCTCTTAGCACTCCTGCAGATTCTTTTCAATTTTTTAATTTCTTCATTTCTCCACGGTGGTGTAGGTTTTGTTCTGTTTTTGTGAAAAGTGGAGCCACAGAGTCCAGCATTGACTTTATTGTTAAAAGTGTCAACAATAAAATCACACGGTGCTGGTAAAATTTCTGCAGGAGTGCTCTGTAAAATCTGGATAAAATTTGCAGCCACTTCAGAAGTCAGGTAGCGTCTCCTCAACATTCCCACAGGGGCCCCCCTCTGGTTAAAACTGGTGATGTTAAAAAACACACAAAAGTGGTCAGACACGGCCAGATCCACAACAAGAGCACCCACCCACGGACAGGCCATAGGTTATGACCAGGTCCAGGGTGCGCCCTCTGCTGTGTGTCGGCTGCATGACATGTTGTTTAAAATCTAAACAGTGAAGGAGGGTTAAAAATTCTCTGGACACTAGGTCCGTGGTGTTGTTGATGTGTAGATTAAAATCACCAGTTATTAAAATCCTGTTGTATGTAGCGTGAATGATTGATAAAAATTCTGAAAATTGGCTGATAAAAGAGGTGGAGTATTGGGGTGGTCTGTAAACTGTTATGCATAGAACAGGAGGGCTGCTAAAAACAAAGGCATGATGCTCAAATGATCAAAACTTATTAAAAGAAACCTCACTTGATGACATTGCGGTCCTTGTTATTGAAGCAGTTCCACCTCCTTTCCTGCCCCCCTTGTAGAAAATAAAAAGTTAAAATCTGGGGGGCAAGCCTCTGTGAGAACAGCAGGTGCACCATGTCTCAGTAAGGAGAATACCATCTAGTTTTCTATCTAAAATTAAGTCATTTACTATAAAAGATTTGTTTAAAAGAGAGCGCACGTTCAGCACGGCCATCTTTATGTCTGTGCCGAACGTGCGCTCATCATGTCTTTTCATGGGAACGGTAAAAGCACTGTTGCGTCTGGAAGTTAAGAAGTTCCTTAAGACAACCCTATGTCAGATTCATCAACGTGCTCGTAAGCCTCAGAATTGTTCGCAGCTGTGTTCTTAGATTGATGAATGCCATCTACTCGTAAGTTGAGAGCGCGTGCCAGGTGGGTCTAATTAACATACGATTAGCATAAGTCACCGCCCACTAATGCCCATAAAAGGAACTGCAGCAGGGCCCTGTAGACAGAGCAAAAAGCAGCAAAATTCCCAAAGCAAAAAAGAAGTCGGATGGAGCGCAGCAGGTGCGGAGAAGAAAAAACTTTGGTAGTTCAGAGGTGGAGGTACTGCACGCATTCATCTGATTGAATAAAAATTCCTGTGGAGTCTGAGGGTTGGTCAGTGGTGTCAACAACCAGGGAGCCAGGGCATATCCTTGATCCCCTAATAAAATCAATCAAGATAAAATCAAATAAAAAGACAGTTTTGAGAGAAATTATAATATAAAAGATACTTACCAATGAGCCATGCATCACCAGTTGCTCCTTGTTCTAGGTGTGTTCCCATGGAGCTGTCGTGTGCTCCTCCTGGGAACCTGGAAACCACGTTTAGTAAGTGGTTGTTGGCGTCGCAGATAAGTTGTACGTTTATGGAATGGTACTGCTTGCGGTTGATATATGTGAAGGGGTCTGGAGATGGTGCCTTGATGCATACATGGGTGCAGTCTATTGCACCAATGGTGTTTGGGAGGCCAGCGATGTTATGGAATCCTCTTTTGACTGTGACCTGATATTCTGGTGTATACGGAAACTTTATATATTGTGTTGATTTATTTCATCCAAGACACGAGGGAGAGCGCGGCTAATTGATGGCTGTGATATGCCCACCCTGTCTCCCAGCTCTCGTTGAAATGTCCCTGTAGCCAAAAAGCCTAGGACCGACAGTACCTGCACATGCGGGGGGACAGGGTTGGACCGAAGTGTGTGGCTCCGAAGTGCTGGCTCCAACTGGTTGCATAGATCTATCAAGACCGGTCGTGGGAGCCTGAAGCGTCCAAAGAAGAATTCATCACTCTCTAGATCTATATGATCACGAAACATCCGTTCTCTCCTTAGGGCCCCATCAGCAATATCTTGCAGCAGCAATAAATATGCCATTTTTTGCGGGCCTTGCATGGAGAAGTGCCACATATAAATAGGGTGGGGGGTTACTTGATGGCATGGTTTCCAATTTGGTTGATTATTGTTAAGTCATTGGCACATTTATGTAATTTTAAAATTCTCTGTAAATCACCAAAAATAGGAATTAATTAAATAAATGACAAAATTATTGTAATATTGAATTTTATTGAACTGCACAAGAGAAGAAAACACAACCATGCACTGAAATGTGCTTAAGAGTACGTCTGAGTGTTTGTAGGATTTGTTCTTACCTACGCATAAATCCAGGATGAGAAGAAAATCATGAATGCCACAATCTTCGTAAAATATTCGTAAGTGGGACTTAAGAACAAATTTGTTCGTGAATGAGACCAAATGTTCTTTATGGCGACTTCACCTAAAACCAACGAGTGATCAGTAAAACCAACTGGCATATTACACCCCCTAAAAACACTAAAGTGATGTCTAAAACAATAAAATCGGTCAAGTCTGGCCAAGGAGATCCTACCATCACCCAGGCAGGACCAAGTGTATTGCCTGCTTTCTGTGTGCATCCTCCTCCACACATCCACCAGACCATGAGAATAGGTCAGCTGTCTCAGACTATGTTGCGAGGCTCTGCATGGCCGCGGTCTAGCAACGACTCGGTGCAAAAATTCCCACCCAGAAATAAAAAAACTTCTTCCCCACAACCATTCAAGACAGTGCTGACTTTTTCTAAAAAGCTCTTCCTCTCTGTACTGTTGGTGGGAGCATAAATATTAATAAAAACCAAGGAGTGGTTCTGGAGGCACGCCTTCACCACCAGACACCTTCCCCTCACCACATGCTCCACCTCCAGGGATGATGGCGTGAAGCCCCTAGAAAAAAGGAGGCCCACTCCATCACTGAGGATGGTGTTGTGGCTTAGCAATGCCTGCCCTTCTCACTCCTCCCAGTCTGCTTCGTTGCCTCTGTCACTGCAGGAACATGACATCAACGCATTTTCTTTGTGCTGTGTCAAACACAATCAATCAATCTTTATTTATATAGCATCTTTTACAATCAAAATTGTTTCTAGGCGCTTTACAGAATCCCAGGGCCTAACCCCAAACAAGCAACAGTGGCAAGGAAAAACTCCCCTTTTAACAGGAAGAAACCTTGAGCAGGAACAGGCTCATGTAAGGGGACCCTCCTGCTGATGGCCAGCTGGGTAGAGAGAGAGGAGAAGGGGGGAGGACAGGTAGAGGATAGAATAGGTAGAGGAGAGGTAGAGGAGAGAATAGGCATAGATCATAGAGAGTACATTACAGAAATACATTATATTAAGTAAGGTAAGCTGCAAGTGGAGTGGGTCAGCGGGGTCGGAGGTCAGTATGCAGCTCTGAAGGCGGCGATACCTATAGAACACTAGTGCCCATTTTCTTGCATCCCTGACCCTGTTCACATTCAACGTTCCAACTATGAACGTATTTATGGCGAGGGCAAAGTTAAAATCCAAGACAGTAAAATAAATACAAGGAAGCATAATGAGCATTTTTTTCAATTGTGCTGTTTCCTCGCCTTGCCCGTGTGCTTCTTCAGCCTAAACATTTCAGGGTCGGTGAGATCCGATGTTGCCTTATGTCTAATCAAATGACTCGCTGACTGGATAAAAAGGAGCCTGTCAGGGAAATATTTTCCCAGATCAAGGCCCGTCATGCCCTTGGTCTGTGTAAGAAAATTTGCTTTGAGGGTACAAGTTGTTTTCCTGCCCATCTGGCATAGTGCCAGACAATTCACTGCAATCAGACATGTATTCGCAGTCGCTGGTGTCTGTGCCAGCGGCTGCATCCTCCAGCCTTCCAGTTTTACTGTCGCCCTTGTCTTTCATTGCACTTTTGAGCCTGCTCCACCACTTTGCGGTAACAATTCACCACCCGGACACACCACTGCTCCCTCCCCTGTGCCCACTCCTCCCTCACCCAGCTCGCCAGCCGCTATCTCTGGCACCCCAAGCTCACCTCTCACCTGACTCACTCCACCGAGCTTGCAAAAAGGGTGTAGTCAAAGTCGGCCGCACGCGGTCGGCCGCCCCACAAAGTTAAACAGGCACTCGCTAAACTAAAATAAAACCACTTAATAACACACAATAAATCAAACAATATTGCCCACCATTCACACATGCACAAGAATTGAAAAAAAGCACTTTCGCACAATTTCTTGCTCGCTCGCTCTCTTCCGCTCAGACTCCTACCACCAGAAGCGAAAGAAAAACTTTTAAAATGTACTTTTTTTTTCTTTTTTTTTTTACAGTGCTCTGTTTGTTACAGTCGGTTGTGCCAGGACCCGAAAGCAGGCAGAGCCCAGTTGCGGATGGTTTCCGAGAAAAGTCTTTATTGAAGGTTACAAGAGTTGTTTAAATCAAGAGGCGTAGAGACCTCGACAAAGTTCAAAAACTAGTCCACGAAGAACAACTCACAACAATAATCCAGAAACGAGAAGTCAGGGTTTCGCTAGGGATCAAAACATGCCAACGCTGGCAAATGGGAGTTCAGTCCATAAATAGGCAGCTGGATTGCCGATAGGCTGAAGGTGCATCAGCTCGCGGTACCAGCTGCGTCTGGAGCATGGCTACACCACGCCCCCTGCAGTGAGAAACCCGCAACGGAGCTACCCAACATTACCCCTCCCTCAACAGGCGCCTCCTGGCACCCTACCAGGCTTATCCATGTGGGCGCGGTAGAAGTCATGGAGGAGGCTGTTGTCCAGGATGAACCGGCAAGGAACCCACGATCGCTCCTCCAGACCACACCCCTCCCAGTCGACCAGGAACTGGAAGCCACGACCTCGTCGGCGGACGTCCAAAATTCTCCCGACCATATAGGCAGGACCTCCATCGACAATGTGGGGAGGGGGAGGAGGATCGGATGAAGGAACCAGGTCCGACTCCTTGGAAACATGGAAGGTGGAGTGTATCTTAAACACTGGAGGAAGCTTCAGGCGGACGGCTGCGGGGTTTACCATCTGCTCCACCTCAAAGGGACCTACAAAGCGAGGAACCAACTTCCGGGACTTGACCTGGAGTGGGAGGTCCTTGGTGGAGAACCAGACCTTCTGACCTGGTTGATAGGAGGGAGCTGGCGTCCGGTGTCCTCGCCTCGATGATTGGCCTGAACGACGAGAGGTCCGCAGGAGTGTTGTGCAGACCTGCCTCCACACCCTCCTACAATGGCGCATGTTGGCCTGCACCGAAGGTACTGCAACTTTGTCCTCCTGGACCTCAAATAATGGAGGCTGGTAGCCCAGGGAAGCCATGAAGGGGGAAAGACCAGTGGATGCAGAGACCAAGGAATTGTTGGCGTACTCCACCCACGGCAGGTAGGTGTTCCAGGAGAATGGGTTTTGAGCCGTCGCACACCTTGGGGCTTCCTCCAGGCTCTGGTTTGTTCTCTCCGCCTGCCAGTTGGCCTGTGGGTGGTACCCCGACATAAGGCTGATCGAAGCTCCCAGCGCTGAACAGAAAGCCCTCCAGACTTGCAAGCAAAACTGTGGGCCACGATCGGACACAATGTCTTTAGGAAACCGGTGGAGACGGAAAACATGCTGGACCAGGAGCTCTCCAGTCTCTGCTGCTGACGGGAGCTTGGATAGGGGAATGAGGTGGGCCGACTTGGAGAAACGATCGACCACAGTGAGAATGACTGACTGTGAAGTCCACTGCGATATGCGACCACAGCCGCTGAGGAATTCCCAGGGGCTGGAGGAGTCCTACCGGCGGCTGATGGGATGCTTTCCCCCTAGCACACACGGGGCAGGCAGCTATGTATTCCTTGGTGTCCCGGGCCATGGAGGGCCACCAGACACGCTGCTGGAGGAACTGTAATGAGCGGTTGACTCCTGGGTGGCAGGTCAATCTCGAAGTGTGGGCCCAGTGCAGCACCTCCGAACGCATTGCCTCCGGGACGAACAGCCAGTTTGGAGGGCCTCCACCCGGATCCGGGACTAATTGCTGGGCCTCGCAGACTCTCTCCTCCACCTGCCAGAATGCGGCCCCCGGGATGCAGGTGAGGGGTAATATGGGGTCTGGGTCTGTCTGACAGGGCATTGAGCTTCAGGTTACCCGAGCCCGGACGGTAAGTCAGCGTGAACCGAAATCTCCCTAGGAACAGAGCCCACCGAGCCTGCCGGGAGTTGAGCCTCTTGGCGTTCCGGAGGTATGTGAGGTCCGTACAATAAACAGTTGAGTGGCGCCCTCCAGCCAGTGCCTCCACTCCTGGAGCGCCAGGACCACGGCCAGGAGCTCCTTGTTTCCCACGTCGTAATTCCGCTCAGCGGGTGAAAGCCCGTGACTGAAAAAGGTACACGGATGGAGCTTCTGGTCCTCTTCGCTCCTTTGTGACAGGACGGCCCCAACTCCCACATCTGAAGCATCAACCTCCACCACGAACTCCCGACTGGGGTTGGGGTGAGTGAGGATGCGCAACGATGAGAACAAGCCTTTCAGCCTGTTGAACGCGGCTTTGGCTTCGGATGGCCAGCGAAAGCTTAGTAAGGTGGAAGTGAGTCTGGTGAGCGGAGCAGCCACTTTGCTGTAGTTTCAGATGAAGTGACGGTAGAAGTTAGCAAAGCCCAGGAACTGTTGCAACTGCCTATGAGAGGAAGGAGCGGGCGACTCCATAACCACCCTCACCTTGGCCAGGTCTGGTAAAAGCTGTCCCCGCGCCACCACAAATCCCAGGAAGGAGATGGAGGAGGTGTGGAACTCGCATTTCGCGGCCTTAACGAAAAGCCGGTTCTCCAGGAGCCGTTGGAGAATGAGCCGGACATGCTGGACGTGCTCCTTCTCAGACTCGAAAAAGATAAATATATGGCCAGGCAGACAAAAATGAACTTATTCAGCATATCCCGGAGCACGTCATTGATAAGCGCCTGAAACATGACGGGGGCGCTGATGAGTCCGAAAGGCATTACGAGGTATTTGAAATGACCCAACGAGGCGTTGAAAGCCGTCTTCCACTCCTCCCCCTCTCGAATCCGCACTAGGTGGTATGCGCTGCGAAGATCCAGTTTGGAAAAAACCTGGGCCCGGTGGAGAGGGGCAGTGGATACTTGTTCTTAATTGTAATCTCATTCAAGGACTGATAGTCAATGCAGGGGCGTAGAGTTCCATCTTTCTTTTGTACAAAGAAGAATCCGGCCCCAACTGGAGAGGAGGAGAGCCGAATCAGGCCAAACGCTAGGGACTCCCCAATATAGTTTTCCATCACCTCTCGTTCCGCCCTGGAGAGGTTGTATAGTCAGCTTGACGGTAAAGTGGCACAGGAGAGGAGGTCGATGGCACAGTCATTCGGGTGATGGGGTGGAAGGGAGAGTGCACGATGCTTGCAGAAAACCTCGCCTAGGTCATGGTACTCCTTCGGGACCAGGGACACATCTGGGATCTCCGGGACAGGTGTCGAGGCTCCTGACGAGGAGGTGACTGTCCAACGAAGACAGTTCGTGTGGCAGTTCACACTCCAGCTAACCGGTAGACCGGTTGAACTGAGGGCTAGGGCTAGCCACGGAGACCCGAGGACTCCTGGGGATAAGGAGGACCGGATGAGGAAGAAACGGATTTGTTCTCGATGATTCCCTGAGATGACGAGGGTGATCGCCTCGGTCCAGTGGGTTATTCTGGCCAGGACCTCCCCGTCGAGACTCAGAATGGTCTTCGGTTTGGGCAGCGTCTCGATGGGAAGGCGGGCCTGCTGGGCCAGGTCCTGGCTAATGAAGTTGCCATCCGCACCCAAATCCACCAGGAAAACCATTCACACCGTCTCCTGCCCCCAAAGGAGCGTGTCAGACAGGGTTGGACAGGCCGGGAGTGAACAGGATGAAGCGCCGCTCACCAACATTATCACGGTGTTGACAAGCTTAATCTTTTGGCCGCAACCGGGTAGTCGGTAAAGAGATAGCCTGCGTGGCCACAATAAATGCAAAACCCAGCTGAGCACCGGCGCTTACATTCTGACTGGGTTAGACGTGTTCGGCCCAACTGCATTGGTTCACTGGTAGAAGCTTCAGAGGCTGACGAGTCCACGGGGGGCTTCCCTCAAGCTCTCCCTGAAGCTCTCATAGTCCGCTCGCTCATCCTCTGCCGGCGTCTTTCCCGAAGTCGACTGTCGCGGCTGCAACCCGCTTAGCCAACCTGTACCGGTCAGCTGCTTCCGGAGACCCACAGACCAGCCATGACCTGTAGGCCTCTTTCTTCAGCCTGACGGCCTCTTTCTACCGCCACGACCAGCACCAGCGGCCTTGCAGCCACAGCTCGCGACAGCCACCTCGACAATGGCGGAGCGGAACATGGCCCATTCAGACTCAATGTCCCCTACCGCCCTCGGAGCATGATCCAAGCTCTGTCGGAGGTGGGAGTTGAAGACCAGCCTGACGGGTTCCTCCACCAAGCGTTCCCAACAGACCCTCACTAAGCGTTTGGGCCTGCCAGGTCCACGCGGTGGCTCCCCCTCCCCCACCTGATCCAACTCACCACCAGGTAGTGATCAGTTGACAGCTCTGCTCCTCTCTTCACCCGAGTGTCCAAAACATATGGCCGCAGATCAGCTGACACGACTATAAAGTCAATCATTGACCTACGGCCCAGGCTGTCATGATGCCAAGAGCACCGATGAACAACCTTATGTTCGAACATAGTGTTAGGTATGGCCAAACTGCGACTAGCACAGAAGTCCAATAACTGAACACCACTCTGGTTCTGATCGGGCAGACCGTTCCTCCCAATCACGCCTTTCCAGGTCACGCTGTCGTTGCCCACCTGAGCGTTGAAGTCTCCCAGCAGCACGATGGAGTCGCCAGTTGGGACACTGTCCGTCCTAGATCCTCCAAAAAGGGCGGGTACTCTGAACTATTGTTTGGTGCATACGCACAAACAACCGTCAGAACCCGTTCCCCGACCCGAAGGCGCAGGGAAGCAACCCTTTCACTCGACCGCGAGAACCCCAACGTCGAACTAGAGAGTCTGGGGGCAAGCAAAAAGCACACCCCCGCTCTCCGTCTCTCACCCTGAGCAACTCCAGCGTAGAAGAGTGTCCAACCCCCCTCAAGGACTTGGGTTCCTGAGCCGACGCTATGTGTGGAGGTGAGGCCAACCATATCTAGTCGGTAACGCTCAATCTTCCCCACAAGCCCCAGCTCTTTCCCCGCCAGTGAGGTGACGTTCCATGTTCCAAAAGCCAATTTCCATAAACGAGGATCGGACCACCAAGGCGGGTGCCTTGGTCTGCCGCCCAATCCACACTGCACCGGACCCTTCATGCTCCTCCTGTGGGTGGTGGGTCCACTGGAGACGGGAGTGTCCACATAGCTAGTTCGGGCTGGGCCCGGTCGGCCCCCATGGATGTAGGCCCGGCCACCAGTCGCTCGCCATCGAGCCCCAGCCCCAGGCCTGGCTCCAGGGTGGGGCCCCGGTAACCCCCTGGGCCGGGTACCCTTTTAGTTGTTTCATGATGGGTCTTGACTGTGTTTGTGTTGTGCGTAAGTGTAATATTACCAGTGTTACCCTGCGCGGGCTCACTGTCCACGTCGTGCGCGCGTGGCGCTGCGCTGACGGGCGGGTCAGCTGGCCGACGAGCCTCCGCGCCATTCGGGCACGACCGGATCACATGGCCCGCCTCCCCACAACCAAAACATTTCAGGGAATCAGTAATGACAAAGACGGTGTAATCAAACTCGTCCACCCTGAAGCGAAGAGCCATGTCGAGCTCTTCCTTATTGTTATTAAGGATCATCGACACCTGCCGTCTAAATGACACGACATGTCTCAGCAGCGGGGACTTGAAGCCGAGAGGAATTAACCTCATCGGGGACAATATGTATCCGTGTCTGCTGAGCTCCCGCAGCAACATGTCGTTCAAGGGGAAACACCGGTGTCAATTCACCATTAACGGCCACCCCAGCCACCACCAGCTCATCGGCCTTATCAATACTGTCAACGAACACCACCACCGCGTTGTTCATTCTGGAGGCGGACTTCACGCTTCCGTGCCCCACAATCTCCCCCACAGCCAGAACGCACTCCTCCACGGACACACTGGCCGGTGGAGAGAATTTCACGGCGTGTCTGCGGGTGAGTTTCTCCAACCCGGTGACTCCCGACGCCACCTCCATGGCCGGCATGGCGACCGTGGCCACCAAACAATTCCACCAAAGACAGTGAATAAACGATCGAAATTACAGAAGAGTGCTCCCCAATGTGATTAAACACCACACAGTGTGATAATAAAGATTAGAATATAGAAAATGTTTGGGAAAAATCACTTATATTTATCACTCACTCCCGGAGCTGACACACTCACCACGCTCAGAGAGAGAAAGACCGTAACACCATATTTCACAAAATCGGCTGAGGTCATTCATCATTTTATAAAAACCAAACTCCAACCTCAGCCTACACCGGATGTTACTACGCCACACTGAGGTGGCCTCACAATCTCCGTTTTTCTCAATTTTGTTTTTCCTGGAGATGTAGATTGCCATCTTGGCTTCTCCACAAATAAAATTAAGTAGCTGCCACTTGTTCTGAGCAGTTTTTTTGTACCCTGCTCCATAGATAAAACCTCTGACAGAAAATGTTTCGTTAAAACCATTAAAAACACCTTTTACAACATTAAAAAGTTGTTCACACTCGCTGTACGCATGAAACACAGTCTCTCGCCCTGAGCAGAATGGGCACTGGTCCAACACAGCAGGGTCCAATCTAGAGAGGTAGACATTCAGTGCGACAGCTCCGTGTAGGATCCTCCATTGGAGGTCCCCAGTCCTCTTTATGATAGGGGGTTTATATAGGACCCTCCATTGTGGATTCTGTTCCCCCAGCCTGTCTGTCCACACAGAGGCCGCTCTGTTGAGTAGCCCCTGTCCGTTAATTGTCTTTACAATGTTCACATAGACAGTCTTGTTGTCAGTTCCATGGAGGCCCAGTTTGTTCTTGCAGAGGGCTTTCAGGAGAGGCCCGATGAACTCCTCGCATCCAGGGCTCAGCTGGAAGTCAGTGACGATGTCCGTGGGGTCCGGCTCAGCTCTCCCTCCGCCGAACCACAGGAGAAGACATCTCTCTCTCACAGAGAGCCTCCTCCTCCACAGCTCCAGGGTCCTCTCCACCAGCCGTAACGAACGTAGTCTCAGCACAGTGCTCAGGGTCCGGACAGCAGGCAGTGCCGGACCGGCTGCCTCCACCAGCTGCTTCAGTGTGACAGTCCTGGAGCCACACAGCGCCCCCATCAGCCCGGGCATGGCGCTGCTGCAGACATCCAGTCTGCCACCGTGAACTAGGGGCTCCTTCAACAGCCAGTGCAGAGAGCTGGACTCCTGGATCTTCTTCCATTTAAAAAGAGCACATGATTTAAAAACACTCTGATAAAAAGCTGGCAGACCCCTTAAATTTAAACTTTTGAAATCAGTTAAAAACAGAGCAGCATCCAGTCCCACATTGCTCACACGTCTGAGTAAGCAGCTGGCCACATCCCTCCACACTAAGTCAGGAGGTCCCCCTGTACACGTGCTCCACCTATGTTCCCTACCTCTACACACACTCCTCCTGTCTCACCCTCCTGTACACTCAATTCACCTGCCTCGTCCCCCTGTACAGAAGCTCCACCTGTGTCACCTACCTCCTCACACGCTCCTCCTGTCTTTCCCTCCTGTACACACACATTAGTCTCACCGTCCTGTACCCTCACTTTACCTTTCTCACCCACCTGTTTACCCTCACCTTCCGTCACTACCCACCGGGGCCGTCGCCCCATCATCCCCCGGACCCTCGGCTCCGGCGACTGGTCGCTCACTAGCAGTTCCGGGCTCCACCGCCATGCGGGGCTCCACCGCCGTGCGGGGCTGCGCAGCAGCGGCCCCAGGCCGCTCCCCTGAGCCCAACGCAGCCGATTTGGCTGCGTTTGGACACATTTTAATCAAATGCCCTGCTTCGCCACAGCCAAAACATTTCATATGCACCAACGAGGCGAAAAGAACATAACTGAAATAATCCACCCGGACTTTGAAACACACATCCAGATCTTCATCGCGGTTGTTAAGAATCATATAGACCTGCCGACGATGAGACACTATGTGTTTTAGTAAGGGAGATTTACATCCAGACATGACCTTTTTCATCGGAGAAAGAATCTTGCCATGTCTGGACAACTCCCGACACAGAAACTCGTCCGTAATTAACGGGGGCACGTTCGACAGGGTAACCTTGGTGGCCGACTGGCTCAGAGGCAGCACCACCTCGATCCTTCCGCCAACACTGATACCAGCCTACACCAGCCGGTTCACCTGTTCCACCTTCTCTACAAACACCACCACGGCCCCGTTCATCTGGGCGGCCGACTTCACAGACCCATGTCCGATAACCTCCCCCACAGCCAGGGCCACCTGCTCCACGGTGTACAGAGACCTGGCCCCCACCTTAACACCATGTCTCCGCGTTAACCAGGAGAGATCCCCACTACCACCACCAAGCACCATGGCGTCAGACGCCAACCAGCCAGACAAACGCTGGCTGGTTAAACGCCAAAGCCAATGTTCCCTCTAATTCTTCATATGTCTGGGCATACAGACAACCTCCCTGAGCACACTGAGGACCACAGTGAGCAACATCAGAAGTGCTCGCAGTATCACACCTGGGATCATAGAAAGTTTCATGGCTCATTAAAAGAATCAAATTAGAACTGCAGTTTCCATTAGTTTACTTTTAATATAACTCATTTGGCCCACTTAAAATGAAAAAGACAAAACTCATTGATTGAAGATTTGTGTGACAGCTTGTTCTGTTACTCCCGGTCGTTTGTGCTCTCCCGCAATAATGTCGCATCCCATCTTGAGTCTTCATATAATTCCAAAGCATTCAAATGACTTTTTTGCTGAATGTGCAGTGAGTCTCTCATGTTCATCGCACACTTGAAATATAGACTCTCACCTGGAACAGAAACAGGCACTGGTGTGACATACAGTGATCCATCCTAGAGATGGAAACAGTGGTGGCTCGTCATGCAGGCTCCAGCGGTGGGTGGGGGGGGGGGGGCTCCGTCCCTTCCCAGCCGGACAGCCTACAAGTTGGTGCTCTTGCTGGACAGTTCTCTGAGCTGTTTCCTCGTTTTGCCCATGTGCTTAAGGATAGGATAAAAGACTTTATTGATCCCACATCGGGGAAATTGCACGTTACAGCGGAGACTCTTATGTTATTTAAGTTGCTATGTACATTGTACAGTATATACAGAAATTTATGTACAGGAGGAGTGTTGGACAGTGTGAAGACAAAAAAATAAGTTGCAAATGAGACGTGCAAATAAGACATACCAGAGGTAGGATGATTAGTTAGTGCATATTTGCCAACCCTGGGTTATTGGTGCTACAATTAAGTGTTGTGCATGTTGAACAATCTGATGGCAGTTGGGATGAATGACCTGCGGTAACGTTCCCTTTTACACTGTGGATGTAACAGTCTGCTGCTGAAGGAGCTGCCCCCACAGTCTCGTATGGGGGGTGAGAGGGGGTGTCCATAATTGATGTCAGCTTGGCCAACATCCTCCTCTCACCCACCTCCTCAATGGAGTCCAGAGAGCAGTCCAGGACTGAGCCAGCCCGTCTGACCAGCTTGTTGAGTCTCTTCCTGTCCCTCTCTGAGCTTCCACAGCTCCAGCAGACCACAGCGTAGAAGATCACCGATGCCACCACAGAGTCATAAAAAGTCCTAAGCAGTGACCTGCACACTCCAAAGGACCTCAGTCTCCTCAACAGACAAAGACGACTTTGGCCCTTCTTGTACAGGGCATCTGTGTTATGAGTCCAGTCCAGTTTATTGTTGAGATGAACACCCAGGTATTTGTACTCCTCTACGATCTCAATGTCCAAACCCTGGATGTTCATGGGTGCAATGTGAGAAGCCTTCCTACTGAAGTCGATCACCACCTCCTTTGTCTTGCTGGCATTGATGCGCAGATGGTTCAGTTCACACCAGGCGACAAAGTTGGTGATGACCTCCCTGTATTCCAGTTCGTTCCCCTCAGACACACGTCTAACGATGGCTGTATCGTCGGAGAACCTCTGGAGGTGGCAGCTGTCCGAGTTGTGGCTGAAGTCCGATGTGTAGAGAGTGAAGAGGAAGGGAGAGAGAACTGTACCCTGCGGGCCCCCGTGCTGCAGGCTACCACGTCGGACTCACAGTCGCGGAGCCTCACGTACTGTAGTCTGTTGGTGAGGTAGTCGGTGGTCCAGGCAGCCAGGTGACAGTCGACTCCGGCTCCCTCCATCTTCCCTCTCAGCAATGATGGCTGGATTGTGTTGAAGGCACTGGAGAAACCACACATGATGTTTTCCACAGTAGTTGAACTCTCTCCAGACTGAAGCTCAGGTTGAAGATGTGCAGGAGTACTCCACAGAGCTGATCTGCACAGTCCTTGAGTAGTCTGGAGTTGATGCCATCAGGGCCAGTAGCTTCCTCAACTGAAAGATCTCCGGATCGATCAGGTCCGATGCAGCTCTGTGTTTTATCCAGTGGCTGGCCGATTGGATGAACAGGAGCTTGTCGGGGAAGTATATCCCCAAGTCAGGGCCCCTCATGCCTTTAGTCTGTGTGAGGAAACTCTTAATCATACTTATGGGTACAAATCATCCCTCTCACTGTCTACCACCGTGTTTGACAGTTCACTGCCATCAGACTTGTACTCCTGGTCACTGTCTGTGGCAGCGGCTGCATCCTCCAGCCGCCCGGCTTCTTTGTCTCCACTGTCCTTGGTGACGTTTTTTTGTTTTCTGCGCTGCTTTGCAGGAGTAGGCCTCCATTCAGACAACCCCCCACTGCCCTCACTTGTATCTGCACCTCCCTCGCCCAGCTTACCTGTGCTCACACCCACCTCACCTGTGCTCATTCCTCCCTCACCCAGCTCGCCAGCCACCATCCCTGGCACCCCACGCTCACCTGTCCCCTACCCCACTTCACCTACCGTTACACCCTGTTCACCTGTTTGACCCATGTCTCTCGTGTCTCCTGCCTCACCCAATTCACTTATTTCACTCATTCCATCACCAGTCTTCTCCAGTTCACCCAACCCGCACACCACTTCAATTTCCACCCCAGTTAAATCCCTTACCTCCCCCGCCTTGCCACTCTCGCCAGTCACCTCCGCCACCACCTCCATATTCTCCCTCTCTCCACTCACCTCAGTCACACGCACACACTCACTCCCTTTTCCCTCCGCCTTCGACTCCATTTGCACCCCGTCCGAAACAGCGGGGGCCCCCTCCGCACTGCACTACCAACGCCTTGCCGCCGGGAATGGGCCGGGGGTGCCGTGGGGTCGGGCGCAGCATCCAGGACTCGGCGGCTCGGACAAGCCCTGGCCATATGTCCCTCTTCGCCACAGTTGAAACATTTAAGGGCAGAGGAGGTTGCAAAAAGAACGTAATCAAAGTCGTCCACGCGGACGACAAAACGATAATTGTACTCCTCTGCCCTGTTGTTTCAGATAATGTGGACCTGTCTACAGTGAGACACCATGTGTCTCAACAACCTACACCCAGACAAAAATTTCCTAATGGGGGACACCAATTTCCCATGTCCCATGTGTAATCCTCGCCACCGTCTGCGTCCGCGGAGTCACCTGAACAAACTGCCCCCCCACGGTGATCCCCGTCTCCACCAACCTGTTTGCCTGTCCCACCTTCTCCAGGAACAGCACCACCGCCCTGTTCATGCGAGCGGCGGATTTCACCGAGCTGTGGTCGATTTCCTGGCCCACGGCAAGAGCCACCTCCTCCACACTGAGTATGGAGCCCACTCCCACTTTCACCCCATCAAATCAAATCAAATCAATCAAATCACCCCATTCACCTCATGCCTCCTGCTCAACCCGGTTAAGCCAGGTTGTAGTCGAAAATTTCCAAGAATGCCATCCCGGGAATTTCACCTGAAGAGTTGACTTCCTTCTGTATTTTAACAGAAAAGACACATAGGTATGTTATAAAAATGATGTGGTTTCATTGAGAAACATAAATGTAACCTTTTATTAAACAATTCATCTAAATTTTCCAATGATGCACTTCATATAATCCGGATTTGACGAACAAATCAGCTGAAGGGGCAGAAGACCTTCAGCATGGAAGACTTACCAGCAGAAATGAGGCAGTAATGATGGGGAGGAGACAAAACGTCACCCTGGTCATACAAGAACATCCACACAGCACTGACTCCTTGAGCAGGACCAGGCTCATGTAGGGGGACCCTCCTGCTGATGGCTGGCTGGGTAGAGAGAGGACAGGTAGAGGAGAGAATATGATCACCTGAAAGACCTCTGTCACCCTGCTGGGTCATGACTTCCTCTCCTCTCCTCTCCCAGTAGATCATGCATGATGTTATTTCTTGTGTAGTTTCTCTGCTTCTCCATCCCCCTCTGTATCCATCTACAGGTATTGCTGCCTTTATAGCTGTATGCTGACCTGCTGACCTCTGACCCTGCTGACACACTCTACTCTTATACCAGCAGCTTGTATTATTAATGTATTTCTATGATCTCTGCCTATTCTCTCCTCTACCTGTCCTCCCCCTTCTTCTCTCTCTCTACCCAGCCAGTCATCAGCAGGATGGTCCCCCGCAGTTTCGCGCCACATCTGCAGTGTTCCGGTGTAGAGAGAAGCAGAGACCCCAACAACAATGTCTTCCCCAGCATCAACTCCCAGGTGCAAACGTGGACGGAACACAAATCCCAGCACCCCCAACAGTGAGGGGCCCACATCTCCCCCATCGCAGAGGAGGAGAGGCCAGGACTCCTCCGCCGGGGACCTGATGCCGATGCCCGTCTCCCCAACCACCAACCTGCTCAGCCCAGCAGCTCCTCAGTACACGTCCCTGTTCTCCAGCCCACGTCCAAGTTATTTAGGAAATCCTAATGAAGTGGACATGAGCTCGCCTCTTATGTATGGGACCCTGAGCTCGAGGGTGGAAGGGACCCCTCGCAGCGGTGTCCCCGGCCAGGCAGCGTCCCGATCTGGGGTCAGTCCGGAAGGCGCCGCAAGTTGATCTCCATTCGGAACCGCCAAGTAGTGATGGGACGAGCGACACTGGTGCGTCAACACTGTGCCGAGAGCTCAAGAGTGAAACCCCGTATCGGTGCGTGTATTGCTTTAAGAAAGAATCACGTGACCGATACAGGAATTGTATCGTTTGGATGTGCCGCGTCAAAGTGTGTTTATAAGGAAACAAACTGTATCGACATGTCGTGGGTTTGTTGGATGGAGTTTTGCAGTTGCGTGATTATGGATCGTTCTAAGAAGTTTTCCCCAGTGTGGAATAATTTTGATCTTGTGACTCCAAACAAGGGAAATCTTTTTCTCCTTTGAGCATTGTTTACTGTTATATACAATTTTTAACGGTGGCGCATTGCACTCACTTTATCAAGTGAATGACCTGTGATACATATGATAGTCAGTTAAAAAGCCTTACAGTTGCTTTATTCATTTTATAGGGTGTCTATTTTTTTAACAAGTGAATGCAATGCGCCACCTTAGTTTTTACTCTGTTCTGGTAAGAGGTTTGAATTGTTTGTAACTTTTTATGTTATTGTAGGTGAAGTGTCGGCTCTGCCACACAGAGCTATCTTACATCAATAAGAGCACTTCATCAATGCTGAGGCATTATAGAGCTCGGCATGGCAATGAAGAATTGGCAGATACTCGTGACAGAACCAGAAAACATATCCACATCTGCATCAACTTGCACTTAAAACTCTCTGCTCACCATCGTCATCTGCACCGTGTGAAAGAGTATTTTCTAAGGCTGGGGAGCTGGTGTTTAAGAGGAGAAATCGCTTTGGAGCAAAGACACTCCAAAAACTTTTGTTTCTCAATAAAAATTCATAAACTAATCACTTTTTTGTATTATTTCATATGATTTAGCAGTTAACAAAAAATGTGTGTACATAAGTAAAAAATTGTAACTCTGAATTGTAACTCAAATTTGCTATATTTTACATACCAACTCAGTTTAGCAAACAAGGAATTCCTTTACCTGCAACCATTTTATAACTACTGCAGGGGTCACTATCGGGTGACCAACACAGTATCAATACAGTGCTGACACAGTTTGTGTAGTGTGTCAATACACTCCTTGAGGTATCATCGTCCCATCACTACCGCCAAACGCTGATGGCGCTGTTGCCAGCGAGTCCAATGCAGGACAGCGACTGGTGATCTGGGGGGCCGACGTCAATGTCGAGACCTAAGGAGAAGTTTCAGAGATTCCTGCAGAGGTTCATCGATCCGACCTCCAGCGAAGACGAGAATGCCAGCCTGGACCTGAATGAGCCTCTGTACATGCAGAAGCTGGAAGAGATCAGTGTCGTCGCCGATCCTGTGCTGAACGTCAACTGTCTGCACGTGCAGTCCTTCGACGCGGAGCTCTACAGGCAGCTATATGAGCCTGGTCCTGCTCAAGGTTTCTTCCTCTTAAAGGGGAGTTTTTCCCTGTCACTGTTGCTTGTTGGGCTTGTCAGGCCCTGGGTTTCTGTAAAGCGCCTAGAAACAATTTTGATGCTATATAAATAAAGATTTATTGAATGATTGCTTGATAATGCTTGATGTGTTTCTGTGCTCTGTGCCTCTCCTCTCCTCTCCTCTCCTCTCCTCTCCTCTCCTCTCCATTCTATCCTCTACCTGTCCTCTCCTCTCCCCTCCCCTCCTCTCTTCTCCCCCTCCCCCCCCCTCTCCTTCTCTCCTCTCCCTTCCCTCTCCCTCTCCCTCTCCTCTCTCTTTATCCAGCCGGCCATCAGCAGGAGGGTCCCCCTACATGAGCCTGGTTTCTCAAGGTTTCTTCCTGTTAAGGGGGAGTTTTTCCTTGCCACTGTTGCTTGTCTGGGGTCAGGCCCTGGGATTCTGGAAAGCGCCTTGAAACAATTTTGATTGTATAAGACGTTATATAAATAAAGATTGATTTGATTTGATAATAACTGGAACTACAGAACAGTGACAATCAGATCTTTCAAAGACAAAGTTTTTAAGTCTAAAAATGTGGATGGATGTTTAACCTCTACATTTGGAGCTGACTAGTCAAAACAACTTGCAGTGTTGCAGAGTGCAGCATATAGAATTGGTAGATATTATTTACCTTGATGATAGAAACAAACATGTCATTTGAATGATTTATTTGTCATCTGCATAGCTTACTTTCACTTAATTATGTGCTGGTTCGAACTGCCCAATTTACCTGCCAACAGTTAAATAAGGGCACTACCCGGGGTGACGAGAGAATACAATATGTAAGAGACAAAAAAAAAATGGCTTGAACACACAACTTCATGTGATGATGGTAAATGTTCAAAGATCTACATTATCCCTATGTCCTGTCACTGACACTCCGATTCAAAGTCAGACTAATGCAGGGGACATTGTCCCTCTTTTGACCTAAATGTACTCATAATAAATGGAATCTCTGTGGCCTTTTGATGAGTCAGAAGTTATTTAGCTCCAAATATTAGCAGAAAAGAAAGAATCTTTGTATTACTTTGTATTACTTCATATCAAATAGTTGTAAGATCATAAGTTTAATTAACATATTAACATATTACTTTGTATTACTTCATATCAAATAGTTGTAAGATCATAAGTTTAATTAACAGCCGCATGCATTTTCTTTATGAACACACAGTTGACTCTTTGATCTCTATCTGATATTTTCCTCTTGTGCACACAGTATGCAGTTTGCAGAGGTGGATGTTAATTTGATTTTGGCAGTTAATCCTGTGCCTGTACATACGCCAAGCTCTATTTTCTTTTATTGCAAATTCTGCAGTTTAACTCATACTGGGACATAGAAACAAAATCTTAACTAAGTAATAACAAAAGACTTTTGATGTTTCTGTATGGAGAACTTTTTGCAGGACTTTTATGTTCAATACAACATAACAAAATGCAAATGACAGAGACTATAAATACAATATAAGGCAATAAAAAGATAAATATAAAAATAAAGCAAAAGCAAAAGCATGACTACATACTACTTGGATCCACTAGAGTGGGAGGAACCTATAAAGACAAGCGGGTGTGGTTGCGAGTGAGACAGAGAGACAGATCGAGAGCAGCCGTTCAAAGTACTTTTTAGCTTTGAAGAGGCTACATGAGCTCTAATTTTTAGACAGTTTTTCAGACATTTTTTGACTTTTGCTTGGATTTTTAAGGGTGCTGGCTTGAGCACCCTCTTTTTTAGGCACACACTCAACACACTTTTTTAGAAGTGTGTTGAGTTCAAATAGATGTATTTGTTCTGCCTGTACCAGGCAGTTAAACTCCAGTTTTAATGGACAGATAAAGACCCGATCTCCCGGTGACCTTGTTAACCTTCACATTAGGATGTCTGTGCTTGGAACAGCTGTAGCTTTTGCTATCATCATCAATTTAACAGATGCCAACAACACACTGTCACCTCGGTGGAAATTCACAGATGAAGGTAAGGAAGAGTTTCTGAGCAGCCGAATCATTTCAAATCTTTGACCGTATTATTTTCAACTTAAGCAGCTCAACCTGATGTAAAGTGGAGGATGTTTTACTCAGCGTATGTAAAGTCAGAATAAATACAGATTTGTAAAAGTACGCAGGTATCAAAACAAAATTATGAAGCTGATAATAGTTTCACAGACACTGATAAGTATGACTTAAATACTGTAAATACTGTAATTGCAAATCAAAAGATCCTTATTTACCAGGAACCTCAACCTGAATGACAGATCTTAAGCATATGGTCACCCGAGACAATAATTGTCCAATATTTTATCATAAACAACAGCTGACATTTCCTCCTGAACATTGTTCGAAAGGAACATAAATGATCTTATTCAAGTCCTTAAAACATCTTTGTGCTGCTGTGATGCAGTTAGCATCTGTTTCTGCAGAGAAGGTGCATCATACATGATGAATTCATGTTTTTATTTAGAATACATGTGAACTTACTGCATTCAAAAGGTGTTATTGTTTGTTGTTTTATTTATTTGCATGATGTCATATTTATGAGCTGCAGAATGTGTGAAGAACTGTGTTTCACACACTATTTATACTGCTTGTAGAGGCTGCAGTGAAAAGAATCTCTCTATCTCACGTACAAATACGAGGTGTTTTTGGAGACCAGCCGGACTCTGGTTTATTGGCTGCACAGGATAAGATGATTTCAGTCAACTTTCAAGGTCTTCCGCAGGTAGGAGAAGTTTCTGTGGCTTCAGCTCCTTCAGCTGTCAGTCTGAATGTTTTCTCTTTGCAGAAGGTCGACAGCCTGTTGTCGTGGGGGAAATGCTCTGATGTTAAAATTCAGACCAGTGTAAGCTCTCAGTTCCAAAGCATCTGACTTCAGGGGGCGATGGTGGGCTGCTTGATGGACTCAGATGTCTTATTCTGTGATTCAGGGCTTTAACATCACACTGGCCCACCAGACAGAGGAGAAGCACATCTTTGTTTGTGCGACCGTTGCCTCAGAAACTGCATGCTGCATCACCCAACCTTCTGAGGTGGAGTAAATTTGTTCTGGGTTGATGCTGACACCCCAAGTCAACCCTATTTCTGCCTTTTTAATTCGATGTCCAACATCGTCTTTGCGTCAGGCGGATCAACATTAGTGCGACCATGATTTAACTTCTTCACAGGGCTCATCAAATCTGACATGCATGTGCCCTCCCTCTCATAAAATGAGCAGCATCATAGCAAGTATCAGGAGATTTGTCCTACAACCAGGTGAACCATCTCTTGTTGTAGGTGAGTTTTGAATAAATTGCTTTTCAAAAAGACCCTCAATGCCTCAACATAAGAATGCAGGAATCTGGCAATCTGTAGTCCTGTAGTTAACTTATGTTATAAGATTTAGATGAGGAAGCAGTCAAATATGAGAGAGCCACTGTCAAGAGAATTGCAATGTCACAAACACACACAAAGGTTGGCATTGTTTAGTTCAGATTAGCATTATCATGGATGCTATTAACTTCTGGAATGTTGCTGCAGATTGGATCATTTTAAGGCGTTGACTGCACACTAACCTGCCTCGTCATTTGTTTATTTACTGTCCCGTCATGTGGTCATCTGGAGTTAACTACCCGCTACCATTCTGTTAAAATATTGTTGCAAAAGGGATTTTTTTTCTGTTTCTAAACTGCACCTGTCAGAGGATGTGAAATATGCTCTGCTGGTCATCCTAACCCTGATTATGATTATTCTGTCTCCACAGAAAAAAATGTAACTGCAGACCTCTATGTTACCTACTCTGGAGCTTATGAGAAGGTTGGCATCTACAAATTTGGGAAAAACAGAGTTTCCCCACCAAACAAGTACAAAGGTACTGCCACACCCTAAAAGAATGCATAATTTATCCAATTAAATATTTGCTGAGGATGTGGACACAAGTGCTTTGTGTTTGTGTGTCTTCAGAGCAGTATTATGTTGAGCTGGTTGTCAGCAGACGGGAAAATCAGCCCTCACAGGATAAAATTTTTGCCTTCTATAATGAAAAAAACAGACACCAAAGTGACATATGGATTCCATTTGTCTCTCAGGTTTGCCTGGTAAGAGCTACATAAATGAAATAATAAATAAAGCTTTTGCAATAGTGTTATTATATTTCTGCCCACTCTTGTTTGTTTTTACGTTATGCACAGGAGGCTTGTGAGTTTCATGTGGATCCTTGGGTTGTGTGTTGTTTCTAGGCAGATACTGGTGGCTCCAAGCAAATTCTCCAGTTCACCTGGACATCTCAGATGAACGCCCAGCTCTTCTGTGGAGATTCTGCCAGCAGGCACTTCTCTCAACTGGTAGATGTGGCTACAGTGTATGGCCAACGGTGGCAAGATACCACAGTTTACGCTCTATTCAGAAATGAATGGTAGGAGGCACTTATGATAAAGTAAAATGTTCGCTTTGACAAGCATGTCCCTCTGTAAATAGATACATTTTCAGCAGAAGGCTAAATGTAGACCTGATTAGCCTTTTATAGCTATGACTAAACATGAGTCAAGTTATACCACGATGGTGCAATTGTCAGGCGGTCAGAGAGTGACCCAAGTGACTGATGGCTCAGAGACAGGACACTGGTCGTGTGACTACATAGATTTGAAGAGACTGACTCAAATCTATGAGACCAACATGGTTGATGAACCTTAATCCCGTTTTTTAATCCCGTTTTAAGAGTGTCTCATAGAGAAGACTGTTTAAAGATAGATTACCTTTAAAAAAAATAAATATATATATATATATATATATATATATATATATATAGGTAATCTATCTTTAAACAGTCTTCTCTATGAGACACTCTTAAAATGGGATTAAAAAAACGGGATTAAGGGATTAAGGTTCATCAACCATATATATATATATATATATTTTTTTTTTTTCCCCTGTCCTTAATATATATATATATATATATATATATATATATATATATATAGACTGGTAATCTACTCAAAAGGTCTCATGATTGAACATTGTTTCAACTTCCTGTTTAAAGAACTTTTTTATTTTTAGAGGTCAGGTGAGTGGGTTTAACACTGCATGTGTCTCTTCCTGTTCCTCTCCTCTTCTCGGTTGTTCTGGTTCTCTTTCCTCATTTCGTTCTCTGCACAAATGTTGTTTTGTTTTGGTAACAACGTATGGAAACTTTATTGACATCAGGTTACTGATCCTTACACGTCCCTCCTCAGGAACATGAGTGCTGTATGCATCTATACCATAGAAGATATTGAACGTGTCTTCAGAACCTCACCATTTAAAGACAGTAAAATCAGCCGGTCCAGAGAGGTATGTGTCACCACAACATGCAGCATAGTTACAGACACAAAATAAGATACCATAAAGTCTGTTCGATTATTCAAATTCATCCCAGCATGAATTGTGACAGCATCCAAACTATCAGATTGTATATTTACTTTTAGCTTTGCCCTTCGCAACGTAATGTCCTCTCCTTGATTTTAACCTCGCTGGGTGTCTAAATTTGATATATTTTCTTCAACTTAATTTAAGCAGCATTGTTTACAATCAGAATGTTCTCCAGTCTAGGGTTAGGGTTAGACCCCCAAACAAGCAACAGTGACAGAAAGCACTGTCTTTAGTAGGGAGAAACCTGGAGCATGATCGG
Organism: Takifugu rubripes; assembly: GCF_901000725.2. Classification (NCBI taxonomy): domain Eukaryota; kingdom Metazoa; phylum Chordata; class Actinopteri; order Tetraodontiformes; family Tetraodontidae; genus Takifugu; species Takifugu rubripes. Next base: position 4,959,030 of record NC_042297.1, on the reverse strand, counting down.
TGTCACCTGGATCAACACACCTGTAAAAACATGAGTTAAACAGTAACTGAATTTGTCAGCAGGTCAGTGCACAATGACTGACTGACTGACAGACGGACAGACGGACAGACAGAGAGAGCGAGCTATTAAATGTGTTGTCTGTGTAGATTCTCAATCATCTAACTATGACCTAGATGTAAGAGTAAGATCTCTGCATCATCTGGACTTGTCGGCTGGACTTGACATTTCGCCTACTCTCCAGAAGGCTTCTGCAGTTCGAAACTCACTGAGGACAGAGCTTGAAAATATAGCCCTTGTGGACCAATGCTACTAATGACAATGATCTGGGTGGTCATTAAATGTGTTTCTGATTAAACTGTGTTCAGTTCTTATCACTGGCTTTGTTTGTCAGACATTTCCCCCAATATTGTGTTCAGTGCGCCTCAGACAGCAAGCAACTGTCCTATGAAGACCTGAGGAGCATTGAAAAGGGTTCGGAGATGCTACAGCTGGTGCATCCTGTGAAAAACTCGATTCCACTCATCTTCAAACACCACATCTACACTCACATCTCTGTGGACTCTTCCCAAAACAGTAATGGCCACTTCCCAGTCCTTTTCCTGTCCTTAAGTAAGTATTCTAGCTGAAGAAGAGCAAAGAATAGTGTCAGATTTTGTTGCGTTTGTGCCTTTTGATTACAACAGGAAGTGCCCGGAGTGCTCAAGTTTGAAAGGTTTTGAAACTGTACTCCAGAGTGAAGAATTTTGAGAGCCTTATTGTGGCTGTGGATTTGTTGCATCAATACTCTGACCAGTGCATTTGTTATATTCACCAAGGACTGAGTCAATTTGTTACACTGCCAACTACTGGCCTGGCATGCACACTATCTCTTTTTTAGTCGTTATTATGGATCCCTGTGAATGTGCATCATTATCACACCGTCTTTGTATGAACTTAGAGCACTTTCCACTTCTGGTGAAAGTATTGTCTTGTAAATGTGGCTTTAAACACTAAGTGCTGAGACGGCTAAAACTAAGAATTCCTGCGTTATTTAAGTTACATAAAATACACGTGGACGAACACACCCCACATAACTTGGCTCCCGAGACAAATGATAACAGTGTGAACACACCAAGCTGCACATGCAGGCTTTGCATGTGGTAAATTTCCCTCATATTTTGTAACAGATTTGCCATTGTCTCTCACAGATAGTGGAGGAGTTCACAAAGTACTACACAACAGTCAGGGCTTTGTTATTGCTGAGTACAACCAAATTACTCAACGTGCCTACGTTATCAGCATCTTGCTCCACCCTTCCTCTGTGAGTTGACAAACCACTGTTCATCAAGTACAGCTACATGTTTTATTCAACCCACTGTCTTTTATTTCAGAGGAAGCTGTACGTGAACACAAGAAATGAATTGGTCCAATTGGATATAGCAAGCTGTTCCCACTATGGAGACAAATGTGAGGACTGCATCTTGGCCAGAGACCCCTACTGTGGCTGGAATGGCACTCATTGCACCCCAGAGTAATACCATCTCTCTTTATTTCATGTAGAGGCTTTAGTTGTTCCAGGCTTTAGCAACATGCCTCTTTCGATGATGAATAAGTATCAATTGTATTCCCGTCATCAGGTGTGCCTGTGACAAAGGTTAGAGTTTCGAAATGAATGAGCCAACACATGAAGTGTTGCAACAAAATCCTGCTAATCGCCCCCAGATTTAGGTGCAGCAGTGGTCAGCAAGTGCTTGCAACTCATCCAGGGGTGGATCCTTCCTACGTCCATTGTGTACCTTCCCCGTGACCCTGAAAGGGATAAAGTGGTCAAGAAGATGAGACAAGCTTCTGATTTCATCACTATATGAGATGTGAAACAAAGGTTTCAGCTGAATAAAGAGCTTGATTCCTTGAGCACTAAGGCCACAACTACAGCTTCCACTTTGCTCAAAAGGAGAATGACAGATGTCCAAAAAAAGTCAGAACGATGTCCAAACATTCACTGACATGAACTCAACTGATGTTTATTAAGCAAAGCTATGAAACACAGACACAGGCAATCTGCCCTTTATGACTGCTTTCATAAAGGTGCTGTCATATGATGCTTTAGGGCAAACATAAACCCACATTTCCACACCTCAACCACAAAGGTAACACTTCCATTTCACTGATACCCCCCACCTCCGTTAGACACGAGCTGACATCTGCAAACAAACCTCTTGCCTTTAAAAAAAACAATTCTGATTCACAGTCCCCCCACACAGGTGGAACAGGGGAGAGTTGTGAGGAATAATTTAGTCATTGACACTGCAATCTTCATTTTATGATATTTGATGATGGAACTGGAACTCTTTCTCCTCGCCTCTGAGTAATTGAAAGAAATGAATCACAAAATTAATTTCTTCATCCAAGTGAAGAAGCTGATGATCGTGCCAAACTGTTGGAGCTTGATTCCTTTTCACTAAAAGAATAACTCACAAATTTGTGTCCTCAGGGGGCCTCTTCAGGATGTATCTGGCGGAAACCACAGCGTCTGCCCACAGAAAGGTGAGATGACTTAAGTGTAGACATGCCCTGAAGAACAGCATATGACAGGCAAATAAAATACATGTAATAAATATACTGTGACAGGTGGGTAAGTAGGCCAGGCTGCTGGTTTCAGTGGTTCAGGGTTTTTCTACAGTTTGAGACACATCATCCCACTAAGGTCACATTTCTGAAGGCTGGAGGGTTCTCTTTTTATATTTAACTGAGTGCAATGACTTGATCACATGTAATCACATGATATGGGGTGTGACTGCAAAGAGGAACTCAAATAGATTTAGCATGGGATGAACGAGATGAACCTGTTCTTATCTCTTCCAGAATACAAACACAGTCATGCATAGAAGGAAGGGTCATGTCAGGCTCATGTAGGGTGATGCTAGTTTATGGCTGATTTTACTGGGTGTGAGCTCAGAAGTCATACTGGGAGCCAAGAACTGCGTCATGGGCAAGAATCCTTCACCAAAGCTCCCTGTTGGAATAGTTTTTGAAACTCAGATGTAATTTCTCACATGCTGTCAGGAGCAGCTACAGGAACTAGAAAATCCTGCTGGTTAAATAAGCAAAAAGGGGACCAGCCTTAAATGTAAACATCTCTCTTTTGTCCCCAACAGTTACAGGCGGTGATGAGGATGGGGATGTTGTCGAAGTCTGTCCCAACTGTAAACATTTCCTCCGGTGTCCAATGAGATCCCATCATGCCCAGTATGTATGGCAGCACCCAGGAGGCACGGTGTTGTGCAACTCCAGGGACGAGCATTGTGTCTTCCTGATCAACAGCATGGCTGCTCAGCTTGAGGGGAACTACAGTTGCATCTCCACAGAGGCAGGATACATCAAAGTGATTAAACAGTACCAAATTAAGCTGAAGAACCGAGGGGCTGGACACTCATGGAGCCCACTGCTTTGGATTCTTCTGACAGCTTTTTGGTTTGCTGGTCCAGAATAGATGCTAACCACAGGCATGGTTCAGGGCCAAGCCCGTGATCAGGTCCTGCGGCCCGTTTTACATAGCATGTTTAACAAATTGGGAGTCAAAATCTTAACCTTATGCTGTCCAACTCTGAGCTGTCAAATGTTTTGGAAAGAGTAACAGGTGTTAAGAGTTAGTTCAACCAACCCTGAGTGAAGCCCTGCAGGATCTAAAAAGCCTTGGAATGCAAATGTATCGATGCATGCATCAATGCATCAATGGAATGCAAATAACAACAGCCGATGAAAACTCTTGATTCTCCTACTTCTCCCCTACAATATATTAATAATTATATACTTTTTCATAAAGATGTTATATATTTCTCAACATCAACTGGCTCTTTGAGAAATGGACACCCATGTCTGCGACTGTCTTAGCTGTGCAGGCTTCTAAATAAGAGCAGTGGAAAGTCATGTTTCGATGAAACTAGTTTCTAAAGTAACTGACTCATTGTTAAACTGGATATGTGAAACCGAAAAACCAGTTTCCCTCATCTCAGGTTTGACTGAATCACTAAACCTCCCCTCAGAAATGGGCCCCAGGTTTGTGACCTCCAGCTCTATACTAGGACAGCGTTTTCCCACCTCCTCTGACTCATTTTGCACGACTGAGGTGTCTTTAGACGGGGAACCCACCTGTTTGTGAAGGCACTGTCACGCCAGCCACTGCTCTCAGTTTGCCTCTTCAAATGCCTCAAGAAATTAAGAAATGCTTATAGTGTTGAAACACACATTCCTCAAAACTGCTTCACTTCCTTAAAAAAGATTTATTTTGAAAGCAGCATATAGATGTCAGTTTTTGCTTCCTTTTTGTGTTAGTGTGGTTTAATTTATCGGTGTGTGTGAGGTGAGGTGAGGTGGGGGATGGGAGGTCGACGTGTTAATCTCACGAAAATGTTAATGTCTCTGTTAATGTCACAAAAAATCCCCCTCCTCTCACTCTTTTCCTCATTTACTTATTGAAGGATGTGTTTCTGTATCTGTATATTACTGTGGTTTCCGCGATGTCAGCATCAGCCACTATGCCATCATTTTCTGTCTTTCTGAAATGCCACTTAAATAATCAAATGTTGTTAGAGGAACATGAGGACAAATGTTAAACGTTACAGTTGAGTTAAACAAGGTCTAAACTGAGAGGAATAACTGACCCTTTTTCATTTGAACCATTTTAACAAACATACAAACTATACAATTTTTCCTGCCATGTTGCAGCTGCACTATTTTATTGTTTTCATTAATCTGAGATAAACACAGGTTGAGTCACCACAATATGAATGTGATTGTGTATGTAGATCGCGAATAATAATAATAATGATGGTAATAATGTGATTATTAATGTTATAATTCCCATATATGAAACAATGGACATAAACATACTGTGGGAATTTCAAAGTAAGGGCATACATTTTAGTTTCGATCAGTTGATCAATATATTGATGCAGATTAACTGACTAGCTGATGATACTCCCCTAAACTTTGCACCTTTGTATTTTTCTGCTCTTTTAAAATGTATGTTTTTTAAAAAACTTTCCCTTATTGTGAAATTCTGAAAATTCACTTCCTCCCTTTTTCTACCTCAGATTACCTTTTAGTTTTGTGTTACTGGACAGTAAATGTTGATTTAGAAGATGTGTCAGGGGTAAATTCAGCATGAGCTCCAATAGAAAATTGCTTATTCTCTTACATATGGTCATAAGTGTCATAAAACCACCATTTCCCCTTTTTCGGAAAATACTCGGAAAACTAGCACATTTTAGTTACCGGTAATTGGAAAATGTAAATGTTCTTCATTCTACTGTTACCACCTTTCATATCAGCACCTTTCATATCAGCCCTGGTCATTTCTGCAGTGCAGATCATTTTACATTGAAACTGTTGATTTGGTACAAAAAGCACAAAACTTTGTTATTGAGAGTAACAATCATTATCCAGAAATGTGTGTATGTCCAGATTCGTCAAGAAATTAAACCAAACCTAGATTTATGGGGAATACAAACTTTAAAATGTGGCTGTTTAGATGTATATGATAAAGTTTTAAATTCTTTTTTTTACTGTAATTCCGACAGCCAATTTCCATAACCGGCTGTCCATAATCGCCACTTCTCCACATCGAGAGGAGTCAGCTGGGGTGGCTCGGGCATCTGGCCAGGATGCCTTCCGGACGCCTCCCTTTAGAGGTGTTCCGGACATGTCCCATCTGGAGGAGGCCTCGTGGCCGGCCCAGAACTAGGTGGACGGATTACATCTCTCGCCTGGCTTGAGAGCTGCTGGGGGTCCCCCCCAGAGGAACTGATTGAAGTGGCCGGGGAGAGGGCTGTCTAGGCATCCCTCCTGAAGCTGCTGCCCCAGTGACCCGGATTCGGATAAGCGGGAGAAAACGAGATGAGACTGTGATTCCCACAAGCTTGAAATGTTGGACTGATAAATACTGTCATGTTAAATGTTATATTTTAATTAAAAAAACAGTTTCTATGTGTATAAATGGTGTTAGTAAAGGAGAACTAAAAGCTCTAATCTCTCTAAACCTTTCAAAACATGCATGTCATCACAACCTGAACAGTATGTGAACCTCACATCAGGCTCTCTGATGTGGTTCCTGGTATCTTGGGTTAGGGTTGCATTCATCTACTCGGCTCACACACACTAATGGAACACTATGTGAGGTTCACCTCTACAAATAAGTAATCAGCCAATCACATGGCTGCATTTAGGCACGTAGACATGGTCACGACAACCTGACAAGCTGAAGTTTACTCCACCATCAAAATGGGGAAGAAAGGGTATTCAAATGACTTTGAATGTGTTTGGTGGGGCCACATGGGCCGAGTATCTCAGAAACTGATGACCTCCTGGAATTTTAACCCACAACCATCTCTCGAATTGACAGTTTATATGACCTTAAAAAGAGAAAAGCTCCAGTGAGCAGCAGCTGCGTGGACAAAAATTCCTTTGCAGAGTACCTCCCCCTTGCCCCTACAGGGCAAAGTGTGCACGCATCTATCCACCTTTATATTTGGACAATCATCCAGTGACCAGATCAATGGTTCTTTAGTGACAAGTTATGTACCCCGGTCCTACAAGGTGGCAGTGATTAAGCAGTTGCTTAAAAAAACATCACTGCATCCTGATGTATTAGCAAATTATAGGCCAATATCCAACCTTCCTTTTATCTCTAAAGTTCTTGAGAAGGTGGTGGTGACTCAGTTACTGCAGCACCTGCAGAGGAACAGCCTGTTTGAGATGTTTCAGTCAGGCTTTAGAGCTCATCACAGCACAGAAACGGCACTTCTTAAAGTTACTAATGATCTTCTCATAGCTTCAGATCATGGACTGGTCTCTATGCTGGTTCTGCTGGACCTCAGTGCTGCTTTTGATACAGTTGATCACAGCATCCTGTTACATAGACTGGAACATGTGATTGGGATTAAAGGGACAGCACTAGACTGGTTTAGATCATATTTATCTGATAGATACCAGTTTGCTCATGTCCATGGTGTTCCCTCCTCATACAGTAGGGTTAGCCATGGAGTTCCTCAAGGTTCTGTACTTGGACCAATCCTCTTCACCTTGTACTAGTGATGGGACGATGATACCTCAAGGAGTGTATTGACACACTACACAAACTGTGTCAGCACTGTATTGATACTGTGTTGGTCACCCACTAATGACCCCTGCAGTAGTTATAAAATGATTGCATGTAAAGGAATTCCTTGTTTGCTAAACTGAGTTGGTATGTAAAATATAGCAAATTTGAGTTACAATTCAGAGTTACAATTTTTTACTTATGTACACACATTCTTTGTTAACTTAACTGTTAAATCATATGAAATAATACAAAAAAGTGATTAGTTTATGAATTTTTATTGAGAAACAAATGTTTTTGGAGTGTCTTTGCTCCAAGGCGATTTCTCCTCTTAAACACCAGCTCCCCAGCCTTAGAAAATACTCTTTCACACGGTGCAGATGACGATGGTGAGCAGAGAGTTTTAAGTGCAAGTTGATGCAGATGTGGATATGTTTTCTGGTTCTGTAACGAGTATCTGCCAATTCTTCATTGCCATGCCGAGCTCTATAATGCCTCAGCATTGATGAAGTGCTCTTATTGATGTAAGATAGCTCTGTGGAGCAGAGCCGACACTTCACCTACAATAACATAAAGCGTTACAAACAATTCAAACCTCTTACTAGAACAGAGTAAAAACTAAGGTGGCGCATTGCATTCACTTGTTAAAAAATAGACACCCTATCTCATGATTTCGAGATCAGGATCTCGTTATTATGAGATAAAATGAATAAAGCAACTGTAAGGCTTTTTAACTGACTATTGTATGTATCACAGGTCATTCACTTGATAAACTGATAAAGCGCCACCGTTAAAAATTGTATATAACAGTAAACAATGCTCAAAGGAGAAAAAGATTTCACAAGATCAAAATTATTCCACACGGGAAAACTTCTTAGAACGATCCATAATCACGCAACAGCAAAACTCCCATCACTAGTCAGCACTGTGCCGAGAGCTCAAGAGTGAAACCCCGTATCGGTGCGTGTATTGCTTTAAGAAAGAATCACGTGACTGATACAGGAATTATATCGTTTGGATGTGCCGCGCCAAAGTGTGTTTATAAGGAAGCAAACTGTATCGACATGTCGTGGGTTTGTTGGATGGAGTTTTGCAGTTGCGCAATTATGGATCGTTCTAAGAAGTTTTCCCCAGTGTGGAATAATTTTGATCTTGTGAAATCTTTTTCTCCTTTGAGCATTGTTTACTGTTATATACAATTTTATCAGTTTATCAAGTGAATGACCTGTGATACATACGATAGTCAGTTAAAAAGCCTTACAGTTGCTTTATTCGTTTTATAGGGTGTAGGGTATTTTTTAACAAGTGAATGCAATGCGCCACCTTAGTTTTTACTCTGTTCTAGTAAGAGGTTTGAATTGTTTGTAACGTTTTATGTTATTGTAGGTGAAGTGTCGGCTCTGCTCCACAGAGCTCTCTTACATCAATAAGAGCACTTCATCAATGCTGAGGCATTATAGAGCTCGGCATGGCAATGAAGAATTGGCAGATACTCGTGACAGAACCAGAAAACATATCCACATCTGCATCAACTTGCACTTAAAACTCTCTGCTCACCATCGTCATCTGCACCGTGTGAAAGAGTATTTTCTAAGGCTGGGGAGCTGGTGTTTAAGAGGAGAAATCGCCTTGGAGCAAAGACACTCCAAAAACATTTGTTTCTCAATAAAAATTCATAAACTAATCACTTTTTTGTATTATTTCATATGATTTAGCAGTTAACAAAAAATGTGTGTACATAAGTAAAAAATTGTAACTCAAATTTGCTATATTTTACATACCAACTCAGTTTAGCAAACAAGGAATTCCTTTACCTGCAATCATTTTATAACTACTGCAGGGGTCACTAGTGGGTGACCAACACAGTATCAATACAGTGCCGACACAGTTTGTGTAGTGTGTCAATACACTCCTTGAGGTATCATCGTCCCATCACTAGTGCTGACGCACCAGTGTCGCTCGTCCCATCACTACCTTGTACATGCTTCCCTTAGGGAACATTATTCGGCAGCATGGGATAAATTTTCATTGTTATGCTGATGACACTCAGCTTTATTTATCCATGAAACCAGAGGAGACAGAGAAGTTCGTGAAGCTCCAGACCTGTCTTAAAGACATAAAGTCCTGGATGTCTTCAAATTTCCTCCTCCTTAACTCAGGTAAAACTGAGGTCATGGTGTTTGGTCCTGAACCTCTCAGGGATAGATTAGATCACATGATCACTCTAGATGGTATCTCATTAACATCTAGTCTCTCTGTGAGGAATCTTGGAGTACCTCTCCTTCAACTCACACATTAAATTAGTCTCTAGAAGTGCCTTTTTTCACCTGAGGAACATCACAAAGATTAGGAAGCTACTGACGCTGCATGATGCTGAAAAGTTAGTCCATGCATTTGTTACTTCTAGGCTGGACTATTGTAATTTTTTATTATCAGGGTGTCCAAACAACTTTTTAAGAAGCCTCCAGCTGATCCAAAATGCTGCAGCCAGAGTTCTGACAGGTATTGACAAAAGAGATCACATAACTCCTGTACTGGCGTCTCTTCATTGGCTGCCCGTTAAATTTAGAATAATTTTTAAAACCCTTCTTTTGACCTACAAGGTCCTCAGAGGTCTAGCTCCATCCTACCTGGAGGAGCTAGTGATACTTTACCAGCCCAATAGACCGCTCCGCTCTCAGAATGCTGGTCTACTTGTGGTTCCCAGAGTCTCTAGGAGTAGAATGGGGGGCCGAGCATTTAGCTACCAGGCCCCCCTGCTATGGAACCAGCACCCTGTCCAGGTACGAGAGGCTGACTCCATCGCTACTTTTAAGATTAGGCTTAAAACCTACCTCTTTGAAAAAGCTTATTGCTACTAATTCTGTAGTTCCAGTTACTATCATAGATAGACAAATTATCATACTTAGGGGGTCGTCTAATCGTTAGGTCACATCTTAGCTGTGCTGTTATAGGCCGAGGCTGCCGGGGTCCGGAAACATGATCACCTGACAGGCCTCTGTCACCCCCCCACTTGGTCATGGTTTCCTCTCCTCTCCTTTCCTCCTCCTCATCAAGCAGACTAGTTATGCTGATTCTTGTGTAGTTTTTCTGCCCCCCCCCCCCCCGCTGTATTCATTTACAGGTATCGCCGCCTTCAGAGCTGCATGATGACCTCCGGCCCCCGCTGACCCTCTTCCTGTTAAAGGGGAGTTTTTCCTTGCCACTGTTGCTTGTCTGGGGTTAGGCCCTGGACTCTGGAAAGTGCCTTGAAACAATTTTGATTGTAAAAGACGCTATATAAATAAAGATTGATTTGATTTGATTGAGCTGTTTGAAAAGACCAAGAGGATCAATTCAAGTAAAATAAATAAATAAACTAATTTCACGAAAGTAGCGTTGGAAGGCCTGAAGGTGTAAGTCACGACAATCTGCATTTAAATGATGAGTTTTGCTTAAATTAATGTTAAGTGATGTGAAAAGCAAATAAACACTGCAAAATGAAACAAAAGAGCACAGACACACATAAGATATAAAGTAAAACTTTATCATGACATACAAGTTTAAAGCCCTGAGAACCATCTCTTTATATTACTAAGAAGAACAAAACTGAATGTGTGAAAACCACTTTGGAAAAGTGCTCCGCTTAAATACAATCAGCACAAACCAGTTTTTACAAGCATTCGTGTGTTTTGTCCTTTTTTGCTTGCATTAATCAAAGAGAAAACTATCATATCAGTAATATTATTATCATGTCCATAATAATAACAGTACAAAAATATGCACAAACCCCACAGTTGAATTAATATACGGAGCATTGTACAAGCAAAAAAAAAAACACATAAATGAATAAATGAGGTATTCCATAACCACTTGCATATGCACCTGTTTTTACACAGATCTAGTTAATTTTTCAAACTATTTCAAACTGATTTTTTTCCCCAAAAGTATCCAAGAGACAAAAGGTTCTGCAGACTTCCAACTTCACAGCTTCCTGAGCGACGAGACTTTGCCTGCAGTTACTGAAGACAAAACCAAAAGAACCAGAGGATTTTTCAGCGACATGGCGGCGGCAGCGGCGCTCAGTTCTCGGTCCTCAGCTCCAACATTGATCCCAGCAGTGGCTGCAGCCCACTGCCTTGAGGTATTGTGGTATGACGAGGTAGGGGTGGTGTCTAACAGAGATACATCCACATACACACAGGCAGGAACGACACAACATATACACTCAACACGGCAGGTGTATGCACGTGAAAGGTCGTGCACAGAAAGTACAAGAGGCTGATGTGAGAGAACTTCACTGTTCTGTAGTGTTAATGGATCATGTAGATCTGCAGGGGGGTTATGATGGAAATCGTGCGATCACAGCGAAGTTAGGAGCACATTTGAAGGACAGTTGACGTCATTAACACAAACTCATGCAGTATTCCGCTTTTCACTGCCATCTATGGGCCATTCGTGTTATTGCAAGTGTTTGGAATTGGCAAATAGCAATTTGTTTATTTAAAAGAATCAGTAAAAACTGTGCTGGTTCCTGCTTTTCAAACTTCTCTAATAAATACTAATTTATTTTTGTCATGGTAAATATGGTCTGATGGTCTCTGGGGGGTGGGGGGGACAACCCATCAGGAAATGTATTAACCCGAGTTATAAATAATAATGAAACATGATAATCATCAATGGCAGCCCAAAAACCCATCCTAGCTAGACTGAACCTGCTTCTGTGGACACATGCACGCACACACACCCATACACACACAAGGCAGTCAAGCTACACTACAACAATCATTGCTTAGACCAAGCAGAGGAAATTTTAGAAACTATTTTAGTAACAGAGCAAAATGATTGAGCTGAGCAGCATCCATTAAACAACTCAGAAATAAAGTTAACACAACTGCACGAATGACAACTGGTGTCTTAAAACGGACCAATTCCTTCTTCAATCATTAAAAGTGATTGCTCTCCAAATGATTAAGCTTGAAGAGAAAGACATTCGTGGCCAGCCGAGGAGTGAAAACTGCTCCGGCTGAATCTGGCCAGCCACTAAATTAAGGCAGCATCTACAGTTCTCACCTTTGGAACAGCGTTATGTGTAGCACAGAATTCTTCCATCTGTGGCTCCCGTAAGCCTCATCTGTGTTTTGCACTAAAAAATGTCTGCAAATCCTGACACACAGAAAGCCTCAAGGCCGCCCACCTCTGCTGGGCCCCCCCCCTTCCGGGGCTTTAAGACCTTTCCAAACACTTCAAATGTCTCACATTCAACACAGAAAAAGCTAAAGTAAAATGGTAGTTGTCCTTCGCACCATTTTTGAAGGCTACACTTGTTAAAGGGAGACACATACCTGATGATCAGAGGATCATCCACCTGTTTGTGGATTTTTAGGAAGAGGCTGCTTTAATAAGAAGGGCCACAATACAAGAGATCAGGCCCTCACTGGAGGTCACATTACACCTGGACAACCATATTTAATTATCTGCTAACAAAAAAATCCACCTGTACAAATCAGATAATTAGATTATAATTGAATTTTAAATTATTTTACACTGTGACCCCCTGATTTACATCATGCTGTCAAACATGAATCTGGGCAATACACCTCAGCTAAAATTCTTTTCAAACAACATCAGATGTAGTAAGATTATCCTACATGAGACACTCAGCTGTCCAGCAGTGCGCTAAAGCTGGCACAGACAGGATTGTACAAGGGATCAGTCAAGAGTAGCGACCTGGCTAATCTTTGGTACCTAGCTGTGCAATAACCAAAGGCTAACGCAATCAGGGTGTTAAAAACACTGGTCACATGATTGTACACATGCATATTGTTTTGCTGCCATTATAAATGAAGACATTCTAACTGCAACTCAGGATTTAAGGTTAACCTGGTCACACTCCAGCGACCGTGAAACCTGTAGACAATCCAACACATCTATAAGTCAGCGAGGAGCACGTCTCTTCCCTGAAAAAATGACAACAAAATGCGGATATATCAATCTTATTCGACAACAACTTGAAGAAGCCTTTAAAACAAAAGGAAGAAAGGATGCAAGCGTAAAAGAACTTCTACAACTAAATACAGGAGAAGAGAGACAGCAGAGCAATCTCAGTTCCTTTTGTCTAAAAAAGCAGTGTCAGTCACGTCAGTTTCAGATCCCAGGTCAGGGCGTCAAGTCTGGATGGCTTCTCAGCTCTATGAGGTACGTAGAGTCGCTCTCCTTCTGAGAGCCTCATGAGGTATTCTTGATCAGTTGTGCATTCTAACGCTCCAAGTCCTTTTTCTTCTTTAAGTTAACAGTGAGTCCGTGCAGCTGGTTCCTGAGAGAGAGACACCCTTCAGAGCAGAGAGGCCAGTTAGAGCGAAGAACGACAGCAGTCACAGCGACCTTCATCTCTGCGGCTCTAGTGGGAGCAAAGATGCACGAAAAGCCCGCAGCTACACCCAAATACACACGTGAGGAGCGGCTGTGAAAGTGGGACAATGACTGATGAAACTGCTGCAGGTTGCAATTTCTCCACATGTTTGCAATATATCTTTACAGCTTGTGCTGACCTGCAGTGATTTACAGTATGTTTACATGGAGATCCTTTACATAGCTACTGGTTTATATTTAGTCAAATCAGGTCTGTCATTGAAAGGTCAGTGACGAACTTCTCACCTTTCACATGAACCCGATGTGTCCTGACACTGTGCTGATCTACAGCATCTGTCTGAGGTCCAGAAGTGTCTACAGCTTTTAGGGAATCCTGAGCGGCTCCAGTAGGAGGCCAGTCTATGATGTGTGTGCTATGTATACAAGGTTCCGCTCTACAGACTTCCCTGACAACCCACCCCCCACCCCCCCATTGCAACAAGGTCAAAAAAAAGAATACAAAAATAAAGTTGATTCAGGTTAAATATTCTACAGCTCCTGAGGTAAAGACACCACTGCAGGTTACTTGATTTGAGGTATGTAAAAAGAGAAAAACTAAAAATAAAATGATTTTTAAACACAAAATCAAAAAGACAACAAAATGGCAACAAAGAAAATGTCCTAAATAAAAACTTTTCAAGTTCAGTTATGACTACACCTGTCAGTGGGTTTGGCTGAGCTGATTGTGTTTAGCGTGTCGATTATGATTGAAGTGTGTGTCTGCATGATTGTAGTGTGATGTTCAGGTAAATGCATAGCTGTGCATTTGGACACATGCTGTTGTATAAAATTCTTGGGCTCCGAGTTTATGATTTGACAGCCAAGAGGTGACAGGATTGATGAGGTATTTGTTGTGCAACAGTTTTGTTATTTGGGGTTTTTACTGTGTGTTCTGCCAGCGCAGAGACATCAGGTTTATGGTGACCCGCTGGGGGTCGGCTCGGCCGAGGCAGGACCCTTAGAGGAGGAGGAGGAGGATGCAGGGCTGAGGGTCTGAGCCGCGGGTGCAGGGAAGCCAAAGCTTGTGCTGGTTCCAGCAGGGGAGGCCGAAGCTGCTGCAGTGGCAGCGGCGGCGGCGGCGGCAGCGGCAGCTGCGGCGGCAGCAGACACAGCAGATCCTGGAGCCCCTCCAGACTTCTGAGCAAAAAGGGTTCCTGACAGAACATTTGGAGAGGTTATATTTGCAGGTAGGGTGTGACGCTTACAATCCTGCTCTAAGAGAAGACATCAGAATATTCATCAATGCCTTTAAACCCAGAACCTCAACACACCAACGCACATACAAACCTGAGTAAATTGTGCCATTGACCTCCACCGAGACCGTGATGCTGGCATTTCCATTGGTTGAGATGCTGAGAGACATGTCCTGCTGCTTTTCATCTGAAGGAACAAAGATGTTTGCTCACATATTTGCAACACATAAATACACACAATCACCGAACTAAAATGTGTACTACTCCAGAACCTTTATCCCATAAGTCCCAATAGTGTTGAAGGCCCAAACTAATTTAGTGTATTCCTTTAAGACTGTGTGACCGCACGTGATGCAGCATTCATGAATGTGCTCAGTGCTGTTCAGAAAATATGCAGGAAGTCTGGTTTTGTCTTCAGAGACAGTGAAACAAAGGAACCTGCCTGGTGGACACAGCTCATACTGAGAGCAGTTGTGGAATAGAAGCTTTCTGGCAGCACTGACCTCTGGTGGACATGGTTGGCGCTCCCAGGCGCAGGTTCATGGGCATCTGAGAAGCCATGGCCAGCAGGTTGTGCTGAAAAGCCTGTTGCATCAGACGCTGCTGCTCTTCAGCCAAACGGGCCATTTTCCGTTCTGGCCCTTCGCCTCCACCTGTCTCCAGCTTTTCTCTCAATTGCTCCAGGGTAGCAGCTCTGGCCAAACCTGCAACCTGCTGCTGACCAAGAGCCAGCGCCATGGAGGGTCTTACTGCCATAATGGAGGACGTCAGATCCTCTGAAACAAAGACAAGTGGACATGTGATCATTTCAGACCGACACCGAACAACCACGATCAAAGCAGAATCTCCGGAAAAATACAGTGCGTTACACAAAATGCTGTTGGGCCCTAAACTGTATCAGGTTTAGGCCCCCGACATCAGTAATGACGGATCCTGCTGGAGTGGAATGAAGACTTCAGAGTTAATATAGTGGCCAAGAGTGGGAACCGTGTCATTAATCAGCAGTAAAGCTGAGGGGGTGTTCAGCCGCCCGAGGCACAAGTGCTCCACACCTGACTCTTAAACATCTGGACGGTCTGTGCACACACAGTTCTAAAAAATAGATAACGTGCACACACACCACTGGTCAGATATGAAGAGGAGAGACATGTGAGTAGTACGATAAAGTAATGGTAGTAGTATTTACACACCAAATAAAAGTTAAATTCCTGGGACATTTTAATGTTTGCGTTAATATTTAGGGATGTAATGTTCCTAAAATGCAGCAGAGGGCGTGGTTTCTCTATAAATCACTAGCTGTGAATTACACGTTGCCCTAAATCATAAGAAACCACAAGAAAAAAATGTGTGTGTTTCAGCTGCTTCTTAAAATAATCATTTTAAGACATTGTGATTATTTTAAGTGTATGATGAAAGTTTGATGCTCTTCTGGCATCTGTCAGAGTTTTTGCAAGGTTCCTACCTTTCTTCAGAGGGGCTCCTGGTGAGGCCTGCAGGCCATTCAGAGCCCCAGAAGTCCCTGCAGCCAGAGCTGAGAGGTGCATCTTGGGAGGCGAGAGGATGTGAGGGGCTGTGCTGGGAGAAGGAGAGAAGCGGAAGAGGCTGCTGCTGTAACTTGGACGACGACCCTCACGGCGGTTACTGTCGATTGCAGCCTGAAGTTCACCTGGAGAGCTGAAGCCTTTTCTCTCACACTCGTAAGGGTACAGATATTTCATGTACCTTAAACAAAAATCACATAAAAAATGCATCAGATCTCCACCGAAACCATTCAATCACCGCAACCAGAATCTACGTAACCCAGCAGGACCCTTCACAGGTTTGGATGTATCAAGAAAAAACATCCATTAGATTGATGAGGTGTAATGTTTAGAGATAACTACTGAAGGCTTTAAAAAATAAAAAGCAGTTCCTTGATTGTGCGCTTAAGCATTCAAATTATAATGTCACTGGCTAGATAGAAATAATATTGGATAAAAGCAAAGGTCACCTTGAATAATGATCTTTTTCAATGTTTTTTCCCAGTGCTACTCTGTGTGGCTGTGATGAGATCTTAAATAAAGTCCTTCACACAGATTCACACACGGAAAAAATTCCTGCTTGCGTTTGGCTAAAACACTCAGAACACTTGGATGACATCAGTAAATCTCTACAAGCATGCACTGTCACAGCTCTGGTATTTTCACATCCAAGTGTTGTGCATGTTGCATGATGGTGGGATAGAAGCACCAGGGATCAATACGATGCCGAGAGGAGTATCCATTAGAGAGAGTGAGTCCTGCACAACATTAAAAATGCATAAAGCTTCACGAGGACAACCTGATTATGGATAGGATGGAGAGGTGTCACATCTACCAGAGGTTTTCCATCAAATTTCTGTGTAGAAGCTGTCCGTCTGAAGCGGTCCAACTCACTGTGACCTCTGACCCAAATAATGCCAATAAATCTATGGCAATCAATGAACTATTTGTGTGATGGGAAGGAAAAGGGGAACTGTGAGGAAGGTGGGCAGACAAACTCTATAAACATGCAGCTGAGGTTTAGTTTAGTCTGTACTCCCTCTATCTCTCCCCTCTAATTTTAACTACCCCCCCCCCACACACCAGCACAAACACACACATTACAGCATAAAGAAATGCTTGTTTCCACTTCAGATATTTCATTTAGTGACAAAAAACCAAATGAAAGCTAAGATGGATGTTCAGCAGGATACCTTAAGAGGTAAACGGGTATATTAAAGCCAAAGAAATGAACTGTGCATCCTTACTGTGTGCGCAGGGTGAACGCTGCACTGGTGATGGAGGTAGGCAGATTCAGTCCTTTTGTGATTTCTCTCCAGATTTTCTTGTTGATGACCTCCACTAGGCCCCCCTTCTCTGTCACCAGCTTGTAAAGCATGTACAGATCCAGAACCTGTTTGGCCATGATGGGGATACGGTTGACCGGGGTACCTAGAGAGAACATAGAAATGCAAAGCAAATAAATCAATCTGTCTTTACAGTAATGCATTGAATGATGCATCTGTTTATTTTGCTATTATTTGTCTCTCCGCCTAAAACATTCACATTGATTAGTGGCAAAAGCACCGTTAATTTGTCTTGGAAACATATTAGCCCAGTTAAGGAAATCTGGCTTGACCTGGAAAGGGGGATTCACAAACAACATAAAGCGGCTCTAGACTTTTGATACAGATGCATTAATCTTGTCAACAGCTTAGCTGCGGTGAAGCTTGCAAGAAGCGTGTGGGGTGGAAGCGGGGGGAGGCGTTGGAGCAGCAGAATCAAAAAGTGCAACAGTAGAACATGAGCAGGAGGAGGGGAAGGGGATTGTGACGACTTGTTAATCCACTGGCAGCGGTGGGCGGGGGTGGGCTCCTGGATAGGCAATATAATGAAGCTTATTTAGAGGATTGGACTAAGTAAATCCACACCCCTCTGCTGTTAGCGCAGTCAGATGTACTGCAGGGGACTCATACAGATTTGCCCTCGCACCTAATGCCAGGCAATCCTTCAGCCCTTGCACAGGCTGCTCTTAACCTGGAGTCAGACTCATTAATGACTCTGTACAATAGCAGTGCGATCAGGCCATAAGGATTAGCCCCGATTAATTTCTTAAGTTAGCAACATGTCTTGCAGCCGTGTCCAAGGGGCCTAGTTGATCAGAGGAACTGACATAAGTCCAGGGATCAGGAAGGTGTGGAAGTGTTGACCGACCAGGAGTGGCCTGGAGCAGTTAATGTGGAGAGGCCTTCTAAAAATCTATGCTTCAGAAGTGGAGCAGGAGCACGCTCACTGTTTTATTGATAAGATGAATGCTGACGGCACTATAAAAATGTGTTGAGGCCATGGATGATGCTCTAGAACTATTAAAACTGTTCTTCGTACTTATCTGTAAAGTGGTTTTAACCACAGCGTGAGTGAGTAAAGGCTTAAAAAAATGAGAGAATGGAGAATCCAAAATGGAGAATACAAAATTAGATAAGGAAATTATGCTTTTCTCATTCATAATCTCATCTAAAATCTAAAAACAAAAGATTATTTCATCATATTTGGATCAAGTAAGGATTAAATGTCACATTTAAATTAAAAACAATGTCATAAACCAACAAAATCGTTTAGCATTTTAAAGCTAAAAATGTTTTCTTATCTCAACAGCCAATGACAGCAAAACTGGAGACCTTTGCCAAAGAAGAGTTTATTCATGGTCATTGTTGGGCTCTACACGAATATTATTTAGCATTCATGACTGCACAGGTGATATATCACACTTTTGTGCATTGACCATGGCGGTGCCAGTGAATACTCTCGAATTTCAACAGCAGATAACGGGGATGTCAGTTTGAACTTCCACAACATCCCAGAACAGTGGCAGCACTTCCAGAACACACGGCAGATCCATACACAGGGAATGCAGTGCTGCTGGGACCAGTCATTTAATTCAGTGCAAGACATCAATCCAGCATCAAACAATTAGCACAACGAGAGGGGTCAGAGGTCGGCCAGGGGTTATCGATGTGTGAATTAAAATGCATGTCAGCAGTAAGCCATGTTTTCATAATGGCCCGGACATGAACAATGAGAGCACAACAAATGAGACACAACAGCGAAGGCCCCACAGTGACAGGCCAGCAGTTAGTCAGGCTTAATTCACCTCTGTGCTTTTATTCACACCATTTGTCCACTGTCAGGTCTGCTTCTATTCATTTATTCTAAAGATGTACACAGAAGCAAAACAGAGTTTGGAGGGTAAACCTAACACACCTTAGGGAAACTAAAGGTAATTCTGAAACCTAAAGCAGCATGAATTAGTCAACACTGGCCTCAGGCAGGTTTCACATGTCATCATCAAACTCTGAATGCTTGTCCATCATATGGAAGCATCTATGATAAAGACCTGGATTTAAAAGGTACTCGCATGGGCCTTTTTATTTTCTCTGCTTTTTTTGGTGTCCAACATCTGCTCCTTTTCCTACCCCGGAGACATTTAGGACTTAAAGGCTTAATTAGACCGGCCAAAGGGTTTCTTTTGATCACAGCTGCTTTAATGTGCACTCTGGTCATCAGACACCACAGGCACACTGGTCAAAGGCCTTGCGTGCCCGTCTTGGTGACTATTGGCTATTTTTTTCCTGGTGTAAATCTATGATTTGTCCCCTCTGATGATCCTAGCGTGTAATTGGCTGCAGGCTTCACCTCCCATCATCCTTTGCCCTGGACTGATTTCCCCCCCGGGACAGGGCCATCAGGAGCCTAGTGATTAATGGCGCCAGGGGTCATAGGTCTCTCTGGTGGGAAGTGCTGCGACTGTGGGCCTCTGAACCACTCCCCGAATCCTTCCTCTAACTTCCACAGTGAAGATCCACTAGGTCTTCATACTTCACATGAAAAACCAGTTGGACAGGTAGGGGGTGATAATCTACATCTTGTATTTGTATTTGTTGTCATTAATATGCGAGTTTAACGCTTGTGCTATCATTAATATGCAGCATTTTCAGACTAAGATGATGGTAATGTGAACGCAGTGTAAAACCCTTTCAGTTCATGTTTATCAGAACATAACTACCCATAGGGGACAATTACATTGAAAAAGACAAGTAACAGAGGGTAAGTCCATCTGAAATAGACATTAGCATTTCCCTGTTCATGTAGCTTTCTAATGTAAGCACAAAAAAGAAACAAGGTCATTTTATCCGACCCCTGACCTGTTTTTAGTAGGAGACAGCTGTTCACATTAAAGAGCCACTATAATAAATCAGTGGAACTGGCCTTCATGCCAGCACTGGTAAATTACACATCTCTGACTTCACAAGGTAGGGATTTTTTAAATAATGAAGTGAGAGGACTACAGCTTTTCAGAGGAAATTAATTATTTAATGAAGAGTGTAAGGTTTCAGTTCAGCATGAAGGAAAAGCGGCCGAAATGAAAACACCACTGGGCCTTTGTTGCTTTAATTATTGCAATCAATATAAAGATTATTCTGTGATTGTTTGGGCAAAAGTCTCTTGCTGGAAAAAAATCATGGTGGATCCGAAAAGAAACACAGTCTGCAAAGGAAAGACTGTGAAATATAAAGCAGGAAACAAGTTGTTTGTGCTACCTTCAAGAGGGAAGGAATAAGGGAATGAAGGATGGAAGTAAAGAAAGAAAAAAGGGGAGGAGTAGGAGCTAGCCAGCTGGAGAAAGACAGGATTACTGCTGTAAGGAAGGTGTCAGCCAAGACAAACAGCCCCCGGCCTCACGTCAGAGTCTGAATCCTTTCAAAGCATTCAGAGCCCAGCAGCTCACCCACACCTTCTGAGCAGCCACCATGTCTGCACACACCAGTAATCTCCCCAAGCCTGGCTACATCTGAGCCGGAGACCTGAGTGATGGCTCTAAAATAAACAACCATTTCTTCATAAAATGTGAAAATAATGTGAAATAAAAGCTTCCCGCCTTTAGCCACACTGCCAACCATGGGACCATTTATTATGTAAATGGTCCCAGTACCATACATAATACTATGTATGGTACTGTTTTAGTGCAGCCCCTCTTAGCACAAATCATTAGCAGAAAGGGTAAAATGTGCTTTTTCACATCTATGTATATTTCCAAAAGCCTAATTTTATCAATTATGTGGAAAAAAAAACAATCAAACCAATATGAAAATAACGTTGTCTAAGGTGGTACTCAAAACAAAAAAAGTCCGTTTCCCCAGTATGATATGGCAGGCTTTAACTCGGTACGCAAGTGTCTGGACTAAACACTCTAGGAGTTTACTTTATGTCGACCAGCCCCAACTCTTTGGTTTATATGTGCGTATGACGGGCAGCATATTGTTAGGACCCTTCCGCTCGTGGGGGCATGTTTGTTTTATTTATAATGCATGGCCAGGGACATACAAGGTAAAAAAACCTCCAGTGTATGGAATTTGCTATCTTTAGTACAGGCACTTGCATGACAGACCAATTCATATCAAGTGTTAAGATATGTACCCTCCACATACGGGAAGTTAAATGTAATGTTAGCCTGCAGATACACAGCTATTCTAAGCATGAAGCTAATGCCATAGCTAGGAAGACACAGAGAGATAGATTGAG
This sequence comes from Takifugu rubripes, assembly GCF_901000725.2. Lineage (NCBI taxonomy): Eukaryota > Metazoa > Chordata > Actinopteri > Tetraodontiformes > Tetraodontidae > Takifugu > Takifugu rubripes. Next base: position 4,937,290 of record NC_042297.1, on the reverse strand, counting down.
GAGAGTGGTCTAATAAAGCCTATAATACAGAATGTGGATCAATATCCAAACAGTGTTGCTTGCATAGGTTTGATTCCTGTTACATCAATAAAGAGCAATTAATGTGAAGCTACTGAGGGAGGAAGGCAGAGGAGTGAGAGAGGGGGAGAAAAAGAGAAGCAAGAAAACTGGTGATCTACAGAAAAAAAAACCACAACGGCTTCACTGTTTGGGGTCATTTGCTCAAAGGTATAGGCATAAATCTTAATGTATGAAACGGGAATTTTAATGTATGCAATTGTGTGAAAAAGCAACTGCAGAGTCCAGCTGGTATAATCTAACAGTAGAGTTCGTGTTAGGGATAACCCTAGGGTTAAACCCAGGGCTGAACCTCCCACCAAACATAATCAACCAATAAGCTTCATTAAATCAGGCAGCAAGAATAGTTGCTTTGTCATTGGTAACAATGACTTGTGCAAGGTCCTGTTCAGTGCAATCGTGCTGTGCATCAAATACTGGTGTGTAACTACCCGACTGTCACTATGTTTACATGACAAAAGACTCATTGCCTCAATCCAACTGAAACAATAACTGGACAAATGAAAAACACGTAAACGTATTATTCCGACTGATAACAGTGCTCTCCATATCCGAATAACCCATGCAGCTAATACCACTGGACATTGATTGGCTCTAGCGTGTATACACCTTAATCAGAGTTAATCTAGACATTACATGTGTGCAGGATCCACAACTTTCGCTCTGATGTATGACCCTGGAACAAACACAATCAAGAAAGCATATGGCGGTCTCATCTGCCTTTCGAACTCAACGTGACCACGAGGGAGAGTGTGCATCTGCACAATAGGTGAAGCGCACCTAACATATGAGAAGAACAAAGCGATCATTCATCTTGCTATCGTTTGACTCCAGTTCTTTATCATGACGTAGTAGATCAACTGAAAAAGGGGTCATATTAACTCGCCGAAAAGACGCATCTACTTACATATCCACCTAGCATTGATGAGAAGGTCATTTTCCCGTCAGACATCCAACTTTCTCTGTTGCTTGTACACTGGGACAAAGAACGGATTCCGTCGAGACGCCAATGCCAAATTCTGAGCATTACTCGCCTGTTTCCAACAGTCAGAGGCTGTAATTCTCACTACTATCACCAAAAGTTGTCAAAAACATAAATAAGTGCATTTACATGCATGGAAGCACACTAAATTTGATTTATGAGAGCATGTAGACAGCAACTCACCTATGTGTTCTGCACACGCACTATATTTTGCTTATATCTCACCGATTTGAAAGAAGAAGCGTCCCTCCGAGTTGTTTTCAAATAATGTGTTGGGAGTGGTTGCAACTGGTAGGACCCAGGCAAACAATGGCAAAGTATATCAAAACATAAACGGTGTGGCGACCATCAAGACGCTGCTTCACGGATGAATTTATGCTTTGGTGAAGGCGTCATCACTGCCACGGCTGCTACATCACTGGTTAACTTCTTCATGGATTCTTGTGGTGTGATTTAGAAGGTCAACTTGTATGGCCCAAGAGCAACAAAGTAAAACAGTGCAAATTGCCACCTAGCGGGGGAAGAGGGGCGGGGGTGTGTGACTCCGCCCATAATCCGATGACCACTACTGCTTTGTGGACAGAAAGTCCAGTTGCATAAATTATTCATTACAATCGAGCGAGAAGTGTAGTCTGATTTGAGTGTGCATGTAAATGCACTTCTTGACACCTAAATTACAAGATCTGAGGTTTGTGGGGTGCAGTTCACAAGGCTGCTGTTGTGTTACATGGTATTTTGAGCAGCAAAGAACATTTTATCCAGCTTCAATCTTTTGACAGGTATGTCAGTAATGCATCTTTGAACTGAAATAGTGAGAAGAACAAGAACGAAGGACCGAAACATGACTCCTCCTCCATGAGTCATGAAGATGGGTCACCTGGTGAAATACAGGGGGAGGGGGATTGAAAAGGTTGGATGGAGCGAAAAGTGAGATGGCTTCTCTGACTGTAACCCAAGTCTGCTCCATCCCCAAAGACCCAGGCAGATCAACTGACTGGACCCCAATCAACACCACCTGATATGGACCAGATACACGGGTGGGTTGATAAATGACATTAACAGACTTTGAAAAGGGGAATGGAAAAAGGTGACAACTGCATCATCCTGTCTCTGCCTCAAAGAAAATCTGTGTATTTGTTTCAGATATTTCTGCTCATCAAAATGAGCAGGTAGCTGTTGATAGTGCAGACGAGCAACTGGAGGACAGTGACTGTCTGGAGGTTAACACCGACTTTCAGCACACACATTAAACCCATAACTATATCAGCTTATAATTACTTCAACAAACACCTGAGTTCTTTTTATTATTGTTATTATCACATTACATTTGATTTAAACATGTGTTATGGATGAGTAAAATCAATGCAACAATACAAAACTTAAGGAAAAAACAAGCAGATGAGTATTGATATTGTTATTATTAGTCGAAGGAGTAGCAGTTGTGAATGTAAATATTTCTATAGTGTGTAATGTTAGCAGTGGCACATTTTTACCACCTCGTTTAAACTTAAAATTAGGCTTTTTTTGGTAGCTGTATTTAAGCTTTTCAGATCATCCAAACCTGCCATGATTTATAGGGTTATTTCAAACCTAAAACTACCATAACAACTTAAACCTGTTGTGTGGCTCATGAAACAACACTTGCACTCCCATTTTGCACAATTGTTGTTAGGCCTGATTTCTTTAAACAGCGTGAGTGCTTTAGTTTACTGAATTAACACAGGTTTATCTAAAAATCTCTTAAATGTGCTTGCTGAACCAGCCTAACCTGTGCATGTGTTATCAGGCCTAAGGTCTTAGGCCTTAGGATTCGCTTACACCCACACTGCAGTGTGGGTGTAAGCGAATCCTTCCTGACCGTACCTCTCTGCTGCTCCTTGCCAGCAACATTGGACGGCGTTAATATATGGAAGGTTAAAAAAAAAAATTGATTAGTAACCCTGACCCAGCTACTGCAGCTCAGTGTATGGCTGTTTGAATACAAATGTTTAATCTTTGTTGACATCCGCAGTGGTTGACAACACTCATCATACTGGCCCATATTGTGGGTTACAAACAGGTCACAAAAAGGTCAGTACAGGTTGTAACCCACACATTCAAGGATTTAAGTTAAAGGAGCACAATAGCTAAAAGTAGACTATTAACACTAGGAATTACCATCAAGACAAATGTATCAAATATATTATCACACTACTGCTGTAGTCATTTAATAGTAAAGCATAAATAACATAAATATCTGTTTATATTTTGCCTTACGGCTTGTAAAAAATGTTTTACGTAACCTCTGCTCTTTATTCACATGGCAAGAGACTGAGGGAGAAAACAAGCACTTTTGATCTTTGCAGTAATGTCAAGAACGTATGTCAAAGCAACAAGACGGGAATGTTTTGCAAATACCGGTAGGAGGGGCTTGGGCGACAAATCTAAATTCCTGTGATAAAGCTATAGACTAGGATGCTCCGCGGGCAGCTTGGAGGTTGGCTTAAACAGAGAAACATATAATTATATTTTACAACTGTACATTAAGTGTAGGATTATCCAAAGCTTTGGGTGTGTGAGTGAAGCAATGAGCAACATGCTATGGATGACACATATGAATGGCGTTGTGCACATCTCATTTCTTCAGAGATAATTAGCTGTTCTCACACCGGTGAGAACAGGTATTGCACCAGGCAACTTCACTGCCTGGTGCAATACTGGAGATTTTCCAATTCGCTTCTAGCCAGCTTTATAACACGCCTAACAGTTTCAGTCAATGCACGCTGGGATTGACAGATAAAGTCATCAACTGACCAGTCCCATTTGGGGCCCAGCACCACTGATCAATACGGGAGACATCAACTGCAATACGCCAAGGAGAAAGGTGGATATGTGGAAACAGGGAGTGGGGGGAGGCATGCATCTTGGACAGTTTCACTTACATCGATGCTAATTACTTTTGGAATACATGACAGCGGGTCATAGGTCCTGCTTTGAGGGATGGTGTGAAAGCTCTTTTGGCTGAGTGACTTTAAATGAGTTCAGGTACTAAAGAAATCCCTTCGACAGCCAATAACATTATGTGAAACACTTAATTCAGGGTCTGTGATTAAAACCCCTGCATGTGTATGACTGAACATAATTACACAGATAATAATTGAAAACAACTTCAACGCTGACAATGATGCAGCTATATTACACTATGTGTGTGTGTGAGTATTTCTTCCCTCAGAGGGAGGGTCTTGTTTTCTCTTAATCCCACTGGTGTTCTGCTACCGTGTGGTTTATGGAAGTGAGCTCAGGGCTATTGTACTGGCGTAGGACTCCTCTGGGGGCTGTAATGTATTTCATACCATCCGTCAGAAGGGTGCGGGTCCAGGAAACATCCCTTTAAGAGCACACACAGGACACAGATGGAGAAGCGAGACAGAGATAGCCAGAGATAACTGAAGTTGGGCTAATTTGCTGATCACAAGACAGCTTAATTCAGGACTGCTTAATGGAGGAAGTATCCCCCATGCCACCAGCAATTCCTAACCTGCACTGAACAGTAACATACCATTCTCCAATAAAAGTGAGCAGGAAAGATGTTTTCTTTTCTTTTGTCTTTGTTTTATTGGCCGGTTGTTTAAATGAGCCTCAAACGTCTTTGAGGTCCAACACAACAATCCTTGCTTAATAGTCTTGCTCCAACCTGTGTTTTACCTTTAGAGCCACCGTCAATACTCACCGCCCCCAAATGGAAACTGCGTTTGACTTTGTAAGTGTATTTTACTGAAAACAAAAGAGGTATGGCTGAACATAGCAGCCTGTTTTATTTTTACCCTGACTCATGACCTTGTGGCAAAGCATATATCTGCCTGAGCCGGCATCTTCTCAGCTGCTTTGCTTATGAGCTTGGTGATTAAGATGGTACCAGCTCTTCAGCTTAGTGCCTGAAATCCCTGCACAGTATGGTTGTAATTAAAAATGGACAGAACTGTGGACCCAGGGATGCAGACAAGTCTCGCTGAATGAGTGAGGAAATGACAAGGAGGCAGTGCTGACTGGGGGTTGGGAATTGAGGGAGAAAGAGAGGAAGAGACACAAAGGGCAGCCTTGGTGGTTAAGAAACAAACAAAAAATAACAAAGCTTAAAGATTTTAATCTTGTGGTTCCAACACACCCACACACATAAAACACCAGGAAAACTACTATTTCCTTCTGTTTTGACAAAAAAGAAGAGTACTGCTGTTCTCAAAGGCCACGCTATAATTTGGTAGCCAGGGTGGAGTCAACCATCAATGATGATAATCTCAACTCTCAAATATGTCACCACAAACCCTGCGATTACAAATGCAGAGTAGGAAGCCATTTCTTCCTGTTTCTTTCCCTCTGACTGGTGAGCCATTTGGCTTCATCCCACTGACAAAGTGTTTTCAAAGGGACATGAAAGAGCACGACCTTGTTTCTGACCGATGCCTCCCTTAACCTGCCCTCTGTCACCCTGCCACCCCGTCTCCTACTGCAGCGTCCATGTCTGCCCCATACATCCTTCATCCTCTCTTTTCACACGTACAGACACGCGGCAGTCACTCCCTTGTCCAACGTCTATCAGCGCTGTCCGATCAAATAGGTTGGTCTCCTTTATTTGGAGATCATTAATCATCGCAGTGTAGAACAGGAGGCCCCTTAATCCACCTCCTCCTCCCCATGCAGGCCACAGCACTGCCCTCTGCTTTTATCCCCCACAGCCTTATCAAGTTTCAGCACTTGTAACTGTAGCACAATAAACAGGGGGGAAGGAGAAGGGTGTGCATGTGTTTGGGGGTGGAGACACAAACAAAGGACAACGTGTCATTTCCTAAATACTTTTTATTGGTGCTTTCTATATTAAGCATAAAGCACCATGTATTAGAGGTTTTGTCTGTTGTGGTTTCAATTCTGGGAGTTAGTTGAAGCAGGCCGTTGGCAGAGCTACATATGAAAACGATTACATTAATTGTTTAATAGTTGTCCGGGAAAGTTCAGAAGGTCCATCTGAAACGACCATCCTGTCAGTCTTCAGCAGTATCTACGGTGAACATACACGCTCACAATAGTCTGTGTTGTTACAGCAGCCAGGTGCTGCCACTTTCCAGAAGTTGTGGGGTGTGAACCAAAGGAAAAAGAGGCCATATCAAAGTGCCAGAGAATGTTCCTATTGTCCAGAGGAGCCGCCTGGTATGAGGCTGGCCATGGGAGTAATATAATGCACGCACAGATCCCCCAGAGCCCATTCATGGTGTAATTGGTGTGGACAGAGCTCTTGGTTTCAGGATTACAGTTAGAGAACATCATCTAATGTTCTGCTGAGAGGCCACACAAACACTTGGTGGAACACAACATCTACCAAAATGTTTTTTTTCTCTCTGATCTCTCAGATTTTCTTTTCTCTCTACCCATTTTAGACTCTTTGAATAGCTTTTTACATTTTCATGGGATTTGTTGAGGATATCTTCCTTTCAATCCCATATGAAATCTATTAATTTCATTTAAATGTTCTTCCTCCAATTCTATACATCTTGTGCTACCTCCAGGGGTGTGGCTAGCCCTATTTCAGGGGTGCTTAAGCGCTTCTTAAAAGATGGAAAAATTAAAAGTACATACAAAGTAGATTCCATTTATCTGTACATTTATCCTGCTGGTGGTCAGTACCCCTAAAGCTCTGATCCTAATATCACCCCTGTGTAAGTCCAATACCCTAAAGGGTCAGGATTTCCCCTGGATGAACCCTAAAGCACACCATGTGGTCCTTCTTAATCTGAATCTACACTCACCATTAGGACGTCACACTGTGATAGATCTACATTTTCCTAAGAACAACGTGTGGGGTTTTCTTGCTGGATTGCTATTCTTCCTCCCATATGCCCACCCCCACCTTTCCATGACTGGTGAGTTGACTGAACAGAAGCCTCTCTGGCTCTGTCCATCATAGCCTGGTACATTAATCATCTCAAGTGGACAGCGCTGACAAGCAGTTGGCTGCATCACTCTTTTACCCCCTCCCCAAAAAGAAAATAAAAATCTCGACCGTATTTCCCGCAGCCTCAATTACCTTCACTGCCACAGCTTCTGCACAAAGCCACTAGAACCTTGGCGGGGGTGGGGGTTTACAGACCTCACCTCCATCCTGGCAGAAGCAGCTTTGCTACTGTATTTACATTAGATTTACATATGAGGACACTAACTAATGCTTTAAACAAAATAAAACAGACCATCAACATTTGATAACCAGCCTGGCAAGTGAAGGAAAGACAGGTCATAAAATAGAAAGCATGACATATGACTGAAGATATAATGGTATGTGTGTGTGTGTGTGTGATTTGCCATTTTCTAAGATGCAGAGCCTATCAATGGGCCCCTTTAAGCACAGACAGGATTTAGGACAGCTGCTGAAATTCCACAACCATTAACACACACACGCATGCCTGTTTTTAAGCACAGAGGCAGGAAATGGGAATCCCTCGTAAGTTTTCCTTCCGCTGCTGCTTTCCTCTCAAGGCCTTGAGGCCCCCATGCTGAGGTGGGAAAGCAATTCTCCATTTGTCTCCCCTTTCAGAAGGTTCACTGAATTCAGGGCTTTCTCTCGGATTTTTTTAGACCAAGGTGGCAAAAGTCTGGCGAACCTGGATGACAAATGAGTGAGCCCAACTTTATAGTGTTGTTAATGAAGTGAAAAATCATGATTGGAAAATATTTAAAATTTTATACCAACTTGGAACAAAAATCTAAAAAAAAAAATATATATTTTGGAACCGGGAAATTAACCTGGTAAAATATTGTAGTTGTACAATTTTGACTTTGTAAAAGCGCCTAACCCCTCCACTGCAACCCTGCAGCACACATCAAGGTTGACCCCCCTGACTCGGTTCTACGGGGGGGTCTTCATCTATGAAAATTATGAATAACTTTTATATTTTGTCATATAGCCTTTAAAATGCAATGGGGACCAGACTGCAGGGGTGAGCAGAGCTTTGTCTGTTCTGAGGTAAGCAAAAGCTATTACCATTATCTTGAAAAAAAGTGTGTTGGGGGTTGGATTTAGTAACGATGTGTTTGCTGTGTTCGAGTTTAACTTATGGGAAAGGCATGCACGTATGCAGCATGCACGCACTTGTGAGCTGTGATGTATGATGCACGTGGGGATTGCGTGGTTCCCCATTCATGCTGTAGAGGCACCATAATGCTCATATTTCTATTGTGTCAAGATTGTTGTAAACCATTGTTTTCTGCCCTTCTCCAACCCAGGCGGAGGCCAGATCACCAAGGCAATCACCTGCTTTTTCCTTAGATAGGCCTGGAAAAAACCTTGAATTTGACTTTGCCTATTTAACAGGTCAAGAAAGTTAGACAGTGGATTAGACTAAGGATTCTGTCAGTCTAATAAACGATGACATTTACCATTATAACCAGCTACTCTCCCTCAATTTTCTCCTATGTGACAGTAAATTAAATATACTTTAGTTCCCCATTCATTGAAAAGATTGCAATGATTTGGAGTATGAAGAAAAATGGTGGTGTGACTAAATGCACAGTAATAAGAGGGTGCATCACTAATAGCATAAGTGCTCTTATCTCGTATAGTCCTCTTGGCATCACCAGCAAAAGAGCAATTTGTCCCTCTGATCCAGATTGTAGTCTGGGAGGCGGCAGAGGTCAGTCCAGTGTCTCCTGGATTAAGGGTGGGGTGAAGAACCCCTAAATTCTTCATCCTCGGTATCATGAGCAGCATCCATGTCTGGGTCCATATTTGAAGCCACATCTTCTCAGTTGTTTTTTGTTTTCTAACTTTCCAGTCATTACAATTACAATCTCATGTTTTGAAGCCTGTGGTGTTTTTTAAATCCTGCATACAACTTAAAAAGGTACATGTCACGTGAAAGTGTTGTTTTATTTTAAGGTGACACACCTTTAGATTTGAATGCAAATATATTCTCTTTTTACTTCAAAGACCACTCCCCCCCCCCTTGCCGTATAGATTCAAATTGAGGGAGAATGTAATATAGCACTTAGTAATTAGCCAGTTATGCTCTATCAGGTGGTGTTGGAGTCAGTTTGATAGATTTCTTTGCCTGACCAGCGTGAGTAAAGGGTCAGACAACCACTCCCATCGCCTGACACAGGACAGAGACGCTAACAGGCCCTTGACAGATTCTGTCCCTCCCTCTCTCTGACTCAGTTGAATTTATCTTCCTTCAAATGAAAGACCTCCGGATGCACAGACCAAACCAGATACTCCTGCTGCTGTTCTGTTGAATGAAGCTTTGCAAACATAGTCACTCAACTGCACACACATGCACGTCACTGGAATACTAGATACAAATCTATACATCATCCATCACAGTCGAACAAAATAAACCATTCATCATATACATGCACACTGCAGATGTCATACACACATCATACACTGTAACAAAAATGGTGTGATCTACGCACACACTCAGAGACAACCATCACTCACTGAAGTCTGCCAAAACAATGACAAGTATGCACCGCTGTAATAACATTGTGATTCACCTTGGGTGGTGCAACTCAAGTCAGAGAACTTGCTTAGCAACAGATGTCGGATCAGACCTAAGTGCATTAGCTACTCTGGTCAGAAAGGTCTTACTTGCAGTGTCAATGCAACATAACTGCCTGGCCGTTAGCCGAATGGAGGCCACCGCCAGATTCATCTGGCACCAACACTGTAGAGCCACCGGATCAACAGAGAGAGAGACCTCACCTGTTGACCCTTTAAGGCCTTTACTCCATTAAGAACAATTAGTAAAGTATTTCTTAGCCAATGAGAGTAACACTATTTTTTTTAAGTTGATTAGTGTCATAACACACTTGCAAAGACTTATTTTATTTAAAATTCTAAACTTGGTTAGGCTGTGTGAGCTTTAGAAATTGCCTAAATATTTAAAAGCAACAACAAAGTAATCATTCATCACACAGAAAATGGAAATTAATCTCTATAAATCTTAAATCTTGTGGTATGTCTTAGCCACTGAACACCTTGTGATGCAAAGGAAGTTATAATGGATCTAAAGCAATACGCATGGCTCAAAAGTAGACATCTTTTATTCTATTCTATTCAACACATTCAATTAATCCTGACCTGAATCTAATCTTCAATATTTAAGGCAAAAAACAGGGCCATTTTTAGGATATAGCTTCAAATGTTAACTGCTAGAGCATGAAACCTGGTGGAAAAGTCTTACCTCTTTTCTGCATGAAGGTAAAAAGGTCATCCAAAAAGTCTTTCCTTTTGGGGTCATTGTCCAGTTCATAAAGCTGAAATGGAAAAAAAGAAAGTGAAGCTCATCAGAGCCAGTGTGCGTATAAAAGAAATCATTCTGTCGCATGGTGTAAGTATCCAAATGCTCACCTTAGCAAAGTCTCTGGAGGCTTCTCCTCTTCCTCTGTTACTGTCGGCCTCATCTGTCCATCCTGCACTTCCATTCTATGATAAACAATAAACAAAACACACATTAGGTGAATAAAGAAACTGTTTCTTCACCATTGCATTCACCATAAGGTAACGTGTATATTGTTCTTTTCACCATGTGAACTAGAGTACTAAATGCTGTCTTTGGGTGGATTTTTTTAGTCCAGTCAGAAAAAGTTTCTGATTACTTTCCATGTACTTCTGGGAATCTGGGTGACATCTGCAGAGGCCAGACCCTCAGTCTTTTAGCTACCTTCAACTGCATGGAAAAATGCTGTAACAGGACTGTAACTGCTCCTCACTTTCAGATGCTTGTGATGCAAAAACAGTCTGACACAAACAGTTTTAGTTTTACTTGCAGTGCAGTACATAATAATAAAAACAGAACTAAAATCTGCAGATGCGGGAACTAGCATAGGTCACCGTGTGTATGTCAGAAACCTCCTGCTGTCTCTGATGAAGTGTCAGCATGTGTGCTGCAGCACCACACGCCGTTAGACACCAAGTAAATGAGCGCGGAGCTTTGCCATGACACATAAAGAGGTACTACAATTACTGTTACTATTAAGTATTAAAGAAACATTTTAATCTCTTGTAAGACAGTGTCTTGATCTAAAACTGAGAAAATTACTATAATACTATTAGAGGCTCATTTTGACTGACTTTTTTTTTTAATATTAGAAACCAATTAGCCTCGCACTAGGAAATAATTGCACAAATACTAAAATAATCAAGATAGATACATCCATTCAGTCATGGCAAACCAAGACTTAATTTTGTTGAGAAAAGTGTAATAAGTAAGTAAGTCTCTCATGCACAAACAAAAACGTGGTCCTTGGTCAGAACCAGTGTTAACTCATCCCAGCGCTGAAAAACCTAAAGATATTTCTTTGAGTTCCTTTTATTTCTGTAGTAGTTTTTCTGATGTAAGGATGTAATCTGGTAAACAGTTGACATAACACATGTTATAACACATTTCTCTAACACAAACCGAAAACTAATATGTACTCAAACTCCAAGTATGTATTTTTCCAGAGGCTGCAGTTGTAACCTCTGGAGTTATTGTGCCTCCCAGCTCCTGTGTCCCCCTCCCCCCACATCTTTAAACATCTCCATTTGACCTAAACCATCTGCATCAGGGACTGGCCTGCCCCCACCATGTCTTCCGACCCAGCTGGATACGAGGGCCCCCCATCCTTCAATCTTAACGCAGCTGTGAAGGGTGGCCAAGTTCATGGAGTGTAGCTGATGGTTGGGGGGGCCAAAGAGGGTTGGATTGGTCAGTTGCCTTTACACACACACACACACACACACAAAAGCTAATCATGTGTGTGGTGTGTGTTTGTGAGCGCTGGAAGGGGGGCAATGGCCCCACAAGACGGGAAGGAAGGAAAATACGGGCAGAAAGGGGTGCACGGTATGTGCCAACGAGGAATGTCTCCTAAAGACAAAACCTATAAAAGCATCAGGAATCAAAACAAGATCTGTTTGGAAGGGAGACGTTAATAGCTGCAGCTCAGGCTCTAGTTTCAAACAGGAGCCTATTGGTCAGTGGCAATTACAAGGGCTGAAAGGAGAGCTGGCAGGGCAAAGGTTGTCAAGGCCCCTGAGAGCAAGTAATTTTCACCTTCTAACTCTGAATGTGCAACGATTGTCAACATTCATGCTCCCAAATCACATATTCATCAGCCAGCATCCTGAAAACCTGCACAAAGGTTTTTTGTTCAAATATGTCAAAACCATCTGAAGGGGGTAAAACCTCTCTGACATACTGCGATTTCAGCAGCCGAAATAAAAATGACATGCCCAAAGACAACAGTGACACACTGCAACGGGATTGAGGATGGAAAACCTTTCTAGGATAAAGCCAGACTCATTTAAGAATAATCCGTTCCTCTGGGACACCACAGTGTAGATATGATCTCAACACTGATGTTGATATGTCTGCTGATTAAGGTCTTAAGTAACCAGTTTTGGTGTTAATTGCACAATAAGCTGCTTAAAATGTCCTACTGACAGAGTAGTAGTGACTTTTTTTTACCAGCTATGTCATGTGCAGGTATGTACATGTCCTGAAAACAGCAGTGAGGAAATTCTGCATTTCATTTTTAAAATTGGTCAATACAAAGATTATATGGCTGATCAATATCTATAATAATGGATATTTCATTTCATCAAGGGTATTTTACTACATAGACCTTCTCCACAAACAGCTTAAGTTGTAATAAAAAAAATCTGTAGTTCATTCCTTATTACTAATGTATTTTTTTTAAATCAATTTACATTACCTTCAGTATATTATGACAGAAATTAGGCCAACATCATGGTGGGATGGGAAATATACTCTGGACTTTATTACATTTGTACTTTGTACATATCCTGACCATCAATGTTAACCTTTAACCATTACAAATGATTATAACTGAAGATACTTTACTGTGTAGCCATCTTCACACAGGCCATTCTTGCCTTAGAGAGAGTTTTAACATGTGCTGGTTATTCTTGTACAACAGCCAGACATTTAAATCTACTCTATGTCGGTTTGATAACATTAAAAGTAAAGAACATAATTATTAGTTTGGACGACTATCCAAAAAAATCAACTTCTCATAGCTTATTTTATCTAAAACTAAAGCAGCTGATCTTCCCCACTTTCCTTTCTACATTAGGGTTAACAGAGCCACATTAAATGATTGATCTTTGCACACAATCAAGTACATTCTCCTATCTTGTGTAAAATTCTTTGGGCCAGCGTGGGCCAACACACTAAAATCACATGGCAACCCAGAGCAAACACACATGTGGGACTTTGTGAGGGACACAACAAATAAGGATGAAAGCATTAAAGCGTTCTGACAGAAGCCAATATAAAACATGACAGAACACCACCCTCCACTCAATGTCAGCCTCTGCTTAACATTTCAATTCAGAGCTGTTTGTAACATTAGCATTACACATACATACATCTGGAACATTTCTGAACTGAAATTAGCAGCGATGAGCCACAGATCCACACCAGCCAGTCACTGCGCAGACAGCCTTCTCTACCTTCAGCCAACATAAAGGGATGCAGATCTGAGATGACGACGCAAAATTATCCTGACCCAGCAACCGCAATCTAATGTTAAAACATACCGACAAATTCCAACGTTCCTGCCTAAAATCCCTTGCAGTTAGTCCTGCTGTGCGACCAGGGCTATCCAATGGGATGGATTCACCGTGTCTGTGTTTTTGGGAGGCTTGGTGACTCGGTGAGCACTACAAAACAGTAACTCCCTCTGCCTCTGCCTATACCATACCATATCATACAATACCATACTTGTCCTGCTCAAAAACCTCAATAAGCTTCAAATGTTCTAAGCTGATTGTAATGATCACTAGAACCCACTCCATTACCTGTAGCCCCTCTGTCCAGCCACAGCTTAACTACGGTAGTGAAAATAACCTGTGTGCTGTGAGTTTGCTGATTATTGCAGACTCTTTTGATGAAGTTCAAAATCCCAGGCCATGGTAATGTGCTACAGATATAAGTCATGTGTTTACACAGTTCATTCCGAGGTTGCTTGTCATTAGTTCACTGTGCTCGTCTACCTGGTTCAGAAGAAGCACAGTAATTAGAAGCTGGATGGTCTTAACCATGGACAGGCATGTTGGATCATGAACTGGGTCCTTGGTCGCTGAGGAATGTTAACACCATGTTGTTTTTTTTTGTTGTAATGGATACTACTGGTTTTGAGACCACTCCTTATGATCAGTCACCTCAGCCCCATCATCACATCCAGGCCTCCACCCAGAGAAGACTTCTGGAAGTTAAAAATGCATGTGCTGGCTGGCCTGATATTCTAGACTGCACTTTACCTTCGTCCCTCTCATTCAGACTAAAACTAAAACCGAGTCTATTTATTTTATTTCCCTGGATCATCATCTTTTACAGCAGTGACTTTAAATGTAATTATCTCTAATATGTTATAAATAAAACACTTTATGTCTTTCCTCTCTGTCACCCCCTGCTCTTAACTGGTTTACTTGACAGGCTGGTCTAATCTAATTACTGTTAGAGGCGAGGGACTGAAACATCACTGAACAGAGAAAAAGGCTGAGCGGGCTAGAACTTCACAGGCTGAGACAGGACAGGAGAGTGTAGTGTGATGGCCGTTGCCATGATTTCATGTCATCATAAGCAGAGCGTCAGTGTATTTCACTAACATTTGCTCCTAAAAATAAGTATGTGTGACCTGTAAAAAAATGTACCAGTCCAGTGTGTGAGTAAAGATTACAAGCTACTGTAATCTCCCTTCACCTGCTGTTAATTGTCCAACGCTATGAGTTCCACATTCCACCATTCCTGCTAAACCCAGACAAGGATTTACCTACAGAGTCAAAAGAGGCTTTCTCGCTGTGAAAAAGTAACACGAGCGTGAAACCTTCCAAAAATTCCCAACATTTGTGCATGTGAAAATGTGTGAGCCATCCAGGCTGCTGGATTATTACGTTTCAGTGTCATTCACTAGTTTTCAAATCAGAAATGCACTTGAGCTGGACACACACACACATGCACACACACACACAGACACACACACACACACAATATCTGAGTGTTTTTGATATACGACCATTCCTTGTTCTTAGAGGTGTTTAGGTTTTACTATCCCGTGAGTTTCTTCTATAAAATAAAATGTACCTTTTGTCCTTTTTTAAGAGTGCTACAACACAAAACACAAGAAGTGATGTGTGCATTTTGATTGTGTTTTTACAACACGGCTCTTGTGTTCAACAAGTTGACACTGTTGCCACGTGAGTGAGAAAATATGCACACAGGATGTGCAGGTATAGCTTGAAGGCACTTCTATGCAGCCATTATAAAAGATGTCTGATTTAAAGCCACCATTTTAGTGCAGCCAGGCATGCTGGAACAAGAAGGGTTAATGGCTGCTGCTTGGGGAGTGGGGGATGGATGACATTGATTGCTCAGGATGCTGACAGCACTTCACCAATTTGATAGTGGAGCTGCTATTAGATGAAGAGCTCTGTGCTTTAAAAAAAGCATCATATAATTTGCTTTCACTACCCTAGTGCCTCATTTGGGGTTCAAAAACCTTCCATTTAGATGAGGAAAATCTCATTTTGTTAAATACAAGATTTTAAAAAAAAGCCGACCATGTTGGACAGACACTGAAAGTGTGAGAATCATTTCAGGAGCGTCAGCTGCACTGAACCTGTGTAGAGGGTTAGGTTCACAGATAACAAGCTGGATGACTGGGACAGGTGGAATGGACAAAAAAAATCTAAACTGTGGAGTGGACAGCAAAGGTCAGCGCACCAGTGTGGTTCTGTGGACTAAACAAAGTTTTAATGCAGGGAAGCACATGTTTTTGCTATATTAGAGCCCTGTTAGGGCTGAGACAAGGCCTCTACGCTGGCTTCCTGCTCCAGCTACAGTCATGGCTTTCTAGCCATGCTGGAGATCAACTCCCCTGGGTCACAGCCATTGAACCGGAGGCCCAAATCAATACCCTGGATGTGCAAACACAGGGAAGTCCCCCGCCCTCTCCGGACACAATCTCTCAGTTCATGTC
The DNA here is from genome assembly GCF_901000725.2 of Takifugu rubripes. Taxonomy (NCBI): domain Eukaryota; kingdom Metazoa; phylum Chordata; class Actinopteri; order Tetraodontiformes; family Tetraodontidae; genus Takifugu; species Takifugu rubripes. Next base: position 4,921,221 of record NC_042297.1, on the reverse strand, counting down.
AATACTCATCATCCTCAGTCATCTGCCACCGTGCCAGTGAAGCTGAGAGAAGGACCAGATCATCAGTGTGACCTCCCCCTGCATCTGAAACAAGGACCCCCTAAACACTTCTGTATGGAGAGCCATCAAAATAAAAAAGAGAGCCTTTGTCTACAGTCAAATGTGTGCTCATTTAAAAGACCCCCCACATAAAATGAAAATGACAGCGGAAACCAAGACACTAAATCAACAGGAACAAATGTCTGTGAGCTCACCCAGAGCTGTGGGGAGACGGAGGAGGGAGGTGACTAACTTCACTGACATTCCGGTAAACCAGTAACAAGACCTCACAATAACAGGAGAACCTCTCTCATCCCACAGGTACGCTCAACATCTCATTCTTGCGCTAATCTTTTTTAGCCAAATTGCTGCCTGTCAAAACAGTTCAGCAAAGAAAATCTCTTAAATAGGCACCGTAGAAGACATTTAATCACAATCAGGCCTCCAGCTGAAATTTAGATTCCAGCAAACAATGGTGCTAAATGATAAACAGTCAAACAGAACTTGAGCATTTTTTTCCCGCAGACAGGTGAAGTCTGAACATAAAAACCAAAGTTGTATTTGAAATATAAAAGATGGAATGAAGCTAGTCAATTGATAAAGAGCCAAAATAGAGGCTGAACATATGGTCGACTTTTGTAGCTTATATTCTTTAAATGGGTTTAAGTCATCACAGGTTTGTCTTATCTTTAAGACCAACTTCTGTTTCTCTGAAAAACACACTCCAGTTCCAGTTTCCAGATTAAGTTAATTAAGAGTTGCATTTGCGCTCTCAATGAAAGTGACTCCTCTTCCTCACAGCATGCCTATGAAAACCAGCATGGCGGGGGGCAGCAATCTTTGATACTAATCAAATAATTGAGGCCTCAATCCCACAGCAGGACTGAAATCATTCATAATGCCTCTGTCATTGAGGAGGGGCGTCCCCCAGTCGGAGCGGACAGCGTTCTTTATCTGCTAACTACTGTAGGATCCCATGCTGAGCTGCCCCTACGGTACCACCAACAAAGGCTCTGGCTAATCGCAATTCCATGTGCGGCAAGAGGGGAGTTAATCTGCCGGCTCCTGGGAAACATATGGTACATTTCCTTCTTACAATCAGATCATTGCTCAGATTAGGAGTTATTGTGCAAAGTAATAAATGGTGACATCTGAGCAAAGAAGTCTTCAGCTGAGATGCAAGGACAAGAAAACTTTGAGCCTTCGGTCTTGTTTCTGGCTGGGGAAGATTTTGTGCCTTTGAGGAAGCAGATAACTGCCGGGGACAGGGGGCTCAGCGTCCAGGGGCAGCACGTGTTGCTACTCGCCATGTCCGCAGCAAAGGCCACTGAAAAACAGGCCTTCAGGCAAGACCACCCCTCCCAACATTAATCACTACAACTTACAAAGATAAAAAAAAGGGAAACAGAGGGACAAGAAGGGGTGGTCACATAGAGAGAAAATACTGGCAGACAAAAAACGAGGGAATCGTCAACATTTTTCACCCCGAACACGGTGTAACCGCCAATAAAGGCCCGTCTCTGAAAGAAAAGAATGCATTTGCATTTTAGTGCCTGGGTAAACTTGCCCGCTGGTGAGCAGCAACTCTGGTTTGCCAAATAAACTGACTTCATTTGTTCAGCTCCAGCTCTTTCACCAAGACACCACATTCCACAGGCAGAGGCCCCCTCCCCCATTACATTAGCTGGCCCCTTTCACTGCCTCACACAAATGCAACGTTTATAGGCTGGTGTGGCCAGAAGTTCACACTCATTGGTTCAAAGACCCTTTCATGGCCAGAGCAAACACTTTAGTGCAACTACACATCTGTGCAACAAATACACTTCTTTAGGGCTTAACCCTTTCCCGGAGCTGTTTGGTAGTCTGGTCTAAAACCGCCACATGTCCCACTTGGTGGCACGTTTAAGTATACACACTTATCTGCAGTCACATGTCACATTTCCACAGTCTGGTACAAAGCTAGTGCTATTCCAAATGTAGACCCTTAGAATTATAGCTTCTTTGAGTAGGAAAGTTGCAGAGCTGCATTCAGGTCAAAACAGCCACAAGCTCTTTCTTCCGAGGTAAAAGCTGTGGCTAAAAATACCTAGCATATCACACATCTTTCAAAGAGCAAGTATCCACTTCACCCCCATGTTAATGGCAACTGGAGACATCACACAGACCTGATAGGCCTTTATAGACCTTCTCATTACACTGACAACATCACAAACTCACTGCACAAAAACCCATGGCACTACTAGACCAACCGCAACTAATTATATATGAAACGCCTGTGGCCAGGATTTTGCGTCCCATATGGAGCAGGACAGTAACCAGTTCAGCAGAGACCTCCGAGAAGACACTGTTATGACAAGCTCTGAAACTGCTGGATCAAATGTTCAAACCATGAGCAACATTCACAGCTTTCTGCAGGGCCTAATCGATGGAGAATGATTTCTGCCTTCACAACCAGGGCTATCTGTTTCCTTTCAACCCGTGTTAAGTGTGCAGGGGCATTCCACCTCTGACAGGCCAGTATCCCCAAAGGGAACTTGGACAGGAATAATGCAGCTCTTCTGAGGGGCCAAAAGATGCACCTACACACCAGAACGCAAGAACATCAACATCACACAAACATTACTATGCATCTACTTGATCAAGTTCACTGGTTTGGAATGACACTTTTCCCATGGAATTTTTTTTTCTTCAGTCACTTTTAACAATCGGAAACTTGAATATCTACTAATTTTTCTGTGTGACCCCAAAACCACACCATCATTTCCAGATTATATTTGTGAAGAATTCCAAATTATGGACAATTTTCTAAACTAACAACTGTTTTTTTGTCCACTGCAGCTTACATGCATCATGATATAAACCTGGTAATAGCATGTTAATTTATGTCAGTCTTATAGAGAAACTATTACTTTACAATATATTTGTTCAGATGCCAAAGTGGGGGATCTCATTTCAATATTTTATACATCGATTCCTTGTTTATGTAGTCTATTATAACATTACAATTCACTTAAAAATGTTGAATGTAGTTGGTGCACAATGCTAAAATAACTGATGATTATCAATACTGTACTATTAAACCCCAGTGCTAGTAGTGATAGTATACTCTTAACAAATGACATTTTCATCCATGCACACTTTTATCAACTACAGTTTTTTTTATCAACTTTAAATCTTGGCACATTGCACGTGCAGGTATATTAAAAACATGAGCCACTTCTAAACATGGCATTTATATGAAGGCAGTTACAGACAGACGCCACTGGCCCAGGTCCGATGTCCATAGTATGTTTTTGTGGTTGTATTCTGATCAAAAGTAACTTTCCTTGTTTTCGGAAGTCATGTGATAACGTAATCAGTGAAGGAGTAGACGGTGTGAACCCTAGACATGTCACATTTAAAAGCAATGTATGTATTTTGTGGTCTGATTCTCACAAATATCTGCATTCTTAAATCAACTGTAGTTTAATTCTGTGCTGCCACTGATGCCCTTCTCCACAGAATACACAGTTGATTGGACCAAACTATGTAAACCAGCATAAAGGGAAATCACTTTTTGTATGTAACTTATTATACTGAGTTAACTATTGACAAACTATAGTGCAGACTTACGTATTGCCCTTAAACTGTGATGAAATTGTGATCATTGCTGTGGATAATTAGCTTGCTGGGATGTGATATGACGATAGAGGAGTGTTGCGAGTGCAACACCAAAGGCAATAGACCAGTTCCCGCGACAGATTTATAGGTAGATGTTTGCATAGTCCATTTTTTTTTTACATTCATTATTAGCCTCTGCTGTTGTTTGTGTTTTACTGAAACAATAAAGAATGTGTACATTTATGTACAGCCACTTATGTGAAGTGCACAACAATGCAAAGAAGTCAGCCAGTTAATCAAGGTAAAATAAATAAGATTTGACCATAGTCTCCACATGCTACAAATGGAGCTTCTGCAGGTTTTCTAATCACATTGATTTGATGTAGTAAAGCTTAGATGTCTTTGGCCAGATGGCTGCCTGATCAAGGCTGTGTCCTCTGGGATCCCAGATCTGTCACAACCATTAGATTATATCCAGCCTGGTTACACATTAATATGGATCCCAGAGAGGTTCGTGATCTGAAAAACATCCACTCCAAAAGAAAAGCCCCTGCAGCTGAACAATGTGAGGCTAAAATAAATGAGCACCATCTATTGAAGGACACTGACGAAATGTTTACGATAGTACCTTAAAGCTGGAACATATCATTCTTACAGTTGCCTACATTCGTGGTATCTGTTAATAATTCCATTTTCTGTGCATCTGGATTTAATAATTGACTCAAATGCCGTTTGAAATCATTGTCTGAACCAGGGACAGTCCATAGTTCTATTCACACTATGATTGTCTATTACCGGTAACCAGATCAGCAACAGGTCAGAGATTGGGATTATATAAACATATGTAGATATGCAAGAAATGTTGGAGTTTGTGTATACATAGATGAACTTGGAATCCTTATATTAATATTGAACATATGTATTATGAATGTACGATGACTTTCTGACCATCCTGAATCGTTTTCAAAAGAAGCAGATGCTTCAGCTCTTCAACGTATAGCGTAAATCAGTGACTGTATAACAAACAGGACTTTGTTCGTACCGGTTGAAATAAGTTGAAGCCTTGTTTACTCGAGTACAACCATCTCACTAACCAGCAGCTCTGACTGAACTGTGTAAGCGTAATGTGTGGTTTCCTGGGCAGCAGCCAGGAGTTTTGTTTTTCCTTCCTCCCTCTGATGCTGGCAGCTCGGAGGCACGTGACCACACTTGGCTCAAATTTTAAAACTTGGCACAGGCACAAGTCACATGCTGCAACAGATTACATGAGATCCTGGCAGGCGGTGTAATGACTGTGCAAGCTGAAAACTGACAGGTGCAGAAAATGAAGCATTCCTTTAATCTCCAAGGCTCTGTTGAAGGTCCCAGGCAGCTGCTGTGTTTACCCAAAGGCCTTGACACAGTGGCCCAGTTAGCACCTACAAGCCCCTGACAACAGCCTGGAGCTCAGCCAAAGCAACAAAGAAAGCAGAGAAAACCAGCAACAATAGATGACTCTCACTCGGCAGCTCCACGCCTCCCGACTGCCAGGTCCCCGTGAACTCTAACACTAACCCCCTTCCACCTGATTGACTCAACATTTAAACAATAAACTAGAACTATATATAATATCATTTCAATTGAGATTTATAGACAAGAAATAAACAGATTAGAATTATAATTCTATTCTCCGGCTAAAGCTGACTATCAATATTGTGCTAGCTCTTCTTAATATGCACCAGCCTCATTGTTTACACACTCTTTAAAAAGGTCACAGGTACCACAAAATGGTGGTCCAGTCACAGACTACGTGACAGACATGGAATAATGGAAGACATAATCTTCCCCACAGTAATAGAACATAGACCCAGCAAACCAGTCATAACATGCTAACAGCACTCAGTTACCTGAATCACATGAATCCTTCACCTGTACAGGTGACATTGGAAGAACTGTTGAACACTGAATGTAACAATGAGTGTAACACTGTCAAAGTATTTTAAACTTTATAGTTTAAAGCTTATACCAAAAGTAAACAACTTGCTTAAAATGACCAATTTAAGGAGTTGAAGTCGCTTTTAACCTCAGAAAGCTAAAAGTAAGCAGCATGACCACCCCCACGATCAAGAGGGTGAAAACAATTAGTGTTCTAGAGTTAGAAACAATATTTCAAAATAAAGTATTATAATAAAAAGGTAATGTAATATCTGAAGCTTTTGGTGGAGGATACAATTATGTATATTATTGAAATTACAAAGACAAACTTTAGTCAATGTCAGTAATATGCGACTATTAATACTGCAATCTTAATAAACAGGCAGAACATTTTAATTTAGACTTTCATTATAACTAAGGAAACATGTCGTTTTGTATGTATGCATGTATATAAACACAATATTTACCGTATATTCAGTTTTTTAAACTAGTGCATGTTGGTCAAGGTCTCAAATAGGTCTCAGATTTGAGCTATTTTTGTTTGTTATGTATGACTATATCATTAGACCAAATTTGAGAGCAGTATTGTGGTTACAGTGAAGTAATCTGTGAGATCTAGAGGAAAAAGGTGCTACCAATGCTCACATTGCTTTGTATTGGAATAATGCCAACATACAGCCTGGCTGTATAGCTGTGGTAGTTGAATTTCAAAAAGGTTTCATACAGCAGCACTGTATACAAAATTTAAATGTTGAGCACATTGTTTACAGTCGAACCAATCAGGTCTACATACAACATGAACATTGTATATGGGCAAATAAATCAGGAAAACACTTTATACAGTGGGCCAAAGGTCATTATTTTGTGACTCTGTACATATACTTTGTATATATCACTGTAATGTACATAGTCACTCTCAATAAAACTCAAGCAGACTTTGCTCAATGCCATCATGTGACCCTGGATCCATTTCCCTGCAGCTGCCATACGATGGTCTTCATTGTGGATGGTTCATTTGACTGTTCCTCTCTTGCTGTGTTTGCCTTCATTACAGAGCAGGTGTTGAGATATGTTGAGTGGGAGTGGCTGTAGAGGGCAAATGGAACCAGCATGGGTGTGGGGCGGGGGCTTTTGGTTTCACTACCAGCTGATCAAATTACAGCAGCCATCAGTAGCTCAGTTTCCATTAGAACCAGGGAAGTCAATCCTCCTGGGTCAATTTGGGAGAAAAGTGTCACAACTCTAATGGACAGGAACCATTTGCATTTAAATGTGACAGTTTTGCCTGTATGTACATTCAATTAAATTGGGAGAAGAGGCAGTGTAAACGTGCACAGTGGCTCAAGCGAGTGATTTGAAGGATGTTCAAAGAGCACTAACTGGAGCTGGAAGGTAAACGGCCTCAACAAAAAGCACAAAATCAAATTGTTATTTGCTGCATCTTCCTGTTTACATCATGCACAGCAGGATGATCAGGCTTCTCTAAATTATCTTGATTTATACAGGTCAAAAGGAATCTAAATCCAAGTTTTGTCAATGCCACTGGTTCATTCATTAAATTACAAGAGGAGCCCTTTAATGTCTACTAGAAGCCCTACTACAGCCAGAATTTTGATGGTATGTTCCAGTAAATATTCTATTTCAGTTCATTACTTAAGTAATTTTAAAAAATATGGCAGAATATGGTGTGGTCATGCTAACACACCTCTCCTGTTAAAGTGGTGTTGGATAGAGGACCGTGACCACGGTCAGCTTTGTGTAACATCTGCCGCCAAAGTCCTCATGTGTGGATGCAGCCTTGACACGTCCAGCTCATGCTGTTTGAGCAGGCCATGATGAGACCCAGGTGACAGGACTCGACCCACCTCCAGAATCCTCCTCCTGTCGGCAGCAGATGTGCCCTTTGGGACATAAACAAATAAAAAGTGTTTCCCTCCCATCCAGACCCATCGGCTTTTTTTTAACAGCCCTGCAACACTCAGTCAAATGAATTGAAAGATCACCAATCAGAGGACTGCGTCCAACATTGACACCCCCCCTCGTCTCTTGTTGGGAGCCCCTGGTGGGAATGTTCACTGTTTGAAGAGTTAACTCTTTAATTCCGTCTGGAATGTTTCCTCTGGGTGGGGCAGTGAGTGTTTTCAGCCAGACCACTAACCTCCTTTCTCCTCCCCCCTCAGCCCCGCTTCATCTCCCTACTAAATTCAATACCTCTATTTCTAGGGAGGAGGAAACTGTCCACACTCAGCTGTAAAGAGCAGTGTTACACAAAGTGAAATTTGGTTTGAGCATGATTATAGTTCATGACAATAATCTTAAACATCATAGCCGAAACTTTGATCTAAAGCTTTTCACAGATTGTGACCGGCAATGCAGCAATTTCCTAAAAAATATCTATGAATTTCATTAAACCAGCAACTACAGACCATTTTGCTAATAATTTAAAAAAAATAAAAAATAACATGAGGCGATTGGACCTACATATAAATCAAGATATATGTCCCACATTACCTATACAACAACTGTGCTGGAAAAAGGGAAGTGCAAAATGTAATTACACTGTGGTAATTGTGCAGTTGTATGTCCCCATTTAGACATATACGTATTCAACCACAGACATAATGACCTGACTAGATTAGTGACAGACAATCATCAATTAGATGTCATTAAAAAGGCCACTCAGGAGATATTAATGAAACCAACCACTTCCTGCTAACAAGAGGAACAAAGAAGAACCTGAGAGATGAAGACGTGAGCATTTACACACCACAACTGAGCTGAGCCTGTTAAAAAATGAAGTCTGTGACATATTCAGTAAGACATAAAGACAGAGCAAACTCCGAAGTCTTCTGCTAGCTTTATCATTACTGCCATCTATATTACAGCCAATGGCAGAGATTTGGAAATGGGTTTAACCACTTAATGTCCTTCTCATTCATCAGAAATGTCATTAATAATTTAATTCTTCAACACTGATGAAATTCAGATGGCGATAAATTCAAGGAATTTGATTTGCATTCGCACAATCAGACGTACAATAAATACTGAAATGGATGGATCAGGAACTCAGGTGGGACCTAAAGATCTGAATACTGACTCGCTGCATTACAGGCTGGGAGAGCCAGAAGATTTTCAGCTGAAACAAGAGAGCCTCTGTCCCTCCGTGTGATATGAAAGTGACACAGCGACGCTCCACCAAACTCCTTTTTAAAAAATGTTTAAAAATGTTTGTTGCGGGCCTGATCGCTGTTTCTACCAGGATTTTAATATATGACAGTTTAAAATGTAGAGATGTCACTCTGCCACGTAAAACAGAGAAAATAAATGAAGCTTTTTTATTCCACCACCAATGTCAGGACATCACCAAAGCTGCTGGATCGTGCAGCACAACAGGTTCAGCCTGGCCGAGACACATACAGTAACGTAAAGCTATACGTCCTGATCTGAACAAACATTAAACCTGCAACTGCACATGTCCTTATCTTAGCACATTAGTTCTCAGCTTTACCATCTTTAGGGTCAACATTCCAATGATGTTGTTCAGTGTGATTTAATTTATTACAACGTATTGACATTAAGATGTCGCAAAAAACGAACATTTGGTCTAAAGAGTGTTTTATAATGGATGTTTAAATGGAGCCTGCGTAATCTTCATCATTTCTCAAATCTGAATGTCCTCCATTTGCAGGCGGTTTGTACAAGCAGGGGTCAGACAGTAATTCCACCCTTATTACATCAGTTAAACAGGAAGTCCAGTAAACAGCATAAGAACTAAGTAGACCATTTAAAACAAATGGGACTAAAGCCAAGGGAGACTCAAAAAAAGCAGAATCCACATCAGTGCTTTTGTGATGGTCTTTAAGTCGTTAAACAGGTTTTGGTGTTTCAGTCAGAATGTTTACATGCACGTCAGAATTCAATTTCAGTGTTTTTGTCAGAATTTGGTCCTCGTCCCAGTTACATACAAAGGAGTGAGTCGGATAACGGACAGGAAGAGGTCTAGTAGGTGTGGATATGCGTCTTTTTCAGTGGGTTACTGGCCCCTTTACCAGTTGATCTATAACATTGTGATAAACACCTGGAGACAGGTGGCAGATCTTTCAAACAACCCAAAGATAGATAATCGTGCAGCTATGTCCATCTCGTATGTAATATACGCTTTACTTTAAGTGTAGAAACGGTGGACGCTCTCTCTCGTGGTCATGTTGATTTTCTTGCCGTTTTTGTTCCGGGGTCATACGCCAGCGCGGAGGTGGTGGAAATGTTGGCAATGGAGAGCACCAATATCAGTTGGAACAACGGATTTACATGCATTTCAATTGTCAATTTATGGTCGGATTTAGGCGATCATTTGTTTATTAGAGTGTCGTGTAAACGCATTGAACGTGTCCTGTTGCGCGTAAATGGTCCTGTTGGTGTGTGTGAGGACAAAAATGGAAAGGAAAACTATCTTGACGTTATACAAAGCATTGTGTTAGACCTGGACTGGCTGAATCACTGCCCAGAGGGTCAAATTTGTCATTTCAGTCATCACAGCTGCAGCCCTTTACCCAAATAACATCAAGGTGTCACAACACCACTCAAAAGTACACATGGTGATCTGGCTTCCTACAATTAAAAAGAGGTGTGAGAAGAAACACGGCGGAGCTGGACCCTGCTCTGATGTTCTACAGCACACCCTAACCCGTGAGCACAGCACTGAGAACAGTAAACCAGTACAACATAAAGGTTTCCGTTCCCTTTAGATAGGGGAGGACCTCCCCCCTCTGCTTCTATTGCATAAATCCAAAAATTGGTGTGGGTTTTTCCAAGGCATACAGTTGTTAACTGTTGCTAGCCGTGCTAAAATCCACATAAGTTGTGATCACCTCTGACTGCATATTAGACACAGATATCCTCTAAATCCATAGTTGTGACTTTACAAATCATATTTATAACTGACATTAAAATGTGATTGCTATCCCAACATGTGACTGTACAACTGATGGTAGCGAAAACTGGATTTGAATGTAGTACACACTAGTGTACTGTATAAGCCACTGACATTTGTGGAGGCAATAACTGCTCATTTTTAAAACCAACCAATAAACGAAAACCCTTGTTTGTGCTTTTGTTGACAATCTCAACTGAAACAGTGTTGTGACAAGACGGTTTGCGTCAGGAGAATTAGTGGCAGGCATTGCTTCCCTAAATAAGTCGAGTTTAATTGTGATGAATCCAGGCTCAATGTCCTGCTCTGCTGTTCGTCATTGGAGAAAACAGGAAACTCAAGAATGTTGAGCTGTGATTTTTGATGGTCTGAACTTCATCTTCTGAGTGCGCTTTGCGGCAGTAATAACAGTCTCTCTGCCCTACACGGCAGCAACTCCATTGCATCCATTTACTAAATACACTGCTCATTTATCATAAATGAACCATAAACACACAGTAACAGTCCTTCCTCTAAAAGCTCACACACAATCTGTATTGATCTGTGCACTGCAGCCGTGCAGCTCCTCACTTCCTGGCTGATGTGTTTCTGGGGCGACAGCTAAATTATGCAACAGCACTGGCTAAACAGATAAGCTTCAGCTGTTTAGCTCCTCAGGAATAAAAAAGGTTACAGGATTGAGGAAGGCAAATGATGAAAATCTATGGGCAAGACAGACAGACAGACAGACAGACAGACAGACAGACAGACAGACAGACAGACAGACATGCATGCATGCAAGCAACTCTGTTCACACCTGGGAACTCCTCCCACACTTACTTTTCAGTCCAGTGATGTGATGAAAGAAGCACTGTTACGGGTTTCTATATCTTGTAACTTTAGCTCCCTTTACAGAGCCTGTACAAAACAAGATTGCCGCACAGTTGTGCCATGCCATTCTGTTTAAAAGGGACGGAAAAGGAAAGGGGCTGCGTGAGTTTCCACCCGTCTAATCCTACATGGTGTAAATGATGAAAGTCATCTGGCTATAAATGTGAATGTGTTCGCACCTTATGGCCTGATGACTGATGTCAGTATTTAAAGTGTGCAAGGCTCTGAGTCAGCTGGACTTATGGAAACCCACTCAAAGGAAGTCAGATCGGTCGGGAGTCACTCCCTTACTTTTCAGACAATGCAGATATTTGTCATTATGAACAGATTTAAACTGACACAGAGCTAGCTTTGACCATTGCAGAGATATTAAAATCATCAGGATGCTTTGGATTCTGACACATGGCAGGCAAACACACATCATATCTGTAGGAGCCTTGTGAAAGTCAAAGCAGACTTTAAGGATCAAACAACCTCTACTCCAGCAAATGCTGAAGTGCCCCCGCCCGACCAGCTCAGCCTGCACGTCCAGGCTTGTTGGACCATTATTAGGTCACAGCTGAGGTCTCCATTCATTAATGACAAAACACACTCCTCCATCACAGAGGTGTGTGAAAGAAATACTGAAATCTAAATACAAAGATCTGGCGAGTTGCTGCTAAACCGCTACTCTCCTTTGTCCGTCTGTACTGTCTGAATGAAACGGGAAGCCAGTCAGCTTCTGTCCAAGATGGCCGATTTCATTCATGTTTACAATTATCTATATCAGGTATCTGTTGCTGCTTCTGGAATATTATAAATGTGTGCCATTCCTTTTACCAAGGGGGTTGGTATCTGTGACATAAAAAAAATGCTCCCTTACCTCCACCCCCCCCCATTAACCCCTCCCCTGACAGTGGTGCAACCTGAAACTGCGTGAAGAGATGAGGCGTCATTAAATACTGCAGAGCTGACATAATGACAGGAAAGATAAAAGCGAGGAAACAAAAAAGCACAGACCAATTCTCATCCCATAATGCCTCCCCCAGGCCCCAGGCTGAGCCCGCCTGCTCTAATAAAAGACATAGATAAAGCAGTGGTCAGCTACAACTTTGCTGCTCTGATCTTCTGTTGTGATGTCCACAGAACAGCCTGACTACCTCCCAGAAGAATCCTACCCTACAGGAAATAACAGAGCGCGGGGAAGCGCCATTTGGAATGATGGAGTCTCGTTTCTAATCATCTGTAGTGGATCCTGAGAAGACAGATACTCCACCTGTTATTGGATATCAATAAAAATAACAGGAACTACTACTGTTGCTGGCCCTCCTCCGACTTACACACTACTGCCTTTCCTAAATTTGGGAATGTGGTCTCCTGAAGTCTGACTCAAAAACATTTGCCTTTAAATAGACTGTAATAAAAGCCAGACATGTGATAGTCCAACCCTCACCCACCCCAGCCCCCTAATCAAGCTCGTATAGACGTCCTTCTAGACGAGCTTTTTATATCCCCCCGGCCCGCCGAGCTCTCCTCAGCGTGCTCTAAATGCTCTAAACTATGATGCTAAACCACACGTAGCTGGGCTCAACTCCCAGATGACATTCCAGCACTCCGTAACACTGTAGTGAGGCAATATTTACCTTCAAGGAAAAGTGAGCTTGGCACAGAGCCGAAAATCTCGGAAGGGGGTGTGAGCAGCTGCTACTGTGTAGTACTACATCCAACCTTACCCCCCACCCAAAATCCTGCCGCTGACCCAGCCACCCACCCACGGCTTCACAGCGGCGGCCCTTTACTCAGCAATGTGGATCAGAGCCAAACCTGAGCCCGAGCCGAGACTGGGAAAGCCACACATGTGCACGAGCCGGCGTTCTCACAGTGTGTGTGTGTGTGTGTGTGTGTGTGTGTGCGTGCATGCGTGCGCGCGCACTGTGGCTCAGTGCCAGCAGTCACTTAGGAGGATTTTTAGCCACAAAAGCCAATCAGTTGTCAGGCATCCCAAGAGATTTGAAGTGTCTTGCTAAAGATACTGCTGGAGAGGTTTGACTGACTGTCCAGATTAAATAGCTGCTCACAGCAGGTGACGTTCGACGAAACAGTCTGCAAAGGAATAAACCAAGAGCAGCTCTTTGTGTGTGGTGGCTAAGATTGCACGAAAGGGCTAAAGTTTATTGATGCTCAGTTTAGTGATCAGGTTATTACTGCTCAGAAAAAAAAATGTGTGAAGCAGATCTGGATAAAGATGTGCTGAGAATGGAATTAGTGAGGAGGAAGGAGAGCTGTAAGAGAGGTGCTGTGGCAGGCACTGACCTGTCTAAAGTGATCATCAAAGCCCCAGTCGCCTTGTCCATTAGGAGAGGTAGCAGAGTGGGGACCCGCAGGAGACATGCCCTCATTAGGCTCCTGTTTCACCCTGATAGGTGGAGATGCTGCCCTTTGAGGGGCAGATGCAGAGTAACTGCTGTAGGGACGGACTGGGATGCGAGAGGCACTCTGCTGCAGAGCCAGGGTCTGTTTGCGGAGGAACTCCAGACCACTAGCGCTGCCTTCATCCTCTTCACTGCCCTCATCCCCCTCCATCATCTCATTGTCGTCATCCTCATCCCCAGAATCGCGGCCTCTGTCCTCGTCGTCCTCTCTTTCTGAGTCCACACTACTCTGATTGGACACGCGGGGAGGCAACCCTGCAACGGGCACCCCTCCGACCAGGCTTTTGCCCATGAAGCTGGCGCCGGAGGCTCGGGCAGCGGCTAAGATGGCCTGCTGGGCCGCAACCTGCTGCGCGTACATGATATGTGCCTCTCGGAACTTCCTTTCCTTGCGTTCCATTTCCAGTCTGGCCTGTTGCTGGCGCTGCAGCTGCTCCATTACTGCCTCTAGCTTCATCCCCCCAGCAGAGGTGCTCTGAGGAAAGGCCACACCAGGCTCCTGAGACATGCTGGGCTGCGAGAAGAAGGAACACACTGGTGATCGGCCTCCATATACCAAAATCTCATTACACTTAATGCTGTTGTATAGGATGACATGATCCATGTGTAAGGCACGAACATTAATGTAGATTAATTTCTGCCCACAGCCAATCGGACAAATACTTCCTATTATAATATAGGCGGCAAAGCTTGTTAACTTATAACTATTTAATTTTCACTCCAGTCAATATTTGAACTGGGAGTTAAAAAGTTAGTCAAAAGCAAATCCAAACTTTGTTGTTTTTTGTTTTTTTTAGACAGAACACATTTCTATGGTGTATATTTTGCCCCTGGAACTAAATCTGTAGTTTTCAAACTGCTCATACTTAAAAACATGCAGGAGCAGAAAGTTTAGTTGAACGAAATATCAGCAATGAATTTCAGAAGATGAATAATTGAACAAAAATAGTTCAGACTAGTTTACCTGCGAGAAATGAACGTCCTAACCTACAGAGCCAGCACCGACTCCAGTCATAAAAACGGATTTTGAACCGCTTTAATGTCACACAGACGCTTATGGAGGAAATAAACGACTATACATCCAGAGTGTTTCCGCATTTGGCCGAATGCCACATCTACAATACAGCTGACTAACGAGTAGTTTCGTGGGACCAACGCGTAAACGGGCACATTTGGCCGCATAAAGCTTTGATTTAGGGTATTAGAGTATCGTGGTGACGCTGCTGGAAAAGTTCCACACAGCCGGCCGAGCTAGCTCAGAAACTTTACTGTTTCCTGGGCTTAAATGGGGAGGTCGCTGCTAGCTAACAGAGCCCGATGAATGAAGACGGGCCCGGGCTGACCCGGGCCAACCCGGGCCGACCCGGACTGACCACTCACCATCTGAGCCTTACTGCTGCCGGAGTTGTCTACCATCCCTCCTTCCTCAGTTTTATCCTCCGTTCTTCCCTCGTTTGTGGCACTTGTAAACACACACGCACGCGCAACGGGGACAGAACCACGCACGCGAAGCGCAGAGGACCGCGGCTGCGGCAGCGGCAGAGGCGCAGAGGTTCGACCTGTCCGGACGGGCTCGACTGGCGGCTCGCTGTCCCTGCAGACTTCCGTGATTTTCCTACTTTAATGGGGAGGGGGGCGACTGGAAAATGGCCAGATCTCATATCTCAGAGAGCACTGAGGTAACTCCCTTCAGTCGCGTTTTTTTCCTCCCCTTCAATTGACACCCCCACCACACGCACACGCACAGACACACACACGACGTACAACCGTGTTAGACCCGCCCAGGTCAGCAACAAGTCTCACGCCCCCCCTTCCCCCACGCTTTATAATAGAATTTAAATTTTCCGGCCTCAAAAGTGTTTACATTGGAAGCTAATAGATGGATGCGATTATAATACCTTTGTCGGTATAGTTTCAGGCCAAAAGTAAATGAGAAACATTGAAGGCGCTTATTGTAGCGTTTAGCTCTGCTGCCCCCTTTAGGATGTTGTGCACATGACTAGGTAAATGTTGCGCAAGACATTAATTAAACACATTTTCTTTCTGCTATAAGTTATTTATTGCATTCAAACACTCAGTAACATAAAGATTAAAAAAAAAAAAGAAAAGCAGATTGTCCAACTAGTTGCATAGTACAGGCAGGTACCCGCTACTGCCCCAAAGGTGTTAGTGCAATATTATCAGAGAGAAACACTGCGGGGGTCAGTACAGGGGGACGGGGTAGTGTGTCAGTACGCTGGGTGGGTTAGTGCAGCGAATGGGTCAGTACAGAGGGAGAGGGACAATATATTAGAATCACACATCTGTGCGGTTTGCAGATATTCTGTACATTAGTTGTGTTTGTGTGGGTTTTCAGTATTTTCTCAATGATGAACTGTGAGCAGAGCTCTACTGACCGTTCAAAACAACTGACCTGCTTAAGTTTTTACTTAGGACGCCATCCTACGACGCTCTGGGGCGCAAAACGACTTCAGGAGAACGGCCCACATGTAACCACGCGAATATAAAAGCATGTTGTTTTGCTCCAGAAACACCAGATTTTTCTTATCTTACAGTGTGATGGACATTGACCATTTTCATCAGTACAGAGGTTATAAAATCAAACGTCTCCCAGCAGTGACACAGCAAAGCTCAGACCGTCTCTGCCTCCAGCATCACACATTCTTCCAGCTCAGCCCCATGTCGACACAGCGCACGCATCCGCAAAACTATCACCGCGGAGGTTCCCCACATTATTTCATGTAAAAAAATAAAATAAAAAAAACCCCAACAAAACACCAAAATGTTCTGGTCACAGTGGGTGAAGCTTGTTTTGAGTCTCTCCATGTTTCCTGTGTTTGGAAGATTCTTGTCTTTGGAGCTGGCAACAAAGCACCGGTCCTGGGTTAGACAAAAGGCTTTAGGTAACAGAGACCAAAGTCAAGGTCAGAAGAAAAGCCTTTACAAGGAGAGTAGTGGCAGCAGCATCACTGCGTGGAGCAGGATGGACAGTCCCAACAGCAGCACACAGACGAGCCCATGGCTTTGGGCGGAATCAGGTCCAGGTCCTCGTCATCGGGAATTTCATCCAGACGGTAGCCGTCCTGAAGCAGCTGTCTGCTTAGGTCAGGGTGGACCTGAGGAGCAAAGATAACACGCAGGCTCAGCCCAACCACATATTTATTTGGTTATCTCAGTTGGAATCCAGAATTCCAAAGAGTCACCAGTAAAGCAGCTAAACAGGTTGACTGAATCTATGCTGTCTTTACGCTAATCTTCCTCAACTATGCTGCTGAGAGGTGCAGAGAGTCAGAGGTCAGATTGGGGTCGGGGCACCAAGTATATCATGACAACTGTTCTTACCACACAAATGCATGACAAACATTTGATCCATTTGGATTTTATCATCTTTAAAACATTTTAATCAAGTGTTTGTTGCAGTTAATGTGGTTGGAACAGTTTTCTCTAAATCTTCTGAGACGCAGACACATCTTATTTTGCACCAGCACGTTAAATATTTGCAGCCTGAAATGGTTCTTTCACCCAGAAGTCAGATGGACTCACCTCAGCTGAAGAGTATCCTGAGGAATACTGCTCAAAATCAATCTCTTCATCACTGCATGGACACAGAAGACATTACACTCAGCACGCATCAAAATCATCAGTGGCATCGGTAAGGCCGAATACGTTGTAAAAAGAAAAGGACTTGATCCGTAATGACTTATGATAGTAAATTAGAGATTTTTGCTGCAACCTTTCGCTGCAGACATAACACCATGGGTTTAGCCAATATGTCCTACACATCTGCAGGAAATAATCATGGAGTATTTAGGTAATGTCTGAACTGATCTGTGTTGCTGATGGGCAATGTGGATTCTGAGTCACAAATGTTTCTGACACTTACAGCATGTTTGCACCACAATACAAGACTTAAAGGAGCACAGTGTTTGCCTGTAGCTGCTGTTATCATACCTGTCTGAATCCAGTGCCAACATCTTCTCCTCTGCATTTTGGCTCAAAGCAGTGTAGCCCTTGTTATACTTCACTGTTCTAAAAGGAAAGAAAAAAAAAAAGAAGAGCTGTAGAATTCTGTCTTCCTTTTGCAGGATGCTGACATCACAGAGAAGTAGCCTCCTCTTTGATTACCTCTTAGCTGCCTGTCTGGGCTGATGTATCACTGGGGCTCCTGGTGAGAGGGCTTTCTTCTTCAGGGCTTTCCTTGCCATCTCCCTGTGTTTCTCTTTGAGGTACAAAACAAGAGATATTGGTCAAAGTATTTTTGTACTTCATCTTGAGCACAGAATATACATTTTTTTTGTTCCCATACTTAGAACAGTGAAATTCATGTAGCTTAAACATGTAAATGTCTGCCTCTCTCTCTCATGTCAGGATCAGGAAAAGGATCTTGAAAGTGATGGGTGTAGGCATTGATTATAAAACTAGACTGTAACACTGGATGATAATCATGGGGGGACTCCCGATCTGAAAACATGTAATAATGACTTAAAGAAGACACTGACGTAGTTTGAGGTGGATTGCTGGAGCTCTGGACATGATGTAAGGTCCTCTTTTCTCAATAGGCCTGATTCCTCCATCAAATGTCTTCGGTCTGGCACCCTGGCTGGCCACCTATAATAGTAATAAAATAAAAACAATAATAATATTTCAACTTCAAGAGATAATAACATAACCATATGTGAAAACTGTAATGTTGATATTCACATATCTACGTCAAGTGACTTGTTTAAAAACTCGTGACACATGAGGTTATCATATCCTGAGCTATGCTAACATGTTTAAAGGTTAGTCTCGGGTGTAGATTCCAACATTCTGCCACTTGATCAAACTTCGTTAATTCGAAAGGAAAAAGATCATTCCATCGATACGTTTATGAGCTAATTTAGCCAATCGAATAGATTCACATACGAACTTTATAATGTCGGGTCCTGTTCTGTGAACAGTAGATTTGTTTATTTCCCTTCCAATAACACAAATGGAAGGCTGGGGTCGGTAACTCCCACTCCCAACTAGCACATTAGAGTTAGCAGGACTAGCTTTAGCTGACATTACCGACAAAACTTGTGGTTCCGGCAGCATCCCCAGCAGGGTGTCCTTCTCGGGCTCTTCTATGATGTCGTTCATCATCGTGGCGTCAGTTGTCACAGTTTACCTAACACAGCCATGACCGTAAGTGTCCCCCTGACACATTACTTCAATAATCTTCCACAGAAAAGCACTTCTGTCTGTCAACTACACCTTCATGCTAGCGCTGGTCTGTTTCCTATTTCCGGAAGGAAATAACAAAATAAAAGCCGAAGGCAGGACATGACGTCTGCGCTATCATACAATTATTTTCACAAATGAAGTTTTAAAAACATTAAACAAGATTTATCATTTGAAATATGTGATATAGCAGACTAGTACGATGTAATAGTACTAGTTAACTAAGTTTGGTCGCCATCTGGTGGATGAGAACAGCCGAGCTTTAATAACGGTACTGCGGCATGACAATATCACGTGACCGGAAAGGAATTGTTGGGATCGCATATACCGCCAAATTACAATTCCTAAAGTAAAAATGAATGTTAAATCCTTAGAAAATTAAAATACCAATTTACAATGATGTGAGCAAAACAAGTCATGTAATATAAATAATTAAAAAAACCACAATCTTAAATTACTGGTTTTATTATGAGGTCCACCTATTTGTACACGTCAAGACAGCAAGGATGAAATCAACAATATAGACATATTTGACAAAAGATAATCAGAAGTGCTCATCCCTTTAGGTATCAAATAGACCTGTGGAGAGAAAAAAGATATTCTATCACAAACAAGTCAACCCATTAGCACTCTTGATATTGCATCGTACTTTAATGGTTTACTTTACTGAAATAATGGAATGATATGTGGGTTTTAGTTTCAGTTCTGAACCAGTGGGAAATCACTTATGAATCAGCTCATGCTGTGCTCAGGTGACAGCCAGACAATGTAGTTTACATCAGAGCAAATTTACCAAAATAAATGTTCTCTCATGCTAAATGACCGCAACTTAACAACTTGATAAACTAAAGATTTCAATTGACACATACATATGAAAGAGGTAGAGTTTTCAGTACAGTGCCAATTCTAGACATGACTACCTTTCACAAATATAGAAACAAAAACTATATGGGAAAAGACTGAAGTCAGAGTGCAGCAGAGGATGATCACAGCCGCTTTTAACAGAAAACAAATCAATGTCTCCACCATGAGGCCATTGTATGTATAAACACAGGCTTTATTCATCACTAACTTAAGAAGTTTAATTTGTGTCTTACATCATTGTAAATCAAATCACAACAGCAACAAACATTATAAATCTCTGGAACAGCACCATGGCTTTTGTCTGGAAAGTCATTTTGCATCTCACCTTAACAACCTACAATTTGTCAATTCCCAACTCTTCCGGAGTTGAGATGCCAAGTTCTGACAAGGTGGGCTTCAGCTCTTGGATCAGGTAGGGATAAATGTCTTTGTGAGGACCAGCCTTATCCTGTAAAAGACACAGGGATATATTTAATTTTACCTGGCAGGAATAACTCAGACATTTTCTGGGATATACTTTTCAGGTAATAGGACTCTGGCTGAGTAATCAGTAAAAGGACAGCCCCTCACCTTAACGGCCTCAAGGATACGGATGGCACTGGCCAGGTCGTTGAGTCTTCGGCAGGCCCTCAGAGCAGAATCAATTATCTTCGCCTCAGGTACCAGATCATACCCAATCAAGGTGTTCATGCCTTTGGGTTAAAATTCATCTTTAAAAGCAAAATCAGACTGAAACAGAAATTAATACTCAAGAAAAAAGTGTCTAACTCACCTTTCCGCAGTTCCCAGGTGTCTATATCGGGCTTGCTGAAATAAGTGACCCAGCGGGCATCAAACTCCTCATCTGTCTCCACCTTTCCATGGGAGTAACATCTGGAGGCCAATGGAGCTTGAAAACATGATCAAATCACACTACTTTACTTGATTTATTCCATTTTTTTAATGATTTCAAGACCATCTGTCCTATTAACAAGTAACAACAGCACCCAAGATAGTAACAATCACCGTTGTCCAGGAACAGATAAAGAAACAAAGACATGGTGCTTATATAATAACATTGAAATCACCGTTTTACATTGAAGAGTGCAAAATGGGGAATGCAATATGTTATTTATTGACACACCTACTCTGCTATATCTGTCACAAATGATCGTGATCGCTTTCGCCTAACTACAATCGTTGGGGGTTCAAGTAACTATTTAGCTGAGACATCGTGACGACTATAAGCACTATGTGGAAATTCAGTTTTATGCCAACATGAAATTTAAATCAGCGAGACTGTCAGGTTAAGCAACAGTCGGTCTAAACTGCGGAACATCTGCGGTTAGTGACACTCTTGAATCAACACGGAGGGTCACTACAAGGTCGTGACTTTTGAGTTACATTGAATTAGTCGATTTTTCATCTCATATACATTTGTAATGTGGCGATATTATAATATATGTCGTTAAGTGTCAAAGCATTATTCTACAACTCAAAAATGGTCAATGTGACCCTATGTTAGCATTTAGCTACACATATACATGTACAGTAGATGCGAAGCTAGCTAGGGGAGATTACTGTTGTCCTTTCTACTACAGGCATCCTTTCATTTAATGTATGACACAAGCAACTCTACCTGAGTAGCAGGGTCGTGACCGGGTCAGACTTCGGGCCCCTGTGGCAGACAGTCGGAATACGGCTCTGAACATGTTACCACAATGAATGCTAACCGTCCTGTAAAGCGAAACAGACATTCAAGGAGGAAGACGGAAGAGTCACGTGGTTGACGGAGACAGCCGAAGCTATGGCGACATTTATGATAGGTCCGATTCTTAACTACGTCATAGTAGGCGTTTCACAAGACACGCATCATCCACAGTGGTTTACTATTGTCTTAATATGTGAGTTTACTTAGCTCTTAGTTCTGATCCAGTAGGAATTCCCTTATGAATCACGGATAAATGATCGTGTGATAGTTAAGATAAAGTTGATTAAGCATCTTTAGATCAGAATGGTCATGGACAGTGATGGACCAATTCAGGTGTTGATCAGGGTGGTGGTCTGTTGGGGCAGTTGCAGAAGATGGGGGTCAACTGTCATCAGCTTCAGGTTGTTCTGACACCACCAAAAGACCAGGTGCCCTTTTCAGAAAGCAGGTGTAGTGAAAATCCATAGTCAACCCAGAGATGAGGGAAGAAATGAAAATGCTCTCAGTTCCGAGCAAATTCTCTGTATTGCACTTTGGGATTATGTTGCTGCTGGTGGTGGTGATTGTTTGCACATGGCAGTAGTTGTTCTTTTTGTTGTTGTTGATCTGCAGCCTTATGTGATCCATTTCCAGAGTTGACTTATCGGTTTGAGTTTGCACATACAGCTTATAAACTTAAAATTTATTTTTAACCTGAATTTACTTCACAGAATTGATCACAGACTAATCACTGCATTGAAATCGGTGGCACTAAACGTGACGTGTGCAGCTTGCGCATGTGATTCCCACATTTGCAGCAGGTTGTCCTTGTTTTGTAGTGCTTCTTTGCAGGGTAGTGATTGAATCTCCTTCTCTTCTGTCCTTTTGTGTTGCCTTCTTGTGTGACTTCTTGTTCAGGTCCACATTACGTGGGGAAGGTGTTGTCGCTAGTTCATTCAAGGAGTCACAAGGGCCTTTCCAAGCTCCTCCAAAAAGTACCTCTTCCACTTCTTCTTGCTTAACAGGTGTTTAGATGTGGCTTAGACAGTGTTACATACTGGCACTGATACGATGACTAACTGCTTGGACTAGATTTTTATAATTCATCTTTATTTGCTGTCCATTTCGTGCCTGTTGGGTTGCACCTGTGTGACAGCCCTGCCTGCCTGCTGGTGCTGACTGAGCAGGGAGTGTCATACTCAGGTCGATCACATAATTGATGACATGCTGCTGTGTGTTCTCTCCTGAGGTAGCGGCTGATCCATTCATTATCCTGGTTGAGGGAGGTAGACGTGCAAATTTGGTCCACGCCTCACTCTCTTTCCAGATCCCTGGCAGCAAACATGCTTCTTTACCTAAACAATTACATATTTGCAGCTAAACCATACTGCGTTTCTCCATTTTTGTCATCTCCTTTGAACCAGGAAATGACATTTGTGCACTCAAATAGGCACGCAGAATATAGGTGTTGGATGAGTGGAACACTCAAGGCAAATATTTCTTTTTTTTTTAAAGACTCACCTATTGAGTCTCATTCCTTTCTTGCCACACAAGCTCTTATATTTGCTGCTGCCACAGTTTTTTGTTTTTTTTGTTTTGAATAAAATATGCTCATTTTCTGCATACATGGTCATTATTATTTCCAACTCTGCAGGAGAAAAGCAAGAAGATCAGAGCTTATTTTCATCTGTTGCCATGGGGAATCATGTTGTCAGCATTCCATTGATGAGGGCTTTTTATATACACATAAATGAGTTTTACTAAGGGTCATTTTAATGGAAATTTGACAGCTCAGATTTGGACAAGCTGGAGTTAAGGTCCCGAATTAGGGTTTGTTAAACCTGCTTCTTGAAAAAAACCAAAGATGGCTGTCAGAGGAGCAGCTGCTGTGTCTTTATTATAAATGGATGAGAAGTTCTGAATATTTTAGCTCAGAACTCTCAGAAAGATACTGCCAGTCTGTCTTTTGATAAATGGGGTCTGTGGACACGCTAAATGGTAACAACCAGTGTCACACACACAGAAGACCCCACCTGCAGGCAGGCAACATTTGTGACATCCAGATCTAACCAAGGAATGAGGAAGTCACCCTCTGGATGTTCATAGGCAGCATGGACACTGTCCCTTTAAGGGTGTTTTTCATGTTAAGTAGTTCATTTATCCAACCACAAGGGACAAGGACAATTTCTTCATGAACTCTCGAACTTGGAAGTGTCTGAAGAATTTGGTCTATGAGGAAATTCCATACTCCACCAACTGAGCAGCAGATATGAAGATACCACTTCTAAATCGGTTGCTGACACACCCTCTCTGCCGTTCCCTAAAAGCTGTTCCCCCTGCGCCTGGAGAAACAAAATGCCTCTCATTAAGTGGAGCACGAGGTTCCATAAGCACTCTGGACTTTCATCATCATCTAACTGTGAGACCTAAAACATTAGCTAATGTTTATTAGCTACCCATTAATACTACATGTAATTTGGTAAGGCCATGCCTCCTTCCTCTCTGTCCCTCCAGGAACTGTCTTATCTGAGGCGCTGTCTTATCCTCTTATCCTGACAGGTGGAAGAAAACCATCTTTACTAATTTAACTAATTAGAAAATTAGATAAATTTCTTAATGGCTGGTCCTGCGTGGTTGAGACCACTCACTTTGGTGTTCTGGATTGTCCTGGGCTGCTGGGGGAAGCCATGCAAATACCCTGTTCCTTCCATTAAACCCCAGACTCTTAAATAAAAGTCAAATCAATGGGAAAGTAAAGGGTAAATGGACATAAAGAGCACATTATTGACTTATTTCCATGGATGGTCAGGGCACGTAAACCAATTATCACCCTAACCGTGGCTGATCCTCCATTCACCTTCTGTAATCATCACAAAGAAGTCAATATCAATGCATTAGTTTTATTATCACGTAGCTTGTAAATGGCAGTATCTTTAGGCATTACGGCCATTTAAGAAATGTGCTTTGCCACATTGGATAAGATAAGTGTACCACCAAACCTTCACCAGCAGAGGGCGCTCGTGATTAAAGCCCCTGAGAGTAAAACCAGGCAGGTTTCATTAGTCACTAAATAACACTTGAAAGAGGTGAGGTAACTACATTATAAAACATAACGTTGATATAATATTTTTTCAGCACATACAGTAGAATTCATGTGCATGCAGTTTAATGGATGACAGCAGGCTATAGCAGATTACTGTCATCTGTTGTTGATTTATGTTTGTGCGTGTGTTTGTGTCAGTGTTCCCAGTGACGTTGGACACACTAATCCCACATAAACCCAGGACTTCCACTGGATGTCCATTAGTGTCATGTGTTGCTCTCTCTTTCCCTCCCGTTGTGTCCCATCTTTGATTTTTGTCACTTTTAATTCTTCTCAGCATTGATTTGAACATACTATGATGTTTAGTATATTATACACTGTATTTAATATTAAGGAGTAAATCGTTGACCTGTCACATCTGTGAAACCCTAATTACATTCTCTGAAATTTTGATATTTGTCCATTTACTTCGGTTACTAAGTTATTAATGCCTCAATATACAATAATACACGGACAATCTTCTTCACCTTTTAAATGGAATCTTGGTTTGGTGAGATTTCAGTCACATGTTTAAGAGTAATAAATAGTTCCTATTGGTTATTTTTAGCTGATGTTTCATCCACCACATAAAGTTCTTCATCTTGCCTTAAACCTGAACATCTTGTATGTCAGCAACAGTTAATCGAACTGTTACAGTCTACAAATCATATTGTTTCGGTCTAGATTTTCCCTTCCTTTTCTCCTTAACAACCGTAACCAGGCGGATCTTGGTTTCACTCTACTGGTGACAATAAAACAAGACGTAGTTTGTTAAATAATTGTACAAACCAAAAGGAAGCTGCATTTGGTTCTACAGTTATGATGGTTTAATTGGCATTTTGTAAGGGATGAATTTACAGTGATGGTCACAGTCTGGGAGGATCCAGAGACATGAAACAAAAAGAGAGGCCCTATCTGCGGACAAACACGGGCCTCTGCTCTGCGTGGCCTACATACGCACCATGCAGTTGCAGTGTTGGGTTATTCTTGCCAGGATTAATAAATAATTCAGTTTCCCCTAGTAGAAGATGGATATGCATAACATACTTATACACACATGTGACTTTATTCCACTCGGTTCCAGTCGCCGTCGGAGAGTCTGTGGACATCCGCCAATCAGTTCATTGCCATCAAGGACAGTGTGCAATATTTCTGATGTTTAGACCTGATCAGGTGCGATTTGATGATTTGAATTAGATTTAGCTCCCTGAGGAAAGTTACATACTGTACAATCATTAGTACCACCACTTCAACACTGTTCCAACAGCACAACAGTTTTTTAGGGATTACAACCAGCCGTTTCTGGGAGAACCTAGTTTACTTCTTTCATCATCCCTCTGTTTCCATGTCTGTGTTCAAATATTATTTAGAAGCGATGGTTACAAACTTCGAGGACTGCTAATTCACAGTAAAACAGTCTGACCAGATCATGTAGCATCACAACATGGATCCTGTGCTGACATGAGAGAACGACAGCTTATGTTACAAACAATTAAAAAAGTAGCGTGGAAAGCAGAATTTACGGTTTACCATGAAGCTTTTTCAGAAGCTCTATGTACAGTGTGGAGAGCTGTGATACACAACTACTGTTACTGAACAAAATCAAAAGATCCGACACGCACAACGACACCGACAACGAGGGGAGGTGAGTGTGGGCAGGCGGTTGTGTGATATGTGCATGTGTGCAAACCTCTACGAGTGTCACAACAGAAGCGTGATGTTGCAGCCCCTGCAGGGAGCGGCACTGAGCGGACGTGGGGGTTCGGGGGCTGGGTTTGGAAATGTATATCTTCTTTTAGGTGTTTGGGGGTAAAGAGGGACGAAGCACTTGTCACAGTGGTTTAGCCACTGCCCAACATCTTTGTAGCACGCTGGTTAGCCTCATCAATCCTGGTCTTATTAGAATCAGCCTGAAAGAGAAAAACAAATGGATGGATGGATGGATGGATGGATGGATGGATGGATGGATGGATGGATGGATGGATGGATGGATGGATGGATGGATGGATGGATGGATGGATGGATGGATGGATGGATGGATGGATGGATGGATGGATGGATGGATGGATGGATGGATGGATGGATGGATGTCCATGATTATGTTACATCACGCATACATGTCTCGAACGTGCCCTGAATCTGCAATGTTCTGATATTGTGAACAGCACAATTCTCACTGAATCAGACATTTTTGAATCCCATTCACGCCACTTCCAAATGTGGTACTGAATCAGATGGGTATCAGATTTTCTTGAACATGGACGCTGTTGCGTTTAATGCTACTTTGACGTCATTCTGGGAGCGACACACGTCACAACGGGCGTCACCATAACGGCAATAAACACAGAAAACTGGGATGATGGAGTACGCCAGTGGGGCAATAACAAAGTGTTAGGCTTCATTAGTGTTTGTGGTGACGTAATCGCTGTGTTTTCGAAAATAAATTTCTAAACAATACATGTGTAGAGACTAGGACCATGTCTAAAATCACACTGATTCCGTATTCACTACATAGGGAGCTGGCTTCAGTGACCTACTTCACACACTCACTGATAAGCTGAAATTCCACTTTTAGACAACCAGTTGTGGCCACTCAAACTGTGTCATAGCAATGAATAATAAACACGTCCCAGATTGACAGCATGTTTGAATAATTCTATTTTTTTCTACTGATGAGCAAATATTAAACACTCACTGGTCAACTTTTTTGCTGTACTTTAATGTCATTTAATTAATCAATAATTAGCGGTCGGGTATAACCGCAAAGCATGATGGGATGGTTAGGCAGTGTCTCATCCCAGTCTGCAGACAGGCCACATTCGAACATGTAATGTGAACAGCCAAACAAAAACGTTTTGACTTTCCACCTGCTCCATGATCCAGGTACCATACCTTCTCCATGATCCGGTCGATCTGGCGGTTCTGGGTGTCGATCTCCTGGCCCATGTCCAGTGCCATGTGACGCAGATTGCCAATGATGCCACCCACCTGCTCCAGGTTCTCGTCCATCTCGTTCTCCCTGGCATCATCTGTGACCCTGGACCACACAGAAACAGGATGAAGGATGGGTTACTGGACCAAATACACAGAGAAGTTTGCTCCATTTCACAGTACCACAATCACTATTCCTGATATCAAAAGATGACTGATATTTACAGAAAATGTATAATAATTCTAAAATAATGGCCTTCCTACCACATTGCATGGTAACTCTTATGGCAGGATCCTTTAGGAACTACAGTTGAATTTGATGTTTTTTTATAAAACCAAGGCGCTAATTGCCATGGATAAACTCTGTTTCTCGAGCAGCAAATAAAGTTCAAAGACTGTGCGACATAAACAGTGTTGTGTACTGACACAACCGTGCATGAGTATGTGCACAGTTACCTGCGAATGAAGCCCCCACTGATGGCCATCTGTTCACGCTCGTCCATCACCCGAGCCCCCGGCTGGCTGTTCACCACTCCATCCTGGTTCCCTCCCCAGGCCTGGCCTCCACCCTTAATCCTACCACACACATTCCAGTCAGAGAGAATCCAATGCATTTGTGTGCATGTGTGTCTGGGTGTGGATGTGTGTGTGTGTGTGTGTGTGTGTGTGTGTGTGTGTGTGTGTGTGTGTGTGTGTGTGTGTGTGTGTGTGAACATATCCTGTTACCATGGATATGCATTCAGAAAACAATGTTTATGTGATGTCAAACAAATTAGCCTACAGAAGCAACGTGCCAGCTACGTGAAAAGCCACGTAGGAACATACACACACGCGTCTGTATGTGAATAATTGATCGGACACAAAGATCAATTGCACAAAAAAGCTTATTATGTGGCTTGTGTTAGAAAGTGGATGTATGTTAAGAATTCGTAAGACTGTCTCCCACAAGCACATAAAGAAGAGCACAAACAGTGAACATGCACACAGAGGAGATAAGGAGATACATGCACAACAGACACTGAAAGGACACGTGAGGCGGACACCATGTTGATGGGTGGGGAGGGGGAGCATAAAGAGGATCAGTCACATGCAGTATCTGCTGAAAGAGAGCTGTAATCACTTCCTGTGTCAGCCATGAGCAGAGGCAGTCATCTGTGCCATGATTCATGCTACCTCGGGTATATTCTGAGCAGTTATGGAGTGAAGGCCATATGTATGGACGTCACATCTAAAACAACACAGTGGGCACATTCTGGGTGATTGTTGTCTTCGGAACGCGTCTGCAGCCTAGAAGGCTGCCACGAACAGATATTAAGCGCAAATGCTTCATGGTTAACAGGTGCACATGAGCTATAGAAAGGACAAGATGGACAAGGAATGGCATCATGTGAATGAATGCAGGTGAAGCTGCATCCTTAAATTTGCTTCCAACAGCTATTTTGGAAGAACAGTTGAAATGGTTTTTTTTCTGTAAGAATATGTCACTTCAGGCTGGATCCCACCCAAATAAAATGATGGATTTATGGTTATGGGACTCAGCTACATTTTAAATGTGACAGTTTGTTGCTGTTCTTCCCCTACTGCGCCGGCTATGTATATTTATGTATGTACAGTATGTATTGGGATCAGGTAGAAGACTTTGCTGCAGCCTAACAAGGCCTCTTGTTTTTTCTATAGCACTCAGATCAACATTTCGATACATGAAGTGTCCCAACAGAGGTGTTTGCTCAGACATGACTCGGTGGCCATAGTGTGGCGTTTGAGGTCCAGAGAACACATCACACCTGACCCTGCCAGTCAGTCTTTATATCAAAGCTTCCTTGAGTGATTTCCTATTATGTAGGAATGTCCTAAAGAAAGACAGGCTGGGACCAGTTGATGCACCTTCATGCTACAATCCATAAAAGCTCATTGACATAAACACTTCTACTGATTTTTTACCGGTTATTTTCAACATTTTCATTCTTTACTCATGATTCCTGAATAATAATATCTTAAATTTAATTTACTGATGTAACCTAGGGTTACAGTCAGGTACAGCGTAACCAGTTCATATACACGTGGGGGTTCCCAACCACATGCCTGCAGATCAGAGGCACCCGAGGGTGGGGGTGAAGTCTTAAATACCTGCTGAGGTTGAAACCGCATGTGTGTGCCTCTCTCTATGAGTGTGTGTGTGTGTGTGTGTGTGTGTGTGTGTGTGTGTGTGTGTGTGTGTGTGTGTGTGTGTGTGCTCTTATCTCAAATTTTAGGACACTAACGTTGAATTAGTTCCCCCTAGTGGTACAAAAGCTGTAGTGCATCGGAGGGACTGAGCTGATTTTATTTATTTATTTCAGCACGAAATCAGCAGTATAATTCCATGTTTGTTTTTCTTTTTTTTTAGTCACATGGTTTGTTGAGGTCATTGTCTAATAGACGTTTGTGCACCAGCTTCTCGCCTCTCACTGTTATCTGGCTATGTTTACAAAAAAGTTGGGAACCCTTGATGCATATGGAGCTGGAATCAATGGAATCATGTAGATTGCTTTTGACATATTGTGAAAACTTAATGCATAAAACAAGAAATCAAAAAAACAATTAAGAATTGCATGAACATGGCAGCAGAATAGATTGTAATGATTAATTTAGTGCAGAATATTAAATTGTTCTTCAAGATGTACTTTATTCATCCCCGTAGGGAAATTGAATGACCCATTGACTAAATATATAGATGGATGACTGGGGATTGAAGATGGATGTCTGCGCCATCTGGTGGTGGGCTCCAGTTTGAACACAACTGCTTCAAATTAAGGTTGAAGAGATTTAACTTGACATAATAATTTATTCAAAAGTGACACATAACAGATGAGTTGTGCCTGTAAGCAAGTCGTCCAATCTATTTTGCCAATTAGTCACCAGCATCCATATCCCAGGCTGCAGTGGTGTCACGCCATGAGAGGAAATGACAATACATCCATCTTTATTTATGTCAATGAGTTGTGGGCCACAGCATGATGCGCCACAGGTATGTGGGCACATGGGGTTTCACAAGGGAGGCGGGTGTCTCGCCGCAGATCTTTGTTGATGCCACTGCTGCAAGAGAGTCTCTCGTCCTCGGTGGAATGAAGGGCTTTTAAGGGCAGCAGTCACTGAGGCTGGAGAGCGAATAAAGTGACACTGAACCTGCTGTGTGGGGAAGCACACCCTGCTCATGCTTGCATGCCGTCTCTCAGCCTTCACTTACGCAAACACATCCACACGCATGCATGCATGCAGTGCTGGTGCCAGTTCCCAGTGTGTGTGCTGTAGCTACAGGCCTGACTGCTCACACCACGGTTCACCATGCTCTATGCACCAGAAGCAGGCAGACAGATAGCGAAACAGTGGCAGGCACTGAAACACATTCAGTCAGGCAACACAGGTGGCACCTACTTGTTACAGGGACATGAACATAGACCACAGAACTGTCCTAGATTGTTCAAATTCTTTTCTGCATCCTTCATGTCCTTATTGATTTGGTCCATCCCCTCCTCGATGCGCTCCAGTTGCTCTGATTACCAACACAATGTCATTTTCCCAAGCAAAAGAATGAAAGCACATGAGAAGAGAAGAGGGGGAGATCACAGGTTGAGGAAAAGGAGAGGGTAGAGAGAGGAAACAAAGGAGAAGAGACAAAAAAGACATTGACTGTGACAAGAAAGACATCAGACATCACCACCACCACCACCGGCACTGGACAGGCAAGAGCTCAGGGCTCCTGGCTGGTACCTACTTTTTAATACATGGGCATATCAGTACACAGCATTGTCCTATATCGTTTAAATCTTTCTCCGCCTCCTTCAGGTCTGCATTCACCTTGTTCATGCCCTCTTCCACACGATCAAGTTGCTCTGGTAAGAACAGAGGCATGAAAGTAGTGAAATAAAGGCGTGTGCTTTGTTGGCTGAGGGGTGGCGCTCTACGCTACAGGCGCATAAATGTTCTGACTACGTGCAACAGGCTAAGCAAGCAATGGGCTTTAATACATGACACCAAAAACACATCTTTATTTCCTACCTCCATGCAAAACACCCTGCTGGTGACCTTAATAATTGGTTCGTGACAGGAAGTTAGCAAAGCCTCTTGAGCCAGATGGTCTCTAAACTCCTGTTTGATGGACATTTTTGTCATTCTACAATTTGATTCGTTAACACATCCGACTGTAGAATATCATCAGTGCTACTGGCTCAGAGAAGCTCAGCCAGACTTTCTAAAAGCCTTCTCAAACAGTGCTATGGTTCTACACATTAAATAGGCCTGGTTTTGGGTCTATTAGCCCAGTCACCATATTATTTTCTGGAACAGTGACACCAGAGTGACCTCTGTGACCCTTGTGAGATCCTGAAGAACATCAGCTCAAGATGTTAAAATTTAAGGCCATAATGTTTAAATAAAAGTAGAACCTTTAACCTGGAGACGAATGGAAAAATGACGCTCTGCAACATGAATGTAGCATTTCTGCTGAACCTGGTGCTCACAGATTCAGAGCTACAAATGACAGCTAAGTGGCCTTGAGCAGTAATCCCAGGCAGAGTGAAGGATTGTGGAGAAGGAACATCAGGGGCGGGACGCCTCCCCCAAGTCTGAGGATTATTCTAACCTCCTCAATCACAGCTTTAACAGTCAGAAAGGCTCATCTCACTGGTACCGTATATTCTGACATGGTGTCGGAGACTCGGCATACGCGGTAATTAATGATCCCTCCGAGGCACAGACTGGTTTTGTGTGGTTCCTGGCCCTCAAATCACCTACACTAAAGAACTGGCTAAATTGTACGTAAAGTTAGAGGAATTGTGGACTTTGTAGGTAGTATTTTATAATATTCACCGATTCCAGTCCATCTGCTTCTCTTCTGCAACAGCACATGAGGATCATGGCTATGATACTATTACAGAGGTCAAGTCAGCATTTTTCATCCCATTTAAAACTGAAGCTTAATGTGGATTCTCTGGGATGCATTCCATCAAATCTCACTGAGGTCAATATACCTTACCACTCTGCGGGGAGGGGTTTTTTAACTGGAGTGAGACCACCACAGCAGGTTATACATAATTCCAGGAAATGACACATCGCCAGCATGTGATCTGTGTTTGTGTGTGCACCAGTGTTGACTCTACAGTCTAACAGGAGTGGATTTATTATTACAGACCCATTTGACAGTAAATGTCAGTGCTTTAAATCTTGAGAGAAGCTTAAGTTAAAGAAAGAGCCTCATCATTAGAACAAGCAAAGTCAGTCAAAGGAGCTGCAGAATAACTAAGAGGTCAGAGGGATGAGGGGCATGAAAGAGAGGAAGAGAAGAAGGCGGCAGATGGATAGAGGGTTGGGTTAGAAGGGCATTTGCTAAAGAGGCAGAGGTAATATAACTCTGGGAATTGATTGCTGCTCTCTGCTAACAGCATTGAGCTGCTACTCTGGAGGAGACGGTTGGGGGAGGAGGGCAGAAGAACGAGGACAAGAAGCTATATGTTTCTTTGACGGGCCAATTAGACTGCTCCTTCATGCCTGAAGTGAAAACACACATGCACAGCCCTTCATCAACACCGACCATGACTGGGCTATAAACCCTTTTACTGTAGAATATATTCAGAGTCACACTAATGCAGCTGCAAGCAGAACATCTGTTTAGGTCAAGACATACATGCGGTGTCACATCAGTTTAACTCACTGACACATAGGTCAAACCTTGGTTCACAAATAGAATGCTTACAGCTAAAATGCAGTCTTGAAGCCTGAACACAAAACCTACAGCTGTCTGCAATTACAGTCAAGCTATAAATGTAGTTTCAGGTTGGCAAAGCAGCAGGAGGCTAGCTCAATGCCTATATCCAGTGCTATTATCAGAGAACACAATTGGAATATTTATTCTCTACATTGTATTTCTAAAACAATGGAAGTTATTTTCCTGAGGGGATGTATATGTTGGCTGGACTGAACAGTCAGACTGGACATTCTTGCTGATGACTATGATTATACAGCATTAAGCAACTGTGTTAGAGGAGAGCAGACGACTGGATTTAATGCTGTCGGAGAGGCAGAATTTGGAGTTGTTTTCCCTATCGACTTACCTCCCTGCTCATCCAGCATGACCAGAGTCCTGATGCCGGCATCTTTACTCTGACAGAAGGAAAAGAGACAAAGAAAGAAGTGAAGATTGAAAAGAGGAGCAAAAGTGACAGTTCAGCAATGTCCCCAGAACAGAACTCATGGAATGACAATACTTTTAAGAGAAAGTTTTTTAGCTATGACAGTTATTCAAACAGTTGTATCTGATCAGGACAGAGACACGGGAATCAGAGTTAAAGGGACTGAAACCCAAGCTGACTGAGTGATTCTGGCTCCAGGATGGATAAAAGGGAAGAATGATTGGTTCATCAGCTCAAAAGTGTCAAATTCTAATGATTCCTTTCAGCATAATAAATGAAGTCACATGACCTACTTTCAATGATTAACTGCCAAGAACAGAGCAGTTTTACTGAAATAAAACCCATTATTATATTTATATGAGCAAAAACAGACAAATGCTGTCCAGTAATATAGTCTTTGCTGAAGGAAGATACATTAAGTTACCATTTATCTTAGATTATTATATATATTCTTTTTTATATACTTTCTATTCTTATTTCAGTTTTTTTTCTCTGCGTGTTTTGCTGCTGTTGCGCTGTAAATTTCCCCTTGTGGGACAAATAAAGGAATCTAAATCTGAATGTTTAGGGGCTTTAAAATAAGCTGGAAGCCTCCAAAATCTGCTGAAAAGACAAAAACATGGTTCTCAAAATACATCCAGGCCTGAGATGTATTGATGTGGTTCCAGGCTGATAGAGCCGACACGTTCTTTGTGATCATATAATAACACACAACAACCACATTCAAACCTGTGTGCACAGCATGAGCCACAAATCATAGTAATGGAACATGTGCTCCCAGTAGTGATCGATAGAAGGCAGCACTGGGGGCCAGTAAGACCAGCCAGTGATCAAAGGTTCTCACAACATCCCTGAACATACAAAGCTGTCCTAAAGGGGAAAATATAAAATTATATACAATGTAAGACAGGATGCTTAAGCTTGTCTATACTGGGAAGTATAGAATCATAACAAGGAAAATGTGTTGCTAAACTTTATTATAAGCCGCACAAGCATGTGCTGCAGTATATGAAGTTTGACTAAGATATACTTTTCCTCTGCAGATAATCGCATTTCTAAAAACTGAAATTACATCAAAAATTTAAAGCTGCGCTAATCTTCATTCAATGAGGTGAAACGGCAGCGATAATGTTTAAACGACCTGCGACCTGCTGCTGATAGGTGTAATTGTCACAATGACCCGCCTTCAACTGTAGCCAATGCTGCCAATTTCATCACATACTTTGTGAGTCTCAGGAGGGGAAATTATTCATCAAAGGAATCATAATTCTTCTTAATAATCAGTGGTTATGATATGGGGTTGTGCCTCTGCTTACAAAGATTGACCTCATCCTGCTTTATTGTGATGCTTTGTTCACAGATAAACCTAATGGTAACAATGCAACTATGGAGAAAACCTTTTATTTCATTTATGGTGGTGACCTGAACACCGCTACAGTAAACAGCCCACTTTAAGGCCTTTAAAGGAGGAGATGATGGAATTTTCCCATGGTCCATATTAATAAGAAACAAAAGCATGTGCACCTCAGTGCAACACAGGTCATCACGGGAACACTGTGATGACCTGTGTTTACGTTCAGCTGTGTGTTTACAATCTAAATATCTTCATTTCTATGTTGCCTTGGCTACATGTTGTAACATATGAGGGTCCGATAGTACATTTTCATACATGCAGAAACAGACCAGAGCCTTAAAAATATTGTATTTACCAAATTGTGCATCATATGTGAGGTAGCATTTAGCAAGTTTGTCCAGACATGCACAGCTCTAATATGCCACAAGTCAAAGTCAAGTTAACAAAGTGGCATTCTGTTGGCATTAACTTAAAAGGGCAAATCCTCAGCTGCTGTGAGGGAAATGGCTGTGAGCCTGTGGTTTTGTCAGCGCCCATGTGTGTGGAGCCAGCAGCCAGCCCTGCAGCAGCCACACAAACACACTGATGCAAAGAGCTGAAGCCTGACCAAAGACCGAAGAGACAACAGTGCTGCTTCTCTGGGTGGTGCTGAAGGAAGAAACAGGCAAATCTGGAAATGACGCACT
Organism: Takifugu rubripes; assembly: GCF_901000725.2. Lineage (NCBI taxonomy): Eukaryota > Metazoa > Chordata > Actinopteri > Tetraodontiformes > Tetraodontidae > Takifugu > Takifugu rubripes. Next base: position 4,885,502 of record NC_042297.1, on the reverse strand, counting down.
TCAATTTGCTTTCTGAGTGGCAGGGACGCTGAAGTCGTAACACACAAATTAAAATGTCCCGATTCATAATGTTGAGAGCAAAATGGTAAAAGGAGCTGAATACAAGTATGGTGAAGGGACTCCTAACCGTTCAATAACACTAATGACATTTTTCCTACATTAATCGGTGTGTAACTGTTTATTTGTGACATTTCTGTTGGCAAAGATCTTTTAATAAACCATTCATTGATAATTGACAAAGTCAAAATTGAATCACATCTATAGAAAACTGGTTTTCCAGCTGACTCAACTATGTGTTTCACCTTTATAATCAATCCAGGTCAGCCTATGGATACAGATATAAAGGCCTTTCTTATAAAGTGAGACAGAGGGTTAATATGGTGGGCGTTAAAGATCCATGAGATGAGTCACCGGCAGAATCAGTAGTGATGTTGCCTTCATTAAACTTCATCTCTGTTAGCCTGAGCCGGGTTCACTGGGGCAAATGTGTGCAGAGTCGGTATGAACTTACCTCCTCCACCAGAGCCAGCATACGCCGAGTACTCTCCAAAGACTGTAGGAGAGAGGAAGAAGAGGGAGACATGAGAATGTGAATGTCAGTACTTTGCTTTAGCTGCCACAGTCTCTGGATCAGTGATCTGAATTCAGAAGTTTGCTCACCTTCTTTCTAAACTCTGGACATCCTTTCTTTAAGCACCTTTCATCTTAACCCCATTTGTCCTGTCTCTCATCTCTTTGCCTCTCCTTCTCCTCATTTGGAGCCTCTTGGCCTTGTCTTATCCTCTTTTGAATTTTTCATGAGGCCATTTCAGCTGCTCTATTATTCTGTTGCTCAGAATTAACCGCTCTTCCGCAGCTCCTCTCAACTCATTACAATTGCAATGTTCTCTCTTATCACCCACAACCACCATCTTTATGTAAGACCTGAGAATACGGGTTGGGGTTAGCAGTCTGTGGGCTTTGGAGGTACGTTTGTCTCAGAAAAGGTTAGTTTGAAATGCCACACAATAACTCTCATGAACTGTCCTTCCACCCAAAAGAGTTTAAAAATATTCCAAATGCAGAAAGGAACCTATGTCTGCTATCTTTCACATAGTTTAGGATATCCACTGATGTCAACATGTGTTCTTCTGAACCCACAACTTTAACATTTACCCAAGAACACAAGAAAATTCTGCTAGGTTGTTCCTTCGTTGAGAATCTGTTACCAATAGGTCCCTTAAAGGTTAATTCAGAGCAACATAACTGTTCTCTGACCGATCCTTCCTCACAAACTGTCAGCAACAGTGAAGATCTCCACTCACTGTGGACCACTACCGTCCATAAAAGCTGCAAATATCATCAGTAAACACATTTTCATTCTGTTGTATTAATCAGCATAATAAACAGCTTTACACTCACAGAAATGAAGGTTTACCCTAAACCCCCCCCCCCCCCACACACACACACACACACACACACACTACCCTCCCCCCACACTACCCTCCCCCCACTACTCTCCCTCTGTTAAAGCCAGGAGATTCACACATCCTTTACGGTACCTCATCAGCTATCTGGTCTGCACGGGTCTGCAGGTCGGCCAGTTCATTGCGCATGTCTGCTTCATCTGCCATGATGACTGTCGAACTTTGACCTCAAGCGGGAAGAACTGGGAAGGAGAAAGTGTGTTAGACGTTATTGCATCTCTTAGAGGAAAGACGTGGATAAAACTTCTGAACGCAACTGACAGAAATCACGACTGACAGAGTCCAGAGCTTTGCACTGATTTGTTTCCAGGCTCATCCTGAGATTGGAGAGCATGTCTTCACCAGCAGGGGTAGAGGTCAATCACTCCCATTAGCAGCTATATTCCAAGTGTCCTTCAGCTAAATGTTAAGAGTGACTCATAAAAGACTTGACCCTGTTGGAGTCAGCACTTATCAATACTTATGGCTAAGTGCAGCCACAGTCAGTTTAAATGTCCCTTCACATACTTCCTGAAGAACAACATGACTCATGTCCCACAAAAAAAATTGTTTTCAGGGTTTGAGATGCTAACAGCCCCAGAGCTGTCGGCTACGCTTACCTCATCAGCACAAGTGATGCATCATTTAACAGTGTTCATAAACACCTTCTGCTTATTTTTCGCTGATCCAATCACGCAAGCAAATGCAGCCGTGCAGCCCCACAAGCACCTGCAACGCCGCCGCCGGTGGACACACGCTGCCCTGAGCCCAGATTTCCTCCTCGAGCATCAACACCAGGTGAAGGAGGGAAGAGCTCCTCCACCCAACGCTTCCATAAAAGCCTCGGTGTAAAGACAGGTCCATTTTTATTCCTCTCTGCTCTGTGAGACATTATTTCATGGAGAGGTTTGCTTCATAAAAAATGTACATAGCTGACAGTGCTACATGCTGCTGCTGCTCTGCAGAGAGTGGCAGCAGATGGCGTCCATACATCTGCTGGTTGGTTGAAGATGATTTGATTTCAGCTCAGAGGTCATTCAAACTTTATAGAAGCTAATATGATGTAACCACCAGAATGGATTCTTGACTTAGGTCTTAATATATATATATACAAAAGAAATGTCAAGAAAAGAGCAGACGCTGATATAATGATAGTGTATCCTGTAGGTCATCCTTTAAAGACGCACAGTAAATGTCTAGTTTAATATCTTTAATGTCGCAGAGATCTATAAATGATCTCTGAGGTAAAGTGATCCAAGGTCGAAATCCCATGCTTCTCTCTGCTCCCAGGCTCCTAGGGGAGTTTCTGAGAGGGGTTAATAATTCAACATCTGCTGGGATGAGAGCCGGAAGGACATCTGCCTTTCCTTCTCTATCGCTTCTCAAGAACCTGGTTAAAACATGGTGCAGGAGGGAAGAAGGTGACGATCCATCCTGAATGCTCTAAGGATTAAGGGAGCAGGCAACCTCTGGTGTCCCCCAGATCATAAAGACAACAATGGAGGTGACACGTGTTTGCACACATTAAGGTCACTGGACTTTGGATCTTTAATAAATAAATGGGCCCATAAAGTCTAGGTTTAGAGCATTTTTAAAAACGGCACTTGAACAAAAAACTTCAATTTTATAGGCAACACAACAACTATACCTTCTAACATCAAGCAGGTCTATGTGCGCGCGGAGTGAAACTCTCATGATTTATTCTGGTGATAATGAATAGCTGTGGTCTATTTTAGAAAATGGATGAGGGGTTTCAAAAATGGCAGCAAACCAAGACAGATCACACCCACTCCATCACTTCATGCCTGCATAATGACAGTGGGACTGAGGCCTTGTTGTCAGTGGCAACAGCAGTCACGTTATTACACAAGTTCTGTGAAAAAGGAGCTTTTAAATTCACAATAATAACACGATGATCAAAATTCCCTTCATATTTAACTGGATTGAAGTGGTTCTCGCACTGCTGCTGCCTACACTCATCTTCCAAATGTCAGGTTCTGTCTATTATTGAGTTCTTCCTTATGACTTTGAAGTAGAGCTGCTTCCTGTCACACACACACTCACACACACACACACACACACACACACACACACACACACACACACACACACACACACACACATATACTGACACACTCAGACCATTTCCTGTTTCAGGACAGAACGACTTTGTTTGTTAACCATCTTTCAACAATGTCACTGAATAAAAAAAACCAACCAATCACTGTGGTTGGGAGTCTCCCCCTGCTCAAATATAACACACATGCTGTAACAGCAGCACATAAGTTAGGTCCCAAATCCATAATCACCAATTCTATACAGTAATGTATTCTATAGGACAGTAGTTCTCTGAGTTCCAGACTTAAATAGGAAAACATCCATTTTGCAATAAAAGTGTCACTGTTTTTGTGACATAATAAGCACACCCACACACACACACACACACACACACACGTGCTACAGTGGACCTGACACGAGGATCAACAGCCCCTCCTCTGCCTGTCAGTCGATGTGACTGACGGCTGCTGTGAGGCCTGAAGTGCTCGGCTCAGCCTATGGAGAGATTAAAGTCAGCAGGGAAAGAGGATTTACTCTCTCACACAAACTCACTCTCTCCTCTGTCTCCTCTCACTTTTCTTTGCTTCCTTTCCAGGCCTTCTCCATCTATAAACTCATACAGTTCATGTTCAGTAGAGAGGCAGACATTCGATCATCTAAAGCAGGAGTTTCCCAGGTCCCATCGTCAATCTGGCAGGAAGAGATGGGACAATTCACATCATTCTAATCTGAGAATTAATACATATACATAGTTTATAGAATTCATATTCTATAAACTGTGAGAGGACATTAAGCAGTAATAGAAAAGAAGAAAAAATCCATTAAGACATGAAAGTAAGCGCTGCACCATCTGTGTGCCAAAACACACCACAAAATGTTTTTTGTTTCATCGGCTCTTGCCGATAATCATTAAATGCTCAACACGTCAAACTGCTCCATCACCATTTAAGATTCTGATGCAGAGCCCAGACATCAAGCTGAGAAGCTCTTCAAGCTTCCTTTGACCAAAGCAGAGAATATAATATAGCCAGAGAGGGATGGGATTAGCCCAGTTCTGTACCGGTGGGACTCTCTCTCTTTCTCTCTCTTACAAACACACACACACACCTACACTAACACACACGTATGAACACTACAGTTGTCAGTATTGTTGTTTCCACTTGTCTATACTTTCCTGTTCCTGTTTTAAAACATGTAGTTGGATTGTCTGTGCTAGCTGTGCTGTGCTAGCTCTGCTAATTGCTGCGTCTCCTAGCCAAGTGCAGTTTCAGCTGATTGATTTTAAAGTGAATCTTGAGCTCTAATTGGTTTGGCAGGAGGGTTATTTTGTTTTCCTGACAAGTGTAAATGTGTTCATCATCCGTTTAAGGCTGCTTTCACACAGGCAGGATTGAGGTTGGCCCAGGTTGTGCGGTGCAGATGGGTCAGTGTGAGCACGACAGTTACATTCTGGTGCACACCGATTCTCAGGAGTAGGCTTGGCGTTTTTGAGCTAAATAAGCTTGTTGGTTTCTGCATCTAATGAGACTTTAGGGCTCAGGAGGATTCTGCTGTTGTGCTGCTGATTGTGCGGATGACACAAACTTAGGAGAGTTCATTCAGGAAATGATTTATCACGAAACCAGCAGCACCACAACACCTACCTGAGTGTGTGTCCGTTGTGAACTCAGGAGTCACGTGAGAAACAAAGTATCACATGTGCTTTTAATGATTCATCATCAACCAAACTTTCTTTTTTTTCCTGCCAGTTGTCATGGAAACAAGACGCTCCACCAGTGGTGTGGACCACAGTGGAAATAAGCACATGAGTATGGACTGTGAAGGTGACAATTATACAGTGGACCACCACACCAGGACATCTGAAAAGACCCTCAGCTCTCGTCTCTGGTCGCTGAGACCTTCTGAAGCTTTGCAATGCATCAAAGACAATAAAAACACTGAAATATATTTCTGGAAGATATTTATAGAAAGGTAGGAAAGTGAAAACTATTTTTACTTCGGCTGCAGTAACTTGAAGAGAGATCCAAGCTGAAACCATGAGAGAGACTCAGCTGAGACATCGAATGTGAGGAGGTTGTTGTCAATCAAGCTCTGTGAGCTCAGAACAACAATATGAGGGAAACAGGCCATCAGGATCCTCTTGGCTACGTTCAAATCACTGTCAACAAAATGGGGTCAGTTGCTGAGCTTCGTGTTTCTCTCATGTTTATCGAATCACTGCATCGGTTACGATCATAATTTAGTCCAGACCTGACAGTCTCGACATCACTGTGAGTGTGTTTGTGCGTGATTTCTGAGTATCGGTTGATAGCAGAGGAGCCTCTCAGCTCAAGGATGAGAAGGTCAGCAGCAGATAGTTTTTTTGTGTGTGTGGGTGTGTGTGTGCAAGAGAGAGAGAGAGAGTACATGATGCATTTGAAGCATCAGGGTGCGGCAGCTAATTACAATTATCTTCTCATCTTGACTGCTTTACCCCTTTCAGGGTCATGGGGAGGGTCCACTGGACGAGTTACCAGTTCTTTGCAGCATTTGTGGGTTCGGTACCTGGCTCAAGGGTACCTTGCTGAAGGTGTTCTGGTTCTTTCCCATGCTATCAGATCATGTTTTGTCTGTTTGTCCAACTGAAATCCAACACAGACAGACTCAGTCCTTTCTGAATTCACAAGTAAACTCTTCTATGCTGACTGCACTTTCATTAATAAAGCTTTGATCTGATTCTAAATGGTTGGCTATTAAAGTGGCGATGTTTACAGACCAAACGAGGTTCATGTTACAGTTTGACCTTTGACCACGGAGCTTTACGAAGAATCAATAGAGAGAAGCAGGGAGTGGCGTCACTTCACACGCTTCATGTAAACCTTCATCCATCCATCCATCCATCCATCCATCCATCCATCCATCCATCCATCCATCCATCCATCCATCCATCCATCCATCCATCCATCCATCCATCCATCCATCCATCCATCCATCCATCCATCCATCCATCCATCCATCCATCCATCCATCCATCCATCCATCCATCCATCCATCCATCCATCCACATTTAGCTGACACATTGTTTCTATGCTGACCTACAGTCAGGGAGCAGAAACTGAGATGGAACCAGGCCAGGAAGCATGACGGCAGCTCGGAGGCTCAACTATTCACACACTTCACGCCTGACTGCTGACATAACATAACATACAAACATGCATCTAACTGTCTTCTCATACATTCACGCGAGACAGTGTGTGTTTCACCTGCACAAATGTGGTAAGTTTATATGAACATCCTGAGCATTCCCCTGGAAGCAGGAAAACCGTCTCTGGCACAACTTTCCCATTCAAAACTGTGTGTTTTCATACTTAATGTGCTCGTTCCTTTAGTGGGAGGGCTCCTGTGTTCCATCCAGGAGGACCGGAGCTCTGACTGTTCTGGTTTTCTGCCCACAGTATCGTCTGCAGGGACAGGATGGACTCAGAGAATCAAAATCCTTCATGTAGAGATGCAGGAAGAACACATGGACAAACCTGCTGTGGAAACTCACTGAGAACGCCAGGAGGGCAGTTGAGCAGGTGCTTTGTTTTCTATGGGCTGTAATGGGTGGAACTGTTGACTGCATAATTCAAAAATAACTTGATTTGCTCTGTCAGAATGGAAGCGTCAGGGTAAATTCCTGCACACAGCCTATACTGACCGCACGGGATGAAACGATCTGACGCCAACAAACACGTTTACTATGAAAAGGCTGGATTGACACCTGCCCCGAATTGAAACATTTCCTGACATTTAGGCTTTCTGTCTCTGGATGAGAGAATGTTCAAGCTTTTCAGGCTGGAACATTCAACCAACAGTATGTTCAATATTTAACATTTTCAGGGTGATAATATAATATAACTTTTAAAATTGGACAATGATGGCTCAAGCCTCTGTAGTCACCTGCAAAAATGACCTAAAGTGTCAGAATGTTAGCGAATAAAAACATACGGGAAACATGGTGGATGTACAGGAAACTCAAAGCAATCATCTGTGGCCTGCAGGGATAATCCCTGTCCCATTCAGAGAGGATAAAACCCCCGGATTAATCTGCAGGCCTACATGACACACACACACACATGCACACACATACACACACACACACACACATACACACACACACACACACACACACACACCTCACATCACTTACATAATATACAGCCCACTCTAATGTTCCTTTTCATTCTTTGTACATGTGCTCCATTTTCCTTTACTCTAACATTCACAACCTTCCACATCCATCCATATGTACATACACGTTAGAGAAAAGGTAGACAGAAGCCGCTTCTCTACCAGAGGCGTCAGGTCTCCATAAGAGCTGGCCTTTACGTCTAATCATGACACCAGAGGAGAACATCTAGGAGGTTTATACTCCAACCAGACTGGACATTCACCCACTCCCCATCTCAACAGCACACACCTTGAAAAAGCAAACAAGGCTGTTAAATGAGTCAGAGATGCTATAGCGAGCACAGATGCCATCTGTTCTGGGTGCCTATATGCCCATGCTGCCTGTGGTGAGTCTGTCTGTAGGCTCTGGTGGACAGACAGATGTTCAACATACACGTCCAACTTTAACTTAACAATTCTATAGAACGGCACCAGGCCCTGCACAGAGATCATTACATACATTAACTGTCAGTGCCAGCCTTAGACTATGATCTATAGGGTCTCCATTCTCTGCAGGGCAGCTGTGGTCCACTTCCTTCACATCAGTAAGGTATGTTACCATGAAATTTGGGTACCAAAGTCTACTTTTATATTATTAAAATTATGATCTTATGATGACTCTATTATGATCAAGAGGAAAGAAGAGGAAGAGTTATTGACTGCTGTTAATAGTTTTCATCATAAAGCTCTACCTCACTAATCATTTAATAATTGTTTCACAAGAAGTTGAATTATGAGCCTCAAGATTAGTTGGTTGTCTTTGCCTGATTAAAAGACTCATCAACCAACCAACCACTTAGTCATCACAGTTTATCAACTTAAAGTGATGATGTCAGATGTTTGTATAAAGCCAAGAGCATCATACCTAAAGATTTACAATGTTGATGTGGAGCAAATCAATATATTCAAAAATCTGAGTGACCAAAAAATTGTGCATTTTCTATTGAAATGACACCCTGAACGTATTTTGTTTCCTCTGACTGGCTCACTTTGCTACCTCAAGAATTAGTACGTACAAGAGTGAAGGTCTTATTATGACACTTTCTCAAAAACACATTTCTGAATATACAATATATACCACAAATTTTAATTCATTTCATCCTGAAATTAAAGATTCTGTTTAGTCCCATGTGACACTGCTGGGCGATAAACAAAGACAAGGAAACCAGCTTCAGACCCTGCGTTAGGTTGGAAACCAGGTCAGGAGAGGCAAACTCCCTGTGCACGTTTCCTGGAGTGCACGTAGAATCAATTCTTTTAAAGTGAGTTCATCCATGACCCAATCAAAGTGCTTCCAAATGGTTTCATTCCTGCATTCACACAATGGTTTCAAAAAACAAACAAGAAAACTATATTCGGCAACGAATTCCACATCTGTCTCTGATAACTGGTACACACCCCAGCAGCTGGATGCTTTCTCTTCTACGAGGATGTAATTAGAAGAGATTAGAAAAGCTCTGTGCAGCAGAAACTTCACTGCTTCTCTCCGCGGAGCTGTCCGCGGTGCTGAACAAACCTGTCCGCTGTAACCTTCCGCCGCACTACCCAAGCTTCAGCTCTTCATTTAATCCTCACAACAAACCACTTTAATCTCATAATGTATTTACGAGGAAAGCGCAGCTACAAAGGCTGCTGTGATGCAAACAACACTACAAAATTCGAGCCTTTCGCAACACAAAGCAACATTAAATCAGTTTCATTCTATAAAACATGACGTCTTTGTTAAACTTGTGATATTAAGGAATAAAAACGAAAATATTCCCCACTGCAAATGCTGAGAGTTTTGACAAAAACGCTAATTCAGCCTAACTATAGACATGCTTATTTGGCTTATATTTCAAACTTTTACTTTTTATATTTTTATCTGGACATAATAGAGTTTATAACTCCATGTGACGGTTTTATATAAATATAACAATAATGGCGATAACTAACCGATCTTACCTCGTTAGATTTGTTCCGGTATTCTTAGTCCCCTATTTATTTGGCTGTATTTGTTTGGAATCGGGATGAAAATGTCCGTCCGTTCCACCGCTCCAGTTAACGGGACTGTCCCCGGTGGACAAACACCGCCCTCCCCGTCACTACCTGTAAAGTGGGTCGGTTCAGAAACCACACATTTCCTGCTTTTCCAAAATAAAACGCCTCAAATTCATTTTTATGAGGAAGACCATTTATTGGAATATGTACTATATGTAGCAACCGATAAGTTAACTATCAATGGAATAATTACAAATAATACATATTGCAAAGAACGTATGATTACAATTTAAGGAAGGTACCAGGATCCACTCCCCATGACCTCGAAAGGGGGTCAAGAAAAGAGCGCTATTTAAAAGGTACATAACCCGTGTTCAGAGATTTCTAGTTTTAACGCACCAAAAGAAAGAAATAAAGAAAAAGAGGTGAAAGATGGAGATGGAAAAATCACTGCTGTCCGTCAGAAATAGCTTTCCCCGCAGGTGGTTCCGCGCTGCTAATTTTTTCCCGATTAAATGACGGTAAAACGCAGTTAAAACATTGTCCTATAATAATGCACGTTGATTGACTATTAGATTAGGTCACTTTATTTTGAACCGTAATTGAAGCGCAACGTGCCTTATGTTGAGCTTGATGACACCATAAAATGGCTGCGCCCTCTGACGTCAGAAGGGTGCTTTTCCCCCTTTGTTTTTAGTTAAAATGCTTAAATAAGGCACATTCACATTCACATAGACAGGTGTGAACACCTGTCTTCTGGCTTACAAATAAAACCAATTCTATCAAATATAAATATTATGAAAAAAAGAACATGGAACATAACTAATGACTGAGCCCATTTGTCTTTAAGTCATTCATTGTACATAACCATAAATAATATTTTTGGCATTAAAACACGTGCTGCAGGGGAGTCACTTCTCCATCAGGAGAGTATTCTTGCCAGTCTCAGTGTTACTGATTCCTTATGAGGTCAAAGGCAAGAGACAGGGGAATATTTATTACTCCTGTTAAAATCGTTAAACTGGGTCATGTAAGACAGCTGGAGGCAGGACGGGAGAGCTGAAGGACACGTACTAGATAGAGATGATACTCTTCTTCCTTGCCTAGGCTTCTGTATCCTCAACCTGGCTGAAGGGAGAAACATGTCCTGTTCTCCATCTGCTGAAATCTTCCATGTGTTGTTCACATCGCAGCCCATTGCTTTACATTAAATTACAGAACATTGATGTTCCAGTCGAAGCACAATAACTCACGTGGCATTGTTTTGATTAAAGGATTGGTATTTCTGCAAATAAGCTGATGATTGATAAATCTGATAAAAAAAAGTTTTCCTTATCACTTCACCAGGTCACCTTAGCAACAAGAAGGAGCCTGATCCGAGCTGAGCAGCCACCACCAGGAATGGAAGATGTATCTTCTTTGATGTGATAATACTAGACAAATGTCTACTTAATTCCCTCCTCACTCTCCTCTTGTTTTGATATTTAACATTCATTTAGTGGTGGTTTCACTTGGGCTGATCCAGGAAGTGCTCAAAACAGTTTACATTTTATATGTTTTCTTGTTCAGTTTTGATTCCATAGTAGAACAATGACTTCTGCTCTTTTGCAAGCTGCTTGTGTGAGTTTCATTTTGTGTGTGTGTGCACGCACGTGTGAACAGTGGCTATATTTCCACGTGAACCTGCAGTCAGCAGATATTTGAGATTTCCAGCGGGCACACTTTGATTTGAAACAGATCCCGCTGATGGAACTGCCCCTCCCTCCCCAGACCTCTGCTACTTTCACATGAACACACACACACACACACACACACACACTGAAGGTGACACACCTGAAATCTCAGATGTGTCATCGCACCCGAAACGATGAGGCAAATGCAAAATTCCCCAGATTCATTCCGTGCGATTTAACAGCCACAAATGCAGAGGTTAAACATTAGCATCATTTACTGGCAAAAAAAGTCAAACAAGAACAAATGATAAATTAGGATTGCACAGAAAGACAATAGGGTGTCAGCTCAGTCACAGTGAATCTGTGAAGCTCAGAACCATCAGATCATCGTCCCTACAGATGACAGAAGCATCACGCTGGAGGACTGTATGTCCAAACACACATGGCTGCTGTTGAGTGGTTCTCACGCTTGCTGGCTTGACTCTTTAAATTATAAGCACTCATTAAGCAGACACATTCCATCCAATCGTAAAATATAGAGCTTTGTAAAAAAAGGGATTTCATAGAATTCAAATAGTGCATTTAGAAAAAATCTGTGTGGTTACTGGACCTCTAACGCCGTAACACACACAGAACTGTCCCAGACGGTCCCCCAGCCAGGCCAGTGTTCAAACATGGCTGAGGCAGCTGCACTGCCATCATCTCCTCCACCTCCTGTCTCTTCACTTATTAGGCATTTGCTGACAACTCCTGGAAACCAGTCCTGGATGAACGAGTCGTCAGTTAAGGTCAAAGTTCCTGAGGCAGTGAGTTGAACAGCAGTAGGCCACAAAATTCACGGACGTCCTTCAGACGGGAAAAAAGAGCCACTTTTATCCATACTGGTGTGAAAACAGTAATTGTGACCTTTTTACATGTAGATGAAGGCAGAGATATTCTGACCTGCGGTGAACTCCTGCCAACAGGGTGTCGCGGAGGGGAAAGAGTTTGGGGTAGATGCTGGTGAACATGGCCTGGCTGCAGTGGTGGCAGTGTCCCAGGGGGAACTGCAGCAGGTCCAGCAGGTTCTTTGGGAGGCTGGTGGGAGGCAGCAGGTCAAGCTCTACAACACAACAGGACAGGAAATATTCACTTTTCACCAAGAGACAGAAGAGATTTCATCAAGTGCAAAAAGTAGTTCTGTGCTCTAAAAATACAGTACCAGTCCATTTCTCACAGGAGCTGAGGTGGACATACTCGGTTTCTAAATAAACACCTGTTTGGTAGATGTGGTGCAGGGACCTCATGGCGAGCTCTTCCAGAGAAACCACGTTATCCATCTCTGATGCCAATACTTTCACTTCAACAGGAAGCCCAGCCAGAGCATCATACGGCTGCTTATCCGCGCCACTCTCCACCACACCGGCCGACCTTCCACACCTACAGCCACGCAAAAACACGAAATAAATCTTTACTTAAAATTTTTCATGTCCATTTCTAATGTTGATTATTTCCAGAAATGAAAGATATTTCCTTGCAAATAAAGAACAAAAAATAAGCTTGTTTTACACTTTAAAGCAAAGATGTGAACTGAAATGTGTCTTCTGAGTGAGTAAAGTTAGGACACCCTACCCCCCCAATAACTCCTGTCTACCTATTTTGGCTAAAATAACTTCAGAGAGATGGTTCCTGTTGCATCTACCAGACTGACACCAGTCTGGGGTACGATTGATTCACTCCTTTAGTGAATTTAGTGCTGCCTTTGTAGAGGCACCAAGAGCAGAACCAGCCGCAGGTCTTGGTCTCCTCTCAAGGGGAATCTGCTTGGACAGTCACAGTTGGACATGTTGGCACTTGAGTTGAATGTCCTCCACATGAAGACTTTTGTCCGGGCTATGAAATGGCCGATTAAACAGTGTTTGTTTAAATCCCTCACCAGGCATGTAAGGAGCTCCACTCTCCTCTCTAATGACCCCAGAAAGCTATTTGAATGTCCCCAGTTTCACTTCAACAGTCAGCAGCCTCCTTCAAAAGGCTGATTACCCATGTTCTGTCGGTTGTCGAAACTTTCTCCACATGACCTAAACCAGCAATTTATTGTTGTAGGGTTTTTTTTATCCTCACATGTGTTTCAGAGTAAAATTTACCCAGTTAAAGAATCTCATACTGCTTCACATGAAGTGTAACTGAAATGGAATAAATGAACTTTAACCATGTTAACTTAAACTGAACTTCTGTGTTTTGTGTGCTGTATTACCCGCTGCAGCCAATGACCTTGTTGTACAAGTAGGATGGAAGGGCTCTCAGGTCCACATTACTGTCCACAAAAATAAACTGCAGCTCCTGTGATCTGCCTAGATCTGAAACACACACACACACACACACACACACAGAATAACACTGCTTTCTTCGGGGCTACGACAACAGCAGCACGTGCTCAAAGTGATGCACTGACCAAGTGGCAGGAAAGAGAGCTGGTTGGCAGCCATGGATAGCTGGTTGAGGTGCCTGAGCCAGCACAGCTGACGGGGAATGTGTCTCAGCAGGTTGTGGTCGACAGTCAGGGTCTGCAGAGAAGCACAGCTGGACAGCTGATGTGGAAGCGACCTGAGCTGGTTCATCGACACATCCAGAGTTTCCAGTTCCTGCAGGAGTCCGATCTCTGAAAGTTTCAGAGGTAATAGTCATGTTTGGTAAAGACCTATTTCTCCTAACATGTTTATAAATGATACAGAAAACAGATATTTTTTTCACATTATAATTATGAGTATAAAAAAACAGACACAGTTGTTGCCTTCAATTTCTACCACTGATTGCTTCAACATCATCAATAAATCATGACAAAAGATGGACATACTGCAGATGAAAATGCGATATCTTTGTCCGGTAACTTTAGCGAGACACTGTCGCCCCCTCCTGGCCAACTAAAATATTATTGTCTAATGTGTTAACTGATGAGCCACTAAAGTCTTTGATACTCAAGGCTGCAAATGCATGGGTTTTATTGGAATTGATCACACATTTCTGCTTTATTCATTGACTAATGTGTAGACAGAGCCTGATGGAGGTGTGCAGTAGTGCAATTTCTTTGCAGAATTATCTTCATCCTACAATAACTTTGCTTAATTGAGTTTTAAATTATCTTTACATCACAGCTCTTCATGCATGTGATGCCATTAAATGAGAAAACCTTGTATTTATTGACTTTTTTAGACTTGGTAAGACAAATTGTGAGCTAAACACAAAAAAATAACAGCTAGCGCATTTTACCTGATGGAAGGTGCTTCAGCTGGTTATTGTACAGTCTCAGATGACGCAAAGACCTAATTCGGCCGATGTCTGAACAGAGATGATGTAGGACGTTATCGCTCAGATCTAATGATTGCAGTCTTGCCAAGTTTCCAATTGCTGCAAACCAATGCACAACAGGGTAAATGTCATGTGAATTAAGGTCACATTGTAATCTTCAGTATTAACACTGAGTACCTTCAGGAATAATGACAATGTTGTTTGAGGGCAAATACCTTAAATGAAGTAGAAAAAAATACCTGATTATAATTCACAAAACACTTTCCCATTTAAAAATCTGAAAAAGTAAATGCACAATGACAACAATAAAGGTTGAAAGAGCACAAAAGTCCACCATGGAAGCACTTATTTAGAGCACAGACTCACAGTTCGATAAGATTCGGCAGCTTCTGGGCAAGATTGTCCGGCTGAGAAGAAGAGATAACAAAAATAATAAAAAATAATCATCACTGAATGGATTCTGAGCTACAACACTGTAAGAAAAGTGGGTCCCGATCACATTAATGATGAATCCCAAATTGGGTACCAGTGTCGTGAGCGAGTTCCTCTTCATGTAAAGTCTTTCCAGAAACTGCAAACCTTCATCCTTCAGCAGCTCGATGGGAAAAGTGTTCAGGTTCCTGTAATTCAGAAAGAGGGTTTTGTGACGCTCTTGTTTGGCGATGAAAATAGTTTCATGGAGTTCAACTGCCATTTCTGAAGAGAGCTCTCCCCCTCCGGGACACGATGCTGATTTCTTCTAATGCACGATTCTTTCCTGAAATAAATGTGGGAACAAAAAAAGACGTGCATAAAGAGGACCCAGTGTTTCTCCTTTGAAACAGGGACAGTTTAAAGTAACAGGTACTTTAAAACACCAGTACACTTGACTTCAGCTAACTGGCTAATGTTAGCATGCTAGGGAAACAGCTGCTATTACCGCTGTATTACAGTTTAAATAACATTAAAAACACGCATTTACCTTAACTATACTTTGATTTATTCACATATTCATCCCACTTGTGGTTATGTCTGGTCATACTGAATATGTATGTTTTTATATCATCGCATGCCCCAGTGACGAATAGACTGATAGCGACCTAGCATGAGACTTATGGCCCCGCCTTTTCCCGATTCCTCCAGCATCTCATTGGCTGGATTCTAGTGACGTCACATGGATGGCTACTTGGTTTGGTTAAACGCTGTTTACTCTGTCCCTAACAAAACTAACTCATGTTACTGTGAGTAATGTCTCCGTTTGGAAAAGAGCGTAGCTAAACAAACGCAACCATCTTTTATTCTATGTACAGTAGCTTAATATTTTTACGCTAAAACATGAATATTATAGTGATTTCTATATGGAAAGCGTACGGTTTAATTTGAAGTCAAGCTTTTATTCTGAAGGAGCAAAGTGCAGCGGGGCTTGAAGTGCCGCTTCCGCTTGTTTTAGTAGCTTTTTCGCCTTTGATTAATGCGTCGGAGGCGCTGGTGAAACAGCATGGAGGTCCTTTATAAAGGTTAATTTTGGCTGTTTTTGCAGAAGTTTGGGTTCAACAAGTCCCTTTTTAACAACAATTTGGAGCTTCAGCACTAAAATGTAATTATTAGAGATTTAAGTTTGACATATTCATTACTTTCTTTGAAAGCTTTCAGTTGAAGCCACTGTAATGGTGAGGGCAGAACCAGAACTCTCATTAAATCCCTTTGTCCCATTAGATCCTTTTTTACATTTATTTCATGAGAAAGTTGACTACAAAAATGTAAATGAAAAACAGCTTTGCATACATTTTTATTAATCTCAAATCCTGTGTAGAAAAGAAAAAAGAATCAGAAAACATTCTTTCCTTCAGCCAACAATTTTTCCCAGTACTCGTAAAATATAGATAACAGGAAAAATTCTGACAATGGCATGTACAAAAAAAAAATCAAAATAGAACTTTTACAGATCAGGTCAACAGAAACAGATTTGGAAGGCTGTGAATAATTTACACACATCAAAACCTTCTAACAAACTTGCCATTAATATAACAAAACAGAAAACATTAAAAAGTCTTGTTCAGTTTAACGTCCACACTGAGGTGGTCCAGTGGTAAAACGTGAAGCAAAACCAGACCACAAACGCTCACATGACCATCCTGACCTTGTAAAAACTGCTGACACGTTGAGTCTACGTGTAAAAAGTTGCTTTGTGAGGGGAGATTCATGCACAGATGGCAACAGGTGGAGGCACAAGAAAACCAGCGGTGCCAGTATATCAGGCAGCCACTATTCCCAACAAGAATAAGTAAATCATGAGCAGATGCAGCATCTAAAACAGAAACATGAACAGAAATATAAAGAATCCACTTCCTGCTTGAACAGAATCTTGCTGGGGGGACTCGTTACAGCTCTTCAGAATCAGTAAAATCTAAAGTTATGGATTATCTGCAGGACAGAGTAGAATATTAAACTGGCTTTTACCCCCTGCTGCCTCTGGCCCTGTCAGGATGCTTTGGTTTGTGGTTTGATTTTGAACTTGTTAACAGCATTCAGTAATGTTGTCATTGCAGATGTTTCAATTCTCTACACGTTAAACTGAAAAATTGAGGTAGATGACTGGCTGAATGGTTTACAGAACCTTTCAAATAAACATTGAAAAGACATAATGACTACTGGAGAATTCTCTACAGTGATTTACTCAAGGATCATGACCGAAAACATTTGGGACTTTGGGAGTCTCAATGGGGCCTCGGTGGAGAAATCATCAAAGAATCTCTGATCTCAACAACAAATGCTTGGATATAAAAGTGATGTGAACCTTTGCCAGCAACATGCAAAAACGATAATAACCAGATGAAAAAAGGAAGCTAATCAGCAGAGTGTAATCAACCTTCTGCCAACTTTTTCAGTTTCAGAAAAATATGATGTGAAGGCTTGTTTCTGCACTAAATTTGGAAATTCACCATTTTGCTTTCACTTCGTACCTTGAGCCCGGTGTCTGAAGCAGCACAGATACAAAGAAACAGGAAGAGACAATATTTGACAGAAAGCTTTCGGACAGAACCTTATTTTTAAGTAAACAAAAGGCTTCACCCACCCTAAAATACCCCCCTCTCCTCCAGGCTTTTCTCTGGTTTATTGTGTTTTTCAGCGCTCTGGTTTTACCCCCCAACAAACATTAAACTGACTCGCAGCTGTTTTAATAACCATGTAAGTAAATTAATATAATTTTCATGACAAATGAGCTCCAGGTTGGACTGGCTTAATGAAGGAAGATGTGCAGAGTGATTACATGTGCCGAGACCTGCAGGAAGGGAGAGAAAACAACTGAAAACATTGAGGAGTTTACTGTAGAGAAATAAAACCCCAAATCACTGAAAACAAAAATAAGGCTTTCTTTGACTTTTACACCACAGCTAAATTAATGTCTGTTAAATACACATGGATTTAGTTACATCTGAATGTTCTGATAACCTTTTCTTTGATATTGTCATTACCGGGATTCCATACAGGAAGTGCAAGGAATCATTCAAATGCCCCAACACCAAATCTGGTTCCACACTGTTGAGTATTTAATGATCTAATTTAATTGCAGAGGTTCTCTCTCTCTCTCTCACACACACTCTCTCTCTCTCTCTCTCACACTCACACACACACACACACACACACACACACACCTGAGACTGAGTTGGGAACCAGCAGTGATGCCTGACCTTTGCCTGACCTCTGTCTCTGGAGAGAAAATGGTGATTTTGGTACCATCACTGTTGTCATCTAGAGGGGCATTGAGTTAATGGCGCTTACTTTCACAAGGCAAAGAGACGTTCCTTAACAGACACAGAAAGGAAACCAGCTCAAGAACACATTTTGCCTTTACAAGCATTAAAAAAGGGCTGTAGTGGAAAAGTTTGCAGAGCTGACCTGAAGGAGTTTTTTTTTTCTTACCTCTTTTATACATAGATAATAACTATATTACAACCACAAAAGGAATAAAGAATAGCAGCTTCTTTCTGTACATGATGAACATCTCCAACCATATAAAAGTTAGAAAAGTGACTCAAACAACTGGTGCGCACATAAATGCTCTGCCCACATATGGATGTTGTAAATGCAGCAGACACATGACTATTCTAAAAAAATAGCTGTTTGTATACGACAAGGACCCCCCTGAACTCAGAGAAAGTCCCACTAAAGGGACATTATTGTCCTCTTTTTGCTCTTCCCTCCACAGTTCTGATTTAAGAGTTTTTTATTACTGTAAGTATTGAAAGCATGACATGAGATGAGGATGTGGCTCAGTCTGGGAAAACTGAGGTAACCTAGGTCCAACTTAGAACTGTGGAGGAAAAGCAACTTCCCTTTGAGTGAAGAACTTTAAATTCGAAGACAGCAGGTCAAAGTGCTTCTGTTGCTCTTGCTGGCATTTTCATGCCCATATGTTGGAGACTGAAGAGAAATTTGGAGGAAATTTTGAAGCATCATTTTGGCAAATAAAACTGCAAATTTCTCCTTCTGGTGGTGGACTGGCCATCAACGTTGACAGCAACAATGCCGAATAACTGGTGAAAAACATTCCCCCGATATGCTTTCTTAATAACGCCTGCCCAAATGTGACCAGGATAAAGGCCTACACATGGAAATTCAGATAAAAATGTAACAAACAACAGTTTATAAAATAAGTTAAGCCATGAAGAGAGACAGAGCTCCCATAAAGGATTTGTACTTCTTTTTTTGTACCTTTTCTTGTGGTTTTCTCAAACAGGGCAGTCTGACAGCCAGCTGGTGGAAACCAAAACCAGAACAATACGAAACAAGGTGTGAAAGCACAGCGACGCATGGACCTCCTGGCAGTCTTCACACTCGAGACTTCACACTGAGTCTTTGTGCCTTGCCAAGAACTCAACTGCAGCTGGTTAACATGGTGTTGCTGTAAGACTCCAAAAAATGCAGGTGCACCCGTTGAGATGTTCTCCAGAGCAGCAGGTAAGAGGGTTTGCAGTCTGCTGGCTGCCTGTTGTTCAGTCAGCAGGCAGATGACTGTGGGAGAGGCATCGCGCGTTCATTTTTACGGCCTCCATTCATGTGTGCGTACGGCGGCAAGTCGTCCAGGGACGGCCGAGCGCTTGCATCAGAACCCGCCCCTGACAGGCCGTTGGCTGCCTGCTGGCTGGATGGCTGCTTGTCCACGGCAGCGGTTGACGTACAGGGTGAAGATGGGGAGCTGGCTGCTCGCGAGGGAGCGGGTGGCGTCTCTGAGCTGGGGGAGGGTGGGGTCTGTTGGGATACGGGGGTCTGTTGTGGCTGTACCGAGGAGGAAGAGGACGGCGTGTCCAGAAGAATGTCATCCACGTTGTCCAGTTTGCCTATGTGTGGTTGTGGCGCTTCGGCTGGTTTGTTATCTGCACTGTAGAAGAAACTAACCTCGCTGAAGGATGGCTCGAGCTCGTCCTTTATGCTGCTGATGATCTCCACAAAGGATGGTCGCATTTTAGGATTGTACTGCCAACACATTCGCATCAGCTCAAACCTACACCAAAGAACACAACGCACATGAGATGGAACCACAAAATCTCCATGACTTTTACACAGATTCCAATAATATTCGGACTTTGCTGCGGGCTTCACCAGTCCTCAAAATTCCCGTTGCAAATCATCAAAACAAGCCCAACTGAAGTCACTTTCCTTAGCCTGTGAACTTAATATCAACTGTCTATAATAGAAAATATCTATTTTTCGGGCAATGCTACTTGTTTATTCTTAATTAGCTGTAGTCCCGGCAGATGAAGATTACTGTATTCTCTAATATTCTGTGCCCTCATAACCTGAAGGTAGTCTGCAGATATACAAATTCCTCTGTGATCCAGGCTGTATTGGCTCAATGGTTCGGTAAGTTTGTAACTGTTGTGGAATCTTAATGCTGGTAAAAAAAACCTTAGGCTCCGTTTACACAACAACCTTTTGGGGTGAAAACGCAAAGCTTTAGTTCCAATTGGGCTGTTTGTTTGCAATAGAACAGCTGAAACTGGAGCGATAAGAAGACTCTAGAGTGGAACGCTTCGCACAATCCACTACAAAGCGGAGCATTTTCGGCTATTTTGGACATGCACTCCAGCTGAAGGCACCTAAGCTTGCATGAGTAGTTGTAGACCATACGTAGTATAGAAGAAGTCCGGTACCACTCAATACACTTTCTCTGGAAGCGTTTTAGTTTTACAGTTCAGAGTTGCGATTAGAAGCAACTTCGGCTCGTGCACCTCGTGTGGGTCCACTGGAATATTTTGGTGCTCGCCATTATATCCGTCGTTGTTTTCAACCTGTTCACTGCTGTGATTAAGTTCTATATAGGTGTACGTTTGTTACCGCCAACTGCTGGCCTGACGTGTTCTACGGCATATTTGTCTGCGTGCACGGAGATCATTAGCCATACGTGGCCGTCTGCATGGGGAACTGTTTTCAATAAATTCTGAAAATGTTGTTGCATTAAAGGAGCCTTACTTAATGCTCACTTGACTTCCGACAGGTCTTATAGATCAATCCAAGATCTATCCAAACATCAGCTTTTCATGCTGTGGCCACTAATGTTTAGCCACTACTTATCACAGCTCTATAAACCACACATGTGGTCTCTGGTGGATTCAACTGTAAAGCAAAGCACCATGGAACCACACTGCCCCCAGAAGAGTGGGGACATACATGAAATAGACGTTCAAATTCCAGATTTTTCTGACTTGACTATAAAAACCAGAATGCAGTGGATTAATAATTTTGTTTTGTTGGTCTTACAGCATATCAGGGCAGTTCTGCGGTTTCTCTAGGAGGCCTCCTTCCATGACGAAACGGAGCACTTGTTCATTGGACAGACCCTGGTAGGGCTGCTCTGCCAGGGTTGCGATCTCCCACAATACAACCCCAAAGGACCTGCACACAACAGGTGTATGACAATAACTCAACCAAAGCTCTCAGCTGTAAACAGAGAAAATGAAGCCACCATTTTTACTTACCACACATCAGAGTTGGTGGTAAAGACTCCATCTTTCAGAGACTCAGGGGACATCCAGCGGACGGGGAGCAAACCTTTACCTCCTTTACGGTAGTAATCGGTCTCATAAATGTCTCTCGTCATGCCGAAATCTGCTCGCGAGAGTGGACAGACACACACGAATAAGTTTACCCAGTGACTTTTCTCACCTATTAGACATTTTACACCCCCACTGGACCTTCTACTCCTCACATTCTATTACCTCCAATTTTTACTGTGAAGTCCTCAGCCACCATGCAGTTTCTAGCAGCCAGATCTCTGTGGACAAACTTGTTAGCATTGAGGTAAGCCATGCCATCAGCGATCTGTCCAGCCATCTGCAGCATCTTCTTTAAGGGCGGGAGAGACAGACTCGACCACTGCTGCTGCAGACAGGTACAACAAAGAGTCTTTAGCTAAGTAAAAGGGTTTGTGCTCCCCTCAAGTGTATATTGTAATCGTCTCCACTGAACAGTAGAGCCTTGAGACCATTGTCAAGGTTTCAATGCAATCAAATCCTACTGAAATCAACAAACAACAGACATCAGTTGTTCGTGGACCTGATGCGAAGCATCAGCTCAGACTCTACCTCCTTAGGACGGAGAGAGCGCAAGTAGCTCTTCAGGTCCCCGCGGGTCATCAGCTCCATAATGACGAGTGTGGGCTGGCCCTGTGAAACTACTCCCAGGAGACGAACCTGCGCGAATGCCACACATGATAGAATTGACTTACCCTCTTTGGTTTATGCATCTGTGTATGTGTGTGTGTGTGTGTACACACCACATGGTGACAGTTAAACTCCTTCATGACTGAGGCCTCATTCAGAAACTCGATTCTCTCCCTCATGCTGGCAGACTCATTGACGGTCTTGATAGCAACACGGGTTTCTGGCTCATCCTTGACCACACCCTTTGCAAGGCCCTCGTACACCATACCAAAGGAGCCCTGACCAAGCTCACGGCTCAGGCAGATCTTCTCTCGGGCCACCTCCCATTCGTCCGGCACGTACACTAGAGGAAATTAGTAAAGTTTTAATGAAAAGTTAATAACTATGTGTATCACACACACACATGCGCACGCACTTTCTGCAGCACTGAAGTACTCTGGGTTAACAGAGGCATACAGGACGCCATTTCCAAGTCTGTCACTGTTCCTGACAAAAACAAAACAACAACAATTAATATTACTTTCACTCTGATTTATGCTAATGCATACTGCAGTCTCAACAATAACAGAAATTATTGTCATTATAAACATATTTCATCATTTGAAAAAAGTACCTTTTCTTGTTGAGCACCACCAGCATTGTGACTAATAGGCAGATGAAGAAGACGATGGCAATGGGAATGAAGATCATAGCAAAGAGGATGTTTTGATATCCTGTTGGGTCAAACAGTTTGGTTATTAAACATGGAGTATACTTGTAATATTTAAACACAGATGTCAACAAAGCAGACATTTCTCCGAGGCTTACTTTCAGCCACATAGAGGTCCAGAATGTGTGTCCACGAGCCATTTCCAGCCAGGGAAATTGCTCTGACTCGGACCGAGTAGTTTCCTGGACTGAGGTTGGAGAGACGAACGCCGCGCTGAGTCTGATACATCTGACCAGAGACACATTCATGCTTCTCGCTCTGGTAAATGAACGGGACAAGAGATGACATTTACAGGCTGAATCTTAGGAACGTGAGAAATAAATCACAAGGAGATTACCATTTTAGCAGTTGTAGCATTACATTAAAATGGGTCACAAGAACAATTCCTACAACTATTTACCAGGCGAGTTGTATTAATGACCTGTAATGTTTAAAGAACCTCTAAATAACATGTCAGACTCTCATTTCAGGGAGCTGATATTTTCCATCACAACTCATGAAGGAAAATGACCTTGTTTTATAACGGCTAACAGCATATAATTAAAATGTGACAGTGACAAATGTGTCCTGTCAAGACCTTTCTAAAGCCCAGAATTAAATATTATGCCTTAATGGTGTTTACATCAATCTCAATCAAACAATCCTTGTGTAATAAGTGCTCACTTGATGACAAAATAATCTTTTGACTGACAGCCTCTCACAGATTTCACAGTACAATATCCAGAACGTGAAATTGTTGCTATGGTTGCTTCTTTTCAGAAACAATTGCAGATCTGAAAGAATGTTGGTGATTTTTTATATGTCACGATTCTGTTTACATATTATCAGTCATGTCAGAACCCATATTCCCTTTATTCCTTTACCACAAAGCACATCAGCTATCTTAGTCGGCACATTTCTCAGAGGGGAAATGCAGTCTTGTGGCTTTACATTGGCTGAACCCTTTGGTGGGAGCTTACCTCAGAGGCCAGTTTAAACTTGATTTCATACATGAGGACTAGTCCGTTGGGGTGATGCGGCTCTGGCCAGCGCAGGAACCCCCAGTCCTCATGGCCTTCCCAGGTCACTGTACCAGGTATATCATCGGCCTTTTCTGTGGGAAAAATATCGCCAAGGTAAACAGAAAAGTTGGAAGTGAAGTAACACTCACTAGCGTAAATTCATTCACCTGCGGGTTTGGTTCTGGAGAAGACAAACTCTGCAGCGCTGCAACGTTGAACTTGGCGATTGCAGGCATGGATGTCGATTCGGTAAACTGTAAAAGGCTTTAGGCCAGAGATCTGCAGCTCGCGCTCCGTCACAGACTGCTCAGTGAACTCAAACTCTCTGTCCACTGGCTCTACGTTGTCACCACTGTTGCTGCTGCTGCTGCTGTTGCTGCCAGCCTGGACAGAAGAAACTGTGCTGTTGTTGATGGGAAGCCTATTGTGAGGCCAGTGTGTGGAGTTGGCTACACCAAATACATCTCGCCGGCGTCGATCTGGAGGCCTGGAGAGAGAAGATAATCAACAAACTTTAGAAAAAGGGGGCTAACACAACAAAATCCAGCGTAATTACAGTTGAAGTGGTTTCTTCTCATCTGAAAGAAGCGTTAAAAATTAGAAACATGATGAAAATGTACAGCATACATACACTGAACATTAGGTAAACAACAATGGTTACACACAAGCAATTTCTTATAGCGGACCTTATTTGACAGATTCTCTTCAAAAGAAAAGCTGCGCAGCTAATTTTTCTAACTACTGGTTTTTCTTCAAAAATCCTGATGCTAGCAAGTTAATTGCAAGTCATTTTCCCAATCATGACCGCATTCACAATGAATACAAGTGGATACAGTGGATTACAATATTATAAACAATAAAAAAGAAGGGTAATAATTTTATGATATATCAAACATAAACAGCAGATTAAGACAGGATAAATAAGAATATATTGAATTTCAAAAGTTTGTTGAACAGCTCTTCCAGATGAGGATGTCAATTGTGTAGTTTTATGGCTGTCGAAAAAATAACATTTTCCAAATTTATATTTTCATATATTTCAAAAAATAACAATAAGGTGGGTTGGAGTGGCCTTCAGAATAATGTCAAATGGTGTTTAGGAATAAAGTCCCTGTACTTGCCTCCACCTAAATGTAAAATGTAAACCTTGTGTGTGTTAAACTGTAAAAGTAAAAAAAAGGGCTTTACACAGAAATATGTTGGGGACATCACAAACATGTGAAAGAGTGCAGAACATTAAAAGATCAGAAGAACTATCAACAGATCACAAGGGACCATTTCTTCCAGTCAGAATAGTGTAATGTATAAGACGAATTCCCAGAATGTTACACATTAGTGTGACAAAATAACTAAGAGACGCATCACCAAAAGTGAAACATTCACTTTAGGCTTGGATTCATTCATCCATAAAAATGGTTCAAAATCTAAACATTAAATTGTACCAATGTAATTTAAGGCAGTCCTACTCTGAATCAGCAGGTGAGGCTTCAATGGAGCTCAGATGAATCATTTAGAACATTTGAATCTTTAGATTAAAACAAAAAAAAGACCTGTGTACCTTGGTGTAAAGATGGAGTTGTGCAGGAAGTTTTCAAAAACCTTTCGGTAAGAGGCGTCAGCAGCCTCAGCTTCCAGATCCTCCACCGATTTGGGACAGGGGCAGCACGGACCCTTCTCTGGTCCATCAGCATCTGGTTTAGTGGGCTTAGTGTCCTCTTCCTGGTCCCCTACACCCGTGGCTGCAATTCTTATGGGGAGCTTCAGCTCTGAAACAAGCAACCAATGTGTTGTTTTTTTATGACATTCATATAATCAACCATGGAGTGTTTTTATGTAGCACTGTAATGATCCTTGAGTATTCAGATCACTACATTAACGTTCATCTGTTTACACACCAGGGCAGACATTCAAGTAACCAATCAACACACAACACCGAGACTGTTCTGGGTGTACAGCCCAGGAAGCACCAGGTCAAAGAAATATTAGGATGTGTGCACCTTTAGAGCAGTAGTTGTGCTGATAAAGCTCTCTGTCTTCGGCTTGCTGCTGCCATCTGACCAAGTAATAAGTCTGGTTTCCATTTGCAGAGACGGGTGGTGACCAACGCACCACCAGCTGTGTGGATGAGTTGGAGTATGCTCGAACATCCTGGGGCATAGAGGGTGCTGGCAGAGAAACAAAGAACTAAATGACTCTCTTTGTGGGTGCTTCAAAGTGTAAACCTTAGTTCTGAAAAACCCTAATAACTTCTCTTTTCTGCCTCTCAGACCAAAGCACAATAGCAGCTGGATTTACTTAAAGCCGTGGTTTCATGTAATTATGCTGGAGGTTTTGTAAATCAGGTTGTCTCCCATCACTTTAACTTGCAGCTGTGTTTACTAAAACAGTTTTGCTCTCCACCTCTTACAGCATGGTTGGACTGTATCCACAAAAACATCACAAAACAATCATTCCATCTGTTTGAAAACCCAAAAGCAACAGATCTTTCCCAGTAACCTTGGTGACATATCAACTTGTCATATTAACCTGAAGGACGTGTGCGGATGTAGACGACCTTGCTCTTGGCACTGGGTACATGCTTGTTCTCCACCACAAGTGTGATGGCCTTCACAAACACAGCGTACTGTGTCCAGGGCTTCAGGCCAGACAGCAGGACCCCGGGGTCAGAGTCTCGGTCTTGTCTCAGCTCAACATCCACCATATTCCAGCTGTTGGAGCCACAACCATCCTGGCCCTCATACTCTGTGATATTCTGGTAAGGTCTGGGGAAAATAACTTAATCATTAACGGATGACATTTTAGCCAAGTTGCGTAAAATCATACTTTGTATGTGTAACACTGACAAAAAGAATAAGGAAAACATTTTAACACTGCTCACAGAACAGAAATGAGATCTGTGTGTAGAGGAGACAGGAAATATTGTCAGCGTAACACATAACCACAGAAATGGCATATGTGCACCACACACGTACCTGTTACCTCTATTTTACTGAACTACAACACACACACACAGACACCCATAATAACATATAAAAGGAGATATCTGAAGAAGACATTTTACAATAACGATGATGTCATGGCACCCAACACAATATTTTTGTGGGAAGTCATCTTTTTTTCAAATTATGGTTTTTAGAATTTTGCTATTATCAAGTGACAGTGTATATTTGTGCCTTTGCACAAATTCTAGAACTACAATTAGCAGCACCCAGTCAAGAGAAAGGAACTACTAATGGTAAGGAAAACGTACGCCTCTTTGAAGTAGACGATAAAGCTGATGAGGTCTCTGTAGTCAGGAGGTCTGTACCGCTGCCAGGTCAGTTTGATCCGTGTGCTACTGGTACTGTTTGATGTAAATGCAAGGATAGTGCTTTCACCTGTGGAAACCAAAGTTGGAATCAAACTTATTCACAATATTTCAAGTAAAACTCACTGGAAAAAAAGAAAAGCTGACGTGACACATACAGCTGGCTCGGTCGCCGTTGTTTCGGAAATCGCTCTCATCAAAGCGGCCCTGGATGCCCGTCTTCTCCCACATCTTGTGAATCTCAGACATGCACAGCTTAGGGTTGGCTCGGAAAAATAGTTTTCCTGTCTTGATTGTGAGGTTGTGCTGAGACCAGTCCCACAGATACTGGAGCTGATGGTTGTCAAACGCTGAGAAGGCATACATACTGGAGGGAAAAAACAGCTAAATTGAGAGGGAATAATGATTCTCTGGTCTTCACAGAAGCTTCAGTGTGGATGGACAATGTGTACTGCGAGTCATGTGGGACTGAAGACCATAGGGGACAAAGTTTTTCTAACTGTATAGTGGAAAAGCGCACAATGAGCAGTCTGGAGTGTAATGCTCAGACACACTTCAACATATAGTGGGACAGGTTCAGAAGACTCTCAGTTATGAGTCACTGTGTAAGAATCCAGACGCTCCGGAATGGCTGTAATGTGGACCTTGGGACAGAAATTCCTTGCAGCTCAAGGAGAACAGAAATCGGAGCCTGACATATCCCTCCGAAGAACCACTGTTGTTTAGTATTCAAGGTCTTATAAAAGAGGAACATCTGCTCTTGGGTTTGCCAGAAATGTCCCTTTTTTTTTTTAATGAAGACGCTGCTGTTATCAACCTAAAACATTCAGTTAGCCTGACACAAGTGGCACCTTCACAGACAAAACAAACAGCACCATCTTCATTAATACAGCAACTCTTGAAAACACAACTAAAGATAAAAAAAGATTATCACATATTGGCCACAGACATAATTCAGGAGGACCCTGAACTTCCACAAAAAACACTAGAGTAAAATGAACACACAGACAATAGAGAAACCCCAACCATCATCCAGATGTTTAGCTGTGTGGGTGTGGGTGTGGGTGTGTGTGTGTGATCGTACTCATCCAGGAGGTTTTCTCCATCGATGTATCTGAGGCTGCGTAGGAAGGCCAGGGAGTTCAGAGTGTGTGAATGTCTGATCCGCACATAACCTTTAACTCGCTGGATCAAGCCGGTGAAGCTCTCGAGCTCGGCCACCATGTTGTCTGAACACACAAACACACGTACCATTCCCAGGTTCATCTCTGACAGTTCACCAAATATGTTTGATTTGTTGAGAAAAGTCATTTAAGGAGGTCATGCTTGGCTTTGCTAAACACTTTTAAAGTGAGACTTTATGGAAATAACAAATGGATTCCGATTCAGCTTGTCTCGGGTCAGGGGGCTTAAAGAAACAGCTGACTTTTGCAGATGGGGAAATTGGATACAAAAGCTTTATGAGACTTCCTGGTGTCTTTTCATCTTTTCCGCAGAATGACTGTGTCACATGCACATCACCATGGAAACATTTCAACTGCAGTCTGGTTGTGCTACTGTGCAGAACTTACGGCCTCTGCGGATGTTGATGTGCAGGTTGCCTTTGATAACGGTGCAGCCTTTGAGAGACTGAGCGGCGTCCACCGAGTCGATGACCTTCTCCTCCCCCTCACACACTTTATCACAGAGACCATCACAGGCTGTGCAGGACATACTGGAGACAGACAGAGAATGAAAGTAAACTGCTGTCAACACTGCTCCCCCGAATGTTAATCCTACATTTATGTCAATTTAAAAATTGGGTTCTTCCAGAATAAATTACACCTCCAGAATTCCAAGTCTATGAAAACCTATTTTAGCATTTGTGGGAAATTCAGTTATTGTATTGACCAGTAGATTTTGTTAAGTTTGTGTTGCTTACTTGTCTGTCGTCGAGCGTGTATAGCCTGATGGACACTCAGGCATGCACTCCTGCCCGTGGATGACAAAAGTGTGAGGATCAGGTAGGTGCACTTTGGAGCAGAATTCCACGCTGACGCAACGCCAGCCCTCAAACTTGTAGGTGCCAGGTGGGCATTCAGCCACGCAGCGCCCTTGATGATAGTAATGCACGCAGGCAGCACAGGCTGTATCACTCCCAGGGAGTGTGCAGCTGCCCAGGCACTGGGGGTGGCAGCACTCACCATCCACCGTGCAATCTCGCTGTCCACACTTCTCCGGGCACTCTGGAGAAAGCACAGAAGACAGAATTATACCTGGGCATACCAAAATATTTCTCTTTTAATTTATGTTCAGTTAATTGACAGAAAGCCACCATAAAAAAGAACTGAATGTTCTTCAGCACAGGCAGTTAAGGAAAACAATTTAACACTTCTCTGTTTATTGTATCAGCAAGAAATTATCTTATTAGGGATGTGAAGAAAGCATCCAGGCTTGACCATTCTCTACCATAAGTGTTTGTTTATTAACTGCAATAATGGACAAAGTCACCAACACGTACAGTGTTCTATCATTTGAAATGAAACCACCCAAACATCAGTGGTCAAAGAAATCATGACGGTTCAGATGTTCAGCCATTATTGAAAAATATCACAAACATCCACACTAAGAAGAGTGTCCCCCCTATTTGCATTATATGAACTAAAACGGGCATTCAGTCAGTCATCAACCTCCAATTGATTCTTGCCTGACCCTTGTCCTGAACTTGTCATTCCCTCTGAAGATGGAAATCAAGGCCTACTAATATTGCAGGCCGGCTTCTCACATGATTATTTTGTTTAAAATCTAACAGAAACCACATCCAATCAACAGTGTGTCAGAGTTTTTTGTCAAACAGTTGTTTGCAGGGTGGGCTCACTGATGTGGATCCCAGTTTAGCTGTTTGGAGAAGATTTACAATGACAAATCCAGCAACTGCAGCTGCAGTGGTATCTGATCAGCATTTAAAAATGGTTTTCACGAGCTGCAGAAAGAAACCATATATATGAGACTACCATCCTCTGATCCAGTCTCTTAGTGAGCAAGAAACTTTGAAAAATAATACAATCTACATATCTAACTATATCTACATTACTGGCACCACCAAAGTGGCCAAACTCCTCCATAACCTAATAGCTGCACTACTCAAACCAACAACCTTTCTGACAAAGGTGAGGGGAAAACAGCTGATATTTTAAAGGTTTATGAAGCATTGCTTAGTAAAGTAACACTGTGCACAAACACATTAACTAATCAAAACCATGATAAAGCTATGAAGCAGTGAAACAACTCAAACTACATTTTGTCCCTTGCGACGTTACCCCCAGACTCCCCAGATGGTCAGAGGGTCACCCACCACGGTGTTGTGTAGTTCTGTGGGTGAAACTCAGCTGCTTGACTGATGACAATCGTTTCCCCACTAAGGTTATCCAGAGGTCGTGTTTAAACACAAACTCAACAAACTTTTGGGTTGTTGAGAGAATGCTGAGTAAATAAAAAACCTCTGTCCAACTGGACAGCAGTCCGAAGAAGAGGCCAACTGTTAAAACTTCATCATCCGCACACATTCCATCAGTGTTTCAGTCAGGACGGGGGGGTCACGTTAGTATCACTTCTGAAGCTGAAAACACCGAATGCTGGGTTGAAAGCTTGTGTCTGATGTAAATCCAGTGTCACTGGCCACACACTGTAGAATCCACTTTATTCCTTGACAGATTTAAGAGAGATCTGCTGTCTTGAACTTGGCTTCTTAAAAGTAAAATGTCTCTTTTACTGTGCTCTGAAGTTAAACGTTATGTTTAAGTTATGCACACACAAGCATGTTTTTGGGCTTGAATCGGGCTCAACAACAGTTAATTAAATAAACATATATAACATACATATATACTGTAAATAAACAATAAACTTAAAAATGTCTTTGGAAGATGACAAAATTAGATAGTTTTACAGTGCATAGGGTGCCTTATTTAAGAACATTTTTCCCATTAACAACATTCAATAAATAGAACTTTTTGTAGGCTGATGTGCCACAGTATTGGCCACAGATCTAAAACTATGGATTCCTCCTCATTTCCAACTTCACATGAACCGGTACTGGTGCTGGGTAGCCCAAGATATCCTCTGTCATTGTCCATGACAGTTCGAAGCGGAGCGGTTCATTGAGAGATTAGTTCTTGTTATATTTAGACTTTGAGACCCAATACTTTCATTGCCAGTGATTGCTACTGTAATTATTGTACATATGAAAATAAAAAAAATGAACAGAATCTTGAGTTCTTCTTTTGGATGCTGGGATAGATTTTTATCTACCAAATCACCACTTGACAAGACAGTGATTATGCAATATACTCTGATACTGGAAGATATTAAATACTCTTTGAACAAAGAAACAAGCCTAAACTCAAAAATTCCATGATGTGTGGTCCCACCTACACATCAGAATGGTCAAAGAAAGAGAACCAGTGCCACATTCTTCTGGAACAGAATGTTCTTTCTCCACTCTGAGCCCCCTTCACCCTCTCACCTTCACCTCCAACACAGCCTGATGGCAGCTGTGCAGGAAAGGTGCAATTTTGATCATTTATTGCTTCCTGCTTTTAAGGAGGGAAAGGAGAGGGTTGGGAAGGAGAGGATCTATTCCTGAAGTGTAATTGGAGTGTGGGTAGTGTGTTTGCATGATGAATACAGGGGGGTGTACCAGGCCCGGATGGAGGATTGACAGCACCTGAGGCCAATAGATAACCACCCGGGTTAGTAATTTGGCCGACTTCCGCTTGAGCCTGGCCGTGTTATGAATGCCACATCATATCATAAATCTGTAGAAAGGTATGTGCACGGCTGTCAGCGTAACTGCTGTTACCTTATTTTAAAAAAACATGTAATGGAGACAAAAATCAACTATCAACCGCAATTGACCCTTAGTCATTACTATCTTAGCCTGTTTTTGAAATCTATCATCAACTGTTCCTCTCTGAACCTACAGGTACTGCCAACCTCCCAGCTGTGCACTGACCTGCTGACCTCTGACCCCACTGAACCGCTCAGCTCTAGTAGTGACAGCTCATTGTAATTTATGTATTTGCATGATGTGTCTATTCTCTTTATCTATCCCCTCCCCTTCATCTCTGCCCAGCTGGCCATCAGCAGGTGGGTCCTCAAATATGAGCCTGGTTCTGCTCAAGGTTTATTCCTGTTCAAGGGGAAAGGTTTCTCTAGCACACCTAGTATCAATTTTAATTGCAACAGAAGCTATATAAACAGAGATGAATGGAATTGGAATTAATCAACCAGTTGTGTTGAAAGCACAGTAGTGGCACAGACCATCTTTTTCTGAACAACAGGTTGTCTGTCTTGCTCATTTGAAGGCCACCCAGGAGAAAATGGAACGCCCAGCAGGCTGGTCAGAATGAATCAGAATTAAACGTTGGTAAATTATTCAGCGTTTGAATAATTTGTGCAATAATTACATGTACACAGTGTATTTAAACAGTGACAAATGTAGGTCTTATGGAGCTGCCAATGACTGCCTGTCACCTTTTCCATTCTGCCCATCAATATTCAGTGCATTTAGTGGGATAAAGATCTCTTCTTAATGTGAATCTGAGATAAGCGACCATCGGGAAACTTTCCTGGTCTTTTTCACACCTGGAAAGAGGACAAAAGCACAGGAGGTGGAAACTGAATTGATGCATTTTTTTCTTAAAGGGTTTAAAATAATAACATACAATCCCATGTTGTCATAGAAAGTACAGGAGACTCATTCAATGTTTGGGTTTATAATGACAATCTTACCATTGTAGAGCAATAATATAATGTCTAAAATTACCATTGATATTATACCTTCAATTCATTCATTATGTGCCTGGTTCCGCTGTTGATGGAACTGAAAAGGTATAATTTCATGATCCAGTCGATCCGGCATCCTCACAAAAACCACAAGATTCTCCCATCATGAAAAGGGACAATGCTCAAAAATTAACAGTAGATAAATGCTTTGGAGCATTTTGCAACGTTCGCTGTTCCTGATGAAGACAAGACATGGCAACTTTTCTTCGGTGGTGTGTTCACTGAAATGTTAATGGAAAAACCAAATGTCAGTTTACACACTGCACACCCTCCGCAGTGTGCTCCAACGCTCCATATAAGTCAGTAATAAAGAGCAACGGCGCAGTTGTCTTGTCTGACAGAGATAATGATGATGGATGAAACACAACAATGTTGCTATTTCCAGTTTCACACAGTACATCAATTCCAACAGCCAGATTTCCAGTCAGCATAGATTTGTTTATAAATCACTCCATAAACCCATTTCCCTCTTTGAATGCATGCCAGCGTAATTTCATGTATGTCGTCCTAGGGTTGAATCCCGTTGGCAGAACAAGGATCCACAGTTTCACATGTTTTCCTACCGGTTGCTATCACACAGCAAACTGTAAACAACTCAGTGGGTCGCTTGCACTACGGGGGCAGCGAAATACTAGCAAAAGTTAGCACATGCAGAGATCACACAGGCTCAAATCAAAGCTGAGCTATCTGAGGGCGTTAGTCCGACTTCACCTGGAGTTCTCTGGGTTGATTTTAATCGAGCTAAGGTGTCCACGTGCATTTGATGTAATCAAGCCTACGCAGGACTTCGGTTTTCTTGAAGGCCTGTAAATGCACTTAGTCACAGCAACAACTGCTGATCCCAGTAGATACCAGGCAGTCATTTTAACTGGAAAGATGGTTGCCAGGCTCATAAACAGGCCGTTTGCAACACAGACGGAGAACAGCACCGAGAGAACAACAGCAACCCAACGGCCATGTTTATATTGAGATTGCCAGAAAGATGAACACTAGCAATTTCTATTTAAGCACAGCATTCACAGGAATTCTGTCTACTTTTAAAAAGTAAGCCTAAAATCTTAGCATGAACTGAATACAGCAGATAAATTTCAGTCATTGGTCTCACAGTCTGCTTAAAAGGAACACAACAGGGATGAAGTTCTCCCAGGTCATCACTCCCATTTGGGCTGAAAGGCTGAGCCTAACCCTCACTCTGCCAACAATTTCTAATCCTAACAGATTAAATCTTGCACATTTATGACACAAACTATCAACTGATAAAGGGTGTGCTGGGTACTGCTGGTTGCTAGCTCACCAAGCAGGTATCATATCAGTCCACCAAGAAGTGAGAGAGGAGCTCCATTTGTGGACCAATATTTATGTTGTAAAACAATGTATATATATACACACCGGTATATATAAATGACAAGTTCAAAAAGAAAATACTACAAGACATATTTTAGAAGCACCCCCCCATATAACAGGAAACAGACTAAAGGATGAATATAGAGGTGTCAGTTGGTTGGCTGGCTCCAGCAGAGTGTTTCCAGTCCAGTTGAATCTGTAACCCTGAAGCTATGCCGTCGTTTGCCCTGCACACAGCAGAGGATCAGGCTCTGCCTTGCTCTTAAAGATGCAGATGTTTTTAATCTCATAATACGACTTATTCAAATATAGGCACATTTTGAACTGATGCAATGGCCTCATAAACTTTCAAGAATTTATTAACTCGTGTGTTGCCTTTCTGAATGTGTCATCACTTTGCGGGGATGAATCAAAACAAGATGAAGTCCCGATGCTCTGCGATATTCTGCTGCTCTGTAATTTTACTGTTATTATTTGCACAGCTCAAAGTGCATCACATTTTGGTGTTTCGGTCTACAAACCCTTTCACGGTTGAGATAATCATGGTGGATTTTTGGTTTTAGCTTCAGCTTGGTTTATAGTTTTCTGTGTTGCTCTGACAATTTAACATTATGTTGATTTTGTCAACAAGTTCCCTCAAACCTGATTAAGAAAGGGAAACTTTATTGGATTTATTTATTCAAGAAGTTAACTCTTCAAAATACAATAGGAATAAAGTGGCTTATCCACCATTAAAGCTACCAAACAGCAGACAATACAGTATATAATATAATGATCTCATAGACAAAGCAAATGCAACAGTTAAACTAAATGTTGACTTTAGACCAGCCTAAACAGCGCCAAATGTTAACCTTGGTCAGCTGATGATGCTTTAAAACTACAGACAGAAGGAATTCATGGCATCCCTGTGCTGACAAACCTAGAAAATACAAGACAAATCAAATACTTGGGTCCAGACAGCAACATGGCCCACATAGCTTACTCCAAAAGCTATCAAGAGAGGGGTTTCAGGATGATGTGTGACTCTGCTAACCAGTCATGTGTCAAAACAAGCTAAATACAGGCAACCTCATCAAGGCTGCAATTAATAATGATATTTCGTGATGAGGTTTGAACTGACTATTACCGTAATTTCCGGACTATAGAGCGCACCTGATTATAAGACGCATAATCTAATTTTAGAAAGAAAATCAATTTTGTACTTATACAAGCCGCACCGGATTATAAACCGCAGGCATCCCACTTAGTAATATGAAAAATTAGATCGAAAACATTCAGTACCGGTATATGTTTTTATTACCGTAAGAGACGAGTCACTGATGGGTGACAAACAGACAGGTAAGAAACAACAGCCACTCTTTTCACTTGTATGTTTATACAGAGACCTTAAATCCAATTTTTATCACGTCAGGACTTTTTAACTTTTCTTTTAATTTAATCCACTTAGCAACATAAACAAATATATTCTACTGGTAAATGCTTTTTTTCCTAACGATGTCTGTAATGCAGCTACCTTGAAATATAAGTTTGTATCAGCTACACACAAATTACGTTGCTTATGCTTTTTTACTCAAGCAATGAACAATTTAAAACCCCCGATGGCCCATCTCTAAAATCTTCTATTTTCATTGCGGTGGCGATTGCTTTTGCCTTCCGTCTGATTTGTACAGCGGAAACACCGCGGCCGCCTGCTCTCTGTGTGTTGACCCAGTCTTCCAGAACGTTTTCAAGCTCGGGCCATCTGCGATGTTTACGTCTAGAAGCTTTCGTCGTCTTTTTGCTTTCGATAAGTTCTGTATGCTGGCGTCTCCACCTTCTCGCCATTGATTACCGTAATGTATGCCAAGATTACGCACGGCAGCTCGATTTCCTTCTTCAACCGCCAGAGTGATCGCTTTTAACTTTAAGTCGCATCATATGCTTTTCTTCTAGTATTTTCCACGTTGATGAGGGTTAGTAAAAATGACTGATTCACAATAGTTGTGATAGTGCGCCACGAAAAAAACATAAATAAGCCGCACCGTAGAATAAGCTGCAGTGTTTAAAGTGTAGGAAAAAAGTAGCAGCTTATAGTCCTGAAATTACGGTAAATGGAACAATTATGGTAAAATATCACTGTATACTGGACAGCATTACCATTGAATTATCATACTAGATGATCACACGTACATTTTAAAGGCATACATTGCTTGAACCACCTTGATCGAATCCACAATTGTTTAACTGTGTTGTCGAAATATTTTGCTCATGTATTATTCCTGATCCATCGCTGCAATCCACTAACAAGAGCCTGATCCTAGTCCCTGGTCCTAGAGCATCCCAGTCTGACAGTGTTAACAGAGCACAATTAAAGGCCACATAATTACAGTAGGCACTTCAACACAGCCAAACCAGTAATGTTCTCTTTCAGGAATTCCAGGAATGGGTGTGACTGTTCACTAAAAGTAGTCGTGGATGTGCCTGGTTCACAGAGCGGTCCCTGTAATTACCAGCTCTGACAGCCTCCATCTTCTGGCTCAGGGTGAGGGGGCACAAGGGGTGGTAATCATCAAATGTTGTCAATGTAATGATAAATGCCACCTTTAAATGGATGAAAAATCACAATACTAAAGGACCTGAAATGCTGCTATCATGAGTAATTGTGGCATTTTCTAAATTAGCTATAAACCATCCATTTTTCTCTTAGATCCCATCGAGACTGGGAGTGCCAGGCTCAAAGGCACACAGACAGGGATTGTACTTAGTCTGGCACAGTAACCCCTATAAGATGCTGTTGAAACCTAAAAATAGAAGCAGACAGACAAATGCAGCAGGTAATAAATCCAGAATTTGTTTTGTATTGACAGAACATTTGTGTAAAGTTAAAATATTAAGTATAAAATAATTAAAAATGAGGATAACAAAAGTGGCAGTTGATGCCTCCAAGAACCAAATGAAGTTTGACAAACTCAAATGGGGCTTTGCAAACATTTATAATGTGCTTTCCAGATCAGGAAAAGACCATCAGTGCTTATAGAGCATTTTTAAAATATTGTGAGGTCATGTTGATCTTTCATCAACATCTAAACAGCATCTTGACATCCTTAGGCCAAAAATCTGAAGGAAGAAAATGTCATCATCTTACTGACAAAGTATATCGATTATAATAGAGCATGATAACATGAACCTTCTGTCAATGTGACATGAAACTATTATATGTTACTGCTCAAATTGTTTTGACTGCGGTGTCTTTGTATTTTACGTGACACTATGAGATGATATTTACATGTAATAAAGCTAAAAATGTTCACCAAGCACATCAACTAATGGTGCCAGAAATACAAATACTGTTTAACACTAATTTACTGGTGTTGATAAAAGGTTGTAAGTGAATGATCACAATGCCAACAATGATCCTGCCTCTGTTGCTTATTTACGTTTTGAAATTTAGAATTCTGATGCAAATCTTTTCGCAGACCTGAGTTCTATCTGGGGATAAACTGTATCTCACTGATGCAGAGCTTTCATCAGGTAAAAACACAGGCAAAAAGGGAAAATTTCCTGGACTGGACACTGAATATTGGAGCCAACAGCAATGCAGATAAGCTAACACCAACATACGCTGTTTTACCTGCTGTTCAATGCAGCCTTGAGCAGCAGACAGTAACAATGGATGACAATAAAGTAAATTAATCATCATAAATCAGAGTCTATAATTCTTCACGTATATGTCAGTCAATCTGATGCTGCAGCTCGTCTTGACCAGAGTGGGGGATCTTAATCCTGACACTGTGGAGCCATCCCTACCATCTTTACGTCCCGAGCAATTACAGATGAAACTGCACAGGCAGAAGCAGCATCCGCAATGAGGATCATCCCAATCAAATTTGCTCACGTTTTTGTTCTTAAACATGTCAGAAATCAAATATAGACTGTTTATTGATAGCTACAATCCTATTCCTGGACAGTCACACATTCTAAAAGACCTACAGTTATCAGATGGTTGATCTTTTATTAACTGATGCACATCAGAAATGTATGTGTGGGTAGTGAGAGAAATTTGGCCTTTACAGTCTGTACTCAGTGCATGATGGTTTAGAGCTAATCAGAGCTGAGATTAGACAGACATCAGTCCCTGGGCATCCTTAAGCCCTGAGTGCTGGGTCACACAAGTCAGACTGTCTGGAAAATGTGACGTCTCTGCTGGTGCTCAGATCACTCAGTACTTGATTTACATTCATTAAAACCCTCCAGTGCAGTCATGGAGCAACAACATTTTATCCCTTGTGGGTTTCACCTGCCTGTCTTTGCACTGCACTACTAAATATGTATAGATATATAGTGAGTGACAAAAAGATAAATAACACTGAATCTTCATCTGATCTAAAATGATCCTGAAACTAATTTGGTCACTATACTAATCAGAATAGAGCATCCGGCTGCAGGTTAACAATGACTCCAGATCTAGAAAAAAATGAGCACTGTCATTTTTCTGAGTAAGTTTCATGATCTAAAATTGACTTAATTTGACAAAGACATTGTACCAGGTAATCAAACTGTGATTTTTGTTTCAGCGTAGTTTGTATAAAACAGTTTGTTGATCTTTAATTCCTCTTTCTTTTGTCCAGGGTTTGTTAACCCTAAATTCAGCACACTAACAGGGAAAGGACAGCTAGTTGTGACTCTAATGAGGCCATTCCACTGAGCAGGTCAGTTCAATATGGAACTTTACAGTCTGCCCTGATCTGGCTGGTATTTTTGGCATGTGTAGCATTAGCTACAGAATTAGCCTGACACGACAGCAGCTGATGGGAGGTGCTAAATCCTCTCCCTCTGTCAAGCTGACACACCTCAGTCTAAGCCAGTGTAGATCATTTCTAGCATGCATGCTCAGAAATATATATAGAATAACAATAGGAGCAACATAAAATATTAAATGAGTGTTTGAAATTAATCACCTTTAATTCTGGTGCATGGAAACAGATATCCTGTGTCTGCATCAAACCATGCGTGTCAGAGGGACTCCAGTGGGGAAATAAACAGCACATCAGAAAATACACACATATCAAAAGATGCACATGCCCCGAGAACACAGCACTGTAATAAAATACACTGTTACATAGTCAGGATTCCAGTGAGAGTTACAAACCCTACTGAGTAGCTCATGCTGCACGCTGGAGGAGGCCCAGGCTGACAGAAAAGCTTGTAAACCCCTGGCAACATGCCCGTGGCATGTAATTCTCAGTTCAACCTTTCTACAAACTCCGATTTTCTCACATCCTTCTCCCCATTCTGCAAAACTACAATCCAAACTAACAGCAGCAGACTATAGAGCCCTCAGACTATCATGACTGGAAATTTGAAAAATTTTGGTCACTCAAGTTGTCGCTCTTACTGGAGGTTGGGCAAGACAAATGACATTTATGTCCTGACTGAAGTAAACCCTATAGGCGCAGTTATTGTAGCACTAGCTTCATTAAGCTATTTATTATTTTGGGTTCATGAGCAACCTAAACTTTTGAATTTTAAATGTCAGAAAAAGCTTTAGTACAAAATTGCGCTGAAGTACATGAGATTATACGCAATCTCCAAGATGGCAGTCCTGCATCACAGTGAGGGAGGTTCACATACTGCCGATTACAGTATACTGCATACAGCTGTCAGTGGTGTAGGACGATGCATGCTGAGGATGTTTCTTGAATCGCATCTAGCATGCAGCCGAGTGGTGTTTCTTTATTCATTCACGCCACATACATCCAATTTTAATAGATCTGCATCACAACATGGCACCGAACAATCCAGCTTCATCCCGCTGACAGTAGATCATGTCGAACGCAATGCTGGAACACAACACAACCCGATTTAAAGGTCAGGAGATCTGAAAAAGCCACATCAGTGAGGCTAAAATAAGCAGCGTCACAAAAATATATGTTTAAAATGCCTCCGATTTAGCATGAGAAGCACTGGGTAAATAAACAAGAGAGCAACCACATCCAAACCCAAGCAGAATACAGGAGGAGGGTGGCTGGTCACCACCAACTCCACAACTCGCTCCCCTGCTTATTTTCTCCATCCGTTTCTAACCTCCATTACTCTTGATTTTTAACCAAATGATGGGATTGGATGCAATTGTAAATATTTTCCTTCTCCTGACCAGAACAAAAAGAACATTGACATAAAAGATGGATATTTCCAACTATTATTTATGTATATTTAAATATAGTAGCCCAGACAATCTCTATAGTTGTAATGTGTAATCTCCTCACCCAGGGGCAACAACAGAAAGAAACATGCCAGGAAATCCCTGAAGACCTACTTTGTACTTTGATGATGTCCTTTCATCTCCTTAAACCATACAAAGCAACGGAAAAACAACCCCCACGCCACTCAAAGGCATCAGCACATGTGTGTTTATGAGTACAGGAGATGGTGGTTTTTCCATTCCCAGCATGCAGGGACATGGTTTGGAGAAACTGCTGCTTTTCCTGTAACAGTTTCAGGCCAAATTGTACTTTCCCGTCAGGTTATTGACAATATTGTGATCAACTTTTCCTAACAGCACGTATCGATCTAACACTAGGTCTTTTCCTTAGGACATGATGCAACAGTTCATGGCAACAGAAGTACAGGAACAGCAGATCCCAAAGCAGATCAAGCGAAACTTGAGTGTTGATTATAAATGACAAAATGTCTGTCCTATTGTTATAGAATTCCAGTAACAGGTGAACACCACCTTCTCAAGCCTTCCTCACTAAAATGAGGCCTGGTGTTAGTGCCCACTCTACCTGCAGCTCGGAATAAACAGCTCACTGATGCAGACGCTGCATTGAAGGTCGTTCTGATCCTGCTTCAGTTCAGTTCTACAAATAGACAGTGATGCTCATATTTGATGAGACTGAAAAACTCCGCAGCTCATCAGGTTTGAAATGTATTTTTTTGTTTTTTTGTTTGTTTTTTAAAATAGGAGCTCATGATGAGAATTGCACCAAGTCCTTATGTAAACATACACAGAAAATATTTAAGGCTTTCTCCTCAGCAATGACATTCAAAATATTTTTTTAGCCTCACACAATGTCTGAAGTCAGTGGCACACAGAGCCACAGGCCTGATCAGTGACTGCACACAAATATACACTTACTGTTTCCCTCTGAGTTAACTTCATAAATGTAACTAGAGGTGGAAAAAGTTAATAGCTAGAAATGAAGTTTTGTTACCAATTTA
The DNA here is from genome assembly GCF_901000725.2 of Takifugu rubripes. Taxonomy (NCBI): domain Eukaryota; kingdom Metazoa; phylum Chordata; class Actinopteri; order Tetraodontiformes; family Tetraodontidae; genus Takifugu; species Takifugu rubripes. The sequence goes on along the minus strand of NC_042297.1, from coordinate 4,843,840 downwards.
AAAGTTGTTTTCATATATCAGTCCCCAGCCTTTGAAAAGTGTTTTTTTCTCAAAGATGACAAGACAACCTTTAATACCCTTACAAAAAAGGTTGACGTGAACATAAATTAAAAAAGAGAGGTGAATGTATTTACAAAAGTAAATATGAGCACGAAGAATCCTGAACAAATACCACTACACAAAGGAACAGGAAAATATTGGGCTTGCAAACAAGTGAAAAATAAATGAAATGTTTCAGTGTCTCCTTGGTTGTAGTAAGAGTAAAGATACCCAAGGCCCTCTATTTTCAAGAATCCTGCAGAACTTCAGGTGAGTAAAGTATAAGTGATAATTACTGGAAAGTTAACGTCACAGCTTAATCGAAGCACGCAGCAGGCTGACAGAACACAGCGGCTGAGTTTAAAACACTGTCAGGCACCTCTGTCCGATTACTGCTGAGCAGAATGATTTCATCGAAAATTACCAACTGCAGCCTCCCTTCTCTAGAGGAAATATACAACAGCAAACGCAGAACTGGAGCTATGAGCATCACAGCAGACGCAACCCACCCAACCCATTCCTCTCAACCCCACCCAGCCTCAGAGACAGGCCAATCAAGGCTCAGCACTGCTCATATGTGCTGACTTGTTTTATGGCCTATCATGGATTATCAAGCCTCACAATGAGGTCACTGATTAAAATAAATAACATAAAACCATCTTTTTTGTATCTTGTGTGTCCATTGAACCAAAACCAACAAATTCTAATATGTTGTGCCGAGTTTTGCTCCTCTTTTATATATTATGCCTACATGTTACATTATAATATATTGCATTAGATTACTGTAAATATATATTGCATGTTACTCTATAAGCTACTATCACTGAGCAGGACAAGCTACTGTTTCTCTATAAATAGGAGTGTGAATATCATGCAGTGGAACCCTGGAACAGCAGCAGGCAGCTCCCGGGGAACCCTTTGAAACTCCAAACACAAAACAACATTTCTGGTGGTGCCTATGCAACCACAGCTGAACATGTGCAGAGATATTGTGTCAGCTAGCATCCATCTCGAGTCTTAATTCAGTGTCTTTACTCAAGGGCACAGAGCTGTGCTTCAACCATCTGGTTTCTTTTCCAGTGTGTCCACACTCTGCTACTTCAACAATATTTGAATGAAGAATACTTATTTTGATGGCAGCTATTTGAATAAATTGTGTTAGAAATGTACTAACGCTAGATCAAGCTCTGCTGCGTCAACATGCCAGTTCTACTAGAAACCCTCTACAACATTAAATGAACAAGCCCTTAATACCTGCGAAGAATTGAACCAGTGTTTCCAGTGATTTTCTGTCTGTGCTGACTCTATTCTTTATGGGAACACGCATCGCTTTCTACCCTCAGACTCGTGTGTCAGTGGAAACGCACACAGCCCAGGACAGTCCTGCGACAGTTCTATGTCACAAGACTGAAAACATCAACATGTTGAGTCTGCAGCAAGGCGCCAGTCGTCAGGGGAAACAGTGCAGCCAGACATACACACCGTCAGCCAAAACACATCATCTGAATGCAAAACACAGAGTTTAGTTCTGAGCTCACACTCACAGCATTTATACACTGATTCAAGTCATTCTAAATGTGTTTTCATCATGCTAATTATTGAGGACATTGAATGCATTATTATTATTTTACTGTTGCTAAAAGGCAGACAACAGCAACTTTTGGAAGAAATGGAATAGATCACGCAGATTACTCATAGACTACTTTGACCTTATGAGGCTAAGGAATGGATGTTTTTCACCAGTTTACTTCTGAACACCTGCAGCGGAATGCAAAAAACTGCAGACATACTGTATCAGACAGGCAAGCCTTCACACTCCTTCCTCCATGAAATATTGTCAACTTTCGCCAAACCTCTCAGCTACGACAATCTGGAGGTTTGTTCAGAGTTTCCATTTCTCACATGTTATCAAGCAAAGCAGTCTGCTTACCTTTCTGGCAGTGGTTGGAGTTCCAGCAGCGGTAGTTGTAGTTGTCGTTGAACATGGTCTTTCTGCACTGAGGGCTGCTCTCCATGATGCCTGGACAAACGTCACTACACTCTTTGGACTGCTTGTTCCCAGCGATGTAATTGTTGAACTCGGCGTCCATGATGACAGACCAGTCTACCGAGTCCAGGTAGCACAGCTCGGGGTTCTTTTCGATACGAATGGCGCCGCGAGTGATGTTTCTGAGGCTGTACAGGCCGATGTCCTTCAGGCTGGTCATCTCAAAAATTACAAGAGCGTAGTTGTAGAAGAGATTTCGTCCACGTATGACAGTTAGATTGGGAAATAATGTACTGAGACTGTCCAGGCCGGACACTCTGAAAAGCAGTAGGAAATCTGTGATCATGGTCAGCTTGGGGAAACTGAGTGAGCGAAAGATTTCCTGGTTGATGTTGTTGTTTTTGTCACCGATGAGGAGAATCTGCAGGTAGCCCTCCACCACTGTGCAGTTCTCTAGACGCCTGAATTCACTGATGTCATTGCCAATGTCAATACTGGGACCACAAACTGCAGGGAGACAGAGGATAGAAGATGGGTCATTAACCACTCCGCACTTTTATCTATGACTAGTTCACTCACTGACAAGTCCAAACAATGCAGATGTCGATCATTTCAGCTTTCCTTCACATTCTCTATTTCTCTGAATAAGAATGGCATCGGAGTGACTCTATGTAAAACTAATTTTCCAAAGCCATTTGCTAAAATCCAATCCTCAACACATAAAGTGTCACATAAATCTTTTTTTTAATTTTAATTAGAAGCTGATTAACAACATTTAGGAATTCAAAGTGCAATCAAAGACATCAGCAACCAAGTTATTTAAGTTTTTGTCTCCATTTTATATTGTTTTATCCTAACAACAAAAACATGTCACTTGGCTGAATCAAGCAACTAAACTAACTTAAAACCCGTGTACAAATATGATCTGTCTGAAGAATAACATTTTAATAAAGAGTGTTTCGTTCCCATTGCTTGTTAAACAGAGATGTTGATTTAACATATTGACAGAACACTTGAGCAGTGGCGATGCTGAAAGAAGACATTTGCCTTTCACTTGTTTTAAATTCTTGAACATTGTGTGACAGAATAAATACTTGACTCATAGTTTCTCTCCAAGCTCAGGTTCACAGTGCAGTGATGTTGACGGTACCTTTAGCCTTAGAACTATTGTTCCATGAGCGTCCACCTTCATGACCGGCTTTTGTCATGCAGAAACCATTCAAGTGCACAAGACATTTACAATAAAACAGTGACATTTTGCCAAATAACACAGCTTAGCATGCATATAAAGAACAAAAGACTGAAAAAGTTATTCAGTAATCATCATAAATTGAGGGAATGGCATGGCTTTGGTCTCAAATCCATTGATATTTAAATATTTGTCTCTACGTTTACATTACACTTGAAAACCGGCTATAACTGGACAACTGAAGTGCATGTACTGTAAAAGCGTTAGTCCAAATAATTCTGGAGTCCTCCTTATCCAACTAATGGCGGGTTTCCACTGCGGGATTTCCTGGTAAATATTGGGGGCAGAAACTCTGCAGTAACCCTTCCTCCTGCGTAGCCCTCTCGAGGGTTGTGTTGTTTTAAAATGTGCAGTTATAGCATTCGAACGAGTGACTTTTTTGGTCCAATCTATTGTTGAAAACTTTATCTGTGTAAACATCACCGTGTTTAAGTATTAAACAGCAGGTGTTGTTTTGCAATACTCTGGTTTGTGTATTCTTGTATATGGTCTCTTCTCCTATGGAGAGAAGTGGTGTCTGCTAGGCTCTTCTGTTGGGTGCCAAAACACATTGTGTTCTAGGTTTATCCCAAGTAATTCTGAAGCCTGGCCCAGGAGATTTTCGCAAATGGTCGTCGGGGCACTTACTTGCGTTGGAGACACCCACCAACAGCCATGGCAACTTAAAATTATCCCAAAAATTATCACTGCAGTGCAAATGTGCCTTAAAGACACCCAGATAATGTGATTGGATTATCACCAGCATATATACGTCTTAGTCATACTTAAACTAGACACCACATGTGCACATACTCCACAAACGCTTGCTGGCATATGACCCCGGGAAAAATAACATCCAAGAAATTTGGTCATTAACATGAGGGATGGCGTGCATCTTATCTAGAAAATCATTCATATCGCATATGAAATAAAGAAAGCTGTACGACTACCCATCTTGTGGTTGTTCAAAAAATCCAGGCTGCCACCTGACTTCAGCTATGAGACGTAATAGTTCAACTGAAAAAGGGTCGTATTAACCTGCTGAAAAGATGCATACAGCTACCTCATGACAAGGACATGTTCCCGTCAGTTCTTGACTTTCTTCATCGCATGAAAACTGGGACAAGGACTGAATTCAAACACCAAAGTCCGTATAGCTCAATTAAAATGTATTTAAAAGTACTTTCTGAATTGAGGGGAGAAATTCTGATACAGGTGCCAAATAAAGCCCTCTCTTATAAAAATTCCCTCCTTTTAAATCTCATAATGTGAGTCCCGTCTATGCTGATCCAGTAGTATTGATTATGATATGCATGTACATGGGAAAGTCAGCACAGCGTCACTGGCTGTGAAAGTCAATGTTGCAACGACAGACTGAATGCGCCAAGCCTGGTTATTTTTAGCAAATGTCTGCATGCACAACTAGCTGGTCACAAGTATTTGTAACCAGGTTCGTTCTAACTGCTAAAGCAACAGAAGTTTTTCTCCAAACTCTCACATATGGGGTCAACACTTAGGAGTCAGACAGCCAGTTTACCACTGGTTGGTATCGCATCCTTTGAGGTACCAATATGGTACCTTTCCATCAGCTTCGGAAGTTTCAAAATGCATAGACTTTCACTTTTAAAAAGAACTGTGTAGTTTTGAAAGGTTCTGGAATAAATTATCGGGATATTTCAGAACCTGAAACGCATCCAACTATAGCAACGTTAAATCTGAGCCAAATCAGACTGAACTGGGAATTTGTTGACAGATCTACAGGTTTAAATCACACATTGGAAGACCAAGGGCAATGCTCTTAGCGTTCTAATTGACCCAAGGATATCACTTGACTGGACTTTTGATCAGGACTGTGCTGCCCGTTCATATGAACTCATGCTATGGACAGCATCTTTATGGCGTTTTACATTTAAATTCAGTGTGCATCTTTTTTGCAACAGAATGAAAGTGCTCGTCTTTGTGCCCTGTGGAAAAATCCGATACTAAATTGAAATAATAATCCAAACTGACATCAAAAAGCAAGTTCAAGCACCACAGTGACGACCAGTGTTGGTGGTTGCTGTGTTTGCCTTCCCAACAGTTACTCCACCTGTGTGCAACAAGCACAACTTGCAGCAGCCACAGCAACATAGAGGCCATTATCACAGCACGGTGGTAGGAGGATTCAGACCTCAGGAGCTGGAGGGCACAGACTCATGGAAACTCTCACCAACCAGCAAACAAGGTGTGACACTACCGCTTTAATGCTAATGCCTGCCCATTTCATTTACTGCCTAAACACACCCCCACTCCCTAAAACAGACTTTAGTTCACCTAATTAAAGTGTAAAAACTGTTGTTCCACACTCTGTAAATGTAAGCATCATAATCATATTATAAGTTATTTATTTATATGTAATTGTAGCACTGTTTTTAAATCTGACCCACATCCCCACAAGTTCTCATGCTGAATTACACTAAAATGATGCAAGGAACTGATGCTGAAAAATACAGACATGAGGGAGCAAGGACAAGGCTGCTGAGGTGGAGAACCCCGAGTCATTGTTATTTAGGTCCTTCAGAAAACCTGAAGAAGGCTGTCACTTTATTTGTGGTTGCACAGCAACAACTGTAAATCCATCAATATCAATGGCGTCAGCTCCAAACATGTCAGATGCAACATGTTAAGACGTTAGATTCGTTTTTCCATCAAGCGTCTGCTCACATTCATATATTAAAATGTGCATTCTTGAGAAAGCAGCTCTTTCTGAATTATAGAAACAAAAGCAACATGAACTTCAAATGGTGAACAAATGCAAATTACTTAATATTTAATTGTAAAGTTTATGTTTTACATAGACTACACTGATGATTATTCATTAAAAGTGTACAAAGTGTAACTGAAATAAGAGTGCCGTTAGAAGAAAAGCATCAATGTCAGAGAACCTCTCAGCCATAAAACCCTGAAATCTAGAGTCCCATGTGTGAAACACGCATAAAGATAAAATAATTCCAGATGTGCTCAACATGTGTGCAGAAACAAGAATGTAGCAGAGCTAATGAATTCAGCTGGAAATATGGAGTGTAGCCAAATGAATTAAACTGAAGGGCCCATCATAATATTTGTTTATAGTGTTTCCTCTTTGAAAATTTCTTGTAAAATGAAATTCAATGTGCTGTAATGACCAAAATAGCCCACTTGTTTCACATTGTTCTGTGCTGGAACAGCCAGGTCTGGCAGCAGCAAAACAGGAAACTCTACAAATATACTGACTCAAAAACATATGTACAAGTATGAACAGTTTGTGAAACGCTGTTTTTTTGTTTTGTTTTTTTAAACAGACTTGCTAAAGGCCTGTGCGCGAGAGCATTCTGGTGAGCCATCATAAAATGCCTTTGGTGTTATTTAAGGCTGGGAGTGTGCTGGCATGGCGGTTCTGTCTTTCTCTGTAATCTACTTGTCAGCTGGCTGCAGACCTGTTACTACAATCCCAATACACAGGCCCCTGAAAGGCAGTGACATCAGCATAGCTTCTGTCTATACGCTCATCATTTTTATGGGAACTGCTCAGCGTGACCTCGTACTTTAAGATATTTTGCAAAAATCCTGATCAAGACGCATCATTTTTGCACCAATCGAGTGAGAGAAAAATAAGAAAGTGCCTCCTGCTCCTATCCTGACACATTTTTACCAGCTGATGACGCTAGCCTATGTCCACCACTCTGATGAGCCGCCAGATCACATATTTACTGTTGATAACCTTTTCCCAGCTGGCTGCAGCACTCGGGCAATCCGTAGAGTCAGAGGACATCCACCAGAAGCCCTTTGAGAAAAGAAAAAGGAAGCTATCTGCGCTAAACCAGACCCCCATAAGGCTGCCTCAGCAAGTCTGCTCACTCCTCATTTCTGACAGGTTAGTGACAGACTGCCTATGGTGGGCAATGGACCCACAAATTCTTTTACACATGATGGGGGCAACGGGATAATAACTGTGCTGGAATCAGTTATCGCCAGATAAACCTTCACCTGCAGAGGTGGGTGTAGCAGCAGAGCTGAACCTGGTTAACCCAAGCCCACTGGCTGCCCTTAAGTCCCAGCAGGATTGCTCAGACTTCAGCCACACAAGGCACCTTCACAGGGCTGCACACTGGAAGGAGATTAAATGCAGCGTTCGGATGGAAGAACTTCTCCACTGCTCCAGGTTTGTCCTGTAACCACTGGGGCTAACAGTAAACCCCATGACACGCCGTTCACAAGCTCCTCACTCTTTGCAATCAACAGAACTTAGTCTGTTTTGCTTGCAAATGTATTTTGGCGTGTTCTATTTTAAAACCCAGACCCTGGTTAAACCCCCAAACCCACCGCCACCCCCCTCCCCCAACATGTAATAATGAATAGGATGAATCAGGAAACCTAGTTTGCAGTGTAGACGGAGACATGGAAAGTTTTCAGATGGCAACACATGAAAACAACTTCTAAAGAAACACAACTGCTTAACGTCATTCCATTTAAGCCAGAGCGCCCTCTTACAGCTAGTTTCAGTGTCCTGTCAAACCTCCAGATAGGTTTACTGACTCCAGGGCATTATGATCCAGAAAGTCAGCCCTGTGTGGTTATCTGTCTGTGCTGGGAAGAAGCTGTTGCGCTGGATCAACTGTTGCAGTGGTCTGTTACTCAGGTAAACACTTTCAAGGTCCAGTTACAACCTGGTCTGTGGAGAACAACAGATCGTGCTTTCACGAAACAATTCAACTCTGCAGCCAAAACTGTGACGTCCAGCTCTCAAAAAATGGCCTGATGTTCAAGGTTGCTTTAGTAAACTTGAGTTTTATCCTGCATACATCAACACAAGTATTGAAGAGCAGATCATTTCAGATTAAAAGGAATGTTTATCGCCGTAAATTCTACTTGAAGCTACGCGTTCATGTGACCTTGCAATGGCTTTCAAATGATAAATAACTGTTTTAAAACACAACAGTGGTGAAACATTCTGTTCATCTTATATAGAAACGTCAAGGCCTTTTTGTAAAGGCTTTACATAACTAACTTGTGTCTACACAGGTTTACATATTTGTTAGATCATAAAAAACATTAAATAAATGACAGTGCAAGATCAATCAATCATTAGACACAGCACATTTCCTTAAACTGGTTTCAGATCTGCTTTCTTCACGTTATGTTTCTTTAGTTTAAAATAATAGAAAATAATATTATAACTATGCTGATAGACAGCTGCATTCACCAAGACGCTGTTAAACACAACTGAATAAAAATAAATATACTATATGGTATTATTACATTAGCTTCATTTACACATAAGATTACCCTATCTAAGAACCAACTATGCTGTTGCAACGTTGACACCGATCATGGACATGATGCCTTCAAATCATTCTGAGGCTTCATGCTCTGTGAGGTCTCCAAAATGAAAGATGAAACATGAAGATACAATGAATTTAAAAGTATCAAAACTGTCTAACGCAGAGGGACAGCATATATGTGTTTATATGCAGCTAAAACAAATGCTTTGATGGCCATTCATGAGTTATTTCTGAATAAAGAAGCTTAATTTGAAAAACTGACACGTCATCTCGAAAGCATGCTGGTGATAGTTCAGTTTTTACTTGTTTCACCTGCGTATAGACATTTTCTGTGTCATTTACAGCTTCTTCAGTGAAGTTTTGGGTACCACCTTTGGACCAGCAACTTTTCTTGGGTCTCTGCGTTTATGATGAGGGACGTAGACTCAACTGTGGACATTCAAGTGTGGACAATCTGAGCTCCCACAGATGCGATTTTGTGTTTGGTCAGTTTTAGTAGCAGTTTTTTGTGGGCAGTGGGTTGCTAAAGGTCTACCATACAATATTAAGGTCTGAGCCCTCAAACATCAGCAGCTCTTCTCAGCCACCATCACCCATAAGACATCAGAAAAAAAACAAAAAAAAAACGTGGTTTGAAGCCATGCATGTCATGTCCCGATCATTCTATTACAGGAAAATGTGTTGTGAGACTTCTGACTTGGCAACTGCCATGAAATCCATCATGTCACCAGCTGGAGTGAATTTCATCGGTGTACTAGTAACCGACTTTTTGAAAATGTAAAAAATGATATTAACATGTAATCCAAAGCGATGCAATCCACCATATTTATTTCTCCATGGGAACATTCTGCTTGTTTTTGTCATACAAACGAACATTAATAAGAGGCTGGTGCGAGCGGCGGTACTTACTCTCTGCGGCGGCGGGCCGGAGGCAGGACGACAGACCCAGCATCAGACCCCAAAACAAGGTCAAGTGGCTCCTTTCCATTCGAGACCTCATTCCTGGGTGAGAAAACCTTCTCACAAGCTGCGAAATATTATTCGTGCGGGATAAAACGTGAACAAAACCTTGCAGAAATCGTCAAAAGCCTTTTAATCTCCAACCAGCACCTTTTAGCTGTTAGCCGGCTAATGGAGCTAATAGCTACTGCATTCAGGCTAACAAGGTAGCCGTTTTCACGTTTCCTAATGGGAGTCAGAACGTCCCCTCAAAAAGCACTGGAATTCTTCTCTATCCGGGTAAGAATGTGTTCATTCTCCACTGTCTACTCATGCACAAGGCGACGGGGCTGTGATGAGAGTAATGGAATCAATGCGGTTAAACTAGGGATTCCTCTGTAATCCGCATCTTCACACTCCATATCTGGAGGAAAAAAACGTCCCGCTGCTAGGAGATCCTCTGGAGGCAGAAAACGGGTCAGACTCACATCAGAATCGGGATGATACCTGATTGTCCAGAAGATGTGACAACATACTGAGCTGTTACACGCTCCCCTGCGATAACTACACGACCCTGGTTTGGGTATATCCAGGATAAAATCTGGGTTCAGACCGCAGGAGCCTGCTCTCCTCCTCCTCCTCCTCCTCTTCAGCAGCCCACAGTGCACACAAACATTGCGTTGTCGCCCTGGCAGTAATTCACCCTCGTACTAACGGAAAACAGGTCATTTGATCATGATGCTCTGGGTCAGGTCAAGTTCTTTGGTTTTCTGATGTCCTCCGTCCACGGATGGCTTGACTGGAAGTGTAGCTGGGCAGATTAATGTACAGGTATACAGTCTCCTCCGACCAGTCTGCAGTCCGCTGTGTTCACTATAAACACGGCGCCGTGCACACAGATCGTCTCTGTCAGACACGATGACTCACTCCTCTTTCCACATTTCTAGTTCTTTTCATCTTATAAGGAACTGTGTCTATGCGTCCCTGCTCATGATTACGTCCGTATATCAGAGGGAAAAAATGTATTAACGTTAAAATTTTACAGATCGTTTTGTAACTGACTTTATTGATAACGCTTTCCTTCAGATCTTCACATAAGACACCAAAAAGACCTCATAATTAAGCAAATCGTCATATGGTAGTCCTTTTCAACAAAAACAATTGAACCTTTACCTCAAACTTGCCGAGCACCACCAAGAACGAGGAACGAAAAACAACTGCAGAAGGAGTGCGATATCACATTTCTTTCTAATCTTTGGTCGCCGCCGTAGCTGCTCCATTTATGGTGCGGTGTGTGGGAAGACCTGGAAGATGATCCGGGATTCGGCTTGTTTTGTTTCTCACAAACACCCGGCGGAAAGCCATCGATACAAAAAGCCCTGTCTGACTGCACCACCTGTAATTAGAGCTACCGTCTAGGACAGGTGTGTCTACGTGGATGCGGGACGTGTGCACAATGAAGCCTCACTTTATTATTAGGCATCTTTCTTATATTGGACTCTTGTTTTAAACACAATTTCGAAAATGGGCTTTTCCCATTTTATTTTATTTATTCCGAGCGACGGTGGAGAAATCAATATTGTTTTATAGGTTATTTATAGGTAGGGACGTAGCCAAATAAAGATATATGTCTATTTTCGTCAAGGTCAACTTTTTTTTAAAAAAATTGTAAATAATTAAATGTCGATTTGTAATAAACAATAAAATAATATCCTTGAAATTGGGAAAGAAATTTGAAATAATGTCCTTGTGCGTTGAAAAGGACACATTGGACAATGTACAATTCTGACCGTTTTTTATGTTTTTTCCCATCTTTCTCAAAATAACAAAATATTTCTCTGCCTATGTGCCTGCTTATTTCTGCATGTGCTGTGAACAATCCATATTAAATAAATTATGTTTAAATGTGTTGCCACTTTTTGCTCACGCTATTTTTCTCCATAGACTTTGTTTCAGGGATTTGCTTAATACTTTCTTTAATTTGTTCTTTCAGGACTTTTATCAAACATATAATGCTACAAAAATAGCTGTCAAGGTACAATAAGGATAAGGATAAAAAACTTTATTGATCCCACATCAAGGAAATTGCGTGTTACTGCGGTAGCCCGTGGTGTACAATACAGAAAAGTACTAAAAGAAAGAAATAAAAATAAAAGACTCTTATTAGGTACATTGCTATGTACATTGTACAGTATATACAGAAATTAAAATTATCTACAGAAGGACTGTCGGACAGTGTGAAGAAAAATGAAGGCGCAAATAAGATGTGCAAATAAGACATTCCAGAGGTAGGATGATTAGTTAGTGCAAATATGCCAACCCTGGGTTATTGGTGCTACAATTAAGTGTTGTGCATGTTGAACAATCCGACGGCAGTTGGGATGAATGACCTGTGGTAACGTTCCCTTTTACACCATGGGTGTAACAGTCTGCTGCTGAAGGAGCTGCTTAAGGCCCCCACAGTCTCATGTAGGGGGTGAGAGGGGGTGTCCATAATTGATGTCAGCTTGGCCAACATCCTCTTCTCACCCACCTCGTCAATGGAGTCCAGAGAACAGCCCTTCTGACCAGTTTGTTGAGTCTCTTCCTGTCCCTCTCTGAGCTTCCACAGCTCCAGCAGTCACAGCGTAGAAGATCACCGATGCCACCACAGAGTCATAAAAAGTCCTAAGCAGTGACCTGCACACTCCAAAGGACCTCAGTCTCCTCAGCAGATGAAGACGACTTTGGCCCTTCTTGTACAGGGCGTCTGTGTAATGAGTCCAGTCCAGTTAATTGTTGAGGTGAACACCCAGGTATTTGTACTCCTCCACAATCTCAATGTCCAAACCCTGGATGTTCACAGGTGCAGTGTGAGAAGCAATGTTATATGTAACATTTTGTCTGGGTCAAACTTAACTTTTTACAGGTCAAAAGAAATGGCAGGATTATCATTTTAATGGTCTAGCAGAAAATATTTCAGAAATGTGTGTTCAATAAAGGGAACATTGAATCATCACATTGTAAATCAACCTGCCCAGCTCAGATTCATCTGTTGTTGAATGAGGACAAACAGCAGGTGAAAGAAGAGGCAATTAGCAAAACAACCCATCTGAAGGAATAGCATGTGTCTCCCAGAAGGATCAAAAGCATGGAGGAGACCTGAAGACAGCCCAGTTGGGGCTACAGAAGGGCAATAAACTAGGAGGAGCAGAAGGAATAAGCCAGAGGCCTACAAAATAACCAGCACCAGGCTACTCAATTGCATGTTCTGTAGCAAACAAAAGAGTACCCAGATTTGCAAATGAGAATGTTCTGCTACCTGCAACATCCTCCAGCGGGGCGTTAATCCAGGTCCTAATATTTCACTTGCTGATATCTGGGAATTAAGCCTTACCTCAAATGTTTTGACCAGTGTACATACACATTGCATCCATACTGCAGCTTTGTGAACATGACACAAAATTACTGTTGTACTTCATATGTGGGATTAAGAATTCCAAATTCATTTCATGATTCTGACTTCTTTGTGCATTCTAATGGATACAAGTAAGCAGCCACAATCTTCTGATGTATGTGTCTGAGGAAGCAGAGGCCCAAAAGCTTGTGACTCTGTAAGAGACAGAGACAGACAGTAAACAAACCATCCATAGAGGAGCCTCTGACAGTTTTGATTATCCCCTTAATTACAGGCTGCTTTCATCACTTCACAGACCAGAGCACAGCGGTATTATCACAATGCCAAACATTACCTCACCTCTGGCAGGCAGCACTCAACATCCGTCACAATCTAACAAATATCACCGGCAGGGGGAAAAAAAATCACATAAAAATGAGGTGAAAATCAGTGGCCACCCAAGAGACCAACTACAGTTACCCCTGGTAACAAGTGCTCACTGTACGGACATGACCTCTCTGTGCCAGAGAATGTTGTGCCTGTCCACTTGCATTTGTTAAGTCCCCATTAAAGTCCCCAATAAGGCAGCCGGCGGGCCCACCTACCTTGACTGTCCTGGTGGAATCCATTCTCACATTGCACTCATGTGGAAATAAGCCTGTTTACCACCAACGGGTCACACATGCTAATGAGCGTCTGTTTGTTTTCCACTGTGCTCATGCAGGAGTAAGGGAATTTAGAGGGGAAATAATAGATGATACACAGACAACAGCCCGGGTGGCTCAGCGGCACTAATGATGAAAAAGGCAGGACAGAGAAATAATGGATATGAACAGGAAATGTGCTCTGACATTTGAATCGTGCAAGTCTGATGACAGTCCAGAATGTCAGGTGGCCTATTGGTTCACAAAGAAATCATTGATCCAAACATTAAATATATTTCTAGAACCTGCATTCACAAACTTAAATATGCACATTCCACATTCAAAAAACCTCCCAAAGGGGCACCTCTGAACATTTCCTTGTTTCTCATTTACTTACAGTACTTCATTTCTTTTTGTATTGTTTGTATTTACATGTCCTAGCATAGTGCATGCACACAGAGATTCACTGTATAGACGTTATGTTTTAAATTGTTATTTTGCTTCCTTGACTGGAGTTGTTGAAAACCAGAAAGAGGCTCGCTGAGTTCTGTGACTTTAGGCTTATTTTACATTATGTAATAAACAGATACACTACCGTTACTCTTTAAATTGTGAGTGACCATATGGTTCCTGTTTGTATCCCCAGATTGCTCATTGGGTGGTATGGACAGCTTGTTTTAGGCAAAAAAATAAATAAATCCAATGTTGTTGTTATTTTTAGCATAAGCCTACAATGTAACAGAACGTCAGGGTAAAAACAAAACATTTTTTGGGGCATTAGGACCACTGTCTTTTAACCTTTTCCATGGATCATATGTTTGTGGTGTTATTTCATCTTCACAAGTGGAGAATACAATACGTGCCATTCATTCCATTTAATCACTTTCAGCCTAGTTTGTGTAAAAGGGTAAGACTGTAGGTAGCTATGAGAGTTTTATCTAGTTTATTTATTTTTATTTATAAATTTTAATTTTATGGCTATTTCACATTAATTTGGATTTTGGTCAGATTTCTCTGCATTTATTTAGCTCAGGCCAAAAAAAGATTCAGATGGTGTGACATCTCTGAGGTTTCAGGGCAGTGTGGAAATGCTTACAAAGGTACAAAAGCTCCAGTAATTATGCCTTGCCTCAATTGCTGGTGCATTAGTCACAAAGACTGCAATATTATGCAATTTAGCTGGGAAAAAGTGTGAGAACACCATCACATTTGGGGAAACCTAAGAAGAGAAAAAGGGAAACGCATGCAGTATATATATGTATGCATATTTATCTCATTCCCTGTTATGGACTATGAAATTCTGTGATTTCTTTTTGAGCATGAGTTTATAACGTTTGAATTAGTATCTTCACATTTGCAAACATTTTCTTAGAAATTAAGATCTTTAGCCTTTATGGAAAAACCTGATTCATTTATCCGGTGCGGACGTCAGTTTTTATGAATCTAGAATATATGTACAATGCGCTTGATATGCGACCAGGCTTTTACGCAGAACAAACTCAGTGACCTAACCGGAACACAAAAGAGCATTTATTAGAAGTCGGGAGATCATAGTGAGGGCACAACCGGATGTATTCCTTTACATCATCCGGTAGCAGGTGAATGATAGCATGCTGGCTAACGTCATCTGATCAGCCTAAACTGTGTACATCTTTACATTTTTTGCGTTTCGTTTGATAAATATATAGTCCAGTCATGATTAAAGCAATTTTGATATTTAACAACCATGGGAAGCCGAGGCTGATTAGATTCTACCAATATTTTGTAAGTATATTTGAAGCTGCTGTTCAACAACATTAGCGTTTCTCTTTCCCAGTCCTCTCTTGTTTGATCACCACGGGCACTACGGGCTATATTAGGTTGTCGACAGTCTTCCAAAAACGATTAAGTTAAAAAAAATCGTTGGTATATTTATTTATTTTAGAAGCAGTTTCCAAGTAGCATTTGCGTAAGCTGTCTTAATGGAAAGAGATGTTAGTTTTTTCTAGGTATACTTGAATCACTACTTCACAGATGTAATGTGAACGAAACATATTTTTGATAATAGCAACGCACCCAAATGTAAATGACATGTAATTTTTTAAGGCAGGATTTCGTAAGATGTTTATCTTATCACAATTGCAACGCTTTGTGAGGTTAAATAGCATCAACATAATGTGCCTTGACAGTTTTGTCATGGTTCGATGTCACCTCGCAGAAAATTTTACAGAAAAGGTTTGGTCATTATAAATGATCTTTGTCCCATATTAGTTTTTCCCTAAACAATAGTGAACACTTATCAGTGCCACAGATAAACAGCCACTTTGCTACCTAAGTCATAGAAGAAAGGTACAGTATATCTGATATATACCAGAGGACTATGCCTTTGTACCAATTCATTTTTCATATGCACAAAAGTATTGTATCATATGAGTGACAGTTATGTCTTGTTTCCCATTTCATTTAAAAATAAATAGCATTTTATGTGTACGCTCAATTTCAGATTTAGGCTTTGCCTGTGCAGACTACATAGACAGAGCTGTAATTAACATGAGAAACAAGCAATTGTTAAGCTGGAAACTGAAATGAACCCTAACCAAAGAACAGGACAGGCTAACATTTTGAAAATGAGCTTCTGTGCATGATCTTTACCATACAAGTGTACTTGTAAAGCCCAGTTAAATATCATTTTCGCTTGGATGGCTGGGACAGATACAGTCTTCATTGGTATAACGCATTAACTCAGCAGTCTAAAGAAACATTGTTTTGTTTTTGTTTCGTTTTCTCCCGCTTATCCAGAAAAGAAACACTGTGTCTTACTGATTAAAGAAAAATGCAACCTGTTTAGCAGATCCTTTATCGTGCACCAAGAGAAACCAAAAACACACTGCTGACTGATGTGGTTTGAGCATGATAAGGAATTCATCTTAAAGAATTACCTGTTAAAGAAGAGAGGGAATGGAGTGATCCCCCTAAATAAACAACTGATAGAGGCTGCATCAAAAAGTGTCTCAAAGAATGAAAAGATTTGGTGATATTAATGGCAAGGTTTTTATTCATGTTTTAACTCTAGCTGTTCCAATATGTTTCTCACCTAAAGTTTTAGTGTTATTTAGCTGAAACGTTCAAGACTTGTCATATACACAGCAGAAATGCATGAAATTCTGACTTTGACATTTCCCTTCACACAACTAATACATTGACTAAACTGAAACAAGAATTAGTAAGAAAAATAAGAAAATGTAAAGTAAACTGAATATGATTCAAAAAAGTATAGAGATATTTGAGGGGCATTAAACAGATAATTAGTGTTCAGTGGTTGGTCGGTGACTCTTGTCTCATATTCATCTTCTAAACAGTTGTTTTCAGTCTACAGCAGCAATAAAGGAAATGGCCTCACCATTCCAAGATGTCTGGAAAAGATTGTCTGTTACCTGAGAGACTGCTGGGTGGAGGCCACTGTAGGAGAAAAGCAAGACTACAATTTTCAGTTTGACATTGTGAAGGTCTAAAACCAAAGAACGTCATGCCAACAGTGAAAAGCAGTAGTGGCCAGGCCAGGCTTTACTGTATGATGATCCGGTGAAACCTTTGTCCGTTATAGCAGCAACCCCTAACAAGATTTTCAAGAATGATCAGATTTTGACTCTAATCTAGCAGCTTTTATCCTTTCCAGATAGTTTGACAGTGTTCTGTTAACAAATTGGATCAGACGATAAACATCTTTACAGCTGCTATACATCATGTATCTGTCACCTTGCTAACCTTTCCTTTTCATATGATTTCAGTCTTTTTCAAATTACCTGTCTCTCCTTTTTTTTAAGGGCTACCAGCCAGTAAATATTAAAACTAGGACCTTTAATAATGGTTATGTGTCTGGGTGGTTAATGCATGAGCCAAGGCTGGTAGAAATCTATGTCACATGTGTTGCAGGCGGAGGACATGCAGCAGCAGATCATTCGAGAGACGTTTCATTTGGTGTCGAAAAGAGACGACAATGTCTGCAACTTCCTGGAGGGTGGTAGGCAAGTATTGATGCATTAAGCATATGGTTATAAAAAGTGTCTCTGACTGAAATAAAAATAGATTTTTGGTAAGATAAGCTATGCCTTTATTAATCCCACAATGGGGAACTCACATTGTTGTCAGCAGCAGTAAACACACACAGACAAGTACTCACAAATAAACACGTTCAAATAAACTCACACATACAAATGCAATTGCATATACAAATACTCACATACCAGTCCACATGAATGGATGGTCAAAAAGATAGGAAGTTACATACACGCAAAATAAAAATAAGATATATAAAAATATACAAGTATATACATCTACCAGTTGTGAATAGAGAAGAGGGTCCTGCACATGCGATAAAATTATCAACATGGGTAAGACCTATGAGACATATTAGCAAGACTCGAATAAAAGTCTCCATATGAGCCTGTAGTAATGTGTAAACTGTAAAGGTAAGTGTTGCTGCTGCACTGACTAGGAAAACACCGCCTGGCTGTCAGCCGACAGTAGCAGAGTTTTGGCCAGCAGAGGGAGCCAAAGAAAATCAGATGCGCTCAGTCATTTCCTGCAAAGCTGTCTCTCACAAACACGTAGCTAATTGCTACTTTTAATGACACAGCCAGGACTGTTTTAAAAATACAGAATGAGGCATGGCACGAAAAGGAACTGGAGTTAGACAAAAATCAATTTTTCTTTTTTTCTTTTCGTCTTTTTTAGTCTCATCGGTGGCTCTGACTACAAGCTGATTTATCGGCATTATGCGACCCTCTACTTCGTCTTCTGTGTGGATTCTTCTGAGAGTGAACTTGGCATTCTGGACCTCATCCAGGTTAAACTCAATTATTCAGTTGTAAAAGAAAAACCAGCCACTGTTTCTCCTAAGCTTGTGAACAAGTTTGTCTGCGTGATGTGAAGGAATCGGGGCATTTAAATTAAATCACTCTTTCAGAATATAAAAAAGGACGTGTTTAAACTCAAACAGAATATGTGGACATAGTGCATTATCATTATTAGTCATTACAATACTCAGTAACAGCAGGGAGGTTCCAAACCTCTTAATATCGCTCCCCTTATTATAAGAATTATATAAATCCAACATCATACACAGCATGGAAGTAATTTTAATAAATTAGCTAATCAATATCACAACAGCAGGATCCTGTAGAGCTCCTGGAATAAAACCAAATTTCCTCTTAAATCCAAATATTTGGATCCTAATTATTCTGTTTTTTCTGCTTAGCAGAGGCTCTCGGTCACATGTACACTTCACAAACAACTATCAGCCAGTGTGTCTCTGAGGACTGCTGGACAAACCACATCATTGGCAGCCTTTCTGCTTCCAGTCAGTGAGCATTTTCCAGGCCAGACGTATCCTGAGCCATTAACAGGTGTTTGGTAGCAGTGACAGCTAATATGGTGTGGGACTGCACATCACCTTATGCCTTAAGCACCTTAAGCACGCCTTATGTGAACGCTACATTTTAGACGTGCACAGATATGTGAAACACGCAGAGGAAATGGGAGTCAGTCAGGGAAACAAAAGTTCTCTTGCTGTGAAAAATTAGAAATATTACACAACAAATGACTAACTTTGAATCAGCCTTACAGACTAATACTAATTTGTTGGCGAGACAGGCATGACTTCATTTCGCCTCCCTCTCAAAGCTTTCTCCTGACTTTCAACTTCCTCGGATTCCAGATTGCGTAGGTTAAATATTACATGTAAACACAAAGCAGAAGCAACTGTGCGAAGCTCTGACGTCCGGCAGCTTTAGACCAGAGTCATCTTTACTCAAAAAAGCTGAGTTCATTAATAATAATGCAGATCCAGCAGATGTATCATCCGTCACACCCTACCACAAGACCTACCCTAACCCTAAGATGCTATTGTGAAATGTTTGTGCTGATTAGAGAGAAATTTAACTGTCCAAATGTGTTGCAGGTGTTTGTGGAAACGTTGGATAAATGCTTTGAAAATGTCTGTGAGCTGGATCTCATTTTCCACATGGACAAGGTGAGCACTCTTCCAGCGAATATAATGGTAAACATCAGCAGTCGGGGCAGCTTACTGTCTTCATCATGGCATGCAGTAATAACTACCACGCACGCTTTTAGTTAAAAATGAAGCCTTGAATCATGGAGCTGCTGTTGGACTGTATAAGTGAGGTCATGTGGGGGGCAGCTTTCTTTAAGATTTGGTGAAAATAAATGAGGCAAATAGAGATGAAAAAGTGTCCTCCTCCTCATTTATGTACATTTGAATTTCTGTTACCCAATCCCTGGAACACAGACCATGGGAACGGCCCACGTCTGGTGTTTCCATCATGGATAAAAAAATAAAAACGCCTACTGTTTATTGCATTGCTGCAAAAGCCACCCTGCTTTTCTGCATATTTGGGGGGTTTTGTATTTGTGAACGAGCTACACACTTGCGGCCCCTGAGGTAACTGAGCTATTGTTGCTGTTCCTCCATGAAGAACATCTGCGTTCCCTTTTCCTGTCCCACTTGTTCAGCCTGCTTTGGTTTTTTTCTGAAGAGTTTTTATTACACACTCCTGTTCCATGTGTATGAAGCTGTGAAACAAATTAAGGAAAATACAATCACTCCTTTATTTTGATGTTCTTTTCCAATCACGCTGTCAAACCACTTTGTTTCTCTTCATGGAGCTTCAATTTAGTTGTAGAATCATTGTTGGAAACTAATCAGACACATCTTTGACCATCTTGACTGAATTTTCCCTGCAGGAAATTGATGTCATGCGGTGTTCTGGAGCTTGGCCTAAGGAATGTTCCAAAATGGAACCTGGGAATATCTAATATCCAAGAGAGAAAACCAGACAATGTCCCACCCCCATCATTATAAAACTGTAATTTGCAAAGTTTTCTCACAAATGTAATATTGTTTTTTTTTTGGACACATGCCAGCTAATAATGACAGGTTTAGGCTACGACCATTTTAATTTCCTTCTGTCGTGTCACTTCAGATTAGGTGTACACGATCCAAATGTCTGTTATAAATGCCTTAAAATACTGCCCTGGCTAGGAAGTGTGGGCTTGTTTTATTGTTAGTTTTTACTTTATGTAATCTTTTTGGAGAGAATGTGGTCCTTGAAAGTTGGAAAAGAAGAGGTGGGCAGCCACGTGTGGTCATCCATGCTTTTCTTGCATCTTTTTGGAGCAGAGCTTGGTCTAGTTTCCTTATCTGGGTTGTGGTTATAATTCATTCCTGACAGTTCGATCTGATCTCAGCGTGAAAGAGGCTAAAGCTACAGCTTGAGGTGGAGCAGGAGCAGCGGGCTGCACGCAGGAGGCCTGTGTGGGGAATTCACAGACGCAGAGATCGAAAAAAAGAGTTCAAGAGAAAGTGTGCTTTCCAACATTATTACTTTGGTTTTAACTGGTGACTTGATAGAATTCAAAAATAGGTAAAATACCTATGCGTGCGAGCCCAGTTGACCCTCACTGAGGAGTAAATGTGACCTGAATAACTGAGAACATCCACACACGTGTATATATTTGCCTTTGTTATGGGTCATCTCCCTCTGAGATACTGTTCCACAACCTACACCCCCATTTTACTACTGTTCCTCCTTTCTCAGTGTATTTCCTGAGTCAGCATTGCGTCCCAGGCTGCATATGTGTGTTTCCCAGCTGTGTTCTGCATCTCCGCAGGTCCATTATATCCTGCAGGAGGTGGTGATGGGCGGCATGGTGCTGGAGACCAACATGAATGAAATTGTAGCACAGGTGGAGGTGCAGAATCGCATGGAGAAGTCAGAGGTAAGTTGGTGGATTTTGACTGTAGTGATCCTGCTGTTCAGAAGGGTGGATCGGATCTCTGAAGGCTGCATGTGACGGAAGTTTCTCAGATGTTTGTGACTCTTGTTAAAGCACCTGTAGAAGAGAAAAGATCAGGTTAAACACTTCTCGAAGTATGTTGATCAAGCGTAATACAGTCCTCCGGTTGTGATTTGTTTCAAAAACACATCTGTCTTTGAGATTATTATCCCTTTTTGAACCCCGGCCTTACTATGACTCACATTACCGTAATGTTGCCCATAAAATTCTTTTTCCTTGGCCAAACACGGTGACTTTTTTCTTTTGGCAGGGCGGCCTGTCGGCGGCACCCGCCCGTGCTGTCTCTGCTGTGAAGAACATGAACCTGCCCGAGATTCCCCGCAACATCAACATCGGAGACATTAATATCAAAGTGCCCAGCCTCTCCCCATTCTGAGCAGCATTCCAGAGCTTCTAATGGAGCTGATTTACCACTGAAGCAGACGCACGTGAGACGACACGTGGAAACACAGCAGCTGATTCTCCTGCACATTTCTCCCCTTGTGTGTATAATTTATAGGCTGCATTTGATGCATTTGTACAATAATGTAAAGTTTGATTCTGTAGCGCCTTGAGGGAAATACCTGTTGTTGCGTTTTCTTTAATTCTCCCAGTTACTCTTCTTCTCTTTCAAAAGAACTTTACTGGCCAAGTGCATGTTTTCCCTCAAAGCTCTGTGACACTCAGCAGGGGTTGTTCTGTCCAAAGCTTTAACACCCCTCACTAATTAGAATGGATTGTTGCTCACGTGGCTTTTGGCTTCTGGGTCTTAAACGCACATTAATCTCCTCTTCTGCTCTATGTCAACATGCTGGAATAGAACTTTGGTTTGGATCACACTTTATTTTTCTATTCGTCATTCTCTTGTCTGTGATATTCCCGTCATTTGTAAAGAATAATAACTGTTATTGTTTAAATGTGGCTGGTAGCACACACTTATTGGTATCGCTTGTGTGTATTTGTCCAGTGGCCTGAGGCCAGTTCTTTTCTCAATAGGGTCAGTGAATAAAACGGTAATAAGCCAATGCTGATTTTGTGGTTCCTGTTTCCTTAATTCATCCTTATGTGAAAAGCAGAGCAATGTTGATACCGCCACATTCCTTTCACACCCCCACCCCCAAATTTAGGATTTTTGTTGTTTTTGTTTTTTTTTAGTTTTTTTTTTTTTAGAATAGTTCCCTCCCTCACATCAACAGGGGAAATCTGGTAGGGCTCACCACTTCCACCCTTGCAGATGTAGGCTGTGTTTCCCATCAGCCAGGATCGTTTCAGCTCCTCTTCGAGCTGACGGGGGACCTCCAGCTACACAGGACTTGGTATGTACTGCTGACATTCTGTCCAACAGCCTTCTTTTCTGTTGTTCCAGAGCATTTCCAGTTTTGCACTCAATGTTTTGCACAAAGGATGTAAAAATATAATTGTACTCGTGCTAGTTTCACATCTTCAGACTGGGGATCTGTGGCTACAGTCGGAATGCAAACAATGTAAGACTTGGCTGTGGTTTCCAATGGAAGGGAGCAGCATCCTCTACTTATTCCAGCCTTTGTTGGTTCTTTCCTGAAGGATTTAAATTGCAGGGTCCTGTCATATTCTTAACATGCAGCAAAATAATTTAACTCCAACAGGAAATGTGGTTGACAAGTCTAAAGCTTAACAAATGAAAGAAGTGCGTTGCTTCTGATCACATGACTATGTGGTTTAACCTCTGCGTGTTAAGATAAGTTGACATTAAATTGTCGCTTCAACTGCAGGCAACTAAAGAGAGTCTTGCTAGACTTTGTTAATGCTGTGAAATTAGAGTAGAATCTAATCCAATCTAAAAATGCCAAGGTCGTCTTCTGCTTTTGTTGTAAGGGTTGAGTGTTTTTCTGTGGCCTTAGATCAACATTCCTAGTCATGAAAATCCCCCACTGACAGACAGGAGACAACTCTATTTAGCTCATTTTTCTGTCTTGGGTCTTAAAGGGACTTTTTTCTCACAATATTTGCTGAATTTACATTAATTTGTTTATAGTAATCTATGAGGCATCTATATTCTATGAGGCATCAGAAGAAATTACATAACTACCTCAAGTTCAGTTCCCTCCTCTTAGTTCATGAATGGTTTGGGGCAGTTCCATTGACAGTTAAGAGCGAGTTAAGTTAAAACAAGTTAAGAGCAAGTCAATATTCACATGCAAACTGACTGCTGCTGACAATATGTTAATCCTACACCACCTCACCGGCACGCTGAGACACAAATATCAAACGCACCCTAATATCAACAGGAAACAAAAACCAAAATGCGAGCTGTATTTCATATGAACTGGTGAGTTTGAAAACTTTGTGTTAATTTATTGTTGATAATATCTGTGACAGCAGGGTTAGTGTGACACAGGGACTAAAACGGACTGGTAACACTGGGATGGGGGGGGGCGGGGTTATTGGACTGGTCTTGCTGGGACAGTAGTTAAATTGAGTCATTTTTGTGGGACAGCATTTCAGTAAAAGCACAGATGGTTGTACTCAGAAGAGTCTTCACACAGGTAAGTGCACTCATCCGTGATGAGATTGTGTACGTGTGTGCGCTTGTGTGTCCTACAGATGAAGTAATACAGTAATATTTGCCCTGGAAAGCCAATCTCATCCTGAAGTGTTTACCTGACACATGTTCTCTATATAAATGCAGATCTGAGTTATCACATGAGCACCTTCAACTAGATTATTTACATAAGAGATAAATTCTAAGATTTCTTCGAAAAACTGATATCCCTCAGACTCCGGTGAAGCTGAAAGTCAGCAGGTCCAGCTGGTGGGATCTCTCTCTCCTGCTTACCTTCATTCTTTTATGGAGCTAAACCCCACAATGGAAGTGTTAAAGGGAAAGAGCCAAAAGGCTATGCAGGGTGCAGCTGAGAACACTCTGAGTGCACCATGTGGGCCTCACTGCATTCCAGCCTCACACTGCCTGTTTCTGACAACCTACACATCATGGAGCGACTGGAGGTCATGTTCTTTGCTCCTTCACCTCACACTGAGGAGCTGACACGTGTCCCGCTGATGGTCTCATTCCAGCTCAAGCCAGCCTGTTGCAAGTGTTGCAGCAAACATTAGAACCACATGGATGGATGACCCTCGCTGACCCCACTCACTCACTCACTCACTCACTCACTCACTCACTCACTCACTCACTCACTCACTCACTCACATTTACACATGTGGTAAAGTCCTTTATTCCTCAATGATGAATTGAACAGAACTTCAGGAGAAGCTGAATGGCATCCACCTCCTTACATCACCTTTTCTGGGGAGGACACTGATGAGAATGATGTCTTCAGTCACCTGGGACACGTTCTCTGTCCTCGGATATCTGTGTTTCAGCTGTAGCTCTTCACAGCTGGACCTCTCATTTCTGCCGGGTCTGAACAACCTTTTTTCAGCTGAAATAATTCAAACGCTTGACTGATTCGTTTTGCATTGTAAAAGTCCAGTTTTCAATAAAAAGGCTTTGAAATATGCCAAGAGTTGATTTAAAGAAGAAATCCAGTCAACTAAAGTGAAGACATGTTTATAGGCATTGGAAAGCAGAATATGCAGATGGTTATTCTGGAATCGGAAATAGTTGGACAGCTCTGGAAATAGTTGGACAGCTCTGGATCTGCTGTTTCTATAGTTTTGAACTACAGAAACTAACCAAGAACTAACCCAGCCTGTAAAACATCTTCTGAACCCTCATGCACATAAAAAAACAGGTAACTCAGATGATAGTGACATTTTCCAAAATACAAAATTCCGGTGAATTATTTTCTGTCCCCCGGTGCACAATTGAAGTGAAATAGCAATTAATTTGCTATCTATTGAATTGTAGCTATAAATCAATCTTTATGAAGGACTTGACTCCCAGGTAGGATGTTCAGCACCTGGTACCTTCTTATTAACGAGGCAATTCAGACTACTGTCCTCCTACAGCTGTTCAGAGAAGGCCAGAACTTGATTCTTTCTGGACTGGAGATGATCTGCTTTCACCGAGGGCACTTTAGTCCAATCTGAGCCTTGAGATTGACTCCACAATTTATGTGTGTTTCATATAATCCATTTTTAGTTTTAATCCTTTTTCTTGTCTTTAGTCTTGATGTGTGACTATGTGTTTGCTGCTGCCCATCTTGGTTTTACCTGCTTAGGTAAAGTTTAAATTTAAAAAAAATGTTGTAAGAGCATCATTAAATTAACAATGGTTTAGACGTGTTGCTGTATTCGCTGTATATAACTGTTCTACCAGCCTAGAAAGACTTCCCTTATCCCCATTTCTCTGTAGGTATCGTGATGTCTGTTGTCATGGTAACAGCTCACCCATGATCTGAGAAGCAGAGAGACCTGCTGTGCTGGACAAACACTGACTGCCTTCTGCTTACCTCCCCTGTTCTGGACATGGGAAACGTCTATGTTAACAAAACTTTGGGCCTGTGTCTGCTGGTGGCGGCAGCTGCTGCTCTGACCACCATCATCGCTCTGTCAGTCGCCTACAACAACGAAAAGTCCAAGAACAGAGGCACTGGGGCTGGTTCTACCGCCAGCACGTCCACACCTCCGGTGCCCTCCTTCACCCCCAAAGACCCCTGGGACTACTACAGGCTCCCCAGCTCCCTGCTCCCACTCTTCTACAACGTGACGCTGTGGCCCCGGCTGGAACCAGATGCAGATGGCATGTACATCTTCACTGGTCACTCAGTTGTGATCTTTACCTGCTTGAAGAACACTGACCTTGTCATCATCCACTCCACCAAACTGAACCTCACCACCTTCTCTGAGCATCACGCTAAGCTGACAGGCCTGAATGGAGCCTCTCCACCTGCTATAGAGAGGTCCTGGTTTGTTGACAGAACAGAATATTTGGTTCTTCAACTACGAGGGGAACTGTCTGTTGGTGCTTCATATGCACTTTACACAGAATTTCGGGGAGAGCTGGCGGACGACTTGCAGGGCTTCTACAGGAGTGAATACACTGAGGGCGGTGTGAAGAAGTAAGCAGTCAACTAAGGAGATGGATGGTGGTGCAGCCTAGTTTTCAGGCTTCTATTGCTCATCTCATACGCACATCAATGCTGTCCAGTCAGCATTTCTATGCTGTTTCATAAGTTTTCAGAAGAAAGAGTTTGTTCTGACTGTGCTTTTATTCTGAACACACTGCAGAGTCATCGCTACCTCACAGATGCAGGCAACATACGCCAGAAAAGCCTTCCCTTGTTTCGATGAGCCAGACATGAAAGCCGTCTTCAACGTCACCATCATCCATGACAGATCCACTGTTGCCCTTTCCAACAGCAGAGATACGGGTCGGTGACGCACATGCATCTAATCTAAAGTCTTCTCAGTGTAACAGAGACAGGCAGGGATAGAGAAAAGAACACAACTATCATTTTAGATAGGTGAATCTGCTCTATCAGGCGGTTTGAGTGTGAGACTTTACTTACATCTCTGAACAGGTCAGAAGGACTCTGTCATGGAGGGCCTTCCCGTCAGAGTGACTACATTTGAGCCCACAGAGACAATGTCCACATACCTGCTGGCCTTCATTGTCACCGATTTTATTGAAGTTGAGTCAAAAAAGCACAATTTGTTGGTAAGATATTCTTCTTTCTTGTCTATTTGGAGGAAATTTAACTGGCTGATTGATAACAACCACTAGTAATTACAATACGAAGCTGATGTCATTATTTCCTTTATTATCTCTGAAAATGGCAGCTATTTTAGTAACAAATGTCTTGTGAAAATTTCGACAAAATTTGATAATGCCAAATTTTCCTTTTTTAAAATGTCAAAGGGAAAAAAAAGTCCATCGTTTTAGGTTTCTCTATTTCCTCACAAATTAACCAGCAACTAATCTTTTCCTGCACCAGCTGCAGCATCTCAAGGACGCTAAAAAGAAAAATAACTACAGCATTTGATTTACGGTAATTTATTTTACACTTTGTACGGCTGCACGAAAGGGAGCAACGTAACAGAGGATGCAAATAATGTCTTTTGCATTTGCTGATACATAAGCTCACTATACCGAGGATGGAGTTTGAATATCTGTCCACACTATCCATGAGAGGGATCTTTTAATGGCAGAAAAAGAAACTGTCCTCAATTGCATTTACATAAGTAAAATATAAACTAGTACCCTGATGGTCCCATGAAAGGAGAAGAAGAAATTGTGAATAACAGTTAATTTTGTGGAGGTCCATTGTCTGCAGGTCCGGATCTGGGCTCGGAGAAAAGCCATCGAAGACAGACAGGGAGACTACGCCCTGAACGTTACTGGACGCATCCTTCAGTTCTATGAGCAGTACTATAATGCAAAATACCCACTCCCAAAGTCAGGTAGGTCACCTGTGCTGCAGGAGGGAGACACACACTTCTTTCCTGTGTTAAAGCTCTGGACAGGAAGTCGTAGACAGACATGACAGCGTCATCTTTACTTCACAAATAAAGTGTTTGAGAAGCATAAATGATGTGTCCAACCAGATCAGATTGCCCTGCCAGACTTCCACGCTGGGGCGATGGAGAACTGGGGTCTGATCACATACCGGGAGACCGCCCTGCTCTACGACCCCATCATATCCTCCACCGGAAACAAGGAGAGAGTCGTAACCGTAATCGCTCATGAACTTGCACACATGGTATGTAAAACATGTCAAACCAGATGTTTCTGAAACTCTGAATTTGGCCAACACTTAGTTGTTCCTGATGTCAAAGAAGATAGATTCAGCTGGACGACTCGACCTCCTCCTGCTGTGCAGATGGCAGATGCGTCATCTGGGGAAAAATGAATCCCGCAGGCCACCAGCTTTATCTTTAACAAGTCATAAGTGATGTTGGAGTCTCTGGGTGGATCATTAGTTCCAGCTGCATCTCAGGAAATGTGGGAGAACTCTTGCGTAATCTGTTACTCGTGTGTTTGTTCCGTCAGTGGTTCGGTAACCTGGTGACGCTAAAATGGTGGAATGACCTGTGGCTGAACGAGGGGTTTGCATCGTACGTGGAGTACCTCGGAGCTGACTATGCTGAGCCCAGCTGGAACATTGTAAGAGCACCTTAACCTTCCGCTACCTCTGACTAGTTTAAACTGGCATGGACGTGGGCCAGTTCCCAATGAACCGACCCAGGCTTACTGACCCTGACCCGGAAATGTGTTTGTTCTTTCCACCTGCAGAAAGACCTGATTGTCCTGTATGATGTCCACAGTGTGTTTGCCGTGGATGCCCTGGCCTCCTCACACCCGCTGTCCCGTCAAGAGGAGGAAGTGAGCGACCCCGCTCAGATCAACGAGATGTTCAACACCATCTCGTACAAAAAGGTTGTTTCTTCCAAACGATCCACTGGGATCAGAATCAAATTACTGTGTGGGGTCCAAGTTTTTGCCCACGCTCGCCCTGTTTGATCGGATTTCTTCGTTTCTGGGACCACGGCGCAGGTCAGCAGCTAAATGTTTCCGTTCTGAAAAAGTCCAACAGATATTTTCTTGTTGATTTCAGGGAGCAGCGGTGCTCAGAATGCTGTCAGGTTTCCTCACAGAGTCTGTGTTCACCAAAGGACTCAGTGTGAGTACGGTAATATTCTGTCATCAGCCATGTTTGATCAAAGCACAGTTTCAGAGGAGGAGTTCACAGGAGCCAAAAGTGAAAACTCTGTATTTACTGACGTTGGTTTCTAATGCTTTCTCCTTTCAGTCCTACCTGAACACTTTTGCATTTAAGAACACGGTGTATACAAACCTGTGGGACCACCTACAGCAGGTCAGTACCTGCAAATTCATCCTTTCGCACATGCACACGCATTATATTCCTGTTCTTTCTCAACAGGCAGCCGAGAACACGGCAGGATTGAATATTCCTCACACAGTCCACGACATCATGAACCGTTGGACTCTTCAAATGGGCTTCCCAGTGGTCACAATTGACACTCGCACGGGAAGAATCACCCAGAAGCACTTTCTGCTGGATCCCGAGTCGGCAGTGGAAAGGCCTTCTCAGTTCAAGTAGGGACCTTATCCAATAAGTTTAGTAAAGAAAGAGAGAAAACAGAAATAAAGAAAATGTCTAGAAGCATTGCAAATACTGGAGCAAGCTAAATGCTAATGCTGCAAAAAGAATCCTTTTTCCGTTATCATGATACCAATATATTAAAAATAATAAATTATACATTTCATGTCAGACATGTTCATCTGACAACCATTTGAATCCAATTGGGTCAGTTAGTGTATATGTTTGCATCAAATTCAATCTTCCTATAGCCAGACATGCATGTCCCATCTTTCTGACTGTCTTTCTTTCTGTTTGCCTTCAGTTATGAATGGTTTATCCCAATAAAATGGATGAAATCCGGTGTAGAGCAGCCGCAGTACTGGCTTCTACAGAAGACAGGTATGACCATGCTTAGGTTCTCCTGGATCAGATGATGGATTAATGACAAAAAGTCCCTGATATCCATATATACAGTAGATAATCCACTTCTATGTTATCTTTTATTCTGCACATCTGCCAGATGTTAGTAGTCAGATGAAGGTGTCAGGAGTGGACTGGGTCCTGGCGAACGTCAAGATTTCTGGTTACTACAGGGTGAACTATGATCTCACCAACTGGGAACGTCTCCTCTCCCTGCTCAACAACAATCACAAGGTAAAGACATAAGCTGGGAACTTTCTGGCATTAAACCACACAAAATACTGGACATCGAGAAGATCTACCTGTTTGATTAAGTGTGAGACCCCCTCCAGTCATGTTCAACATGATGGAATACGTCATCATATTTGTAAGACATCCCTTAGGATAGTCTTTGGAGTGTCACAACAGAACACCAAAGAATCCATAAAGACTGGATTATTAAAAATCACGTAGAACTTTTCCCCAAAAATGTCTTTAAAACAACAACAAAGGAATAAGGAACAAAGGAACACCATTACCGGCCCAACTTCTTCTGTTTTCACAGATCTTTTAGATCAGTTTTGACTGCACTGGCACATGAATGAATTTTTTGCTTTCTCTCAGGCTGTACCAATCCTGAACAGAGCACAGATCATAGATGATGCTTTCAATCTCGCTAGGTATGGAAAAATAGACCGCTCACACATCCACATATGGTCTGCAGAATAAGACAAAATTATTCTGTTTGTCCAGGGCCAAAATAATCAACACAACACTGGCTCTGAAAACAACCAAATATCTGGCCATGGAGAGGGACTTTGTCCCCTGGGAATCAGCTCTGAGGAACCTCGAGTACTACATCTTCATGTTTGACCGCACTGAAGTCTATGAAGCCCTACAGGCCAGTACTGGGACCATTCCGTTAAAGTTGCTGGACGTGACCAATCTTCCTGGTTTGTATTTCCTGTAGGCCTACCTGAAGAAACAAATCCAACCCCTTTTCCAGCACTTCAGGACAATCACAGCTAACTGGACCAAAATTCCACCGGGACACACTGATCAGTGAGAAATGCGATGATTCACACTGTTTTCACCCTTTTGTCCGTGACGGTTTTCATTTTTTTGTGCTTTTCTCCAACATTCCATCTGTCAGGTACAATCAGATAAATGCCATTGGAACGGCCTGTGCTATGGGTGTGGAGAGCTGCAGGGAGCTTACCAAGAGCTGGTACAGGAAGTGGATGGATAACCCCCGTCACAACCCGTGAGTACAGCTGAAGTCAGCTCTTTTATCTGTTCAGAATTCTGTGTTCACGTCTTTATACTGGACAGGATCCATCCCAATTTGAAAAGCACAGTTTACTGCAACGCCATAGCCTACGGGGGCGCGGAGGAGTGGAACTTTGCCTGGAGTATGTTTAAGAGCGCCACTCTGGCATCGGAGGCCTCCAAGCTGAGAGGAGCTATGGCCTGCACCAAGAAACCCTGGTTGTTAAACAAGTATGCATCCTCCCATTTTATCCCATACTGGTGCACACTGACTCTGTTTTTACCACTTTTAATTGTATAGTTTTTTGTGCCTGTAGAGATAGAAGCAGGAAAACAGCTCGGTCAGGACTGACTAATGCGTGTCTGTCCAATATTTGCAAACGTTACCAAAATCAAGCTTATCGTCACACCAGCAGCAATAGGCATGAGTGTGTTACACAGTTTGTCTCCCGATAACCTCAATTATTTCATTTACTTTTTGGATTTTGTTTTGATCTGTTACCATAAAGAAATGAAGAATAAAAGTGCAGCTGTTGTAGAATAGTTGAGACAAGAAATCAAATCTTCTTTTTCCCCAGTAATGATGAATGATTTTAATCACTAATCCACAGCATTAGCTGGACCATATGTAGCGGACATATATCTTTATTTGACGGCAGTATTAGCAGCCACGTGGCCCAAATATGCTGCTGTACCCTAGGCAGGAGCTGTGTCTCTCCCAACCCTCAGCCCTCTTCAGAAATACACAACATGTGCTTGAAAATGTCCATTTGAATCAGGTACCTGGAGTACACGTTGGATCCCACAAAGATTCGCCGGCAGGATGCCATGTCCACCATCCAGTACGTCGCTAGAAATGTTGTAGGAATGCCGCTGGCCTGGAACTTCATCAGGGAAAAATGGGATTACATTTTCCAGCTGTAAGAACACGCCCTGAACTCTCTCACAATTGCTCACATCTGTGTTTAGCAAACCTTCTGTTTGTTGTTCATGTGTTTACCCCATTTGCTGGAGGTTGAAGAGTAAAAATGGGGAAAGAATGTTGAAAATTCTGTTTATTCTAAGTGCTCACACGTGTTGACCAGACTGCATTTAGGATCAACTTAAAAGCCGAAGCCATCAAGTATTTGCTGTTGCGTCTTTCTCTTGTAGGTATGGGAAAGGGTCCTTCTCCTTCTCTGGTCTTGTCAGCGGAATCACAAAAAGGTTTTCAACAGAGTTTGAGTTACAGGAGGTATGCTGCCACCCCACACATACCCTCTGAACTCCCTCGAGAGCATTCAGAGTCAAAAACAATAGTAGAAAAATTTATAGTTCACATTGTGTTTATCTCTCTCGCTCTCTCCATCTCAGCTGAAGAGATTTTATGAAGACAAGCGCCGTGTTGGTTTTGGCTCGGCCACCTTGGCAATGGAGCAGGCCATAGAGAGAACTGCAGCCAACATCAAGTGGGTGAAGGAAAACAGAGGTCATGTGCTGAAGTGGCTGACTGACGAAGCAGCATGAAAACGACGACGGTCCCAAAGCGACAGATACACACTTGATGATGACTCATCTTAATGACCAGAAATGACAAATAAGCACATTTTCTTCATAAAATAGCTGCACAAAAGCAAATGCTGTCATGCATCACTCTTAAGAAACACAGACAAACTAGCTCAGCATAGCTAAAATGGGGAAGATGTGACTTCATATGAAGGATTTCGAAAAAAGTAGAAATAAATGCTGTATCTGCAGATTGTTGAGACTGTAAATCTCTCAAGCTCATCCTCGGTTGTATGTGTACTTTTCTTTTCTTTACATTAAATTCTGGTGACGGTGATGTTTGTAAAGCTTATCCCCCATAAATGTGAGTTGTTATCCCTGTAAAATGTAGCAGCAACAGAGTATTTTCAGTTAACTTTTCCTGCAATAATTTTCAGAAATAAAAATCATCTCTGCAGAGCCAATTTACCCCGGGGCCAAGAGAAATAAATGATCGGACAAACATAATTACGGTAGTCTGGCTTGAATTATTTTTGCGGAATCTTGTGTGGTTTGTTTTTCTTACACTTGCTGATAACGTCATTAATCTTTTGACCAAATGCTAAAAAATATTTGCCAAAGCTTCTAATACTGAAGTAAAAAAAAAATTCTTCAAAAGGGTATTAATTGTGTATAAAGATTCATTTATTATTCTCTATCTCACATGTTTATGACAAGGTGGGAAGAGCCTTACTTTTTTTTTTAACCTATAAGCCCAGGTTCATTTTATCTAGCTGGTAAATCTGACTTCATTTAATACAAAAAGAGCTGAGCGAGCAGGATGATGGTGAATATTTAGATGTAGATGTTCCATTGTGTTGTTGCAGATGTTTTTAGACACTGGTGGCACAGCTGACTGTAGATAATAAGCACATTTTAGGGGAAGGAAAGCTGCAGTT
Source organism: Takifugu rubripes (assembly GCF_901000725.2). Lineage (NCBI taxonomy): Eukaryota > Metazoa > Chordata > Actinopteri > Tetraodontiformes > Tetraodontidae > Takifugu > Takifugu rubripes. The sequence goes on along the minus strand of NC_042297.1, from coordinate 4,810,418 downwards.
TTGGAAAAACAAATGTGGCCAAGAAGAGTTACATTCTAACGCCTACAAGCCCCTCCCTACTGGGAAAAAGGTTGTCTATGAGGAAGATTGGTGTGTATGTATGTTTGTGTCTTTGTGGTGTTAGCTGTGTTTGCTGAGTGGCATCCTGACACCTTTCTGCATCATCATCTTGGTAAAACATCTGATAGAGGTGAGGAAGAAAGGCTGCATGTTCAGTGGACCAGAACGGTTCTGACTGCCTGAGTGATGGAGCTCATTTTCACAGGGTTGAAGGTTTAAACGGCTGCGACAAGAATATTTTGCTTTAAAAGTACATGTGCCACTTTGAAACTGAAGGTTTACTGCACTGGAAAAGAACACCCGGTTGCTTTTTTTAGATGCTAGCTTTTTTTTTTTTAAAGAATTCTTTATTTTGCTGTACAGACTCATTTGTTTTCCTTGAGAGAATTGTTTGTTTTTCAGAACAGGCTTGTTTGTTCTTTTAACCACCCTTATTTGCTTCTCTGGACTTACTTATCTAGTCTTCTAAACAACCTTGTTTATTATTTTTAAACAAACTTGTTTATTCTTCTGAACAAACTTTCTAGACTAAATTAGTTGGTTTTTTAGGTATACTTGTTTGTCTTTCTGGATGAAGTTGCTTTTTTTGGGGTGGGGCTTGTTTGTTTTCTGGAAATAAATGTTTGGTCTTCTGGAGATTATTGTTTCTTTATGGGTAGACTTTTTTTTGGGTAGACTATTTTTCTGGATCCAAATGTTTATATTTTCTGGAAAAACTTAAAGATGATTGTGTTCTTGTTTGTAAATCTGGAGCGAATTGTTTGTTTTTCCTTGATCCAATTGTTTGTTTTTTGGACAGACTAGTTTCTGGATAGACATGGCTGTTTTTCTGGATATAATTGCTTGTTTTTCAAGAGAGACTTGTGTGTCTATCCAGATAAGTGTTTTCTGGATAGACATGTTTGTTTTTCTGGATCTGATTGTTTAGCTTTCTGGGCAGACTTGTTTATGGTTTCAGGCTCCTGAGCAGGAACAGAGCCAACAGGAAGTGCCTGTTTTTCACAAGAAAAGCATGAAACAGTTCAAAGCTTCTGCAAGTTTTTGTCCATCAGTGTATAAATCGAGGCATAATTTAGCCTGTAAAAACATCCATGTGATGAGTTACTGTATGTGGCCTCTGGCTCAGTCCAAATGTAATTAACCGCCCATGAAGAGTTTGTGGTTACGTTCACGGAAGTCTGCGAGTGCTGGCAAAAACTCCCATTTCATCCAGTCCACAGGGGTCCTCATCAGAATTCCGCTATATTTCCCCAAATCCTTCAGGGATGCCATATAGATTACAGCAGTTATCTAAATGCATGTTATTACTGCTGGCTGGAGGTCCATCTGAACTGTAGCTCTCAGGAAGCGAAGGATGGGAGTCTAACTATGAGATCATGCTTTGTAAATGTAAGGTTTGAGCTCTAAAGGCTTTGGGGAGTTTCGGGGTCTTTGGAACAGCTGTAAGAACAGCTGCAATATGTTCTTTAGTGTCATGCTCTGTAGAACCTTAACGACAGCATAAAGGTACCAGAAACACAGGGAAGCCAGATAGGTTGGATCTGCCCAACCTGGTTGATGGTTTGTTCCCCAGTGACAACTTAGAACTCCAGCTTTTTTTTCCCAGTGCGCCTGCAGCTGATGTTCTGAAGTTCCGTGCAGAGTTTTTGGGTTCTCCTCCGATGCCAAATACTCATCTGGGTCAACAGAGACGAGGTAAGAGAACAAACTTAACCTGCCGTTTTCATGCTGCCGTGTGGAAATTGTTAAATACTCCTGTTAGTGGAATCTCAGGGATGAATACAAACATTTGGAGCTTTATTAAGTTGATCGTCCAGAACATACAGCAGGACCATGTAGCAGGAACACATGTGTATCTACTCGTTTGTGCCTCAGCTCCACAAACCATCCGTCTACAGCTCATAAGGCTCATATATGTATGCTCCTATGTAGCATGTGTGAGTAAAATATATTTTCTACTAGGAGTGAAAGCAAGTTTCTAACAAATGTGTGCATATAAAAACATAGTCTGATTCTTGAAAGTTCTCATTTCCTGTCATGTCTTAATATTTTTGTATAATCTCAGGAATTTTTCCGGTAATCCACACATTTCTGATTAAAGAGAGAGAGAGAGAGAGAGAGAGAGAGAGATTGTACATGAATACACCAAATACACATGTACGTCTAAACCTGTAAATACAAAGTTGAAACTGTTTCACATGCATGTTGCTTTCAAACTTTAATCTTAAAAAACAAAGAAAAACATTCAAATTTTTAATAAGTTGTTTATGAATACATGATAAATAACTACACTAAAGCTCAGTCTGTAGGAGAAGGCTCAGAAAGGAGGGTTCTTGGTGGTGTTCTGGTAGCAGTAGGAGGACCCCCAAATGCTGACATAGAGCCCTGCGATAAGCTGGTGACCCATTCAGAGGTGTGCCCATGCAGCTGGGAAAGGCTCCAGGAGCCTCCCTGTGATCCTGAAAGGGATAAAGAGAAGAAAAAAGGAGCATATCTGTATTAACGCATCTTTTATTTAGGTCCTTAGCCTAAGATCGCTGTTAACCCCTGACCCTGACCTGAACCCAGGTCAAACCTGAGACCTTAAACACACCTTTCAAGTTGTGAAGACCAGATATGTCCCCCACTTCGCAAAAATGTCCTCACTTTGCTTGTAAGATCTGTAGTTTGGTCCTCACTTTACACTCACCCATAAAACCAGAACACCCACACACACATGCACACGCATAGATATGAGCTGCTCAGATGTATTTGCATGATCACGCACACGAGGAGTCTGGCCAATCGGCCGTGTTTTCTTTGTTGCTCTTCAGGTGTAAAGCTCACACCTCGGGCAGAGTTCTGTCTCGTTCCGAGGACTTTTTGAACTGGCTGTTTTGTCATTTCAGCTGGTTTACCCACCCAGATTCTCAACTTTGGACGGGGCCTGAGAGACAGGGTATAATTTGCAACTTCTGTCCAGCCTGTGTCTTCTTCCTCTGGAGGTGAGCCATGAAGAAGGGCTTCTACATCAGTAAGGTGGAGGCAGCAGCCTGCCTGGTCGCAGCCACTGCTGCTGTGGCCATCATCATCACCCTGTCTGCAGTTTACTCTCAGGAGAAGTCTAAGAATCAGGCAGCCCACTTCACCACTACTGGACCCAGTGTTACTGCCACCTCAGAACCAACCACGATACCCTCCATGCTGAAGGAGCCCTGGCAGCGCTTCAGACTCCCAGACTCCCTTTCTCCCATCTCCTATAATGTGACCTTGTGGCCCCGCTTAAAGCCCAATGATGACAACATGTATATATTTACCGGAAACTCCACGGTGGTCTTCAAATGTGTGAAGGAGACAGACCTCATCCTGATCCACAGCAACAGACTGAACTTCACTATCTTTGAAGGACACCATGCTGTGCTGAGGGGCCTCGATGGAGACCCCACGCCCAGTCTGAGCAAAACATGGCTGGAGGTTCCCACCCAGTACCTGGTGGTCCAGCTCAACGGCCCACTGTCGGTTGGTCACAGATATGAGCTCTACACCATGTTTGTTGGAGAGCTGGCAGATGACCTGGCAGGCTTCTACAGGAGTGAATACACCATAGATGGAGAACAAAAGTAGGATTCTTTTCATTTTACCTAAATATTTCTCTGAACTTGTCTTAGCTTCAGTAACAGAGTGTCACATAGATGCAGAGCTCACTTCACATAATTCAGCTGTCTGGTGGGCTGAGCTAAACACTGGGTCAGGACACGGATCGCCCGGTCTCATTCCACTGCTGTTTGCATTCATCTTTCTCATTACTCCTCATATGTTTGTGCTGATGATTCTTCCTGTTCCACCCTGTTGCTTAAAATATGCAGAAGGTGCCGCACGGCTTATAAAACTATTGTTTTAAAAAAAGGAGATTTAGGTGTTTCTCAGAACATTTGATTTTTTAAAGAATATGTTGCCTTTTGTCAGAGTTTTGGCCGTAAGCCAAATGCAGGCCACTGATGCCAGGAAGACATTTCCATGCTTTGATGAGCCCGCCATGAAAGCTGTCTTTCACGTCACCCTCATACACCCCCCCGGGACTGTGGCCCTGTCCAACTCCATGAACTACGGTCCGTTTTTCACTGCTGTCACTGACACTAATGCGTTCCACATTTATGTACGAACTCAGCTGCCTTTCATGACTTTCTGATTTGTTAGCCTTTATTACTAGTGAATATGACAGACCCATGCTCAAGTCTCCTGTGTCTTCCTCACAGAGCCTGTTAACATCACCATGGATGGCCAAGATCTGCTGAAGACAAGCTATGAACCAACAAAGGTCATGTCAACCTACTTGCTGGCCTTTGCTGTGTGTGATTTTGGATTCAGAGAGACCGAACTGGCTGATAACACACTGGTAATAAAAAGATGCCAACCAGAATGGAGATTTTTCTTTTAAACATTAAGTTGTGTACGTTATCTATATGTGGCATTCATAAATGCAGAATTTGTAGCAAGCTGCAGCAGCCCAGTGTTGTGCTGAGATGCCACACCATGCTTTAATTCACTTAGGAGTGAAATGTAGTGTCAGTGTTTTTAAATGGTTTTCAGAACTCATTTGTTTAAGCGTGCTGATGAGTTCTCCTTGGAAGCACCCAGATTGATGTGCATTTATTATAAAGTCCACCAGAAGTTCCCCTGCTTTTGGTTCAAGTGTTATTATAGTGCCCCCTGCTGGGCTATCCGACACACGTTCTGGTTCATAAAGCACCATCTGTGTCCAGATCAGGGTGTGGGCTCGTAAGAAGGCCATAGAGTCAGGCCACGGAGATTACGCCTTGGAGAAGACTGGACCCATACTGGCGTTCCTTGAGGATCACTACAACTCCTCCTACCCCCTGTCAAAATCAGGTTAAAACCACACTCACACTAAACGCAGAATACATATGATGTCAGATGATATGATAACAGAGATAAAAACTTGTAAATGATTTTATTCTCATTTCAGATCAGATAGCTATTCCTGATTTCAGGGCTGGTGCCATGGAAAACTGGGGTCTGATCATGTACAGCGAGCCTGCTCTTTTATATAACCCTGCTACCTCGTCCATTGAAGACAAGAAGTGGGTGGTGTCGGTCATCTCTCATGAGCTCGCACATATGGTATCAAATCTAATGTCCAGTCCTTCAGAACTCATAGCTTTAATAAGAATTCTATTGTCCTTGGAGATGTGTTGAGAGTAAACTGGAAGTGTGTCTGTCAGTGGTTTGGGAACCTGGTAACCATGAGGTGGTGGAATGACCTGTGGCTCAACGAGGGCTTCGCGACCTATATCTCTTATTTCGGTAGCAACTACACTGAACCAAAATGGGGTCTGGTGAGTTCATTTCTGTTTTATTCTAGCTAATAATGTATTTCAAGGCTGTAAGCAAAGCCTGGGCCACAGCTGGTACATGCACATCTACAACAGGTCCAAGCATGTAGCATTAATGTAACTGTAACTATGGAATCATCAAGGTCCCCAGTCCTCTAGAACCTGGACTTGTGGTCTACATGATGACTTTATGTCATTCTAGCCAGATTTAATAGTTCTGAGAGAGATCATCAATGTGATGGGTGTGGACGCTTTGGCCTCCTCTCATCCTCTCTCATGTAAAGAAGAGAACATCGTGACGCCAGATGACATCAGATACTTGTTTGACTCCATTACGTACAGCAAGGTGAGTCGTAGTCTTTAATCAGTTGCCTTCAACATCCCCTGATGACCCCAGTAGGGTCTCTTTACGCTGAGATTGCTGCAGAGGTCTTTGAATCAAACCTCACGCATCTTTATCTTGACTGCATCAAATCTAAACCAGGCTTCTGAAGAATCCAGGATGGCTATTGCTACACTAATTTTCAATGAATTTATATACCATCTGTACACTGTAGATGATCTCAGAGTCTTCTGTTTGTGTGAATAGGGTGCTGCAGTCCTCAGGATGCTCTCTGATTTCATCACCGAGGACGCTTTCTCCAAAGGACTCAATGTGCGTACAGCAGCTATGATCTGAGTTGGTAGAAGTCTCACGCTTCACCAAAATCTCCTTTTCTCTCCTCAGACATACCTAAAGGAGTTTCAGTATAACACCACCATCTACACAGACCTGTGGAAGCATCTGCAGATGGTAAAATACCATATTAAGTTTTATTTCACCTTTATTTTAACAGGTAGGTAGCTTCTCAATTACAATGACGACCTGGGACACGCACAAGGGAATCAACACGCATGAGAGTCAACTAGGGACTGCTGCAGTTTCTGTTTAAACTGTTTGAAGTGATGGAAATAGCTCAAATTTTAAGGGAGTGTTGGAGGGAATTCCAGTCACTTGCTGCAACAGAAATAAAGGAATTGTAGAACAGGATTTTGAGTAGTTGTCACTGGATGTCAGGTTTGGGGAGGTAGTGAGGGAGTATTGACTCACTAGTACAGTCTTATGAACATGTGATGAAGTCTTCTGGTGTGGAGGGGCCAGCAGATAAGTTCACAAGTTCATCACAATGGTGGGTTAAATAGGCCACACCAGAGGTGGTGGAGCCCACCCAGTCCATTGAGGGCATGCATGAAGACCATTTTATAGATGACATCACCATAATCAATATAGGGAGTATGGTCATGTTCAGAGCATGTTTGGCAGAGTGTGAAAGAGGCCTTATTACGGTAAAGGAACCCTAATGTGACCTTGACTTTGCTCTGCAGGTTATTAATGAAAAGAAAGCTGGCTTTCCAATCAGAGATCTTATTAGACAAACGCTTGTTCTAAGTCATCAAGTGATAGTTTTCCAAACAAATAGCATACGTTTGGTCTTTGACTTGAGACACGGACGAAGGTGGTGAAACGAGATTCTCGATAAAAGTGAGGCGGCATTGGAGGGTGAGTGTGGCAGAGTGGAATAAAGGGCCAGATGAGTAGACGATGGTATCATCAGCATAAAGGTGTAACTGGGATGCACCGATAGCCTTGGCCACATAATTTATGGAGACGGTTTTGGACCCAAGATGGAACATTGAACGACACCTTTAGAGGTGTTGCTTGGATCTGACACAATGTTTTCTAACTTCAGTTACTGTACACAGTTATTGAAATAGCTGCCAAACATTTGCTGCAACTCTTGGACAGGTCAATGCTCCTGAGTCCATGTGAGACGATGTTGTGGTCTACTAAATCCAAGTCCTAGGCCAGATAAAATGCATCCATGCAAACCTGTTAATTGCTTTCATTATTTTTGATTTTCTTTTAATATTCTGGATATCAACTTGCAGTATTCAGTGATTTGAATAGCATTTATTTAAAGCTGCGAATCACACAGATCTTCAGACTGGGTCTAAATCCTCCTGTTATCCACTAGTAATTTCAGTTTGATCTCCAACAGCAGCGTGAGTAAGTAAAAAGCAGTGTGACGGCAGCAGCTGACAGCCAGCTGTCAGCAAAAAGAGAACTGCTGATCCATCATGACAATCTAAATTTCCCCAGGCAGTGGAGAAAGCTGGCGTAAAGCTGCCCTATTCTGTGGATGTGATCATGAACCGCTGGATCCTGCAGATGGGATTCCCTGTGGTCACCTTCAACACCCAGAATGGAACCATCAGCCAGCAGCACTTCCTGTTGGATGCAGATTCAGCCACGGTGACGCCATCAGAGTTCAAGTAAAAAAGTCATTTAATCTGACAGTAGTGACAAATTCTGATCATATACACACTTAGATGTCTCTGTTGCTGTGTTATATATGACCGGGTGGATACTGCAGTTATACCTGGTTCGTCCCTATAAAATGGAGTAAAAATGGCGGTGCTGAACAGCAGTTCTGGCTCCTCGATAAAGAAAGTAAGATGTACCTCATGTTTGAGTTAAGAGCATTGCAATGGATGGAACACGTGTGTGAAAATGTGTGCCATGTTTCAGAGACAAATCCTGACATGGTGCTTGACACCAAAGACTGGATGTTGGCCAACATCAACATGAAGGGCTTCTACAGGGTCAACTATGACTCTGATAACTGGGAACGTCTGCTCGCAAGGCTGACCTCCAACCCTGAGGTACAAACAGTGTCCAGACACCATGCTGAGGTTGTCTGGTGTGTTCCTTCAGTGAAAAAACATCTCTTTTCAGGATATTCCATTGATTAACCGTGTACAAATCATCGACGATGCCTTCAACCTTGCACGGTCAGGCCTCCTAAGACTGCTGTCAGATATGAAGAAAGTCAACAACGTCTCATTCTGCGTGATCCTTTCAGGGCAAAGATAGTGAACATTACTCTGGCTCTGAGAACAACCAAGTTCCTGGATAAAGAATTTGAATTCATGCCCTGGCAGACGGCACGTAGCAACTTGGACTACATCTTGCTCATGTTTGACCGCAGTGAAGTGTACGGACCCATTCTGGTTTGTAAAAAAAAGTCACATTTTTTACTCAAAACAGGTTGAAAGTAGTCAGTAATCAGAAAGTAATCTCTCTGCATCATGACAGAAAAGATCTGAAATCAGATCCAAATGATTAAACACTTACAGATTTTGGATTAACCAACTTTATAAAGAGTTGGTGCCTGTTGAATACCGGTAGATCGAGTGTGATCTGAGAAACTCAGCTGAAAAGTTGAGGTCGAGATCATGTGACTGACGCGTTCCCTTAGATTGGTCTAAAAGCACTGATGCCCTGTCAACTTTGTAGCATATTGCAATGTTCTGTACTGCGTATTTTTGTCCTCAAGGCTTATCTGAAGAGAAAGGTGACTCCTCTCTTTAATTACTTCAAAAACGTCACTGCCAACTGGACAAAGAACCCAGAGAAACTCACCGACCTGTAAGAGTATCCAGATACTTTTCTCTTCTCGAGCAGTTTTCCTCTTGAGCACCCCCAAGATGGTCCCTAATGTTCCTCTGACGTTCCTCTGCAGGTACAACCAAGAGAACGCCATCTCGTTAGCTTGCATCGCTGGAGTAAAAGGCTGTAAAGATATGACCACTGGATTGTTCAGAGAGTGGATGAAAAACCCCGATAATAACACGTATTCAATACGCTACTTTTGTGCCTCTGTCTTTTGTCATTCCTTTTGCACCTTTTGTCATTAAACTGGTTATCAATGGTTCCAGGATCAGTCCCAACCTGAAGTCCATAGTCTACTGTAATGCGATTGCATCAGGAGGAGTAGAGGAGTGGGACTTTGCTTGGTCCATGTTCAAGAATGCCTCCCTGGCTTCAGAGGCAGATAAACTCCTGCACGCCATGTCCTGCACTAAGACGCCCTGGCTGCTCAACAGGTCAGTGGTGCTGGTCTCCAGCAGGATCATCACATATGGCCTTTGTCCTCATGGTGTTTGTGTTTTAGGTACTTGCAGTACAGTCTGGACCCAGACAAAATCCGCAAGCAGGACACCATCTCCACCATTAATTTAATTAGTAATAACGTCGTGGGTCAGCCCCTGGCATGGAACTTTGTTCAAGCCAATTTGGAAGACATGATCACATAGTGAGTGTCTCTGACATGTTTGAGTTCAGTACTACGATGCTAGTTAACAGTTATTTCAGGTTCTGCTGAAATTTTGACAAAGATGACAAAGCAATAAATTTTGCATATGCAACAAATATGATGTTTGCGTTTAGCTTGCAGACAAAATCTGTCAGTCAATGTGCAAAGTCTGACATTCTTCTCTGCTTCATTCTTCAGTTGTGACAGTGGGCTGTTTTCAATGGCTGGACTGATTAGTGGTCTAACCAGACGATTCTCCACCGAGTTTGAGTACAAGCAGGTAACCAGTGATTCAGTTGAAAGTTTGGAAATATTAGCTTTTTACATAGAAAAAATGAATAAATTATTTTATTAACTCGAAAAATATTTGCTGAGTAAGTAAAATGTTTCCCCCCTTCACCCCACCCAGTTACTGCAGTTCAAAGAAGACAAAGCAGAGCTGCTGGGTGTGGCGGCATCGTCCGTGGAAGAGTCGCTGGAGAGAATTAAGACCAATATGAACTGGGTCGACCTGAACAAAGAACAGGTGTTGGAATGGTTTAGCACTGAAGTTTCTTCAGGTTAACATGCTCACACAACTGAGAGCTGATCCATATTTATCATCAGAAATATTAGGATGACTCTGAAGTCTAATATGTAAAGCTTTTATACACTGCTTGGCAAAAAAAAAAGTCATGACAAAACAAAGAAGTCACACACTAATATTTCATCGGACCGCATTTAGCTTTAACAACAGCACGCCTTCGTTGTGGCAATGTCACAGAGTCACAGGATGTGTCTCTTCATATGGTTGTTTAAGAAATGAGAAACTACTCATCAACATCATTTGGGGTTAGTTAACTTGTTGGCAGCTGTAAGACCTTTTTTTGGCCAGGCAGTGTATCAGCAGGCGATTTAATACGATTAGGTAATTAAATAAAATCTTTTATATATGGAAAAATACAATATATTTTAATAATATACAACATATTATTGTAATGTTTTATGTGTGATTATTGCTTTAACAATAAAGATTGGAGTTTTATATACACTACCATGTATCATGCCACCTGCTGAAATTAAGAAAGCTAAATTATAATAATTTTACAATACATCCCCAGGTTCTCTTTCAAATCAAATCAAATCACTCTTTTTTTTTTATAGCGTCTGTTACAATCAAAATTGTCTCTAGGCGCTTTACAGAATCCCAGGGCCTGACCTCCACAAACAACAGTGGCAAGGAAAAACTCCCTTTTAACAGGAAGAAACCTTGAGCAGGACCAGGCTCATGTAGGGGGACCCTCCTGCTGATGGCCGGCTGGGTAGAGAGAGAGGAGAAGGGGGGAGTGCAGGCAGAGGATAGAATAGGTTGAGATCATAGAAATACATTAATAATACAAGCTGCTGGTATAAGAGTAGAGCGGGTCAGCAGGGTCGGAGGTCAGCAGGCCAGCATACAGTTATAAAGGTGGCTAGACCTGTTGATGGATACAGAGAGAGAGAGATTGAGAGGTCGTCAGGTTGAAACTGGATCTGTTATGCTGGAGGAGTTAGTAGAAGGATTGAATGTTTGCTACTGAAGTCTAGTAGAGCCCAATTTAGGACGCTGCAGATTCTTAAGACCCAGAGAAGAAAATTGTTTCTGTTTTCCCACTCAGGCAGTTGTTTTCAGGTTTGCAGGCGATGACAAAGCTCGTAGATTGTCGATTGTAGACAGTCTGTAAAAGTGTCAGTTATTGTAAATCACGCAGCTGCAGGCAGGGCTGGACTAGGGTGACCACGTCCAAACCAGCAAAGACAAGGTTGTGCACAAATCTCTAGAGGCTACTTTTATCATGTATGTCTAAATGAATAAACTAAGTCCTGCAATAATTTCCTATGTTGCGCATTTGCACACGTTGAGCCTACAATGTTCACACTATCTGAAGTGCTGCTCAAGCTCTCCCTGCTGACTGCCATCGCTCCTCCTCCCTCTGTGTTACTGTTGCACATTAAAGCTGTGCACTGCTCCTGCACTTGATGTCGAGGCCCTGCACCTGCTGCAACTGTCGAACTTGTGGTGGCAAACGCGTGATTGGCACATTTTTGATGCGTCCACTTGTAGGCTTTTGAGCCCTTTTTCTCTCAGCTTCCCAGCGCCCCCTTGCGCTTCGGTGGTTCATTATCTATTTCCACAGACGGACACGAACTTCCAGTGGGCAGAGTGCGCTATTAATTGTTCAAGCATGTATTCAAGAGCAGAGCCAATATACAACATTACGTATATATTAACGCTATACCACGTGATTATTAACCATCTGTAATGCACAGAGCAAAATATACACGGTCGCTTCCTTGTTGGTTTGCGACAGGCGCATGCGCAGTACTATAAAGTAGAACTTCACGGTCAAAGTAGGAGGGGGTGAGGGCGGGACGAGACATTTTATTGGACAAGCCTGATGTCCTTCAAGAAAATGAACCAATGTGCCGCGTTTCATCTCATTAAAATTATTACGTTTGACATTAAATTATGACAGTCCCGGCCCAAAAATGTGCGTCGGCCCGCAGAATGGCCAGATGGCCTGTACGTGTCTGACTGCAGGCCTCCATGGCTCTTGTTTCTCTGCGATTTCGTGCTGCCAGTTCCGTTCAACCCGGATCTAGCCCTGCTTCAGCTGTCACTCCTCTCAGCAGGGGTCTTTCCTCCGAATAGGACGTGTTGCCTTTAACGCTTCGTCATCCTGCTGCACTGTTTGTGTAAGGAAATGGAGGCCAAATCAACATATACTTCATTTGTTAGTCTTGTGAAAAGAAATGATCAATGCCAATGCAGCAGTTTAAATCTTCATAAATTCTTTTATTTCAGCCACATATTGAAATGTCATAAATATAACGATCTATATACACACAGACACACAGTACACATGCATGTTTTGTTAAAAATAACAAACATCTGTTAATATTGATAAGATTCATTGCTGCAATGAATAAGGTGAGTGGATTTATGTTGTCTCCTAGCAGTGTCCAGGGAATGCACAGGCCTGCTGCTGCTGCTGCTGCTGCTGTGGAAACCAATACTGATCACTGGTGAAACTGGGGCAAACCTGTTGGAACAGACAGATTCTGGTTACAAACTCTGACAAGAAGCAACATGAAAACAACGTTTACTTGGATTATGCTTTTAGAAGGTGAGGTCAACATACCTGATATGAGGGTTGCAGGTGAGTGCTGGTCATGAGGCTACAGTCCTGGCTGGATGGCTGAATGTGGCTCAGGGTTTTGGGCTGCTCAGTAAGTCCCAAGGAACATTTCTGCTCCAGAGCCTCCTCGGTAAGGCCCAGCTGGCTCGACAGGTAGGCTATGTAGCGGATGGTGAGGCGTAGGGTCTCAATCTTGGTCAGAGTCTGACCGGCTGGTGCCACTGATGGTGGCAGGTACGTCCTAAGGTGATGCAGGGCCTTGGTCAGATCCCTCATCCTCAACTTTTCCCTCTCACTGGCTGTCTGGCGCTTCTTGCCTGGATACCTTGACCTGGACTTCTTGGTGTCAGAGCTGGAGGGTCTGCTTGACTGCAGGGTCTGAGGCTCAGAGGTCAGAGGTGCAGCTGGGCTGCTGAAGAGGAACCCGTCCAGAGGACATTGCTCAGGTTCAGCAGCTTGGAGGGATGTGGGAGAGAAGCTGAAGGAGTCCACAGAAGATGTGGGAGACAGGCTACTACTGGCACTGAAGTATCCTGGGTCCATAGCTGGATCAGAAACCATGTGGTCATACGACTTGTCCAGCAGGGACTCACAATCGAAGAGCAATGAAGTGTCCTGGAGCTGGAACGGAGAGCAGTGGGAAACCTCCATAGCTACTGTTGCAGTCGTAGTCGGTGTTGGAGCTGGTAAGGCAGGACGGGACAATGAGGAGGACCAAGGAGGCTTCTCCATATATTTGGTGGGAGGTGTGAGTTTGCACCTCCGGCTTCCGCCTCTGGCCTCGAGAAGCTCCAGGAACAAGACTGACACCTAAACCAGGGGGTCTCATGGGAACCAGGACAGCTCCTGGACAAGGTGTGACACAGCAGCTCATACAAGTGAATTCCAACTGAATGCAGCCTGCTGTTGCCTGGGAACACGACCCTGTCAGCCCTAGGTCTGGACCCGGGTCATTTCAGTGTGTGTCTGATGACCAGAAAGCCTCTGTGACAGAATACTTACATTTTAAACATAAATGTCTGATTGAACGAATGTCTCAGGTTTTAGTTGAGCAGAGAGGTCACGGTTATTGCTGGTTCAGGAAGCTGTAGAAGTGTGCCGGGGCAGCTGGGAGGTGTCGTGACCTTACACCTCCTCCTGTTTGGACAGCAGTCCATCCCTGGCCTGGGAAGTTTGAACACTACAATCCTTTTTATTTTAATGCTTTCAAATTTGTGCCATTTCATCAAACAACTGCAACCACATGATGTATTTCCATCGTTGGTATTGGAATCATCCCGAATGTTCCTTCAGTCATATGTGATAGTGAGGATCCCCACTCAGCATCGCAATGGTAATGTCCAGGGACAGGATTTATTTCACTGGCAGGATGGAGCGCGCTTCCATTTTGAAATAAAAATTAAGGGTAATCAAATTATCACTGACATTTCATCAGATCCGTATTGTCAGGTGTGGACTGTGGGGCTGAGTCTTCTGCAGGGTTCCCACAAACTGTCGCGTCACATTTGACTCCTGACGTGCAGCCGCAGAGTTGGAAGTGTGAAGTGTCCTCTTACAGCTTCTGTTCTTAAGCATTCCCAAAGCAGGGAAGAAATTTCCTTTCCATCTTAGACGGCATTGTTATACAGCTTGGATCTGTCTCTCTCTCTCCCTCTTTCTCTCTCACAACCACACACGTATCCTCTAGTTAGAAATGATGAAATTTTGTCTCACTTTGCCCCTGACGGACAAAAGTTTAACAGAATTCTTTGATTGTTGCTGTGATGATTTAGAATTAAATTGCCTCTCAAAATGTAAATGTACCTGAAAATTTAGAAAACATGCAATACAAATCAACCTTTGATTTGTACCAGTTGACTTTTTATTGATCATTTCTTTCCCTCTGGGCTGATGACAGAGAGGATCTATTTTGTGTTAATCCACATTAGCTTTGACCATGTTTACTCACATGTAATGAGTGAATAATCAGCACAGCAGTGCTAACCCTTTCATCCCAACACTTTCAGCCTGGAGACTTTATTAGCTTTTCTGTGATTAAAGACTTAAGTCAGTATATTAGGCTTTCTGTTAGCATTTCAAATGAAGTGCATGTCTGTGGCAAACTAAACACTCGGGACTAATTCTCCAGCCCACCATGCAGATCCTCTCCCCTCTATGAATATTAAAGCCCTTTCTGATGCCTCTGGTCGGTAATTAGGGCTGTAGGTGAGAAGAGGAAGGGCTGAGTCTAGACTTAGCGGTGCCAAGGGTCTTCCATGTTTGCAGAGCCCCATTAACAAAGATACACTAAATAAACTAGATAACCTCTGCCAATGGCTGACCCCTGCACCAAGTTCACGTACCTATTTTCTCCTGGGAAGTTCTTTGGAGCCCAACACAAATCAGACATAAACCATACCATAACCCCCCCATACCATAACCCCCCTCTATGTGAGCACAGAAATGTTCAGTTACATGAGTACGTTACATGAGGTGGAAATATTACTCCTTCCAAGCCACCTGAAGGGCAGCATGAAGCAAAATTCTAATTCTGGGCCTTTCAATCAATTACATGCAGTGTTGCTCATTTCTGTAGCATTTGTATCTATTTTTTTTAAAACTCTTTTATAAAGGAAGCATGCTGAAAAAATCACTTTGGCAAAAGTAAAGTTACAAGTTTTTAGGTATCTTGTGTAAATGCAATTTTTGTATTAAGATAATTTGCTGACAATACATACAGATTTAGGTAACGCTACAAAATATGCACTCTATTCATAAAACATCAGTGATTCTGCCAATTATCCAACCCAAAACATTTTTAATGTATTTCTAACATCACAATAATTGGATTACCGGTACAACAGAAATCAACAAGTTACCATAAGACAGCTATCCCATTAATGATACTAATACTATACATGGTTTGCTGTCAGGATTCCTTTGTGACCAGCAGGTGGCACACACACACAAACACGAACACACACACACACACACACACACACACACACACACACACGCACACACACACACACACACACACACACTGCTGCATCAAGGCCCACATCAGCTTGTCAAAAACTAAATGTGAATACTAATAAGTGATACATCAGCAGAGAGATTTTAAAGAAGAGAAAACCTGAGATGTGATTTTAATATTTTATTATAAATAGTGGTATAAAGAGTACAAAAATACAGTCTTATATTTACAGGCAACATTTCGCAGTAGTAAAATAAATAAAATGTAGAAAAAGCTTTACAGTTTTAATAAATTACATGTTTCACAGTGAGGCAGCGAGAATAAACGTGGTTGTGTGATGAAGATGGCGCAGAGGTGTTGGCGTGTTCAACCCCAGTACTCTCTGGGAACTAACGGCATGCAGAAGTCTGTGCTGCACACCTGTTTAAAGAGAACCAGAACATATGGTCAGTACACTTCTTTTTTCCAAAGATAAACGTCACTTATTGTAGGAATGCTAAAAAGTGAACCTTTACCTGGCAGGATGGTTGTGTGGCTGTTGGTGTGTGCGGGATGGCGTCCACGCTCATGTCTTCTAGAGGAGCGACAGTGTACTGATTCACTCCAAAACTATAGGTCCCAGAATGGAATGCAGTGTTCTGGCTGGGACAGTGGGAGGAGAACAGGGGCTGGTCCAGGCCCTGGTTCTGGTTCTGCAACTGGACCTCCTGGCCAATTGCAGAACTGTGCTGGAAGTAGCTGAGAATGTCTGGTGAGGAGCTGTCAGTGGCTGACGCGTGTCTCTGCTCCCTCCTCTGAAACAGCACCTCCTCGTTGAGGCCTAGTTGGGCTGAAAGGTGGGAGATGTAGCGGATGGTGAGACGCAGTGTCTCTATTTTAGTCAGATTCTGTCCAGCTGGGACCACAGATGGTGGCAGGTAGGACCTCAGGTGATGCAGAGCCTTGGTCAGATCTCTCATTCTCAGCTTCTCCTTTTCACTGGCGCTCTCTCGCTGTTTGCTTCTGATCCGAGTGGGTTTGCCTGCCCTCCGGCCTCGTCTTGACAAAGAGCAGGGTGAGGACTTGAATGTCCTGGTCGCCTTCGGAGGAGTGGACTCTGGCAGCTGCTGGTAGGAAGGAGACAGGCTGGAGTCCATAGAGGGAACAGGGGACAGGGTCTCTGGTGAAGACATGCTGGAGATGTCCGAATCAGAACACCACTGGAACTGCAGGCCGCAGTTGTGCAGTGGGACCGAGGAGGTATCCATAATGTGAGGAGAGACTTGCTGGAAAGATTGGGAAGCTGTGACTGCTCCTCGGATCTGCTGCACTGGTTTATATGTCCAGACCAGGCAAGCAGAGGTGTGAAGTGACACCTCCACAGATTCTCACAAACCATCAGTCTGTCACAGTCTCTCTCCCTCCCTCCATCTCCCTCTCTCCATCTCTCTCTCTCTCAGTATACACCAGTGCCTCTCTTCCCTGTATGGGAAAACTTGAGCGACAGGAGTGGAAGTGTGAATTTTGACTCCTGTTCGAACCAATAAACAATTTTTTTCTTTGTTGGTTCTCATGTCAGCCAGAAAAAGCAACCGCAGATGCATTTTGCACATGTGAAAGGAGCTAGATTTGTTTTGGAAGAGTTGCTTTCTCTCACCAACAACACTAGACAACAAACTGGACAGAGAGAGGGGTGTCGAAACACTGATGTCATCTTTGTAAAGCACAGTTAGGTATCATAGTTGTTTTGTTGAATGTCTGATGAACTAGCAGTGCTGCATGTCTGCATTGTTTTAAAGATGCTGTGATACCGGAACATTTGATTGAAATGAGGAAAAAGGGTTTGCGGAATGAACATGGTTGGATTCTAACCTATAAACAAATCTACAAAACAAGGGTGTCAAGAAGGTCTCAATCTACCAAAGAACCTGGTCTTTGAGTTAGAATGAAACAAGCTCTTCTGTGAGGAATTGCTTTTGCAGCTATTGCTCCACTTTTGTGGTCACAGGCGCTACTTCCACACACTTCTACCACTCACAGACAATAATACATTTGGAAATTTGGAATGATCAGACATGGTAACTTTTATTCAAGAAACGGAACCATGGATCTCAGAAGGCTCCTTCTTCTTCTCCTCCTTCCCCACCCGTTCTCAGGTCAGCCTTGACCCAAACACCAGTGTGGTCTACCATTAATAGCACTTAATCCTACCTTTCTCACCAGAATGATCAGTCTGGAGCCATATTAATGAGGCTGCATGGACTGTATCATCACCCATTTCTTGCAGCTGCAGCTCTTCTCGCATGCTCTCAACTATGGGTCAAATTGCCCAATAGAAATGGCAAACTCATTAAATGTATACATATAAAATGGAGCCTAATCACCTGCATTTTCTGGTCAAAGCAGAGGTGTAATGGTTTCACACTGATGAGAACTGATGATTCTGGAGGTGTCACTTCACACCTCAATGTGAGAACCAGGACTACTGGAAAACTCATTTTCCCCTCAGTGCTGCATTAAAGCCTATACTATGTTGTGTACATTTATTGATATGCATATGCTGCTATAATATGAGATACAAATATCTTACTCTACCCTTCAAATTTGAGTCATCGTGAAATAAAAAGATGATCTACGATGCAAGCCACTTTAACAGCTCCTTCCATGCGTCTCAGCACAGCCTTCCCTACATTAACTTTATCACCATAATGCGTCTGATTTTCTCTGTTTGAGCAACAGAAACAGCAGCTCTCCATAGTTGGCCCAGAGCTTTTATTATCCCTGCTGGAGAACTGGCCCGCAGCTCTGCAGATATCTAAAAATGACTCCGTGGAATTATGAAGCTGCCTGGTGTTCAAAGGGGCTGTTTTTCAGATTAATGTGGTGTTTAATCAATTTAAGATGAAATACAGCCTGTAAATAAACTGTTGGTGAGAACCAAAGTGTCAGGCTGGGGGCACACTGAACTGGGGCTGAACCCACACTGGAGCCACGTTGTCCTGAACAAGGTGAGGTTGTGGGAGCCAGGCTGGGAGTTTGGCACCTCCGGGTGGAGTTACGCCCACAGCAAGCTCCAGGCTGGGCTGTCTGCCACCTGCCTGTCCATCAACCCCACCATGACCCCCAGGAAAACCACCAGGACGTCATTTCATGGATTCCTGTGGGGAAGTTCTGCTGGCATCAGAGTTAAAAAGAGATAATAACATGAACCTTTAAAGAAAGAAGAGTTGAAGTTGAGGGAATGTGGACCGTATTCAAGGACTTTTGGTTTTAGTTTAGATTTTCTGTTATGTTTGAGAAACCAAAGAATCTGATAATGTTCCCAGCATGATCCATTTGGAATCCTTTCATAAGTGGTTTAAGGGAAAATAATTTATGCTCATTTTAGCCCGCATTCCTTTTATTATTCATTTATGACTCAGTGTGAATTGATCAATGGTTTACTGAACATTTGAAAAAGCTTTCGTCCGCGCTTCCCGTCTGAGTTGCTGTGTGCAGAGAGCACGCAGACGATCCTCTTTTACGATAATCAGCATGACTTCTGAAGCTTTTGGCTCCTCTGGGCTGAGGAATTTGCACAAACCCAAAGAGCAGAGGATTAATCTGTAAATGCTGTGGTTGTAGACAAAGATAGTTACCAGTTAATTAAAGAAAAGAAATCAGCAACCCGTGAGGGACCCCACAAGAGCTCAGAGATTTTCTTATATGAAAGTCCTGTGGATAAAATGCTGGCTGGCTCACGCAGTCACTAGCTCCCAACTCAATTTATACCATTTCCTTTGATAAGGAAAGAGTCGGGTCACTCAAGAGTCACAGTGGCTTACACTCAGAAGTGGTTCATAAAGGCAATACAAAAGGGGAATAAAAATACGGCCGGTACCTAAACACATCTTAAAATCTACTAACTGTATCTTCAAGTAGTAGCGTGCTTAAATACTGACCACAGTTTAAAGTTTTATTAAGCTGATCTAATGGTTGTAAAATACAAAGATGTGATGCAACAGTGTTGGGTGCTGAAGGCTGGATTACATTTTTGGGTGGTGGATTTTGTTGGCGAAGAGAGAGAGAGGGGGGGGGGGGCAGCTGAGGGGGACACATTCTGCACCTAAGGTGTGAAACACAGCTACAACATGAGGGGTCAGCCTGAGTAGGACAGTAAATATTCCGCTAATTGTAAGAGGTTGACCTTTGCAGGATCCAGCATAAATCCGCCGAACAACCAAACAGTATCTGTTAAATTCATTGAAACTGTCAATACAGGATATAGAAACATTTTCTTATTGGTTATCATATTCTGGATTAATCGACACATCCTGTGAAGAAATAGCCTCCACATCACCAGTTTAACCCTTGTGTAATGTTCATATTGTTGTTACTCAGCCAGCGTTTGTGGGTCTGAGGGACCCGTTGCATTTTGTGGCTTTTAATGCCTCACAATCAAACACTTTTATGTTAAAATACTGAACAGATGTTTACCTTATCCCAATTACAAGCAGTATAAACAATATATATGGTTAATATTTGCCCTTTACCTTTGTTAGGTCACATTTATAACTTATTATTTAAAACATAATAAAGAAAATCAATTAAAATCAAGATATGAGTGGAAACAAATTTACAAGTGAAGCAAGGTTTTTCAAAACTACTGACTTTTATTTCTTTGAACTTGAAATTTAACCCATTCAGGTGCACATCAAAATGAGAGGTGATATATGTTTTTCACAGAAATTGAGCCCAAGTCAGTGAGTCTCAGTTTGAAAAAATAATTAATTTTATCATTTTTCTTTTAATAAAAAGTGAAAACGGGTCCCATAGACCCGAACACCACACAAGGGTTAAACAAATCAGCCAGAGATGATGTGTCTGCTGTCCTGTAGTCTTGACCCGCCGTTGGACAGATGAGCAGAGGGTCTGTTCACACCTCAGGAAGAGTAAATACACCCTCCCACCAATGGTGCTACTCACACATGTGTGCTGCCATGTTTTTACAAGCTCTCCGATCTCTCCAACACACACGCACACACGCACACACACATGCACACGCACACGCACACACGCACACACACACACTAACACACACACTTCTTATTCTTGTGTTTATCAATGGGCACATTTTTTAGAGTAGATTGAGATGCTCCAAACCAAATTTCATTGTTATTTATAATGCTGTTATTGTGATACTGATAATAAACTAAAGTATAAAAGTATGAAGAATTGGTCGCTAAATGCACGCTTGAGCGGTCCTGGCTGACAA
Organism: Takifugu rubripes; assembly: GCF_901000725.2. Classification (NCBI taxonomy): domain Eukaryota; kingdom Metazoa; phylum Chordata; class Actinopteri; order Tetraodontiformes; family Tetraodontidae; genus Takifugu; species Takifugu rubripes. Next base: position 4,789,542 of record NC_042297.1, on the reverse strand, counting down.
GTCAAGCACTGAAATAATGCAGCTGGTGACATGTCGAAATAGTAGAATGGTGCATGGTGGCTATGCGGGAGCCAGGAGGGGTATACACTAGCAAAGAGGGGTATATTCTATCCTGGAAGGGTATAGGCTGACCCTGGAGGGGTATAGGTAGGCATGGAGTGGTATAGTCTGGCCTGGTCAGGGTATAGACTGGGCCAGAGGGGTATATGCTGGTCTTCGAGGGGTATATTCTGGCCTGGGCCAAACTAAACCTGGGTTTATCTGGGCAGGGGTTCATTTAGCCTGCTACACCCAAACATGTTAGCCAACTGTGCTAAATACTGCAGAAGCACACTCTTAAATTTTATTATTTTATGATCAAATAGAGACAAGTACAGAAAATTCTATTAAAAAAATATATTTTTATGATGTAGAAATAATTAATATTATAGACACATTTAAGGAATGTTCAAATTAAAAAAAAAATCAGGATATTCATTTTTTTTTTTGTTATACTATAAAGTTCCCAGGTTGATCCAGATGGTCAACGCGATTATTGTCTCATCAGTCCTGACATAGATCACATGAGCACAGTGTTATATTGCCATGGCCCTCAGGTTTCTCCTCAAGCAGGCCTCTGCACAATCCTTGCTGGATTCACGTTTTTTTGATATGAGGACATTACAGAATAGCATTAAAACATTCATTCTAAGTATCCATCCTTTCATAACCATAATCCTAAATCTGACCCTTGCAGTAGTGTCCTGCCTGAATCATACAGCTCTTAATGCCATTATGATGGCAGGAAATAAACCAGCCCCTAACATTCCCTAACATTAACCCTAACCCACAAAGAGCAACCAGCAACAATGAACGAATTACAGCTAATTTTTGGAAAGTTGCAGAAAAACATCCTCCCCTGGTGAATGACTGTTCAGCGTGGTGAAAATGGCTTTTTAAGTATATCTGCACCTGAATCCTTGAATCCTTCCCTGCCAGCCATTGTCATGGTGAACAAGCATATGTTAAATCCATTAAAAATATATTTACTGCAGTTAAATATATATAGTAATATATATTAGTATCTTCAGCAGCTGTGGGGCTCATTCATGTTCTTTCACTGAATCAAGGGTGTGAGGACCCCAGGGGCCAGTCTTTGACCCTGGCAACATGGGACGGCTGGGTTCTGATTGTGATAAAAGCTCTCACACCAACATGAAGCAGCGCTGCCAAGACATTGTAATGGAGACATCTAATAAATGTCTATTGACTATCACTGAGTTTGGGGTGGCAGCCAGTTCGGGGTAGCAGAGAAGGTCTCAACCCTCAACCTGGGGTCCCAACCATAAACCAGCACTACACCGGCTGCTATCCCTGACTGAGGAAACAATAAAACAGATATCAGTGATGGAAGCCAGCAATTGCAATTGTGTGGGAGAATATCCTTTTACTCATATGTGAATCTGCTCAGAATAAAATGTGAGATCATGGAAGCAGTCACTTGGAACGCGTCTCCTCCCGGGGTCCTCAGGACCTCAGCGCACCTCCTGCTTCCTGTGTCTGATGAATGTGACTGTGTGTATCCCAACGACAAAAATGCATCCTTGCAGTTGGATACAAACATCTCTATTATCCACATGCGTTCCACAAAAGTTTGGTGTATGCTGTCTGACAAGAAACAGAGTCTGGTATTTCCCAAAGTTTAGAATGTGTTTAATATCTTCATGTCATCTACTTTTCAAAGGAAAGTGGATCATTAGCCCTCATTGTCTTCAAGCCATGATGGAACTACTATATTTATAACAAATATACACAGGTCTATAATATATACAACAAATAAAATAGCCAGATTGTGCTCACACACACACTAGCACACACACACACACACACACATGCACACCAAAGAAACACGCAGCAGGTTCACAGGTTCCTCAGAACACAGAGATAAGAGCATCATATCCAAACATCTAAACGTCCATCTTTCTGTTGACCAGACAAGTGAAGCAGCCAACAGGACTCTTCCTCACACTCTGTCATGGCAGGTTGTGACGGTTCAGACTGACTCTACATCATCACCTACAGAACACAACACACAGTTTCGGGAAGATAGAAAAGGAAATTCAGCCCTCGGCTCGGACTCGGGTTCAGTAAAAACAAACGCCTACGTTTAATAAGTGGTCGATCCAGGTTAATGTGTAGAGACAACAGCAAAGCACGAGAATGACAGACGACTACACACAGGACAGATAAAAGAGAAACAGGACAAGAGAACCAGCGGCAGCTGAGCTGCGGCTATGAATCCAGTCACATCAGGTCAAAGTTTCTCTGTTTCTGCTTCCTTCTGCAATTGTAGATAAGCTCAACAACAAACATCAACTACATCAACTTTCAGACACATTTTCAGTTCAGGTGACACAAATGTCATACAAAACAAAGTCCTAATGTGTGTTTGGATAGAGGATGGACATGGTTAAAAACAGTAATCATTGGGACAGAGATGCTGGGCAGCTCAGGGAGCTTACAGAGGAGCAACCATGGGTTCACAGAGGCAACCACATGTTTTATTTCTCTTTGTTAGCAATAAAGCCAAGGTAGACCCATGCACACACTTAGCTTAGCACAGGACTGAAATTTCATCTTTCATTTCAGTTTTTTTTTTTATTCAGGAAAGGATTTTCTCCCGGGTTTCGGGCAGCTTAAGTGCCAGCAGACCTCCGCAGACGAGGGCCGAGAAGGCCAAGAAGATGGGGATGATCTTAGTGATGCCGATGAAGGCCGCGAAGATGAAGCTGGCGATGATGGCCGCAAATTTACAGATCCCGTTCAGGATACCGAATGCTGTTCCTCTGCAGTACCCAAAGACACAGATATTAGATACACACTATTTCATAAAAAGACACCACAAACATTCCAATAAATACATGCCTCATTTATTAAATGAGACATTTCAAGTTTCAGTAAAAGTCAATGAATGGTGCGATGTCTGCGGCCAGCGTGGAGCAGCCTGTGCACTGTACCTTTTTGAGGAAGGGTAGAGTTCCACAGAGATGACCTCTAGTCCATTCCAGGCCGCCACGCTGGCACCGTAGAAGAGACACTGCCAGCATATCACAGCTCCTTGGCTAAAGCTTAGCAGCAGCAGGAAGGTGCAGGCAGATGACACGAGCATAGAACCACCTAGAAGGAAACGAACAGATGACGTTGTGCTGGAACAAATCAGGTGAAATCATGCAAAAGATGATCTCAGCTGCTCATCACACCTATGATTCTGATTCTCCCAATCTTATCCATGAACAACGCTGAGATGATGTTGCCAGGCAACACGGCTAGACTGCCCAGGAAGCTGACCATGTAGATGACGATGTCGTTCTCCTCATTGAAGTTCAGATGGCAGCCTTTCTTTGGGTGGAGGAAGGTGGTGTTCTCCATTTGACAGTTCTTAAACTTTTCCTGCCAGAGGTCTGCAGAAAGCAGAAGCCTGTCAAGTGTTGTTCTTTCTTTCTTTCTTTTATTCTTTCTTTCATGCTATGCTAATGCAATGATATGAAAGAAATGATCAGAAACGGCACCTGTGTTATAAAAAATGCTGTTTTTGATGGTGCAGTTTTCAAAAAAGGTGTTGGTTGATCTGATGTCTTCAAAGTAGCAGTTTTCAAAAAGGGAATTCTCAAACTTTACTGACTTCATCTCAATATTTGCAAATCTGGATGAGAGGAAAAGAACAAAGTGAGAAGCATTGTGGATAACTGGAATACGATGATGGGCAACAAACCCACTTGTCGTGGATGTACTCCCCCTCGCGGTGGATCTGATTGACCAGAGAGAAGTTGAAGTGGAATCGTTCCACCCGCTCTCGGTGGAACACTCGCACCTTCGCCTCGTACTCCTCAAACTGCATGTACTTGATCATGTCAGGGAACCAGACGCCCAGCCCGTGGTAACTGTTGCACAAAAACACACACAGCGTATTTCTTTACGTTCTCCATCAAATCCCATTGTTTTTAATGTCTCATTTTATAAAAGCAAACAAGAGTCCAGCACAAAACCTGAAGGCCAAACAGAACCAGACAATAACCAGGAAGAGGCCCTGAAGTCGGAGTTCTGGAGCTGACAGGGACATGATGTTGGCCATCACCTGCAGGGAGGACAGACAAACAGATCATGACAAGAATGAAGACAACGTTGACATCTGTGTTTATCTGTGTTCCAGAGTGTCAGCTCAGGGTGGTCTGCAGACCTGCTGCAGCATGGTCAGGTGTCTGACGGTCCAGCGCTGGAAGGCAGTTCCAGTGTCACTCTGAATCTCTATGAACTCATCCTCCTGAGTTTTGGGAGTGTTAATATTGGTCACCTTTACAAAAAAGAGAGAAATGACAAATTTCATCTCATTATTTGAACAGAATTCTAGTTCAAAGTTGATTTACTGACGAGATTTCTCTTTACATTATCTTGGAGTCAGCTTAAATTCAGTGACACGATGATGAGGAGAGCAGCATCATTCAGCATTACACAACAGAACACATAAGCAACTAACCCTTTATTCATTTACAGGGAAAACCCACCAACATTGAAGGGTTATCTTTACATTAAATAAAGACATGAACTTATACAGTGTGTATAGTTCAGTAACACATGAACTATGAAATTGCAGTTTCCATGTTCAGCAAGTCTTACAGTAAAGACCCTTTCTGGTTCTCCCTTGGCCTTCCAGTTGGTGTCATGCACTTTTCGCAGGATCATCCATGCTTCATCATGACGGGCATTCTGGAAAAAATGCACACACAGATTTCAGGAGCCTGTTGAGCAACAACACTTCCTGTCACATGATCAAATGTGTGATGGTAAAGGGGAAAGACTGAAAATGTGTGGTTAAACATCTAAGTGTGTCTTGGACCCGAAACTGGCCTCAGCAGATTTTTGGTGCCTCTTCCCCACAGCGGGATACTGAGTCAGCATTTGTCACAGCTTAATGTTTAAACTTTACACCAATATATTGAATTCAAGGTAAAGGGGCAACTTTGCAGTGATTTGTTTGCCAAAGCAAAGCATGGAAGCACATGTGCTTTTCATTCTCTGTTTTTTGACCCTACATCACTAGATCTGACCTCCAGGAGGAAACGAGGGCTCTCCGGCATGAAGATCACTCCAACAAGTGCAGCCAGAGCTGGGAGGAGACACACGAGGATAAATAATCTCCAGCTGTGCATCTGAAACTCTGTGCCAATGGCGAAGCCCCAACCTGAAGGCCGGTCAGGAAAGAGTGTGTCAATACTCTGAGATCTGCATTAAAGCAAATGTTGAAGATGAGGTGTTGTGTGTTACCATAGTGAGGGATGATGCCCCAGGCTGTAAAGGAAGCGTACAGGCCTCCCAGCATCCAAAACATGCAGAGCCAGCTCAGATGTTCTCCTCGTTTGTCCATCTGCAGGAACTCAGCAAAGTAAGTGTACACTATTGGGATGGCACCGCCGATTCTGGAGGGGGAGAAATTAGTTAAAAACTTCATTAAAAACAAACAAACAAACAGCTTCAGATTGTGTTAAGTAGCTAATCCTGGCATATGTTTCCCCCCGCCTATATCATAGGTGAGATAAATTATACAGATATCGCGATACTTAATAAATGGGGCGAGCTTTTCCTCCGAAACATTTTCTTCACCTTCTCGCTAATGATGTAATATATCAGCATGATAGGAGTCTCACCCAAAGCCGGAGCAGAATCTGAAGAAGAGGAAGAAGCCGTAGCCCTGAGCAAAGCAGGACAGGAAAGAGAAGATGAGGTCGATGGAGAGAACGTAGATCAGACACTTCCTCCTGCCCATCTTATCACACAGACCCCCCCATACCAACGCCCCCACCATCATGGCTACATACACCAGCAGACCTGCAGAAACACAGAAAAACAAAAAGCTTAGTAGACAGAATTTGACGTCGTGCAGACTTCATTCCAGTTGCAGGCGAGAGCCCTGACGCCCACCAGGGGGCTCCCTTCCCCCTTGTTTGAGCCTTGACTGAACACACAGAAAAGACAGAAATGGTCCCATTTTTTCCTGTGTACAGTGTGATGTAGCAAACGCATATGCCGTTCAACATTTCAGTGATATTTCCATGAAGGACTGAGAAATAAAGGTCACAGTGACTTCAATGCATCCCAGACTTCCACCATAAGTTTCAGCTTTCTTCACACGTATCCGCTTTGACACTTTTACCTGCAGGCTCCCGACCAGGAGTCTGCTGTTGCAGCAGGTCCAGGTTGGGGGGTAGGGGTTCCATTTCTACTGGCCTTTGTTTTGGTTGGAAGGCATCAGACCTTTACCGGGGACCAGTTTTGCTGCATTAAGGAGATAATAATGATTATGTGATTTTGCACTGTGACCCTGGGCAGGTAATGAGCTCCCCTGCTGTCACCGTCTCGACTCATACCTGTAGCAAACATCCCCTTCGCTCCATCTTTTAAAGCTGTGGACACACCCTCCCAACTGCCTACTGTTTTACTACACACATCCCTAATTACAGTTGGACTAAGAAGCTTAACAGTATGTGGAACCATAGTGTGAGCCCTCCACGTAGATTACGTGTTCTCCAAATGCTCTGCCACTCCACACGCCAGGCTGCACATCCCTAATTCATTCAACAAGAGACAGATCAGGGCACGAGCAGGCAAAGACTCACGGCAAATATGTCAGTCAGTATCGCTGCCAAGTTATACTTAGGTGTGTCTATATGTCTTGGACAGAAATAAAGGTGAACTGACAGGGTGGCCTTGTGATTAGAACACGTGTCCTTCAAGAGGAAGCTCAGGATCAACCCCAGCAAAGCTCCTGCCTACTGGTTAAACTGTTCTTGGGCTCAGTGAATGCAGTTTCTTTGCAGTAGGAAATGTAAAAGCAATCATACGGTTGGCTCCAGTAGAGGAGAAGAAAAAACCTGTGGATTCCACCACCATCAATATGCAACCAAGTTCCATTGTTCTGTTAGACAAAAGTGAAATAAAACAATTTAAGTAAGTTTCTTGAGTTATTTTGTGTTAGAGAAAGTTTTTTTTACATATAGATAAAATGTGTGTGTGTGTGTGTGTGTGAGAGAGAGAGAGAGAGAGAGAGAGACAGAGAGAGATTGTGACTGTAAATTACAGGTCAGACATCCTCTCATAGATTTCTTATCGCAGTTTATGTAGAAGAAGAAGAGATCTAACAGAAAAGATCTGTCACAGCAACCTTGTTGAGGCTCTATATGGAAGCAAATGTGTTATCCTAGAACATCTGAGTTTAAAAAAAAGGAAAAATAATCATTCCAACATTAGACAATGGCTGTGAGAATGTTTCTCCTCTGTTATGCAAGTTTTATGTTACTGATGAGGGGCGGCGTCGTTACTAAAGTCACAGGCTAACGGGCTAATTGCTAATCAACACAGAGAGATGTTTGGTCATGATGTGAATACTACTGCTGTAGCAGTATCATCATTATGAATTTCACCTTGAACAGCAAAGGAGATAATAACACATGGCAACACTCGTTTATGTAGAACTGGCAATACAACAATACTGCGAGGTACAGTTTAGCTCGACAAAACTCAGCTGCCACATAAGTACACACACCCTGATGGCTTCCATAACATGATCCATGCCAGACTGGCCTGGACTTTTCTTTCTGAGATTTCCCTCTGTAAAGATAATTCAGCAACCATCTGCTTATTTCAAACAAATGGTTTGAGACTCTGCCTGATATTTGAGACAAAGAGGGACTGATTAAATACACTTCTGCTCCCATGAGTCTGGCGAACAGAGCGTGAGTGTAAATCAGAGAGGATCATTCTGCAGATCTACTTGATATTCCCGCCCAGTCCTCAACATTCCCCTCCTGCTCTGCGCAGATGCTGCGATTTCATTTTCGCCAGGCCTCCATCCCACCACCAGAGTCTGTCAGAGGCCTGAAGTGTGTCTGACAGCTCTGCACTGGGCACTGCAGGCCGCCAGGCTTTCTGACTGCTGCAACATGCTCCACATTAGCCCCTGAACACACACTGAATACAATCACCACTGGATTCCTCATCAATCTCTTGCAAGACCTCGTCCCAGGAGCCTGCTTTTGAGATGAAATGAGCGATGAGCAATCTGCCTCATCACCTGGCTTCACGTGAGGCCTGGGAAATGAGGAGGGGGGCATTCATTTGCAGTTTTGTCTGCATGGAGAGCGAGGATCAGTGATTTTTACAATTTCCTGGGAAGGTGGCTCACGCTGCATACAAATGTCCCTTTCTGTTTTTCTTGTGTTTACTGCTGTGGTTAAATATCTAACAATATACTAAGGCAACCTACAACATCTGAAATGTAGAAGAACTTTCTCCATAAATCAGTAGATATGTCGATACTCAAAAAGCACTTGTCCCTTACCCAACAACCCTTTGTCAGAGTTGGATATGCACATGTCCTTTTCAGCGCTGGGCATGACGAAGCCCACCACAAAGCCATCCACACCATCAGCCATTAGTGCCAGGCCCAGCACAAAGAACAGCATCCACTGGAAGCGTCCATGGCCACAGTCCTCCATGATGATCTCATATTGCTCTGGCAAGTTTTCTTCCTCCTCCTCTTGCTGGGCAGCCATCCGGGCTTTCCTCCTAGCCTCCACGCGTGCTGCCCTCCGTGCCTCCTTGATCTCATCTGGGTGGGGAATCCCCTGGTACTCCCCCTCATACATCTGATTGTCTTCATCTGCACCCTCAGTGGCATCACTAGCAGCGTCCTCGTCCTGTGGAGGGTAGTCTGTCTGGTAAGGGTATCCATCTTGTCCTCCTCCATCTTGGGTGTAGGTGTATTCCCCACCCATTTGCTGGTTTACATTGTTTTGATAGGGATCATCCATGGCTCCTGCTGAGTGTGTAGAGATCAGGACAGACTTTTCTGTGTAGCCGTCTTATTCTGAGGAAGCTCAAGTCCTCAGCTATAATGGCATAATCCTCAAAAGTAACTGTTGCTTTGCGTTGCTACTGACTTCTGGATTCCCGGAGTCCCAGGTGGGCTGCAGGTCCGGCGTGTTTCAGTCCTCTGTGGAGTTGCTCTTTAAATATAAGGCCTCTGTGGCTTCAGCAAAATACTTTTACCCTCTTTGATTTACACAGCTCTGCATGCTGAACCTGAAATAACACAAACAGATCATTAGTATATGAACAGATTTTGATATGGATTAGGCCACAGATGAACAAAACGCAGCCAGAACAGCCAGGGAATGCTATGAAATTTAATTACAATTCAGTTAATATTATTTGAATGTTGTATTTCAAATTAGTTGTGAAACATGGTGAATCATGAGTGAATGCAGACTATTCTAGATAAATATGTTTAGGCAGAAAGAAATCCCCCTGTCTGCCAGATAATCCCATAGTCCCACCACTCTAATGGCCCAACGCCATTTTGATGCAGCACTGCTGCACCAGGGAGACTTCCAGACAACAAGAACCAGTACTTCACATTTACTGCCATGATAATTAATGCTATCACTAAAGACCAGTGAAAACAAAGATGTGGTCTTGTAAAAATAAAGAAGCCGAGAAATTAAGGAACAACCAACTGTACCGTATCATAAAATATTGTTTTATAGGAGTAGAAAATACAGGACACCTCACTTCCTTCCCTGAGTTCAAAACATACCATTAAAACCAGCCACACTGGTGTTTAATTTGAATTGTTATAAAATAAAATGGCAGCAATAAACTGCGGGAGTGAGGAGATAGTCCTAATGGCAAAACTTGTTTAACAACCACAAACTAATAACCACACTTTACCAAATATTGCAGCATATTAACAATTGATGTTAGCCGTAGCAGCTATGGGTTTCAAGTCTTCCATGTGCATTTTACACTAAACAAATGCATTTTACTATATTTTATTAATGTCAATTCTTCAAGAGCTTTTACAGAAACTACACACTGCCAAACTCTGATTACTCAAAGAATATGAGCCTTTACGGGGGTTGTCTCACAGTTAATACATTATAACAACCTAGAGGAAAAGGATGGATTTTTGGCATCGGCAGTAAGTGTGGAGGATAATTTGAGATGCAAGAAGTTTTTAGGCCAAATGAAAAGCTGCTCATAAACATTGAACAAAACCCAACCAAAAACAGCTCTTTTTACCGACTGGATCTCTACGGTAGTTAAAGTCTTTCTAACTGCCGTCCAGTTTACAGTGTCCAAGATTTGTTTGTCTCTCATTCAGCTATTGATTTAACTGTGTGCCTTTTTCTCGGACAGTATTCAGTTAGAGTTTTGTTTGATTGTTTCGGCCTTTCAGCTCCCTGAACTGCTGGTTCAGAGAGCTGCTTTGGTTTAGAGCCAGGATGAAAAACACTGTAATTTAATCCAGATTAAGACTGCAGTTCCCCCACCCATTTGATCCATGTTGCCTCACATTGTCATTTTATCACGAATGTCACAGAGGTAACTAAAATCAGTGGTGGATTCTGGAACCTGGACTGAGGTTTGGAATAACGTACCATATGTCCGATTTCGAAATCCTTCAATCAGTTTTAAAAATGTGTGTTTTTAATAACAAGGAACAATAGACTGCTATATTTCCCCTTTTAGTCTTTCCTTGAGGAACATGAATAACACATGAATATTTCAGGAGATGAGGCTGGAGAACGGATGCTGAGTGTGGCTACAGGAATAGCTGTTGCCTTCAACATCCTGCTGCTTTACTCACACAGCTGGCTCTTACATAAGTGTTCATCTGCCTGGATTCATTATTTTCCCTCCAGTCTCCATTACTCTTCCTTCTCTTTTAACGTTTGATTTGCATTTGTGTTTATCACCGATGCCTCAAACACTCATTCTCAGGCCACCTACGGAATCGGTTGCCATGTGCCCCCCTCTGACAGCATCCCTGGTGTTCTAAAGTCAAAGAGCTCCACTGAATCCTGGAAATCAATGTGAGCCTGAACACAGCGCAGACACACAATTTACAAAAAGCTATCTCTTTTTTTCAAGTGACCTTTAACAGTTCATACCATTGATTAGTGGAAGTCTTCACTTCATCACTTTAATACAGCCTGTTGAGCAATAGAACCACTTGTGATGTTCAGTATTAATGCAAGCAGCATTTAGAGGCCGATAGCTGTCTTCATTTGACTCCCTGAACCCTCCTCGCTCCTCTGTAGTGTGCATGATTGGGGTATACCTGTATGTCAATCAGCTTTTTTTATTATAAAAAAAACTGCACATTTGTTTGCTTCAGAGGTCTGTTCGCGCTCATCGGCATAAATATACTACTTGATTTCTGCAATAACTGTTGACCTTTTGCAAACCCCTGGGATCCACTAAGCAACAGATTTTGGGGGTCAGCTCAGTTATTATGTTAAAATTGTGCACTCATTCTTGAAATAAGGAATCATCATCATGCTTTTTCTATATACATGAATGGAATAGCTGAAAACAATGAGGTCAGTTTTTCCGTGACCTTAAGAGGTCAGTAACTATTTTCTTCTATTTTCTTAGAGGAGCTGCAATATTATTGTGCTAAATAACAGCAACAACCAGGTCAAGGTTGTACTACATTGAAGACATTTATACGCATAGTAGGAAATTCACTTACATATCAGTTTCAGGTATTGTTAACAAAATGTGTTGTCAAATGTGGACGTGGTTGTTAGAACTGACGGTGTTACTGGTGGCACAGATGCAGTCAGATTAAAGTAAATCTAGATCAATAAATTGTGGAGGGAGTTTCATTTCTCACTTCCTCTCTTCATTACTTGACAAATCAGTAATTCCTGCACCTACACTGCACCTACGTATGAGTAAAATGAATGAGGCCTTACCAGTGGTAGCATTCCTGTGATTTAAAAAAAAAAAGGACTTTAAACAATTTTTATGAAACGTCCACGTAGCATTTTTATATGTCCAAATCCCACACGCCAGTTTATCCTGAGGCCGTGCTGCAACCAAGGCTAAGGGATTAAGATCCAACCTCACGATCCCCCCCCCCGCCACCCCTCCCTCATCATGGCTCATCCCCACAGGAAATTCCCCGGAACTAACCACCCTCCTATCAGACCTGAATGGTACGTTCCTTCAAACAGCAACAGGCTGTGATAAAAGTGAACACAAACTCTGTGCATGCTTTTGAATATGCGCTGGCACTCATGTGCTGAGATCATGGGTCATTTTTAGCTGGGCGAGCAACAGCCTTGTGCTGTTCGAGGACCCTTCAGCAGGCCAGATGTTAATCTGGTCTCAATAATATTTAAGCAACAACCATTAGCGATAGCGTCATACCGGCAGTCACCAGGTGAGAGGCAGAAATCCCCTCTTGACTGGTCCTCACCCCATCATAGGAGACACACCATTCAGTCACACTAGCGATAAAAAGTCACAGTCTCCAGACCTGAGCCAGAAAGTGCCAATTCCAAGTGCCAACCACCGTACGCATGATCATCCTGACAGAAAACTCTTAAAAATGATTATACGTGTCCTGAAATCTAATCCAACTGGTGAAGTCTTCCACAGGATTGTGTTGTTTTGATCTACTCTCTAGATCTTAAAGATTCAGGTTTGATTGGAGGAAAGACGAGCTAAAAATCACATGACAGGTGATATATTGTATTATTATTGTAACTAGTGACTAATCTGTGAAATCTTGGCAAGATAGAAAAAATACTAATTTATGCATTTTTTTGGTTCTCCATTTTCTCCATTGTAGTAAAGTCAAAGACATTAAGATGAGATAGGTCCTTCTATCCAATAGAAAACAGCAGTTTTCCCATGGTGGATGGATGGATGGATGGATGGATGGATGGATGGATGGATGGATGGATGGATGGGTGGATGAATGGGTGGATGAATGGGTGGATGGATGGATATACACAAAGCCTTTAAATTGTGTTAAAACCAATAAAACTGGTCTTTTCATTCAACAGCTGGTCTGCCCAGGCAGCCGCCCCCACCAGGGAGATGGTACAGCCTGCTATTGGACATCATTATAGAGAGTAGATGTCTTGCGTAGAAGCAAAGCTCTCTAATCCGAAGGCCAGATAATTCGACTGCAAAGAGGATTAGCTCCACCCCAGGAGAGCCATTGGCTAAATTTAGCCTCCATATTCTCTGTCTTCACCAGTCTCCATTTAACCCCTCCTCCAGACTCCGCCCTTAGCTCTCTTCAATCCACCCACTCTTTCTGTCCACCAATCACAGGTTGCCCTTTAGCAGCACCATCAGGCCATTTTTGGACCTCTCAACTGAATAATCCAGCATCTACAGGCAGCAATTAGTCTCAATTTAAACACACACACACGCACACACACACACACACACACACACACACACACACACACAAGACTGAATGCTGACACTGTAGGAGTTATCCTAGAAGCAGAAGTTAATGTTTGGCTGCTGTCAACACACTCCTCCATCTGCAGAATTTGTCCTCTGAACATTTTGAACTGGGATTATGGTTGATGTTGCCCCCCCCCCCCCCCCCCCCGAGAGGAGGGCCCCAGTGGTGTAATGGTGCGCAGGCGGCATCACGCAAGCCGCGCCTACAAACAACCAATTGAACTGTCCATTGAGAGAATTCTGGGAAAAAGGGATTAAAACGCCTCAATGTCTGTCATTTTCTCTCTGTTCAGTGCACGAGTTTAACATGCTCCTAGCTGACGACACCTGGTAATCCATAAGCAGCTATTTGCACAATAATTTTCCAGGTTTCCTTCCACTTCAACTTCCCCAGATTTCAGAAGCAAATCAGCACTTTTACCAGTTCTGAAATATTGTGTTGCAGCAACTTGAAGGCAGCAGGGGTTTGCCTGCCATTTTAGTCTTTCAGCTTCCTTTTCTGTCCTCTTGTTTCCTGTCCCCTGATTTCCTTATGTGAGATAACTAATAGCTAACAAGGGAGAGGAGAGATCGTGAGTAAGAAAAACCTGCCGTGCAGCTACTGTCACAGTTTTGTGCCATCTTTTCTCTCCTACAAGAGTCAGTTCATAATGAAGAGATGGAAAAAAGGATAATAGAAATCATTTCTAGCTTCATGGTAGTAACAATTCTGAGGGAAGTCTTGAAACCACCTGGAGTGTAACTTGAAAATCACCCAGTGTGTTTGATGTAAATAGTTATTAGGGATGATTAAGGATTATCATGATTAGCTTCATCATAAGTCCGCTCCTACAGAGGCTCCTCTGTTTACTTCTTATGTATTGTTGTCATTTGAATTTTCTTTGTGAAGTTGTGCTGTCTGCTGTTGCTCCTAATTAAAAGGGAGAGATCTAAGGGGACCTATCTGCATGGCTTTACTGAATGGAGGTTGAATGTCGAGGCGGGCTGGTCGCAGCGTAGGCTAGACATCCCCAAATCCCTCTCATTTGGTTGGCCATGCCAGCACAGCTTAACTCACCTGATTTGGTGTCTGGTGCTCATCCAGAGCTGTAGGCACACATGCAAGAGCAAAGGGACGGAGGATCATAATGTTTCCCAATGCTCAAAATCCAACATTTAAACATATATAACATTACCTTTACTGATAATCCCCTCACACCATAGTTCAGAGAGAGACACAGAGAGAGAGAGAGAGAGAGAGAGAGAGAGAGAGAGAGAGAGAGAGCGAGAGAGAGAGAGAGGGACTGACAGTGTGTTTGGTTTCCTAAATCCAGACTGATAGGATCAACTGGACTTACTGACATGTAGTGCTAAAAACACTGACCTCTATAGGACACACGAGGTACTGAAAGTAACAACAGGTGATTTTGATGATTTTTAATATCTGACAAGTGTATTTTTCTGGTAATACGTGTATAATTGTTAAAAATATATTGATTAATATGTGTATCTTGTAGGCATAATAGTACATACAAAACAAACAGAGATAAGACATAGAGAAAATAATATACCTAAATTTAAGTGTCATCAGATCCCTGTGAACCACATAACAGTGTGACTTAGCATTTGTTCATTATCTACACAATGGAGTCAAAATGAACTCTGTCAAAATTTCCAAGTGCGGGGACATCTAAGATTTCTGAAGTCTAAAAATATAAATAAAACAAACAATTTGATCATGTAATCCTATGAAAACTTGTAAAGCCATCAAGCAATGCCTTATGCCCCCTGAGATTGTTCCCAAAAGGTACAGAAATCAAACAGCATGTTTAGGTGATTTAGATGAATAGCAAAAGAAAACAGATATACAGTTATTATTACACCAGCCAAGCCCTAAATTACAGTCATAACCGAAATGACTTGTAATTAGTTGATTTGGAAATTTTGATTCTCTCGACAGTCCGTTTAATTGGTCAAAAATTTCATCAAGTTTTAAAATGTTGAGAAACAACTTACTTTATTACACAATCTGTTCATAAAAAAGACAGATAAATCTCTGACATGCAACAGGTATTTTTAAGGTTAAAAAGCAAATGGATGTTGCCTTGAGCAGGGTTGCTGCACGTGGGGTCTAATGACAGTTCTCCAATTCTAATTTTAACTTACTCGTAAAAATGTAAATATTTGCTGCTATGGCAACAATGGGGCCAAGAATTCTAAATTTAAACCATGTTCTTAAAATGTTTCTTTTGGATAATTTCTGCAGGAGACCGAACAGCTCTTTGTGACTGTCAGGCTGCCCAAAAGGATTACATGGGTGTCCTGACAGCCTTGTAAGGTCGTACTAATTTACACAGCGGTGAATAAAGATGGGTCACCACTTTTGCACCTCTTCTTGAAGTTCATTTAAGAGGTTTAAAAAACAGTCTGAGTTTCTCACTGCAGCAGGAAAAAATAAACAGCAATCAAATGTTAATGGTCCAAGCTAACATAAACGGTACTGCTGTGCATGAGACATTCCCCAGACTATCAAGTGTGTATGAGTGTGTGCAGCACTCCAAAGACACTTCAGCCCAATGATATGCCTCTCACTCATTCTCTTACCCTCTTGCTCTCTTTCCAACTATTTTGTTCTGCTCTCTCCATCCCAGTGTTTACACAGGCTTGGGGTTTTCTCAGTCCTATCTCTTCTATCCTCCTCCATCCAAGTGCTCCAACCTAACAAAACCTTCTTTAATCGCTGCACAAAGGCAGCTATGTACTTCTTTGTCTCACGCTTGCTTCCCTTGTCTCACTCATGTCCAGTTTCTACATTCTTTGCACGTCCCTCCAGTCCTCTTCCAGACTGCAATAATGTGTCTAGGTGTGGCTCAGCATGGAGCTGAATTCCATTCATCTAACCTTCACCAGGTTCTAGCTGGAGCAAAGACAAAATGGGGTCAGCTCAAATGTTTGATATGACAAAGCTTGACATCCAGCCGAGCCTCTCAAACAACATTTCACACATGGGAAAGGAAAACATACCATATATAACTGGTTTGTCAAACCACGTGAAAGTGCTCATGATGTTTTGCACAACAGGTTATTCTGCAGGAAGCAGTATCTGTGTGACATTAGCGTGTTAATAGAAACATTTACATAATAGCATGTTAAAAGAAACATTTACATTTGTTTAGACCTTAAACTAGAGTTTCACTGATGGATGAAGTCTAGAAAGAAACAAATTGCTCTTGGTTTAATTGATTTCTTTGTTTAAAACCCCTTAGGTGAGTGCTAAAATGCTGCTGTGTTCCTGGTGTAGCCTAAAATGAACAAACCAACTGAATTTTTTATGAGTATTTTAGATTACTCATATATTTAATCCTCTAAATACTTTTAAATCACAGTTTCTGATTTATTTCCATTGATAATCATTTAGACTGGACATCCAGCCATGGAAAATTCCCGCTGTGTCTGACATCCAACATAGATTCTCCCATACTGGAGAGGGGACTCGGTGAGAACCAGCGTTGACTTCTTGCAATACTTCTGACCACCACGAGATGTCTCCAAATATTACACACATGAAAATAAGTATGTAGTAAACGTGCTCTATCGCAGCAAGAAGGGTAAAATACATTGCGGGGCAGGGACTTTGCCAGGTTTGCACGGAGAATCTTGACCTACTAAAAAATTTGTCTTGGTAAATAAAACACATCAGTCAAAGCATTTCAAATGGACAAAAAAAGTTGGTTGTGATTTAATGACGAAATTTAAAACCAACAATGAGCTACCAGCAGCTTTGAAAATCAATAGTTCTGTATTTTTTCTGGTGACATCTATTCTTCTGGAGAGGTAAATTAATTAAAAAGTTGACTTAGTCTTAAAAACACGTTTGCATATCTTATATTTAAAATTCTATGAACCTAAAAAGAAGCAGGTCATTTCCCCATGGTATATGTGGGAGTATATCATCTGTTCAGTGGCCAGTGATCAAGAGTTCTTTAAAATTTCATTAAAGTCCATACATAACATTTATGAGTTATTTTGCTAACAGACAGATGGATGAACGGACAGAGGGACGGATGGGATCTTATCTAGAAAGTGTCTTCATCATGGTCTTTACACATTTTTAAATTTAGACTTTTATCTGCCTTCAAGGTTCTGGACAAGCTGCAGGTGCTGATTCTTGGAAGGAAACACCAGAGTTGTTCTTAACACCCAACAGATCTCAACAGATGGAGGACACAGCATTAAAGGTTACTGTTTTCAAAGATCACATGTGACCTTCTACACCAGCAGAGGGCAGGTTGAGTCCTGTCTCCTGTGGCAAAATAGGTCATTAACGTGCAGTCACCATTTGATAAGAAAAAAAATCTGCAATCTCACTGGAAATAATATATGTAAATCTGACTTAATTTGACAATTAATTAATTTAATTTGACAAAATTAAATTAAATTACTTCCTCAGAAGTCTAGAGGTTGGAGAGCATTATTTTAGTCAAAGTGTTTAATCCCTTTAATGAGTGTAATTAAAGGATATGATATACAGCCAGGAGCTCTCATATTATTTAGTAGCATTACATTAGGATGTGTCAGAGTCTGTGACAAAATACTGATGTTTGAAGTGAACATATTATACAACATTAGTTGGCGTGAGTGGTTTTCAGTTTGGTGTTTCAGACGTCTGCTTCTGAGGACCATCCGAAGACATCTTTCATTGGTGAGCAGCTGCATTTCGGATTTTTGTGGTTTTGAGGGTTCCTTTCAAAATAAAAGCACGTCAATGGCGCGGATTAGCTGATGCTAATGAAGCCCGTCCAGCCCCACATGCTAGTGTTCAGTGGCTTTACATTTGTCGGCAAGTGGGGAAAAATTATTAATTGTCATTTTTATGAATAACAGCGCTGAGCTATGGATGAGTCACATTCTCATTTTGGAAATTTTTAATAGAAAACCAAACATCGTATTTCTGGAGTGAAACCGACTACAGCATGAGACATTTTAAAGGGAAGGTCAACGATTAAAGTAAACAGTTCTTCCCCCTCACGTCTCTTTTATCTGAACACCCTTAACGGTGAAGTAATTCATTTTATTGTGAAAAGCCCAGACCGGACGTTAGTAAACTTTTGCTGACTTCAACAAGCGCGAGAGCCACTCTTCCTCTAATCTTTAGACATATCGGAACGACTTAAATTGCCTTAAACCGTTTACTAATTAACGTAGATTAACGTAGATTTGTGTCTGCCTCGCTCCTGGGAGGTGGAGTGTGTAAGCGGGGTTTTTAAAGTGCCCCCTCTCCCCTGATGGGGGTCAGAATAGCCCCTCCCTCAGAGTTGTCCTGGGAAACACCAGCAACTGTAAGAAAGTTCGGTGGTTTCTCCACTGGGTAACCGGGGCAGATCCACGCTCGTCTTCCTCTAATTACTTTAAAACACTTTGTAAAGGACACGCCGCAGACTTCCCCGAGCCGGACGAGGATTATTATGCGTCCAAAGGTTTCCAGGATTCCACACTGAGCTACTTCTGCTTGAGGTAAGAAAACCATGTTGCCTGGTTTTTAAAAAAAATTTTGTTACTGGATGCGAACACACACATGCTAACTTCGGCCTCTCTATCTGTCGCTGCTTATAACAGGAGAAATGGTCGAAATGGCTTCTGGCGCAGGGTTAAACTTGTTGGTTGGTAGCCATGACATCCTCTTTCACAGCCTGCAGGGCTCAGTGGGCGAACTTCTCACGTTTCTGTGAACATCAGCTGCCCACACTAATGTAACAAAAGTGGTCCTTTAACCCCAACTTTAATAAAACTGAGGAAGGTGGTTTTGAACACTGACCGATGCGCTTTTTAAAAATCACGTGGAATGACCCGCCCTAGTTATCATGACCATATTTATGTTTAGGTAGCATAAATTCAACATATGTGAAGGAAACCCGCACCTTGCTTTAGATCATAACACGTATTGTTGAGTCACTGGTATCAAAGTCGAACCGTCAATATATTTCACAAGTTAATCTGTTTTAAATGTGACTAATGAATTGCCCCGTGACGTCATTCTTAAATTTATTCTACATAATATCGTGTGTTTAATGACTGTTGAGTTGCCAGACATTAGTCACAGGATTGAGGAAAAGAAAATCACGGTGAAGTGACTTTATTTTTTCGGTATTTTTCATGTGTGTGGGAGGATGTACACATGGCCTACTAATTAATTCACACTCGTTTGACCTCAGCCAAGGACCAAGCACAAAAATGCGGCCTCCATCCGCTTCCATGTCTTATAACACCAATATCTGCTGTAGATTTACCACAACCATTGCATCTGGGGGCACAAGTGGCCATGTGACAGGAGTCACTTCCAAAAGGAAAATCCAAACTTTCATTTACCTGAACAAGTTTTGTGTCGTTCTGATTTTTGTGACATTCTTCTCTTCTTGAGCCTTCATATCGCTCTCTCAGTACCAAGGGTTCTGCTTTTGCACAGACGAGAAGCTGCAGCTTGCATTGGCAAGGATGCAAACGTTAATGGTGTCACCTTCCACTTTGCAGCAAACCTAAATAGCATAATTAGCTTTATTTAGCTCCTCTCCCACACAGTGGAAGTGTGATTCCTTTTTGTGTTGATGTACACAATCATTAACAGAATGTTGTAAAAAACAAAAAAAAAAAAAAGGGCATTTTTTCCCCCTCATTTTATTTCTTCAGCTTGGCAAACACCTTCTTTGAATAGCATTCTAAACCAGATAAAAGTCACACTGTGAGAAAAAGGTGGGGAAATGTGAGTCATAACTGTAAACCTGGCACATTTTCTTATGCATTTTTTGTACTTATCTTTCAATGTTTTTGCTCTACCCTGGACTAACTCCTGGATGAATAAGAAGGACCTTGGATTCCACCCTCATGTTTGATCTGAGATACTCCAGTGCCGGCCTGTCTGTGTCGGACCTGGTGTCGTTACAGTGAACTGCACAGAAATCTGACATGTTCTACCTCTAACACACGTTCCACTCTCCTAGGTTAGAATGTGGTTTCTAGGGGACAGGCAGTGGTTAGTGGGACCCTTACAGTCACTGATTTTGACTCATGGGAGAGAATTCTTACGGTCAGTTGACTCAGTGTGTGCAGCTCTCTGTGTTTCAGGGTCAGACTGCAGCTTATCTAAGTATGCATGCAGATGGTTTCCACTGGAGATCAGAGCAGCTGCCTCTGTCTGTGGGTGTGCACCATTCTCATTGTATTCTAGAGGATATGACAATGTTAAAGGATCCTGTTCCTTCCTGAAACTTCACACAGGCGTGTCCACTTTACACATTCGACCGTTGCTCCTAACTCATTTTATGTCTAAAACTGAAATACAAAGTAATTCCACTTTCTTTTTTTTTTGTGACATTCTACAGAATGCTTGTGTCTCTGAGGCTGATTCCAAATATGGTAGAACACACACCTCTGCCCTCATGCAGCAGCCTCCCATTCTGAATACTAGCAGGAATTAAGATGGATGGAAAAGTATAAGTAAAGTGGAATTTCACACATATTTCAAAGTAAACCCTCACATTTGAAATTACTTGGAATTGGAATACCTGAATTATAAAAGCAAGAAGGCAAAAAAAAAGTGTTGGCTTCTAGTTAAATACTGTAAATTACCAAATGGAATGTGCTGGCTCCAGGTGGCACCGAACCAATTCCCCAACTCTGTAAACCCGTAATTAAACGACTATTGAAGACATATAAATTACCAGCCTTGTGATGACACAGAATTAAAGCGTTAAAGGAAATAGTGCCGATCCTGGTTTTTTTAGGTAAAGCTTTTTTTTTTTAGTATTGGTGTAAAATGTCCCAGAGGGTGGCTGGCTGCTGAATTCCCTGCTGATAGTCACAACAAAGCCTTGACTTAGTTTTTGCTAAGACAGGAATCACTGGAATCCTCTCAGCACGTCAAGCAGCAGGACACTCTCTCTTCCAAAAGAGCACTCGGCTTTGCAGCATGTAGAAATACTGTGCAAGGCAGTGCTGGTTTTCTCCTGCGCAGACGTCAGCATGCTTCTGCAGCCACCACAACCTTCTGACTTCCTCCTCAGATTGGATTCAATCTGTGTCAACAACTGTCCGATCTGTCCTGTGAGACTGAGCAGTTGAGGGTTCAAATGGGGGTTTTTAGAGGCCACGTTGGTGCCCCTACAGATGGTATTTTGGGGCATAAACTCGTACAAAATGATCAAACAAATTACCATTTCAAAGATATTTGAATGACGAAAATTATGACACATTTTGCATTTATTGTGGATGCCTCAAAACACCAAAATATATGAAAAAGACAAACAACCGCTCAAACAAGAGATGTTCAGAATGAAATGAGCTTCTCAAGAACAGTGATGCAAGAGAAATTGGAAGGTTGTGAGGACTGGGCTGCAGACCAGCTCAGTCAATCAAGTCACGTGCAGTATGGATGCAAGCTGAATGTAAAATACAGTACACACACACACACACACACACACACACACACACACACACACACACACACACACACACACACACACACACACAGAGTTGATGTCTGGAACTCTCTGTACTGACTGACTGCAATGATACAGGCCTCAGTCAAGCATCAGCCTGGAGGAACTTGTGGGAATATCTGTTATTTCAAGACGTCAGCACCGGTGACATTTAAATCAATTTTAAAAGCTTTTTCTGTTCAAAGACAAATTAAAGTCAAGCCTGAGCAGTTCAGCAGGTAGCTCACGCAAACCAACCATGCGAGCACAAGAAGCGGCACGTTTTTGAATTTGATCACTATTTTATTGTCTTTAATTCATGCTTACACGTTCTCTTCACCGATTACTGTGATCTGTTTTCAGCTCCGCTGATTTGCATTCACTTGTAAAAGCTTTAACTTTGAAAGGAGGGTTTTTTCCCCGCTTCCAAATACAAATACCCTGAATATTTTCCCACCATTCTGCTGCTACTCTTTTTTTTTTTTTCTTGTTGACCTCTACTTCATTACCGTCTTGTGTCACATATCCAAGATTTTCCACATCTTTTGAATTGTAGCTTTGCTCCTTTTACATCAGCACTGTCTGCAGGTCAGTTGTCTCTCTGGGTAGCATCACACTTTTAATGTGTCTGATTGTTTTGATCCATGCATGCGCCCAATCCTGACATTTTGAATAAGCGTGTTATTAGCGAGCAGCCACAGGGTAGGTGCACTGGCAGAAGACACCTGACCTGTGGCTGGCAGGCTCCGCCTTCCCCCTCTGACATCAGGGCTCAGCTTTGATCTGCCTACTGTCTGTGTTAGCACAAAGCCATATTTAGCTCGGCGTAATTAGCGTGGTGGGAGCTCATGTGCTCATTACTGAGGCTACCTGCCTAGCAAACACTTGGTGGATGTACAATGAAGTGACCACGCACCTGAGTAGTGCAGCTACATGAACAGGGTAAGTTTTCTTATCCTTAGGTAATTTCTTTCAGCTAACATATTTGCTATGTACTTAATAGTGACAAAACTGGAAAAGCAATCCAAAGAGCAATTTTCAGATTGTTTAATCTTGATTTTGGAGGCACTCCCTGCTTTGTCTGACAGTGGTCCCTGGGGCCAAGTCTGACTGTGATGAACTAAAGGCAGCGTCATCCTCAATGGTGACGCTTACTGGCTTTCATGAAAGCATACGCAACCAAAATATCTGCTGTTTACTTCATCTCAGTTGGGCTCTGTAACCATAACAAGTCCTTTTGCTGTAGAAAACAGACTAATCTTCATTTTTAAATAAAAATAACCCAGACACACCCCTCCTTTTTTATTTCTGTTTATACATTTAATTAAACAGCTTTGACAGATTGGTCAATACCATTTTGAGGAGATCTACACTACATATATTGTGAAAAAATCAGTATCATGTCATTAAAAGCGCTAAAAGAAGTATTCTATCCTGACAAGCAATATTATATTTAGTTCCTGTTTAAAAGAAAGTCCACAAAACGGGGGTGAATCGAGACTTCCAGAGGGGAAGTGAGCTGCTCTTTACTGTCATGTTCATGACTGCAGTTCCCATAAACAGTGCAACAGTCTTTTTTTTAAACCGAGAGTGAGTCTGTGTGCGTCGAACTGTTGTTGATCAGCAGGGTATCACTGCTCACCAAATCACATGCGTATTTGTGGAGAAATGAGAGTTTCTGATTGACTAAACCTGCATGATTTACCATAGAAAGTACCTATTTTGTTTTCACTGTTGTACAGCCTGAATGGCTTGTTGATGTTTATTTAGCATTGTAACTGACATGATAGACAAGAAGACATGTGAGGTGACCACAGCGTAGCTATTGTTAATCTGATGAAGCCTTCTGTGAGCCTGAGGTCTGCATTGCTTAGGATTGTCCACTATAAACCTCTTACCTTCCAAATGATCCTTTCCCTCTTCTAAAACTCTGACGTCCATCTGCATTTATTTGGTCATCCATCGGTGTTTAGTGTTCTTTCCATGTTGTGTGACACTATTTCTCAAGCAGGGTAAATGAATTACTGAGGTTCTTTGACGGGGGAATATTATATTGGTCATTGTGAAAGATTAGATTAGATTGTCCCTAGGTGGGCAATATATTGAAATCAATATACAGTATTGCCCACCTAGTTTTCATGCAAGGGGTCAGTTTGGCAAATCCGACTACAGCTGGCACACTGGGAACAAAAAGACCTTTGCTGATTCTGTAGTACTTTGTTGAAGAACGTTTTTTAAGGTGGATTAGGATTTTTATTGACTTGGAAATGGTGCCAAAAAAAAAAAAAGCTGATTCAGACTGGTGCAAATTTTAGTTTATCAAAGGCACCCTGGTGCACTGAGTGACAGTCACCCAATGTTCTGCTGATTGGTGAACTGAGAATCTTCACCTCTCCGTGACCTGCGGGGAGATAGAGGGAGCAAACGTGCACCTCCTCAGCTCACATCTACGCACCAAATGAATGAATGAAGGAATACCTGCCCATAGCCACAGCATATCTCGTCACTGTCGAAAGACAGGGGGAGGGGTGAGATCAAACCTGGGGAAGAAGGCTGATGAAGGCCTTGCCCTGATTACAGGCCAGCCCCCAGTGTGCCTCATGCACAATAAGATAATGCTATCTGGGCCCACAGGTATTTGGTTTCAGTGGAGGGGGTAATAACTGTCACCAAACACTGAGGAGACCTTTCATCCCCACTGCCGTGTGTTGTCAGCCAGCATTTGTGTGCCGTTCCTGCACAGAGGCGGCTTTTGTGTGTCAGGGTGAGGTCATGTCACCATCACGGCCTCATATCTGTTCATACACACAATTGCTTAAGTTTGATTAAATCAAACAGCCGTGACTATCTAAATGGCCGTCATCACGGCGCGTCTACAGGTACAGTTGTGGAGGAGGTGACGTAGTCCTGACTAATTTAGCTGCTTCAGAAGAACAGATCTGTACAAAGCTCAGTACGTGTACTTTGTCCTTTCCTTTGGGAATTTGTGATATGGAGGAATGCAGCCAATGTGTGAATTGTTGTGACCCATAACTACGGCTAATCTAGAGAAAGCTCGAGAGCTTAAACACACATCTGTGTTAAACATCAAACCACGCCGGACCATTATCCTTACTCATCTATTAGGAGAAATTGAAAATGTTATGGGGGTTTAGGAATTGTTTAGGACATTTTTTATGTATTTTATCAAAGGCTAAATAGATCCGTGATGTTATGACACAGACATTCTTTCGTCTGCCCAGAAAAGGCAATCTAGGTTTTTTCTTTTCATTTTCCAAGTGTAAAGTATTTCCAGAGCAGTTTTAAATGTAGCACTTGTAGCTGCTATCGTGGCCAGGTCTCCCTCTCAAAAGAAATCTCTGATCTTTAGGACTTCCTGCTTAAAGTAAAATTAAATCTAAGTAACTGCCAACTTCAATAGCGAAGCTCAAGCACATTCAAAGAAATAAAATGCTATTGAAAATCAAAATGACCATAAAAACAGAAAACACCATCTTCTTATTTACATGTTTCACTTCATTTAAACTAAAGCGCTGTTGAACAGTTAATCAGATTAATCATAGGGTTGCTGTGGAATAATTTCACTTTAATCACAATTAAACATTCATTTTTAATCCACATTATTTGCTGTCTCATTTTGCACGAGCAAACAGAAGAAAGAAGGGGGGATGGTTTGTCACAAGTGCTAGCAGAACCCCCAACTAACGTGTGGTTCACGCCAACGGGATTTTCAGATGGAATTGCTCAGGATTACTGCGTATACTGTATGCCGGTCAAGTGTTCCATCTTTTTTGTACAAGGGCGGCCAATGCTTTACTGGTTGCTTCTGTTGCCTGTTCCTACCGCATCAACTTTCCCTTTGCATATTTGCGACGATAACGTCGTGACAACCTGCCCAAATATGTTGCCAGAGACTTTCAGAGTCAGTCTCCACTGCAGATGGGTTAATTGCGTTAAGATTTTCAATCCGATTAATCATCATGATGGATTAATCCGCATTAACGTGTTAATTTTGTCTGCCCTAATTTAAACCTTTGTAACTTTTGATCTGCCTAATACCCACATATTGTAGAATTTCAGGACCACATAAATGGAGATATTTTAGAATAATTCTAAGTCTGAAAACGATGGTATAAACACCCAAATAGCTTTTCTGAGTGATTACATTTCATTGATTTATCCACGCTTGCTATGTGATCAGCCCTCTGTCAGCCCTTCCTGGTTATACTTGTCTTCACATGCTACATTGGTCATGTTTTTGGATGCATATTATTTCTAAATTTGTGGATGTGGTCCCAGGAGAACTGTGGTAAATGTGTGTATGCAGCAAGTACGTGCTTTTTGTCAGATGTTATCTTTCCTTTTGACCTATTAATCCCACCTTTAAAACTGAGCATCCTAGAAAAGACATTTCTCCATGTTATAGCTGCAGGCAACAAGCACTCATCCTCACCACTTTGTCTTTTAATGAATGCAGTTCTTCTGTGATTGTAGGTAGTAAACATACATCTCCTTGAGTTTTGAGTCCTGCCTCGGCCACCATGTGGCCCCGGTGTTGGATGGCACCCTAGGTCTATATTGGGCTTCTGTCCCTTTTTACGGACTCCTCCATGACCTTGACTGCAACCAAATTCATAAAACCTCTTTAAGCTGCCCTAGGTGACGGTTGTCCCCATAACAACGCCCCACAGTAACATTCTTCAACTGATTTAATTGTCATTATTAAGAGTTTGACCCAGAAACACTGCTCATTAAACACGGAGGCATTTGAAAATTGGCTTGTCTTTTACTTTTTTAGTCCATTAAAGGACAAAAAGTGATATGTAAAAATCAATACTTTGAATCTTTGCACTGAACCTGTTTACAGCTGAATTCCATGACTCAACCTGTTAAACAGTTGGATGTGTGAATTGCGTGTGTTTTTGATTAATATCACAATAGAGTCATGCAGGGATTATTTATTAATTGCTCAATTGATGTTCAAGGACTTTGGAAAACCCTGGAAACCAAATGGAAAACCCTGACCTTGTGACAGAACGATTGTCCTACCAGATTACCTGTGAAGGCAGAAAAGATAAGGTTGAAGTTACTATGAGTGTTCCTTTATCTCAGGTCTCATTGCACACTTTTAGGATCATTCCTATGTATAAAACCTTCTTGATGTTGGCTCAACATTCCGTTTATGAGCAGCCTGTAAGACTCACAAAAAGAGTAAAAAACAGTTTGTGCAATCATGTAATGTCCGGTAGCTGTTGGTGGAAATGGCCAAGCGGGCACTGTGCCAAAGGTGATGATGTAATGGTTCGTACAGGAAATCTTTCAACGTTTTTTAATTGGATCATTCTGCTACTTCTCCTTTATGTAATGCAACAATGTAATCAACTATCTAGCATTAGAACAAAGCACACGCGATCGCAATTTAAAAGCAGACATTTACAGAGAGACAAGTGTTGCTAACGCACGGTGATCCTCAGCATGCAGTTGTGTTGAAGAATCTTTATTGTAGGGGACAGTCTGATTTATGGATTGTGACTCTAATCCTATTCATTGTCCATTCACGCTGCGGTCACATGGCTCTTAAGGCTTATTCTGATAGCCGGGGGACCTGTGAAGTCATAACAGCTTCATTCAAAACACTGATGTGCTATGTCTCTGCTATTATCCCCAAACTGAGGGACTTTTTATGCTCTGATGTATTAGGCCGTTTATGATGACGGTGGACTGATGCGTGGATAATACCCCATGACTTTGTGGGTTCATGGACAGGCACGATAGTCACTTTTCACCATCAGTTCAAATCCGGTTTCTATCACTTAATGGCGGCAGGCTAAAGGCTGTGTTCAGCTAGTGTTGTGGTGCTCATGCATTATGTAATCTCAACAAGAAGTGTTGGGTGACTGTAATATGAGCTTTAGGAGATGTTATTTATCAAAATCTTTCTCTGAGCAAAAAATAAATCTCTTTGTGCAGGACCGAATCAGAAGATTCATTTAGATGTAGGGTGCTCATATTGTTAGAGTGAATTATTACGCAGTTTGTGGCTTGTATGTGTCTGGCATTAATGGATATTAATAGTACCTCGTAATTCCCTTCGGCTTATTCCTCTCCCCAGTAAAACTAACAACGCTGTTTCTTTGGCTCTTCATGTCACTCTAAGCCATTATATGTCGTGCTGATACATATTTACAATAACACATCAAAGGTGCCGAACTATGCTTGAAAAAGGTATCTATCCAGGACGAGCCAGGGTGGACTGGGCCAGGCTCCACGTGGGCTGTGTCACATTTCCTTCAGTGGAGCCTACTCTCCTTCCACCCTCAGCCAGATGTTTTGTTGGACTGGGGTCAGGAATATGACGTGACCTGTGCATGTGCTGCCTGTGGAACTTTAGGAGATGCCTTTGTATTGTTCTGTGTGGTGTAGATGTGTTTTGACCCTTGGTTTGGCATCAAGTAGTGTTAGATCTCTTTCCAGCAGAATAAAATACACCCTCGCTACTCTCACCTATGACATTGAATCAAATTACAACCACAGCAGGATAGCTTCAGACTGACATTTTGTGCTGATTAGACTATGTTTGGATGAAGTTTTGGTGATTTTTCTATCAGCACTGGCAAGAGTTTGACTTCTCTCTGTTAGTGATTGCAATGGAAATAAAGTGTGCTTCATGTTCAGGGATCATATGCAAGCCTACACTTTTGTTGCCATCCATTTTTGTGATGCAGGCCTGTGAACTGAGCTCTCATTTCTGTTTCTGTTCTGGGAATTGGCTCTTTTGTAGCTGTGGATAAATTGTTGCTGAAATATATGATGGTATGTTTTCTCACGTTCACCCCGGGTAACTTATAGATTCAAGCACCTGAACCAGTTTATTACAACAATTTTATAATGTGAAGAGTGTCTTTGTTTTGTCATTTAGTCTATTGATGGTAGTTTTTCTTATAGTAAACTGTCTTAAAACACACAGGAAACTCAGTAAACCTACCGTACTACCAGCAGCCTTACAGTATTTACCAGTGTGAAATGCTGGGATTGGCATTCATTTGGTGGCCATCTGTTGGCTCATTTTCAGACATTTTCATTTTCTGCTGCGATGCTCTAACACACAACAATGTTCTGGTCATTAAATCTTAGAGTTCCCCCCAACAATATCCACTAGTAATCAGTTTTTGTTGTGGCTTAGAAATATCCACCCTCATCTCAGTCAAGGTTTTTTTTAACTGTACTCACGGCCTAAAACGGTGAGGATTTGTGGTTTCGGTGAAAAGGTTTGAAAACGGTGATGTGTGGCACAAAAATCCTTTCTGTTTCTGGTGACAGCTTCGCTACGTGAAAGCGGCCTGAGTCCTAGTTGCACGCAAAAAACGATAAAACATTTGCATCCATTCTGGAATTGTTTGCACGAGCGTGTTTGCTGTGAGCGTTAGCAACTCTGTGTGAATATGTGAGCGGAGTGCAGTTAATAAAGGTGACTGACAGTTTCGCATTAGTTTGAGCATGTTGTCATCTCTGTCTTCCGTAGGCCAAACTGCAAATATACGGTATATCAACATACTCAAGATGGCTAAGTGAAGGTCAAAACATTTTGGGTAGCTTAGCTTTGCTCAGTTTGATTTAGCTTATTTGTGACCTGCAAGTTAACAAATTCATGTCATGTCTCTTACATATAAATCCTATAAACTGCTCATTAAGGACTTTTATGACACGTGAAAAATGCAAATTATTGCCTTAATCTGACTATAACCTCAACTGAAGTGCAGGTTAACATGCTAATCCGATAATATCGGAGTCCTCCTTATCCGGTCAAGACACTCAGATGCCACAATTGTAGTTAAACTAGACAAGAGACCTGTGCATGCTCCAAAAACCCCATCTGTCATGAGACCCCAGAACAAAAACATCTCTCAACATCAACATGACCACGGCGGATAGCTTGCATCTTATCTGGACAATAAGCAACACCTACATTCTATACAAGATAGGAAAAAGCTGTACGATCATCCCTCTTCCTGTTGTCTGTCACCTGACTCCACTTGTTTATTATGTGATGGAATAGGTCAAATATAAAGCATATTACCCTGCATATTGCCAGCTATGTTTAAGGAGGAGGACATGTTCCCTTCATTTTTACAATTTTCTCTATTACTTATAAACTCAGACAAGTCTGACGAGACACCAAAGTGCTACCTAATAATTACAATGTAAACTATACAGTTGAGATTGAAATACACTTATATGTTCAAATATACAGTATCTATTGTAAAAGTTTATTAGTATTCTTTGCATGCCAGGGTGCTGCCCTGTCTCTTATTACAGTCATTTTGCAGTTAAGTGGAACCTGCGGTTGGTCTGAGGTTTACAGCATTAGCATTTGAGAAATTGTCACAAATCTGAATAAATGGAGACCATCGGTGTCAGTTTGTGGGGTTCCTCTCATTGTGTACGTTGCAGAAGCAAGAGGATCACACTGCAGAGTATTATTAGAACTACTGACTGTCCCAGCTAATTCTAGCAGGAAGCAGTTTACTGTATTTAGTGAAAAAGAGAAGCGATATTTGCACTGGACTGCAGAGAGTGAATTGGCCTAGCTATGCTTCGGTGCTCCACCAAGTCCACTAAACACCACTTTGGTGTTTTCTGTTGAACTCATTAGATCCTGGCCTTTTGTTTCCTCCTCCCTTGCTGTGGGGTTCATGTGATTAATGCAGCGCTGACCACTGAGGCCAGCAGCGAGGACTTGCTTTAGGGCCAGGGAATGGCAGACAAAAGAAAATGGTCTGTCCAAATAACTGAGGCAATCGCAGGCTCTCAGACCTGACCAGTCCCCTGAATTCATCTCTGGCTGGAAGAAGGCCAGTGTCCTTTATCATCGTTGAACTAAAAGGTTTCCAGTCCATTTGTCCTGAAGTCCATAATTGCAGGATGCTTGTTTGAATGTAATTACACACCTCCTGCCTTTTGACCTTGTGCCCAGAAATCAGCTTTGAGGTCTTTGCATCCCAGACTTGGAGTAAGAACTCAAACGTGAACATGAGCCAGTAAATCCTGCTGCTGATCTTCCTGGATCAACTGAAATAAAAGAGAGGCCAAGAATTGGGCTTTGGTGTTGAAAACACCCTCTGCTTCCATTTCAGGAGGACGTCAGGTTGTTGGGTCAGGAAAGATGTCTGAAAATGTGGTTTTGCTGCATTCCCAAACACAAACACTGATCATGCATGACGGGTGTTTACAATCATTTAGATCAACATTTTATGAAACAATAAATCCTGACTAATTATAGTC
The DNA here is from genome assembly GCF_901000725.2 of Takifugu rubripes. Lineage (NCBI taxonomy): Eukaryota > Metazoa > Chordata > Actinopteri > Tetraodontiformes > Tetraodontidae > Takifugu > Takifugu rubripes. Next base: position 4,758,502 of record NC_042297.1, on the reverse strand, counting down.
TGTTTTAGCTCAATAATACACTAAAATCATCAGTTTTTTCATTAGATTGTCCATTATTCTTCATTTTTGTTGTCATTTAGTCAGTGACTGTAATCACAAATAAGTATTTTGTTCAAATTAACACTTTTGAATGGTACTAAATAATAATAAAGTGATTATATTAACTGTTCTGCAGCAGTTATGAGGTCATTAGTCCTCCATTCTGTAACCTTCGTACTTGTGTCTGAACAGAACTTTACCATCAACCCTCCTACAATTATATATCAACATACTTATTTGTGTTATTTGTACCACACTCAGCTGAGCGGTGTTTTCCTGGTTAAAGTAAGGGTTATGTAACTAACTGGTTTACCCAAGCTATAATCAGTGTTGAGACGCGGATCAGAGAAAGCTTCGAGGTGATGCATGAAGGGGAACGGTTATAGAATTACCTGAAACTGCTATATTATGAGCCCCTTAAATAATTTAAACTATAACCTCTAGTGGCCTAGCAACACATTTCCATCTGATCAAATGATTAGGGATTTCTACACTTTCCAAATGTTATTAGACTAGAAATTTACCTTGAAATTGACTTCCAGAAGAGCAGACGTATATATTGTGTTTTAAAGCTGCATATTTTTACAGTATATTTTTTTTGGCAGTGATTGTACAAATACAGTTATTGATAATGTGATTATACTACTAATGTTATTTGTTAACTGAAGCATACTTTCAAATGGCTAATGATATTAAAAAACATTAATTTCCAAGAGCATTTGGTCTTTTTGTATTGATTTATCGGGAGATGGAGCAACATAAAACATCTTATTTGTCTCCTTACAGGATCCACTGACATGAAACTCAATCCACAGCAAGCTCCGCTATATGTAAGTATATCATTAATACTTTTCCCTCGGTGTTCACAATTCACCTCTTCACACCCCTCCACTGTACCTGTCAGTTTTCCTCATTACTCTTTTTCAGGACGGTGTAAATGGTGTTGCACTTGTGATGCCAAAGTACAGTTTCATTCGGTAAATTTAGCAGCACTGCTAATATTTAAAGGAACTCAGCCTGACATCAATCTGAGAGCAGGATTCCCAAAACGTGTTTAAGCATGTTAAATGTGCCGTGTTTGTTGAGGGAGCACTGAATGTTGATCTAGTCGTGATGTGAGGGATTTTTCTGCTCCCGGGACATAACGGAAAGGCCATGGCATATGGGCAAGTACAACCACGTGCTTAAAAGATGTGACTATGATAAAACACATTCTTATTAATGTTTGTTAAATAGGTGGGTTAATTCATTTATTGGAGGTCTAGCAAAGGATCATCTAGACTCTTTACAGATTAACATGACCTGGATGAATGAGAACTGACATGGACATTTTTAAAATTATTTAATGATATACTGGCAGCAGCAATTATCTGAACGTGGGTGGTCTGCTGAACCAGGTCGAGGTGAGTTTGAGCTCAGCTTCTGGAGGATTATTTCCTGCTCTGTCTCCTCCTCTCCTGTCATGCAGAAAATAGCAATACTCCCAAAAATATGTCAGCATGTTTCAGCCCTGTTAATGGGCCTTCACTTACTGTTCATTTCACCCTGCTGGCTGCTTTATGTGCTACATAGTAGGTGCTGGGGAATGCAGTATGGCACTGAAAGTCCTCACAAAGAGAAAAGTACAGTAACTAGTGTATGTGTGCGGATGCGTGTTTGTGTGTGTCCAGGTCAGAATAGCTCACACATTAACCACTCATTTAACCTTATGAATGATTTACTGTGGAGAACCCTGAGTGGACCCTCACACCTCATTAAACAGTTGTCTCAGGGTGCGCTCACACTAACAACTACATCAACTCATTTTCTCTGTCTTAAGTAATTGTTTATTTTAGCTAAATATAACACACAATATATGGGCATTATTATCACATGATGTTTTGGCCACATCGCCATGCCGAAGGTAGCGACTGCATTATTGGCAGCGTTTGTTAGTGGAATTCGCCTCAGTTGATCATGAGGTGAATGAGAATCCTCTTCGCCAGACTCCTCTTTCTTGTCATTTTTTTCCTCCACACAAAATAAACCCCTAATGGGCTTCATCTACAGTGATGTCATTGGTTGCCAAGTTATTTAGTTATTTCTCCAAAGGCACACTACCAAATAATTCTTGAGTATTCCTGTTTGACTGAGTTATGGGAAGCTAACTATGCTAATGTTAGCCAGCAGCTCTCAAGCCTCCCGCATTATGTCCTGTTCTTTATTGCTTGGTCATACAACGCTGCGATTGGCCTTTAAATGATGAAACAAATCGGTCGTGTTGCTCACTTCTGTTTCTGTTCTTACAACAAATTTTGGGCTGAAGTGGTTCCGAATGATGGAACTTTTCTTACCTTTTCCATCCATCCTTTTCTGCCATCCTTCCCAGGTACAGAAATGAGCTGTTTTCTCTTTCAAAACGAGCAATAGGGGTCCAAAAGTTGCCATAGCAGAGTGGAAAAATGCAAAGCCCCATGCATGACGCTGGCCTTGTGATCTGTTATTTTGTTTTAACAAGTTAAAATCATGGTGCTAACATGCATCATTAACTGCAACGATCGTTCACTCATTTTGGCAAAAAACGATGGGGCATCTGTTATGCTGTTGATTGAAATTGAAAGGAGATGTTACGACATGTTAACGACATGTTACCTGTATTTGTACCTCTATCCTCACTGGACACTACTTGGCAATGTAAATGAAAACTGCTTGCTCCTTGTCATCTATTGAGGCAATGACATAGACATTGGAGGAATCCACGCTTGGGCACTGCATGGTTTGCTACTGTGAGTTAGAGGCAGCTCGGGAGGGGGGACATCCGTGATGTCCCACCAGAAGAAGTGGCTCTATTAGGACAATGATCAGTGTGAGCTAATAACCGGCCCAGAACTGCTTACCACAGGTATTTTTATTCATTTCGTTTAAAGTGACACCAGAGTTTGTTAGTCTGTCTTTGTTGGTTCAGCAATTGTTTTTGTTTTTTTTCTCGAATTAATTAGTTTGTGGGAAAGTTGGCATTATTTCTAATGTATGGAATCCCTTCACACTATGATGTGTGTGGTGCCTGTGCACTTATAAATGTATTCTTTGCCTTCTTGGTCTTTGTTGTTCTGACACACTCCCCATTACATGACGTTTGTTGTTTTAACTGTGGACATAATAAGAGCTGGTACAGACGCATTAGTGCTGGTGAAACATGTGACCTTTCTGTCACGTGACGAGCTGCAGAGCTGCTGCCCCATGCAGGAATGATGGTCCTCATCTTTGTCCTTTATGTGAGGATTTGTTAGGCCACCATTGACAACAACGAAACGATTATTAATAGAAATAAAAGGATGGCTTTCTCTACACTCAGAATTGGACTTGTCCTAACCATCTTATATGCAACACAGAAAGTCGGATACCTTACAGGAAGACCAAGGTAATTTTCTCTGTCAACTGGACTGGATTTCTTCTCTTGAAGACATTTCGCCTTCTATCCAGAAGGCTTCTTCAGTTCTGAAATCGCTGGGGAGAGAGCTTGAAAATATATAGCCCCTGTGGACCATTTGCATGCTAATGATCTGGGTGGTCACCTGAGAGTCGTTAGCAGGGTCGTTGGTCGGGTCGTTCACCTAGATTCTGTTGAGGTGTCTCCCCTTTGTCTGCTGGATCACATGGTGGTGAGTCACTGGGTCTCCTGGAATGGTGTGAATGTTTGTTTTGCTGTTGGAAGGAGTGGAGGACTGCTAACGACTCTCAGGTGACCACCCAGATCATTAGCATGCAAATGGTCCACAGGGGCTATACTGTATATTTTCAAGCTCTCTCCCCAGCGATTTCAGAACTGAAGAAGCCTTCTGGATAGAAGGCGAAACGTCTTCAAGAGAAGAAATCCAGTCTAGTTGACAGAAAAAATTACCTTGGATACAATGACCTGGATGATTGAGAATCTACACAGACATCTTACAGGAAGACGTCCTCCTCTTCAGCACTAGGTGGCTATATGCATCTTTTCGGCAGGTCCATTTGCCTCCCTTTCTGGTTGACATATTACATCACATACTGGAAAAACAACTGGAGTCATGCGGCAGACTGACAACAGGGAAATTGACAATAGTGCAGCTGACATAATGTAAACTTTAATTATTGCATAGATAAGATGCCCGCTCTCCCTCATAAGCTGTATGCTAATGTAGACTGGATTTTTGTGTTATGGAGTCATACACCAGCGTGGAGGTTCTGGAGAATTCGCACACGCATTAAGGCGAAGACTGTACATGCATTAATGCGTATACATGCCCGGGCAAATTGATTCCCATCGGATTATCTTTGCCTCTTAGTTGGATATGGAGAGCACCAAAATGTGTTGGACAAACATGTTTACACGTACACTCTGCCAAACAGACACATATCGCCACTTGTTTAAGGAGAGGACATTTGTCAGATTTTCTCTGCCGCTTGAAAACATCTTAATAAAGGTCATTTAAGGTGTGAATGTAAATGTACTGAGTGTCACACTATAGCTTCACTTATACATATGCATATTTAAATAGAGGAGGCAAGGCTCCTTACCTCCTACTGTTCTTTAGAAATGATGCATTCTGTCTTGAAGTGCCATAATTAGCAGACCAATACAGCAGCGGGTCTCTGTCTTGTGTATTCATTACCAGCTGAGAGTGGCAGTCAAACATACCGATTCAGAATATTTGTTTAACTTTTGTCAATGTCATGGGGAGTGAATTTCACTCCCGAGTTATTCATATTTCCATTTTACTATTCACGTTGTGATATTTATATTACTTGCATTTTGAGCAGGGCTGTGTGCAGCTATGTTTCCTATTTTACTTCCCTCTTTCTCTACCTTCAGCTGACACATTTGCCTCTAAAATTGCTGAGAGAGGTTCTATTTATTTTAAGATTAAGATTAAGATGTACTTTATTCATCCCCGTGAGGAAATTGAATTGTAGTAGCAACCTATACAAAGTATAGAAACAGAATAAATAAATACAGATAAGATTAGAACGTTATAAGCATATATACAGCATATATATATATATATATAAAAAAAACATATTATAAGCATTATAAGCATATATACATAAATATAGAATAAAATAGAAATAAAATTACAACATAAACATTACACAATTATTGTTATTGGCTGGGTTAGGATGAGTTATACAGTTTGATGGCAGACGGCAGGAAGGACTTCCTGTACCGTTCCTTAGAGCAATCTTCTGTTCTGTCATACACTTTATTTATTTTCATCTTTACTTATATGGCCCCTTCATACTTTGAATTAAAGTTTAAATATATAGGTCACACATTGTTGCCAGTGAATCACAACTTTGGTTTTAAAAAAAAGTTTAAACTGTACCAATTTCAATCTCAATAACTCTCATCTTGGTATTCTGTGAAAGGCTGTTGAAAGGCATATCAGATTTTTACATGTTTGGTTATCAAACCAGTTGCCACCAGTCCTTCCACCCCCACCCAGCTAGGTGGCCCGTTTACACGACAAGAAAAGGGAAGGTTTGAAGTCTGTGTTTCAGGTTCATTGTAAGGCCAGGGGACCACAGGCCACAGTCATAATCGAAATATGGCAGGATTAAAGCACCTGCCAAAGTCAGCATGGTTTTTCATCCAGGAATATCAATACTCTTTGATTTACTTTCATAGGAGCATGGCCAACTCCTGACAAGCGATAAGCGGACACAGAACCCAATTAACCAGCTGAATCTTACCTGAAACGGAACCTTAAATCCTTAATTTCATCTTTGAACCAAACAAAATGACTATTCTTTCCTAAATGAAGTGATAACCTATTGTCACACATCCATCTGCGAACATTTGCGAGTTCAGTACTAAGTGTCCTTTCAATTTTGTTTTTATCTCTGTAAGAAACTATTAGTGCTATATCATCGGCGTATATTAGTAGTGCACTTGCCTATACAGATTTCAAGACACTCTTTTGTAAAACACCACAGTCTATATGTTAAAAGGAGGACATCATATCTTCAGTGTCCACCACCTGGATTCTATTTTAGATAGAACATCCATTTTTATGCCAGCACGGTGTCAGTTAGATACAGTAAAAAGATATATGTAGACTAGGATTATCTAAATCTGACTGAAACTGAAAGTAAATTATTTAATTATAAGTACTAGTTAATCTGCTCACACATGATCATTTCAATGACCTTTTGACAAACTATTCAAAGTTTTCCGGCCACAGAAGTGAAATGGTTATTAAATCTGCCACTGCTGTTTTCTCTGAAGTACCGTATTTTTGTGACCATAAGGCGCAGGCATGGTAAAACATACCGGTACGCTAGCTTAAAACATGCATGCTAGCGTGTATTTAGCAATGTACTCGCGTTATGTTTTGATCAATCCTCATCCTAAAACCCTTCAAAGTCCTCATCTTCTGTATCCGAGTGAACGAAATAAATCTGAAATGGCTTTTGCGAAAGCCAGCAAGCATTTAGAGATTTTGGAACTCGGTGCACACATAAGGCACACCACTTTATAAGCCGCCCCGTTCATTTTGGGGAAAATTGAAGACTTTTATGTGCGCCTTATGGTCATGAAAATACGGTAGTATTATTTCTGATATTGGGGGTTTTGGTACTGTTTTTCTTGCTGTGTTTAATCTTTTACCTGTTAAAGAGATTTTCTACAATTCTCTTGCTAAAATAGTTTTTCTGGCAGTGTCTAATAATCTGTTAACTTTTTTAGTCTGTCCAACTCTGCTCCTGCGTGTTTAACCTAAATTACTCGTATGTCAACCTTCTAACCCCGATTACCTCAAGAATGTCACAGTTCATCCAGAGCTGTTCTGTGTTTAATATGAACACTTTTAACAGGTGCTAATTTATCAGCTGTTTCCATTAACATTTCTTTATATGAGACCTATGCTTTTTTACATCATTGCTTTGTAACACAGTTGACTTAATTCAGTTAATCCCTAAAGAGGATGTATTTACTGTACTTCTTTAATGGCACAATCTTTAGGGAATTATGACTGTTAAATGTGTGTGTGTTTTTTTAATTTCCTCACACAGAATGCAATAGCATGCTCCCTTAGACCAGAATGTACTTCCCCACTTTCTGCTATTCTCACTTTATTAGTTACTGAACCAATGGTTTGGGTAGAAGCAAAAACACGTAGGTTTGTTTATTAGCTAATGTTAATAACTAAAGGTGGGACCAACATGTATTGAATCCTTACTCAGTTACCCATTTCTTCTGAATGTTAGTGTTGAAGTCCCCTATCATTATTACCGTACCAATTTAAAAAAGTCTGGAGACTTATTTATTTGAAAGTTTCAGAGAAAAAAATATTGATCAGGCGTTTGGTAGCATGCGCCAACCATAATAGGTTTGGTCTTTGCTAGCAGAATATCTATCCATACCACTGTCACAGTAGCTGGCATCAGACAGATAGGTAGTGAATGGTACCGGTAACTCATGGTAATTTACACACCAATAAAAGGTATAAGCTATAATAATTAAAAGTCAAAAGGATAAAATTCAAGAAATGGCTAACAACAAGGTAAAAGGAATATAATTGGAGCCAACCTGACAGGAGCCACACATGCTCACTTGATTGATCATCGATCTCGATTAACCCCCCCCATACATCACCCCCTCACACACCCACCCACACACACACAGGCGCCTCTCATGTGTTGTCAAGGTCAACACACAGTGCGTTGACACAAACCAGACGTATTGCAGCAGCAGCCATGCAAATTCACAGCCCTTCCCCCCTGCCCATCAGCCAGGTAATGTGTTAATGAATTAAGGATCGTTTTTGCCCCGAAGCCTTAGTTGCTTAGGGGCAAAAACTTGGATTTAACTTGGATTTATTCGTCTTTGGTGGACTCATCTTTAGCTGAGAATAAATTAGCTGACTTAAGCAAAGATGAAATCGGCAATAGGTAAAACATGATGACCACCACACAACCAATGTCTGTAAAACTTGTCATTCTGCATTTTGAGCTATTAAGCTAAAGATTTAGTAGTGTGTGTAGTGTAGTGTTTACATTAGGCTTTATTGATTGACACTCTTCTACAGCAGGCTCATCCTCTACTGCCTTCCACAGAAATAAGACAGCCCTTGATTGGCAGTCAAATTGAAGGGTCACTTAATTTTCTTAACATTTTGACATAAATAACAACACCTTTATATTCAACATGTGCCCTTCATGTCTTTATTTGTTCTTATTTATGTCTCACACCACTATAAGAAGGCAGCTGGCAGCTCTGCGTGGTGCACAATATGCTCTTATTATTCACTGAGGACCTTTCCCCAAAATGTCTGTACACACCACTGGGCATCCACATGCAGGTCCAATCCACCAGCGGTGACCACTGAAGGCGCTTGGAGTGGCATGTTGGCACAGTTGGTTTGGGTCAGGTGGTGTAATTCATATTTTCTTTCAACTTTTGGTCCAACAGACTGCATATTCAAGATTAAACAGAGAGGGTGACTTAAGAAAGTGCATTTATTCATGCATTTCGCTGTGGCTCCAGATTTTGGTAGAAAAAAATCCTTAACACAAAGCTGTCCATCGCCCGCAATAGGTTTTCAATGACGCCAGAGTTAGCTAGCTATAAACACCTCATGGTATACCCACGCTGTGTGACCCCAATAATACATCGAATGCGTTTGCATCACGTCTGCACGCTTGGATGGCTGAGCCATCCACGCTTCCATTCAGATTATTGCGTATAACCCCTAACCCTGGATAAGCAAAATGATTTTAAATAATGTCTCCTTTTATGGCTCTGTAATATATCGTGACTGAGCGTCTATTCCATCACTGTGCTGTGCTGTTGTATTACCGCTGGATTACCGGGTCAGCTTTACACATGGGCTTTACAGGGTCAGGAATCCTGTGACCGATCAGCCATCATTAAGTCTAAATAAACATATCAAGACCCGAGCACGTGAGGGAGCCATATGTCCATTTAAATAACTTGTTTCTTTAATCAGTATACACTTCTGTACTCTATACCGAGTATCAAAACAATTCTTAAACCTTTTTTTTTTTGCCAATCTTTGATATTTTTTTCCAACCTGACGGATGAAAAGGTTAAACATCAGTTAACTGTAGAATTCATTCAATCATTCATTCATTCATTCATTTCTTTATTTCAGATTCCATCGCAGGGTCCAAAGCAAAGTAAAATCTTAACACAGATTAAGTAAATTAAAAAAACCTACTCTAATATATAAATATTGAAGACTGGCCATATATAGGGACAAATAAAAGTAACGAGACAGAAATGTTAGGTGCAACAATTGTTCATCAGATAGTGAATATAAAAGCCACAAAGACAAAAAAAATCCCTCCACATTTAAACTGATTTTTTTTAGAAAAACTTCTTAAAAGTAAAAGATGATTTTGATCGAATGTGTGGATTAGTCATACAAATTGTATTAAACATGAATTATCAGCCGATTCGATATGCAGATCAGATTTAAGCCTGCTTGCATGGTTACTAGGTAACGAAGCAAGTTTGGTTTCTGAATGAATGGATACTTGCTTATTTTTGCCATATTAACTTTCTGGGGGTTCTGGCGGGGGCACTTGCAGTCTGATCTCCAGTCTGAGCTTCGGTGGAGAGTAATTGGAAGAATTTCCTGCCTGCTGGTTTCCTCTCATGTACTACTCATTTATATCAGTGCCCCTCTCTTATTTAGCAGTGCTGAGCCTCTGCTCACAGCTAATCTTACATCCTTCATGCTGCAACGCGGCGTACCCAGTCTTGTGAAAAGGTTACCGCAGGCTGTTTTCTCCCAGGGGCCTCTGGGATTTGTTGCTGCCTCTGAACACGATTCCCTCCTCACTTTACGCAGAAGCAGCACTGGTTTGCATAACAGGCAGCTGTCAGTTGCAAGGCTGCTGTTTAGCCTCGCACCGTCAACCTGCAGATTCCCTGTATGGAAGGAGGCCCCGAGGCGACTGCCTCAGTCAGAGGTGCACCTTTAACCCACAATGGTCCTTGACACCAGCCTGTGCCATGTCAGACCTTCCATGTAGGTTTGGGTTTGTTAAGAGTGCAACACTTGCATGATTAAGTCGAATAAAATGTCCCATTATTCCTCCTCTGTGTCTCCCACTGGAAAACAGCTCATTTTGAACAATATCTCCGTTTTGTCCATCCTCCTCCTCACTCTGTCCTCAGACGGCACCACATCATTCCCCTAATGCCTCAGCCACACACTCATCTGTCACTTCAGAAGGGAGCAGGCTGCACAGTCAACTATGTGTGTGTTCCTTCATTAAAACTGAAATGTATAAAATTTCATCTCTGAAATCAGTGATGGCAGAACGTTCGATACCTCTGACTCGACAGCCTCGAACACTTATTATTCCAACTGCCTTGATTTAAAATACGAATCCTGTTCAATTGATTTTGTCAGGGAAAAGGCTATACAGTATTTAATATTTTTTTTATGTTCTTAAATCAGTTTTGTATTCTCAGTATAAATAGCTTTTTACATTTTTGCCACTTACTGTTCGAGTGACTATGATTACCTTTCACTTTAGCCTACAGACAGTTTCTGAGTGGCCAGCTATGCTTTCACATTACTTTCCCTGTCACTGCGAGCCTGTCTATCAACCAGATCTGAGTTTGATCAAATCAATTTGAGCATTGATACATGCTCTATCATGTATGGCGGTGCTTTTGCTGAGGGGAGGAATTATCCAGTAAATGGTTTCGTGTCTCTCTGTTGAATGTACTGATATTACCAAACAAATAAATAATGAAATCCTCCAGTACACGATGAGATCATTCCATCCTATTTGAATGGCTTCCTTCTTTTACATGTTTTTTTAAAAGGAGTTTCCTTCCTCTTCTTGTCTGTGCAGGGGAGGTGTGTTCTCACCGTGCAGCTCACGGAAGAAGAAGTAGCTGCAGATGATGGGCACGTGGATTACTTCCTGTTGTTTGTGGGCAGCACACAGAGACACCTGACCAGCACTTTAAGAAGCAACCATGATACCTTGCAAGCACTTTGTCCAGGTAAGCCAGTCGGCCCACAGCATTTTGGAACTTCACGTGCAAATAATTGTATTTAACCCAGCAAGACTTCATGCTAAATACCTACAAGGATGGAGGATAATTTTCTGTTAAAGGGTTAAAGACAAATTTGAGATTGTCTCAGGCTGCAGAGAGAATAAATCAAAAAGAGAAATGCTGTTAGACCTTGTTAGTTTCATCCAACAGGTGACCTGTTGCTGTGGTTTTAGATTCAAACCTATTTTCCTGGTCTCACCTCAAAAAGATTTCAGAAAACAGCATTTTCCCACCTGACACTCAGAAATATAGCTTTATATCCGACACTTTGCTTTGAGCTCTGCTTTTATGGACCTCTTAAAATTCATTTCAGTCTGATTTCATACATTTGTGAAGATAAATGTGAGTCATTTTATTATGGTCATGCCTCTCAATGATGTTTTGAGTTTGTCATGTATGAAAAGAGGTGTAAAAATATTAGTATAAAACTGATTGACAACATTAGGACCTTAAGATTTGGATGATGATTGTGATAAAGTATACAGTATAAAGTAAACAGTATAAAACACTCAAGGCTGGTATAAAATTAAATGTGATATTAAGTATTAATATTATGATTCTTTTTATAATCGTTTTGCCATGTTTTCTCCATCATAGTTATATTTAAGACTTTACAACTGCTGTTGTTGACTTATGTAATCAATACAAGATAGCATGGTGAGAATAAATGACATAAATAATGTGATGAACAATACAATTGTAATGTATTTTTAACAGGTTTTTAAAAAAGTAATTTGGGTAAGATTCTTAAAACCCATAGGACTTTAATTTAAAGACATATTCACTAATCAGAGGACAGAGGCTACAGCAGCTATTTTTATTAAACATCGGCAGCAAACATTCTTTGGTATAAAGTTAGAACCTTAGAGGACTGAAAACTCATAAAATGAATTACAAATTGAAAGAAACACTCAAATAGATGATGTATGGGTTAATTCATGGTGCACTATTACCCACACCAACTTTAAAAGGGACACTAAAGTGTGCCTGTTTCATTAATTTAAGGGAGGGGTGTTATTCTGCTCTCATGGAGTTCTTATGGCTGTAGAAGGAGGTAATAAATGATTAATCACCCACTGCCACTGTCCTCGTTTTTAAACTAATGTTGTAATTTTGCAGAGAGAGAAATCACCTCATTTGACTTTTCCTGAACCTGCTTCATTCATCACTCCCTTTGGAGAACCCCCCAACACATTTCCTAGCGCCATCCTCACACATGCTCCCTGTGAGGTGAATAAGTAATGGCAGCATGGAAATCATCAAGATTAGTGTGCAGAGCAACTGGGCCGTGTAACCACAAAAAGAAGGAAAAAGAAAGAAAGAAACTATTTAGCTGAAGTGTTATACTCAAAGATAATTGATTTTCTCTTGCATCTACATCCCAGACAGGGTAAAAAGGAAGCTGTACGTGTTAAACAGAATCATCTTGTTAAGAGCTTTGCGGAATTATAGACATCCCCCTGGAAGGTGGTGGTAGTGGGGGTGGGGGGATCAGAGGGCGTGTTACTTCCTATGAGCAGATTAGTGCCGCTTCATCGCACCTTCCGATCAGTACACGTGGGACTGCAAAGAAGGAAACCTGTGACCAAGCAGAAGGTCACAGGTGAGATTTCAAAGTCTTCATCATGAGGCTCCTCCTACTGTGGAGTCAGTGTGTTAATATTACCATGAAAAGGTAAAGGTACCCGTTACCATGAAAAAAGGTGACAATACCAATTAAAGCATTTTCTCAGTAACCTTGATGTTTTCCTCAAGCGTCTGCGCTGCGCCACAGGACCATGAATCCAGAGTGACCCGAGGCGCCTACCCTCACTCACTGGATGCATTGCTAAAGCGCTGAGCCGCAGAGCTAGAACACAAAAAAAGCGAAACGTTGTGACATATAAGGTATTTTCAATGTAACACCAGGATGTGATGTGATTGTAAAAATCCAAAAAGCAAATCTGGTGTCCTAGGTTGTGCCGTATGATAAAAAAAATTCCGGTATGCTGCGATCTGAGCTCGTTCGATTGACGAGTCGTGGAAGCATAGTTGCTGAAAAATAGAACTGGAGCATGTCTCCAATACCACAGCACCATTGCGCTTCACAACAGGACGCAACGTGGTCCCTGGTGCAGATGCTTTCTGTTGAAATCGGAGGTTAGATAATATTCTTACATAAGGTGTGAGTATAGGTACATTCTACTCTGTTAAGGGTCAGTGCGGTCACTTAGAAAAGAGACTGACAAGCCTTGAATCTGTGGCGATAGGTCTCTTTTATTCCTTGTTTTTCCACATAATGCAAATGTGGACTTTATTACTGTCTGTGGATATATTGAGAAAAGTGGTGCAGACATTTTTCCTTGTCATTGGTCCAGATGATTTGTATATTGTGTCATTTATTATCACTCTTGTCATTGCTTCTCTTGTCTTACTCTCTTTTTTAGCTCATGACTGTTGCGAAGTGGTGTTGGTCACCTTATGCTCCTTTAGTCCATGTGTTCTCAAGGCCCCTGAGGACCACAGGGCTTGTCTGGGCCATGCAAATCCGTTAGCTGAGCATAGATTCAGCTTTGTCCAGGATTTGGCTTTTGACATGGCCCAGTTCCTGGTAAGTAAAATGTTTTAATGACAAACTGGCAATGTTTTAAGAATGTGAATTAGGTGGTTTTTTGTTTTTTTCAATATGACCAGAATTCCCTGCAAAATCTTCTTGGTTGCCAAGCAGACTATATTGTTGCTCCATGAGCCCTCAATTGGATTTTATTGTGTTATTTTTTAAATTCTCTGCCATGTCCACTTTAGTTTAAAGGCCCCCTGTTATGGTAAAATAAACCTTTTCTACAATTTTCACAGGTAAACGGTGTCCCATTGAATTTGTGTCTCTCACCAAGTGTGTCCTCTCACTATTTCTCCTGAGCTGAATATCAGTGAACAGCTGTGATGTAGATAATCACGCTGGCCACAACACCCTCCAAAGCCTTTGGCTGTCCTACCTTTACCATTGAAGATAGTTTAGCCAAATAAATCACCATAGCCTCACCTCTTAAAGTCCTAAAAGGGCTTTTCAAGTTTAGGTGTTAGACACTGATTTATGGTGTGGGAGTAGTTCCTGGCTCTGAGTGGTCGCCATAGACTAGGAAAGTGTGGCCTTCAGAAAGGGGTGGGGGAACCAGCAGCGTTTGCATCAAAGCTACGGACACCAAACAGCCTGTTTTATGCCTTGTTCACGCGACACTGTTTAAGCTCAATCGGCTGGTCAACAACTGTTTTTTGCTCTCTTTCCCCATATGGGCGGGATAAAGTCGTCTGCTCGGCAAGCCTGGGTCGTTAATTTTAAACACCTCAAAGACGCCAGACAGGCGGTCGGTGACAGCCCAACTCTGACAGCTAGCATGCTAAATATCAAGTCAGGTTGGGATGACGCAAGAAGAGCTGCAGCCAATAAAAGGAGACATGGGGGTTGCCAAGAAATGCATATGCAACTCACTTCCTTTATTCATTCCTTTTTTCCCCCACTACATAGTGACAAACGACCCAGAGGGCTCCTTTCTGCTCTTTGTCTATGTTTGCAATGAAAAACATCAGCCTGCACATCGCGTTGGTGCAATTGCTGTGTCACTTCTCGCGTGAGTTTAGGAAACGAAGCGTTAGTTTTGGAGAAGAAGCCAAGGAGTCGGTGGAAAGTTGTGATCTGCGAATACTCCCATCGCTGACCGGTCATGTAGCGGGAACACTAGTGACACAACTCTGAAAGTTGTGTATTGTGAACAAGGGATTAGTAAGGCTGAAATAGGGGGTTTCAGGGACAGGCTGTCTCATCTGAGAGGAATTTTCTTGTACAAACTTCAAATACATGTTCAGGGATGGCCTTATAAAATATTTCCTTGCAAAAATATAGTATAATATTAAACCTTTAATACTGATGATTTTTGCTTGTGTATTATAACATCTGATTGAAGCTGATATGTTGAACATCCGTTTTAATTCCAGCAGAATGCGCCACACCTCTCCAAATGCCCTTTTTTGTTTTTGTAAGAGCTTTGTCTTCACTCTCCACACCAGGTGAGCACAGCAGGACGCACTGATGGCCTTGATGGGGCGCTGCTGTTGGATGAGTGTCGCATTCCCCTGGAGGAGTGTGAGCGGCTGGATGAAGGCTTGGCTCTGGCTCTCCACCATCTTGTGTTGCCACCAGGATGGAGCCTAATGGGAAGAAAAGTAACCAAGAGCACAGGTGACCGGTTCAGCAGGTTGAGCTGCGTTTCATTTTATTTACATTGGAATCTATAAAAGTGAAATGGATTTCAGAGGCAGGTAGGTAGGCAGAACCTGTTATAAAAGTGGTCATATCCTTAATATATTAGTTCCCAGATTGAACCAAACAGCCTGGTGAAGTAACATTTATCAATTATCTGCTTGTCCTCATTCACTTGTGTAAGAATTGTATTATCTGTCCTAAGCCAGAGTAACTGCTTGAGCTGTACAGCTGGAGCAGTCAGTACCTCAAAATTTATAGTAGCAACCGTAATTACTATGTATATAATGCCTTATCTCTGACAGATATGAGGTTTAGAACCATCTCTTTGCACTTGGTGGTCAACAGAATCCACAGCTTTAGAAAGGATAGGCATAACATCAAAAATTTCTGGAGTAACCTTTATATGATGAGGGAAGATACTCTGAGCAACAATCCTGTTTTGAAGAGACACGTACTTGATGATTAAATGGGAGATCATGCCTTTCCATTAGAAATAAACCCGAGTGCCCTCTACAACCAGGAGACTACCAGTCCAGTAACTGTCCAACTGTGCTTTAGTTTAATAGAATAGTTACAAATGAGGGTATAATTAAAAGAGGACCTGTTTGGAGTAGAAATAAATAAATCAGTGACATATCAAAACTATAACCCAGTTTTGGTCAGAAAAAAATAGAATTTGAGGTATAACTTGTATAGAAATAAATCAGTACGCTCATACAACTGTGGCACATTTCCTAAGTGACTGTTTAAAGCATTAAAGCGATGTAATCCAGAGTCATCTCTGAGCATCTTCACTGTACAATCTGACGTATCTAGAGGCCATTCATCAAGTGCTAATGCTAAACAGGGTTCCTCCACAGTAGCACTGTCCACCTGGGACAGCATTCAGCATCTTCTGCAAACAACTCTGCTCGTCTTGTAACAGTCGTAGATAAGATGAGAATCTGTAATATGTCCTGAGCTCTTGTTTCTATTTACTATCTAAAAGTGTATTGTGGCAGCTACCTTACACTCTTACCACCGCAGTGTAAAGGGTGTGTTGTGTGTTTCTGAAAGTGTTCCTGCATGGAAATTTTTGGGTAAAACTTCTTATAGTATTTGAGCTTTGTCGATTCTCTTCAGATTGCTACTTTCGCCACAGCCGCTGTCTCGGAGCGTCAAAGGCAGCCGGGTCTGGTAGGCTCCACGTTGACGAAGCAAACACATATGTGCCTATCCACTCATCTGTCCGCTCAGCACATTTACAGTTTAATCGAGCTATGCTCATAATTCCACTTTGGCATCTCGTCAGAATTCACTGAGTGATGTCTGAATGTTTAATAATATCACACAGATAAGATATCTGCAAATAAGAGGCTAATCTGAACGTGTCGTGCAGTCGGTAGCTTTTATTAAAAGGGAAGGACTGACTGTGAAAACAAGTCCCTATATGGACTTTGATCTATCTCTGCTATTAGTCTGATCAAACAGAACCCTCTGCTGTTGCTCAACCCAGCTGTGTTTTAGTTTCTGAGAAATATTTCTACAAACAATTCCAATGTAAGTGCCAATTTTTCCTGGCCATTGACTGATTGCTTCAATCAGTTACACCCTGTTCACACTACATGATTTAAGGCCAGCCGGGTGGTTGCCAACCGTCTTTCTGCTGTCTCCCTGATCGGAGTGAGGCAGTCATCTGCTCCTGAGCCTGGGTCTTTAAGTATCAACATCTCAAAGACTCCAGTCAGGCGGTCGGTGGCAGGCTTACCCCGAGTTGCCTACCTGCATATCTAGCTATAATCATATATGAGAGTAGCTGTTTAAATGCTGAAGGATCCACCTATTCTTTTATCATACTCTTTCCTCCTTTTTTCCTTTATTGACTACATACTTTTGCACAAATGACCCTGAGGGCTCCTTTTTGCGTCTATGTTTGCAATGTTTGACAGTGTTTGCATATTTCCTGAGTGAGTTTTTGGTCCAAAGTATTCTTTTGGAGACCGAGTAGAGAGGGGTGTAGTGTGAACGCTCCTGTCACTGACCAGTCATGTAGTGGGAACACCCCACAGACCTCATTACTCCCAGTTCGACAGTAGAGAGTCACGTAGTGCTAACAGCTCGGTGACCTGGCCACTCTGAAAGTCATGTAGTGTGAACAAGGCATTAAAGGAAGGCTTTTGTGGGGTGGGATACACTCTGTGAGATAAATGCTCCCCTTGAAGCAGCAGAAACAAGACATTTGGGGGTAATTTGAGGGCATCCTCTGCCTCTAGCTGTGGTTAAAATAATAGCTTATAGCTTAAATTGGACTTTTATATTTTGGTGAAGTAGGATTGGCACCTTTCTAAAATTATAATAAGGCACTGGGGGCACTGGATGGGGGTGGGGGGTGTAGTATAATTATTTGAGTGGGAAGCAGTGGCCAACATGTGATTAGCCATAGCTGTGCTTTCACATTACTTTCCCTGTCACTGCTAGCCTGTCTATCAACCAGATCTGTGTTTAATAAAATCAATATGAGGATTAATACATGTCATATCAGCCTCTGGTGATACCTGGTGGACAACAAACTGTGAAAGGACTGACTCCTCTGAGGCCTCTCGCTCCTCTGTGGGTGTTTAACCTCAGTGATTCCTCCTGTGCAGATGGTTTTGCATGAATAATCTCCCATGTTTTCCTGTCATCTGTGATTATTTTCTCATTTTGTTTCTACTCTTCTGTGATGGCTTTTCCGTTTTTGGCACATGGTCTGGGTAGCATCGTGCGTCAGCCGCGTCTGTGAAAGTAGTGCCACAGGTGCAAATCAACAACACTGACAGCGACAAGAGATCCTCATTCTCGTAATAACAGTGACACAGTGACGTAACGGGGTGTCATTTGTCGATGAGAAGCTTGTTTCAGTCAGAGAGAGGCAGCAGTCAGAATCCTTTCTTTATAATAAAAATCGCCTAACATTTATTTAAAAAACATTATTGTAAGATTTAGTGTTGATGTGTGCATGACAGAAAAGGAAATACTGAACAAATCATGTATTGAACCCATGTTGCACATGGCATTTAATAATTTAAATATTTTACAGGACGGGTGGCAACCCTAAGGTGAAGCAATAGGTCATCGGCATCGTTGATTAAAATGACCCTGCTGTTAGTGCACGTGAAAGTCTCAATATCTCCCTGGGCTAAATTCAAAACAGTTGTTTGCTAATAATTTCATGACCAGTATGTTCATTTTGTAGACAGTGTTGCTTTGTTTTGAGCAGCATGCAACTATTCACATCCTGTCTATTTGCATCGGTATCAGCTGCCATGTTAAAGACACCATCCTGCTGTGGTGAGTGATGTTTGCTTTAATAGGCTCTGCTTCTCAACTTGTCACAGCTTCACTATGAGATGCTCAGCCACAAATAAGTGTGGGTAAGGAGGAGACCTGCAGCTCTGCTTTCCATTTATCAGATCTGTCAGGTGATTGATAGCAGCAGGCTACACGTGCACTGCTGGTGTTTTATCTCTGTCATTTGCCATGCTGTGGACACACAGCGGTCTCTGATCTCATTTTTTCCAGCTATTTATTGCCTTCAGGGAAATTCACCTACAAGGTCTGTAAATGACAGATACAGTGAACATCTCTGATTGTGGCTCTGCCATTGACTGATCAGTAATGTCATATCATGTCATGTGAAGCAATAGGTAGAAATCTTTCATACTTGAATGGTCTGAGGAATGAAGTGTTCATCTTATACATATTTTTGGCAAATTTGAGATTTCTCCAGTGGGGCTATAACTCCAAAATGCACAAGGTAAAATGCAAAATACTAAGGTATCACATCAATGTATTTAAATAAATTAGACAACACATGTGCCCCACAAATTCTACACTGGCATTCAACCTGGGATCACAACCATACAAGAAAACTGTTCATGTACACAAGAGACACGTCTATCTTTTCCGCAAGTAAGCCTAGATTACTATGAGATGAACAAAGCTGTGCTATAATCTCTCTTCCTGTTGTTCAAAATTCCGGTCTGCTGCCTGAATTCAGTCGCTTAATATCTGACGTAATAGGTCAACCGGTAAGGGGGCTGTATCAACCCACCAGAAAAATGGGTATTGTCACCTAGTGTGGAGGACGAGGAGATCTTCCCGGCAGTTTTTTGACGGTCTCAAATTGGTTCAAGGACCAAATTCTGAGGAGATGGCAAAGTCCAATACCAAACATAACTTGTTTAAACTGTGCATATAAATGTAGTGAGTGATTTTCAAGGGCCAATGAAGTGTACTTCCTTGTTCAGAGTGACCCTATGCACTCTTGGCCACTTCACCAGTTTATGTAACTGCAGCAAACAGCAGCATGTCCAACTTGTGATCTTTCAGGGTCTCATTCCGTGTATGTCAACAACAGGGAAGTTCAGAGTCAGCTGGGAAGCATTTTTTGCTGCTGTTTGACGCCTGACATCCCACTCCTATGCTGGATTGTTGTTCACGAAACACAGTGAAGCCTCCCAGCAACAAATGTATCTTAACTGTTCATATATTAACTATTCTATGACTAAAAACTGTAAAATGACATGAAAGTATTTCTCCTTTTTGATTTCACCAGTCTGTCCTCGTTTTTCCCAGTGATAAACGTTAACGATAAGTTTCCCGCTTTGAAAGCTTTTCTGTCAGAATAAAATTGTAGGGCATCTTGCTGAAATGAGTAGATATTGGATGCAGGAACTCTTCTCCACAGACAGTGGAAATTCACAGATAAAGAATGACACACTGTCTGCTCAGTAACAGCGGAGAGCACAGTCACAAATGTGGACTCAGTTTAGGCTGGTTTAAAGGACCACCCACTGGCCTGGGCTGCTAAAATGTACTGGTCTGTGTGTACAATGTTGTTATCAAACATCTTTTTAAATGGTCAGTATTAATGGAGAGAGTGAGAAATATATCTTAAACATTCTTGAAATAGACAAAAAATATATATGGTTTATGTGAATTTCCCTGTACCATCATGAATGTCCAAACTTGTGTATTCCATATTCCTATACTGTGGAACTGTTGTCTAGTCTAATGTGTGTATTTTATTGCCGGTTTGTGTGTGCTTCTGTACTGATAGACGGAGCCATGCAGAGTTTTAATGTGTTGCTCTAAGAGACTTTGGAAAGTTGATAACAAGGCTACCTTTCACATGAACCTGGACTTAATTTTCAAATTGCAGTGATGGAAATGTTATTAACTTATGGACAACAGCTTATTAGATCATTTTAAAACCCACTACTCTGCACACAGATGAGATTTTGTGCTAAGCCACTGAATGGCTTTAATGAGTGTTGTCAAGCTTAAGCAGCTGTTGATATTCAGAGCTTTAGATGTCAACCATTCTTCTTAATTTCTGCCTGTTCTTTATTTTTTTTTAAATATGTTTTTATCTCCGTTCTTCAGAACTTAATCCCCATGAGACGTTGCTGCATTTTGCTGCACGGCGAGGGCTCTGTCAGGTTGCAAACTTCTTGCTGCAGCAGTCTGGAGCCAGAGAAGCACTGCGACTAGCCAACAGAGAAGGCCACACCCCTTCCGCCATCGCAGCTCTGCGAGGACATGAGCGCCTCCACCAGCTCCTCAAAAAGTCAGTAATAAGAGCTAAAGTCTGCTTTCATTTTACAGTCCCAATGAATTCAGTGTAGGAGTTAAGAGAAAATAATTTTATAATGTAAAGTTGTAAAATATGATTTTCCTTCTGCTAGTGCTAGGTTTTGCTGTGACAAGCCATATATTAGCAGTTAATATGAAGAAAGTAAGGAACAATTGAAAGCTCTGTGTCACTTTTTGTTGATGCAGCAGCTGCTAGCACCCCATCGCTATACACTCGCGTGTGTGTTAAGTTAAATTCACATATGAACGTTGTCTATTAGTTGGATCGAAATGCTACTACTGTGTGGACTGGTGAGAAATTCCTCCCATTCCTTCACAGTGAGTCAGAAAAATGTGAGAATGACAAAAACCTTTTCAGGAAATTGACTGAAATATCAGTTGAGTTGATTTTATTATTATATTTAAATACTTGAAGCTTTTTTATTGTTTTGCTTGACTGCCAAGTGTGTCTGTAACAATGTAGCATTTTAAAGCTACGTTAACACTTGGAAGTATCGCTACAGCACTTTAGGTTTTTTGACAAGCTTCTGTCAAAGGCCTTATCTTACGGTTGGCTTTTCCCACTTAAGGAAAAATAGACTAGAGCAGTTGCATTTATACTAAAAAAACAGAGTACTGTTCAGCTGACATCACTGTTAAAACGTGCTCTTACAGAGCTGCTTTGGCTGAGTTAGCCAATCACGCTGCAGAAAGCCGTGGATGACCTAAGTGTTTATTTCATGGCAGGGCTGAGACAGAATCGGAGTCCAACAACAGTGGTGAGACTGTCCAGCTGGCCTGTACAAACGCCCGGATAGTTTGTCACCTTCCTAGGCTTAATACTCACACACTGACGGTGAGCGTCCATCCTGGCCACGACCCGCCGACCCTTCAAAGGAGCGTGGAGCAGCTGCTGCGTTTGATATGTCATCTCAAAGACAAGGTGCGTCTCACCATCCTGCCCTTTCAACACACGGGCTCTGCTCCCATTGGTTTCAACCATGACCTGCACTTACTGATCATTGTTAGCTTGTTTGTCTTCTCACTGCCCTCTTTTTTTTAACCTTCAAGCTTAGTTTGTATAACCGATGGAACAGCTTATGCAATCATCGAGTTGAGGATTGATAAGCGCGAGAGAGCATGTCTGTTGAGGGAAACAGTAATGTGTGTTCTTTTTCTGTATTCTACAGGGACTTTCTACACTGGAGCTGCACTCCGATTCTTTGCACGCAGCTGCTGAATGTTATGATGGTATAGCAGCTGAGATAAGTAATCTGGACCCGTTACAGCAACCAGATCAAGCGACGCATTGCCTGGAAACACCGACAGGGGGGAGTTTCATTGAAAACTATTCAGCGGAATGTAATAGCAGCGTTGATTGTGGATATTCCGAAACTGGAAAGGAGCACAAAGACTTTGTTTTGCCTGTGAAGGTTTTAAAGTCACAGGTAGGTTTGCAGGAGCATGGCCTGGGCCCCTTGGAAGACGGGGTGTGTCACAGTTCAAACACTGGGAGAGAGTCCTGCCGCACAGAGGAGGAGGGAAGAGAGCCGCCTATTGTTTCCACTCCCAATTTAAATTTGTTTAACAGAAGCGAAGGAGCACAGTGTGAGCTGGGCAGGCAGACCCTCACTGTGGGAAACTTACCACCAGCAGGCTGTGGTAAACAAGCAGAGGATACCGATAGATTGGAGATCCAGGAAGGACAGGAGGCCGCAACGGGAGAGGAAGCATCAGAGCAGGAAGCAGAAAACTGTAAAGCAAGGAGAAGGGAGAAGGAGACGGACTCAGCAGAGCTTTTACCAGTCAGCATAGACCTGGAAGCTTCCAACATGGGCCAGAATTCATCATCTGAGGGCTCCATTTCTGAAATGAAGGAGACCTGTCAGGATGGAGGAAACACTGGGAAAGAGATTACAAAAGACTGCCAGAACCTGTGTGGTGAACTCTGCTTAGACAAAGGTTTACCAGTCCCTGTATCACCCCCAGGGGAAGAGCCCTGCCCACTGATAGAGGGCGGTGATGTAATCACGGGGCCAGGATCTCCTGTTCCACATCGCTTGATACAAGGCCTCCATGAGGGAGAACCTCCACCAGATATAAACAGCCTGGAACAAACCCAGGAAACAGCTGTTAAGGATTACGCTACGGAGCAAGAGTGGGACCTGGATCCTCAAACTGGTTGTCACTCTGGGAGCTGTAGTGAACCAGACAGTGTTCAAGAGCTGATTGTTGAGAATGCACCAGAAGCCCCGGGATGCTATCCTGAACACTCGCTGTCTCCCGACATATCTGATGTTCAGACATTTGGGAACTCGATGGAGGAAAAAAATACAGAAACACCTCTTGAAACGATGCCCAATATTGGGAGCATCCATGCAGAGCCAGATTCAGGGATGACCCATGGCCGATCTGGGGATGACGACTGCAGTGTTCAACCAACTGGAAGTTCCACGACAGAGATTTTTCACCCCGCGGAGAACTGCGTCTGTACCGGGGATAGGGACTATTTTGAACCCAATGAGGCAGCAGAATCATCAAAAGAAGAGAAGTTGGATGAACAAAACGATCCTAAACCTGATGAAAGCATGCTCGATGTGGGTGTAGGTTTACCCTTGAAGCTGGACAGTGCACTCAAAAGCTGCAAACAATTTGACTCTCAATTCGATTCAGAAGTCTCACACAGCCTGCAGACAATAGAGTCAGAGATGACAGGAGAGGAGCCAGAGCAGGAACCATCCGAAGACGATATGCGCTTGGATCCAGTGATTGAGGTGACGGAGGTCATTGAAGCCAAATCTGAAGAGTCCAGATGCTCTGAATGTAACACAGGAACTGATCCTTTGGAATCGGAGGTTACTGAAGCAAGTTCAGTGGTTTCAGAAACGCGTGAAGTGATCAGTCCAGGTGAAGAAAACCTTCAGCCAACAGACATTAGCAATAACCTGCCATTGGAAAATGAAGATCCCACACAGGACACATCAGAGATTACACTAGATGACAAGCCACCAGATGAGAAATTAATCCTTTCAGAGGATGTCACTCTACCTTTAGACAACACTGAAATGGACATGGAGCCCCCTTCTATGAAGAATCCAGCACCCAGGGAACAAAGGGTGGATAATCTGTCTACTGACGATCCAAAGATTCCTGACACACTGGATGGAGCATTACAAAGTGTGATTCAAGGTGAGCAAACAGTGATTGCTTTGTGCCCCACATCCGGTTTAGTATAGTAACACACACACACACACAAAGCTCAGCACCAGCCCTTGTGTTTGTCTTAGTCTTATTCCTAAACAAACGTGCTCAATCAAAGTGTATCTTTCCCTGATGATTAATGGCAGTGGCAGGGGAACGCTAATGGTCAATATTACTTATAATAACTGTGAGATCTTGTTGTGATGCATTGCTCCTGTACAGATCTGCTTGCAATTTTGCCCCAGAATTAGTTTCAAACGAGAATTCAGCCTTTAGTATTTCTTTAGACTCTTTAAAACGCTAACACGTGACGCATGTCACATGATTTTGGGAGACATGACAAGTAACTGAGATTGTTTCTGTCTTCGATACATGTGTGGTCTGACGGGACTTCCTTTTATACTCGTATGTTCTGTGTTTGTCTCTGTCTCATGCACGCCTGGGTTTAGAGTCAGCAGGCAGAGTCACATTACCAAAGCATGTGATCAAGGCTCAGACGCTAAGCTAGAAGGGTGGCTTTTCTAAAACAAACATGCACACAGCTGAGATCAGCTTGGAGAGTCTCTCTTTTCTTTATGAAGCACAGCGTTTTGTCTGCAATTTTCACTCATCAGGAGTGATTGTACTGGACAGAGTCCAATAAAGGAAGGTCAACAGTAAGGCTGGTGATGTGCGTCACAACAGTGGGGGTCCATTACAGTTGAGGGGGCAATATTTCAAGCCTTTTTGTTGTCTAACAGAAGCTAGCATTCAGAGACCAGCTGTTTAGATGCCGTTTAGATCCCGCTGCATGCTACTTAAACACTCTCAACTTTTTCCTTCTTTGAGTTTAGAAAACTTTTAAATCCCTCTGGCATTCCACAAATCATACTGATATACTTAAGATAGATTCATGTCATCCATCACAAATAATTACAGAACAGCAGCAGTGGCCCATCTGCTTTTTGTTTTTATAATCAAAGACTGATGACTTTTAACATGTAAACTGTGATAGTCCCAACGGAAAACTTGGGTAGTAAGTAAAAATATAGACACTTCACAGTAGAGGTGTTGCTAATGAGATTACCGGGTTGTGATTTCATCTCCAGAGGTGGAAGATATCAGGTGTGAAGACGTTGCAGTTGACGCTGGAAAGGAAGAACCTGGTGAAGCAGCACAAACCGACTCTTCCACAGTAAGAGCTTTCCTAATGTTGAACTTTATGTTTTGATATTCAGGAAGTCTTTTGTTCACACCAAACCTAGGTCTCTTTGTGTGTCAGCGTCTTGACGCTACGTGATTGTTCAACATCTGGTGGCCACATTTAAGCAACTTTACATAGATCGGCCACTTTGTAGTTTAACAGTCCTTTCCAAATCCTGCAGGACATCTCTGGGAATCGTGTTTTTTACTGGGCATGTTCGTGAAGTGATGAGTAGCCAAGGGTTTTCTCAGAAATGTTGCTGACTGACAGATTCCTTAACAGTCATAGGCTTTTCCACAGGGCTGGTGTGGCTTTCCTTATTCCTGGCCTGTGGTCAACAACGGTGGCTTGTTCTGAATTCCAGATGTTTTCTGCACAACATGCTGAGGCTGTAGGATGTTGGGCCTGCCAGCAGAGGGCAATGTGGCCTTGATGGGATCATTTTGTTGGTTTTTTTTTTTTTCTTTTTGTTTTTCTCGTTCCTTTGACCAGAGGGAGAATTTAATGACCTGCCATTTGATCCTGTTGAAATTTCCTGTAATTTCTGTGATGAACAGGCTATTTGGAGTCATGATGGTGTTGAGGAAACTGCATTACTGTAGAATTAGAGGTGAAGAAATTGCATGTTCAGACATGTCACCACGATGTGTCTTTGGCAGCTACCATCAGCTACCATGTGTTTATATTACCTTTTTTGAATCTTTATTTTTAACTCATTACATTCTTAATCCTTTTTGTATGTAAATCACTGTACAGCAGCACCTTTATGTTTTGTAAATATGCTATAAAACTAAACTGGATTGGATCGATTAAATTAAACTCTCAAAAAATCAAAGCAAATAAACCAAAGTTGGCCAGTGATGTATAAAAGGATTAAGAATGTCCAGACACCAGAGGGAAAATACAATTGAGAAAAAATATTGCAAGTAATTTTTCATTTAGAATTTAATTAAAAAATATTGCTATTACTAAGTCGTAGAAAAGTACATCATTAGAAATATTTTTGTATAAATAACCAATAAACCATGATTGCACACGTGTGCATTTAAAGGTTTCAGTTTTGTCAAAATTTTCACTTGTGCAATTATTGACAGTTATGTTCAAAAATAAATTAAATTCCTACGGAACTATAGTATTCCCTTAATTATTGTGGTCGACGTTCATGCACCATCAAAGAAAAACCCTATGAGGCTGCAGTAAAATTAAGTTTATTGTTTACAGAAGGAAAACGACCAAGAGCCCTCTGAATGATTGAGTCATTCCAAACCATCCTACAATCTGATATGCCAACGTTTAATATTTTCTTTTAAAATTGGTTGTTTACTTTTGGTGAGCTTTTCCAGCTCCTCATCCAAGAGATACTGTACGGTCATGTGTGGCAGCAGTAGGATGCTTTGAGTTTGCCTCGCTTGACCTGTTTCAGGGACACATGTCGCCTCCAAATATCAACATATTTAGCTTAGATCAGCAGGAGATGAAGAGGTACTTGACCTCAAAACTCTGCTTTGGCTTGAAGCACATGTTCAAGTTGTGCAAGATAATGTGTTCATAAAAGGAAAAATCAAAATGTTAAAAGGTCAGGACCCAGACTGCGTTCCCTCTGAACAAAAACAACGTCCCCTCAACAAATGCAAATAAACTGGGATAGTCCGACATTTGCATTATTTATGCCTGGAAGTGGAAAACTATGGTTTGTTGGTGACTGGTATTGTTTCATCTGGTCCAGTGCGGATTGGGATTTAACCAGGGCTGTGTTGAACTTTTCTGAACTTTAGCAACAGGTCAGTCTGCAAATAAACTAGCAGCCATTTATATTCAAAATGCATTTTCAGTGCAAATGCTGTGGTCCATCTGGAATGCACACATTGTTAAGCCAGAGGGGTAGGTGGAGGAGGGGTTTAGTTGTTTGTGGCTGCTACAAGAGTGGGCTGGACTTGAACATGTCACTTACAGCTCTGTGTATAGGAAAAAAGGCAAGAATTGTGCTTTCTGGGTTAATTAGCACTTTGGAATATGACTGTTGAAAGCAATGATGGATTTTACTAACATATATTTCAACATGTAATAACTTTCTGAATAGAATGTTGGTAGAAAAAAAGATCCGTCTTGTTCTCCACTCTTCCTAGCATGTCCCCCGGCCAGATCATCACTTCCAAACAAGCATCTCAGGGTTGTTCTGAATTCCCAGCCAGCAGGGGGTGTTAAATGTATCTCAGTGGCATAAATCCTAATGAGTGATTAGAATGAAGTCTAGTAATGGTCTTACTGTCGTACACTATCGTGCCTCCTTGGCAGTCTAATGAAGAGGATGATGAAGAGACATTCGCAGCTCATTGAGAAAGATGGAAAATACAGAGGGGGAGAGGGAGAGCAGAGCCATGAGTCAGGGAGTGTCGTGGGAGAAGTTGAGAGGCAACAGATGAAAAGAAAAGGGGAGGGAGGGAAGTAGGAAAGGAGGGAGGAGAGCTGGAGTCTGGTTGAAGGCTGCCTCTGTGGCCAGATGTGAATTTTAGCAAACAGCCCTAGCTCTGCTCAGCAGTGTCGTTCTGTCGGATTAGAACCTTCTCTGGAAGTCTGCTCTTGAGATTTATGGGAAAATGTACGAATGGCACAAGCGGAGGTACAGTTTCTGTTCTAAAGGAGAGCGAGCTGTAGACGTGGTTTTGATAAAGGTAGGCTACTTCTGGCTCTGTCAGAGAAAGTTTCTTGTGCTGCTAACACCACAGTAACTAACCCTTGAGCAGAGGGACAGAGGGTGTGAAGCCTGGGTTTAAAGTGACCCAGAACAGCAGAAACTGCATGAAGTCGTAGACATTCACTAGAAATGAAGCAAATGGAGGTGAAAGAAACTAAATGACTTTTACTTTGTTTTCACATTACCGAACTTTGTGCATTTGGAAGGCTTAATCACTCGGGTTAATAAAGAAAATGAATATTTGCATGGTATCAAACATAATCACAGCTATGTCAGAGTGGGTCCAAACCTGTAGTCACCGAGCGGTGGGTTCTTGGCCTGTTGGGAGCTGATTGTATGTTTGTTGATAATGGCCCTTCATACAAAGAGTGCTGATTATTTTGGGGCAGGCTTGAACGCTGCATGCCGCACGTGACGCCGTGGCTGATGCCTGCACGTTACTCGTGTCGGTGGCGTAACTGTTTAAAAGTCAGTGAGGCTCAGACAGTTACAAGTTGTGAACACTGTGATCATCAGTGGAGATGAAAAAACTCCTCCATGTCTTCAGACGCTGCAGAGCCGGGACTCTCCTCTACTTCGATACTGTAACATAATAATAGTTTGGTGTCAAACCGGATGCTCAACTGGTTGAATGCTATTTAAAGCTTACATCTTTCTGTGTGCTCAGAACTCTAAAAGCCATTTCCCCACCCCAGCTCTAACTTCTCCATGTCTTTAGGACCATCGGGTTTTTGACATGTTTTTCAAATCAATTTTTTGGTACAT
Source organism: Takifugu rubripes (assembly GCF_901000725.2). Lineage (NCBI taxonomy): Eukaryota > Metazoa > Chordata > Actinopteri > Tetraodontiformes > Tetraodontidae > Takifugu > Takifugu rubripes. The sequence goes on along the minus strand of NC_042297.1, from coordinate 4,729,728 downwards.
CCCTACAAAATTCACTAAATTCCCATACAAGTTTTTCCTTATATGTGCAGTTTTGTTGGCATGTAAAAATCCCCTTTATTTCTAAACTGTCCAAGTATATCATAATAGTTAAAGTGTTGTGTTTCAGTGTCAGTCCTGTTTTTGGTCTTTTGGTCTGCTTAATCAGTATTTCTTTAGAATTTTCCAGATTTTAGTTCTATAAACCGTAGCTCACACAGCATAAATAATTGGTTATTTTCTGCAAGTAATCTATACAGTAGTTTCTAATTTAAGCATCATTATTGTGCCAATATTACTTTTGTATATGTCTAATGCTTCAAAAGTCATATTTCTCCTATAACTGCATAAAGGGTTCATGAAGTGTTAGAGGTATTTAAAACGGCTTCAATCTTTCATCTCTTATGGAAACCATTAACATGAATGTATTAAGTATACATTCAGAAACATATTCTCGACAAAACAAATTTTGATACTACAAAAATGTTAAAATGGTTGTTATTAATCCCAACTTGTTTCCAGGACACTGGAAAGGGTTTCTTCTTGGTACACTTCCTGTTTATGTTGAAAAACCCATATTCTTGGCTGCCATCGTGGTAATAATAGTTTATTGTAGCCACTGAGCTATATTTTACATGTATTAGGATTGCGTTTAAAGTACAATTTACTATCTTATATTAATAATACAATATCTGTCACCATGACCAAAAAATAACACTTTAATAATGCACGAGTTACCGTGCACTGTTATTGTGGCTGTTGATGTAAATGTCCAGCCAGAGGACGCGCAGCCTGAGAGGACGGGACAGGAAAATGTTGTCTATTACATGGATTGCTTTGGTTTCTGAAACCTCTTCAACTTCAGTCCATTGTCCTAATAGCAGCTCTTCTTTTCATTTAAAGGAGAAAATAACAAGGATGATTGTGTGAGTGTGTGTGAACGGGGGGCTACAATGGGTTGGGGGGGAAAAGGCAGCGCACCGCTGTTTCCTGGTCTTAGATGGAAAGAGGCATTTGGCCAAATGACTTCATTCCAAAGCATTTTACATCCCAGCATCTCTCCTGGCCACAAAGCACCTCATCGCTCCAGTTACCAAGTATGAGAACTGTGAATGGGCCTTTATACTAGTGGCCTCCTATATGCTGGAGCTATGATACCCCGTATAAAACATAATATTATGGCGGTAACAAGCTGGGAAAATGTTGTTTAATGGGAACATTCCACTGGTAATCTGGCGTGATGTGAACATGTGATAGGATCATGACACAATGGTCGAGGTTCACCAGTTTGTCAAATAATATTTGTTTAGAGATACGCAATAGGCAGAGTGTAACCATCTGTAACCAGCAGATTTCAGCCAAATGTGCTTCCAAAAGGGGCTTCAAATTATAAAACCATAGTAACCGGAATTAAGAGTCCTCTGGTTTTTCTGTCTGTGTTTGGTGGAGTGTTTCAGCCTAAAAACATTATAGCATTTTAGGTTCATTTATGACCACAGGAACAACTTTTTTTCTGTAAAGTGCTGCTCTATAACATCAAGAAAATCTAAGAAAAGCAATCTTAAAGCATGGTGGAAGGTAAAAGTTACAAAACTAGAGTCATTAAAGGGCAAAAATATAAATTGAAATGTTTAAAAAAAACATGCCAGGTTTCTGTGAGTGTGTTTGGTATGCTGAAATCAGCCTCCGGGGTACAGCAAAGTATTTTTACCCTCAGGTCGGCTGTCAGCCATCTTTAGGGGCCAAACTGTGTCTATACCTGTAGGAAACATTTTTTCTGTCAGCTGTGGCATCCCTCAGTGCTGCAGCACGTCTCTGTCCGCCTGCCTGTCCAGAAACAAGGCAGTGGGCCAAGTATGGATTGCTGGGACATAGATCCTCACCTCTGTGCAGCTTTATGTTCAGTCATGTCTTTAACCTTAACAGTACTTTATAAAACCAAGTCATTTGCTTGTAAAGGAACAAGAATTACTTGTCTTTGGTGTTGAAGCAGGTGCAGGATTTTACCAACAGATGAAGCTGTAATTACACCAGTTCAGGCCATCTATGGTCCATTGAACTGAATTATTCTGTTTAGTAGAAATGCAGCTATACAGTGATGGCCACGGACCAGCTGACAGATATGAAAATATTGAACTTTTTAGCCCCCAAATCATGATTTTAATTGATAATATTGCTAAAATCTGCAGCTGGTTGCTTTGAGTTCACATATCAGCTGAAGTGAGTCCTCCTGTTTTCATCCACTTTGGACGCCATTACCGGAATCTGGTTTGTCCACCTTCTACAGCAGCCACAGCAGCACTGAGAGCTTCATTGCTCATTCTTTCTCAGCCCTTCTGCATTTTAGGCCAAAGGGTCTCCTTTGAATGGACAAAAGATCCCTCCACCATTTGTCCCAAATTTGCTGGATGGGGTTGGGGTTAATGGGGTGTTCGGACCATCAATTTCGGTGTTACAGCTCCTTCTGCTGCAGGTAGTTAGAACAATGCTTATTTTAATGATCAGTTCAACAAAAACAACCAAAACCTCTTAAATATAAATAGTGGACTGATGATGTTGGCCAGTGTTTAGGTCCAGGTTTTGACTTGGTGAATGAGGTGCTAAATTTGCCCTCTGACTGAAATTAGAGAGACTTCTGGTAAGTCCATATTGGACTGAGCTGTGCTCAACTTATACAGATTGCCTCGCATCCGTATTAGCAGAAGCAGCTATGGTGACTGGAGGTGAGGAAGTGTGTCTCTGGCCTTAAGCTCTAATGGATTCCTTTGTTTTTATTGCTTTTTCTGCTCTGCTTTAAGGATGGCTCATACAGCTTTTTGAATATGTTGCTTCCCTAGCAGTCATCGGCTTGGAGCAGAACCCCCACACACACATTTATTGTGGGTTGTGTGTGGGTATGTGTGTGCAACTGGCACCTTCTGTGACCAGCTAATCTTTCCTCGTCAGCGTGTTTGTTCTGTCTCAGTGGGCTCTGTTTGATATCTGAACACAGCTGTGAGCACAGAAAAGAAAGGCTTGTGTGAGCTGTCATCTGTGTGTGACTTTGTTACAGGCATGTGAGATATGATGTGTGAATAAAACAACACACAAGTGTGTGTACATGCTTGAGTGCTGTTAATCGAGCTGCATGTGGGAGTGCAGGTGCCGGTATGTGTGTTAGCATCTGACTTTGAAATTGTAATTGCAGGAATGCTAAAGGCTCTGTCAGCAATGGGCTTTACACACACGCGCGCACACACATGCATGCGCACTCTCTCTCTCTCTCTGTCTCTTTTACACACATATACATACTTTTACTTCTAACTTTGTGAAGACTTTCATCATTCATAATAACTACCCAGCTCCTTCCCCTAACCCTAACAGTCTCAACCATGTCCTAACCCTCAATCAGTTCCATAAAATAGAGAGGACCAGCCAAAATGTCCATACTTCTAAAAATAAGGATATTTTGGTTATGTAATAGCAAATACAACAACAAGACACACACAGATGCAACAGAGCTCATTATTTGTCTGGGATGCTGTCAGTAGTGTGTTCTGGCACACTTAGCGCACTGATCAGCTGAAGCCTCAAATCTTTGCTTCTGCTGTCTTGTGCTTTTGAATTTAACTGACTTAACTCCTGACTATTTTCTTAGTCATCATGCCAAAAAATAACCATTGTGCAGTCTCTAGTTTTGTGTATACGCGTGTGTAAACATACACATTTTTACAAATTCTTATTAACAAACTTACCATATATATAACATTTACTGAAGATTTTTTTTTTTCCATTTTCAATAAATTTTAATGATGCTTTTGTTATAAATGCATTTTGGTGGCCAAAGATCTCTATGTCATCTGACTTCAGATCAGGTCCCTGACATTTGCATCACTTTGGTCAAACTGTCGAAGCTTTTGTATTGCCTGAAAAAAGGGAAGCGCAGGGCCTGTGCATGCTTGTATATGTATGGGTCTATCTCACACACACGCACGCAGGCACACACAGCTGTTGTGTAGTCATTCCGACCACAGAGGAAGCTGAGCCCCAGCCTTGTGTGTTCACAGCTAGCCACAGATCTCTGACAGGCAGTGCGTGTGAGTGTGCAAAAGAGTGAGAGTCTGTGAGCGGCTAAGGCTATAAACAGGCTGGAGTTGAGTCCTCGCAAACAGTTGGTCTTATAGACGGAGTATATCGGCTCAATCTATGAAATACTCTGAAACTTGCGTCATGAAGATTGCCGGATCACTGTATCTTTTCACCATTACGAAGGAGGCAACGCTTTGTGCCGACCCTGCTGGTCATAACATCTTTGTGGTTGATGATCACATGTTGCTGAGGCTGATTCAGTTTCTTCCTCTTCCTCTGTAGATTCACCAAGACAGAGAATTGTACCATCAGCCCTGCAGTACTCTCCTTTCAGGTAAGATTTAATGTTGTCATTATTTCTGGACAGAAAGGTTGTGAACCTGTGTTTTATTATTTTTCATATATATATTACTGCATTGAAGCATGATTATGTGGTATCAGGTCTTGTGATGGGCTCACCGATGAAGCAGACCTGTAGAATGACTCTGCTTGGGTTTAAGAGCACTTTGAGAAAATGCAACTATAAACGGGTATTTTTTGGATTAAGGAAATATTTGCGTCTAAAGAATTTCAAGTAGTCGACAGTGTACCCTGTACTAAAGTTAGGGTTTTGCACTAAATGGAACATGCACCTAGAAAATGTCATGCTATAAGAGCTAGACCAACACTATAAACATAATGTAATTTGGAGCCTTTCTCCTAATGAACTTGTGGTTTAAAGTTGAGGGTGAATTTTGTTCCTGAAAGCAACTGTAATACTGGTTACTGTGTATTTTAATCCAAACGTAAATGTCAAAGATGCTGTCTCTGAGAGCAAAATCCCCAAACTAAATATTGTAGATAATTAAACAGATGTGGGGAAAAAATATAGGTTTAAATAAAACCAGAAAAAACACTACTATTCCAAAAATCTTAATGATTTTAGGACTATTTTAGTTGTTCAGTTCAGTTGTTATACACTAGTTTGCTATTGGGGTAATTGTACAGGTTGATTCTTTGGACCATTAGTGCTATAAGTTAATAACCCATTTTAATGTGAAAGTAATGTTATCACATTGATAGAAGAGAAAATTGTTGTTGATTATCACAGCCAATACACTTTACACTTTAAAATAAGGATCCCGAATTGGAGCCCAGTGGAGCAAGGCTCTGGTGCCCTGGACCCTCCAGAACCACTCCTCATTGTCATGATAATGGATGTGTCTGGTTATGAAAACTGCCACTTTAGAGATGTGAAAATAAAAATGTCTCCCAGTTCTGCTGGGTTTTGTTCCACTTTTACACATGGCTACATTTCAAGGAAACACTCATGCAATGAATCCAGTTACACTGAAGCCTCAGAAGGGTACAACAAAGGCAGCACCATTGGTGGTCAATGATTGGCTTTTTGTCCATGTGGTGTTCCGCTGCTTATGCCCAGATATGAGTGCGGTCACCCATGTTCTCCAACCATGTCAGGGATCAGAAAGCGAGAGAGTGCTGACCTCAGTCAAATACAGTGGATTCAAGGGGCCAACCTGGCTCAAGTGGACCACCGATTGCACATCGATTTCTGGTTTACGCTGTGTTTTTTGTATTTGCTTATTCCATGCTGAAGTGTCTGAGTCACATGTGTCTGTGACCATTCATTGTTCCCAAGCATGTGGGTCCGTGAGTTAGTCTCTGACCATATTGTAGGAATGGGAGTGTGAAGGGCTGAATGCTTGACGCGTAATGTAAAGATGAGAAAGGGGTAATATAAATACCTTTACTCATCATCACATAGAACTGGTTTATTGTTATACATTACCGGTACATTCATTCTGGACGTGTAGACATTTACAGCGATTTTTTGACCTCCATAAGTTCAGTCTGTCAGCAGATTGACCAGTCTGATCAGCAACAGATCCTGGATCAGACTCAAGACGGACTGACTTTGTGTCAAGGTGAGGTCAATGCGTATTTACCATCTGAGATGCTCCTTCTGATCATCTCTTACTTTCTGGACTAACAATGGAATGAACTTTTGATCACTCCATGTTTGCTAAATGTAGCTTTAAAATGTTATTGAGTGTCAGCAGTGAAAATTGAATACAAAACTGGTTAATAAACTGGTTTATGCTGTTCCTAAAATGGACCTGTTCATTGAATATATACTGTTTATATCAGACGTGTCTCCATCTATTGTCAGCTTTAAATTAATTATCACCATGTTATTATTCATCAGGAAGTCTGTCGTTGTTGATGTTCATAGATGTTTTCTGACCAGCTATCCATCAAACATATTTGTCTTGACATTTGATACTAATGGATGGGAGGAAACTCTAACAGCTGGGTGTTTTTGTAGCGGCGCCTTCAGTAACCAGTGTTACTGTGTCCAAGTACAAGAGAGACTTTTACTGTTTCAGTGCTCTTTAGAAGGAACTACACACTAAACTTACAGAACAGCCTACAGAGATCATTATATAGCAGAACAAGTGAATGACGTTCTGATATATTAGATTTCAGACATTTAAAGCTTCTGTTTTACACAGAAAAAAGGAAGTGAGTCAACATGGCTGCAGAGTTCTGAGGCATTTGGGGGAAGTTGGGTCTCCGTCTAGTGGTGGTCTCAGGTGTTACTGAGTTGATTTTGGGAAACCATTTTGCAAAACTAGTGAGGCTGTCTGTAATGAAACAATTTGACTTATACATGTTTTCTGTGGGGGAATGTTTAAAATGTATAAAAGTGATCAGAAAATCCTCCAACATGCACAGTTGATGGTTTACATTTTTGTTTGGATTCATAAGGTGACACTTAAAGAGAAAAATTAATAAAAAAAGCAAATCCCAGCTTGAGGAATGCAGGATGTGTAGTCACAAGGGTCTGCACGGGTGGATAGATGGATGGCTGCTTAATGTGTTATTGGAAGGCCGCAGCTTGACGGCCGGCCTCCTGTAGCTGCCTGTGGTTCATTGCTATGTTCAGACTCATTCAGCTGTTTAACCCTGCTGTAATGTGCCATGTTGTATTTATCATCAGGAGTCATCTTCAGCTCTGCAGCACAGTCAGTTTGTCAGACCAGACGCACTTTATTTTAGTTAGAGAAAGGTTGCCTTTCTGTTGATTTAAAAACCCAGCCTACAAAAAGTACAAGAAAGAGTTCAGTTACGATGAAACTTGGGAGTAGCATGGAATTTCAGGAACTTTCCATTGTGAGCCTTTGTGTTTTGGTGTAGACTGTTTTTGGTTTTGCCTGTAAGTGTTTGTAGAAGATCGTGTTGGGGAGAACATGGACCACTTGTCTCATTTTACTGCTTGGAAAGCTTCTGAAAATGTGGACCGAGGAAACTTGCAAAACTGTGGGGCCCATGGGATCAGTTTTCTTACCACAAACGTGGCTTCAGATTTGTTTAGATTTCTGCGCCATTGCAATTTTTTCGTCTGCTGCGTTCATTCAACAACACCCATTTGGCCTGCTGCAAGTCTAGTTGTCCTTTTTTGACTGTTGTGTAGCAGTTCCAACACGGTAGTTTGCATTTCAACATAAGTTTGACTCGTGTTTGATTTTAGATTTTACACGACTAGGTAGAGAGATTTGGTGACTTTGTTTAGTTCCTTTACATTTTTTACTGGCTGCAGTCCATGTCAGAAAGGTGATTTAGCTTCCCAGTACTTTCAGAATAGTATTCTGTATGTGTTATTTGCATATAATAATTGAGTCACATTGAACCCCTGTTTGTGTGTGTGTGTGTTTGAACAACAGTGAGTTAAGGCAGCTTACACTGCTCATTCTCCTGCCAGTTTTAGTAGACAGGTGTGAAGGTGCTGAGTCCAAAAGAAAAAAAGAAAAATCCCGGCATCCAACTCGCACTACTACTTGCTATTTTTCTCACAGAAAATTGCCATAATTCTGTTTTCTGTGTATTTCTGACCGTAGAAATGCGAAGCACAACTGGTTAATGGCATTCTGAGAGGTGGTGTCTCACTCAGTACGTTCTTGGACATCTTAAACGAGCTATGCTCCGAATTTGACTTAATCATCTCTGAATTCGTTCCTTGTCACAGTTTACACGCAATGGTGAAAGTCGCATAACAGTTGGGAAGAAGTCTTTCTCTTCAACACTAGGTGGCGATATGCATCTTGTCAGTGGCCTCATACAGGCTCCTTTTCTGGTTGACATAGTACATCACATAATATAAATACAACTGGAGTCAGGCGTAATAATGGCATTGCAGACAACAACCTTGTATGCTAACGCCAGCTTTCTTGAATATTTTGGGGTCATGTGCCATCGTCGGGGTTGTGGAGCATGCGCACATGCGTTGTCTACTCTAACTACGATTAAGGGATACACAAATCATTGTCCAATCGTATTATCTCTATGATTGAGTTTGATACACAGACCACCGATATTAGTCGGACTAATGCGTTTGCATGCACTTCAGTCGTCCAAATATTGTTGGACTGAGGCAATAATCCTTTGATAGTGTAAATGTGCTGACTGTACATCCAGGCACGACTCTTGCATTGGTGCATTACGACAACAGAATATCATATATTTCCTTGTAGACAATCTAGGTCATCTGGAGATGACGCTTCCTCTTCATCACGTGTATAGATATTAAGTGTTTCAGGGAATCTTAAGATTTGACTTCTGCTTATTTTAGTCAAAGATTTGACGTAAATATTCTGTATGTAGGGGAAGTTTAGGTTGGCCAGAGATGTTCCAAGCTTTTGTAACCTCCAAAAACTGCTACCACAATGCTGATGTAAAAAATGCAACGCTGAACAATGTGCACCAACAGAAATACTAAACCCACACTGTTCACCTTGGGTTCAATTATCTGAGGTCCTACTATATTAATGTTCCTATAAATGGTTTTATTATAAGCACTTATACATTTAATTAATAATGTCCACAAATCAGATTTGACTTTTTTGCTGCCAGTCCTGCCCAAGAATGGTTGTAGCCCCTTCCTATAATGTACCTGTTAATAATGTCTACTTTGCTGCATACAGTTTCTGAAGTTTCGTGTGCATATAGTTTGTGAAACTAAATTACTTCGGGATGGATAAAGAAATGATATGTTTCAGCGTGAGTTGAGTTAAAAACTGGAGCTTCATTGATCTATGTAAATGATTAAAGCGAAATGGTGTAGTTTCAGTTTTCGTGTTGGCTTTTTACAGGTGGGAGTTCCTCTTACGTTCTTTTCTCACACACAATAGTGCTTGTTTGCCTTTGCAGTTTTTGTACAGACACCCATTGATTCAGCAGGTAGTTCACACCTTCTCAGATTTCACTGAATATAAAATGTACACCTGCATACTCTGGTTCACATCACACATCAGACATTTTCCCGATTAAAATGCCAAATACTTCTCACGGTATGGAATATCATTAATATTGGTTTCTCCTGTCTTTCAGGACCCTCACGAACTTCAGAGTCTCCAAGCAGCAGCACAAGCTGCTGCCCGTCGAGGGGTCACCGAGATTCTGGCAGCGATACCGAGAACTTCCTGTGTGCAGAGCCGGGATATGATTGCATCTTCAGAAAGGTTCACATATACTTGATTGCTGAAGAATTCAGAAACAGAAATGTAACTCGCTCAATATGTTGAAGGGAGCGCATCAGAGAGAATCATCTGACGGCAAAATAAGAAAGAACAAAGTAAAATATGATCAATTTAAAAAAAAAAAGCTACTAAATTCAATTTTGAAATCACCCGTCTTAAACCTTTGTTGAACCTAATCACGGCTGTCAATGAACACCAGGCTTGTATTGTGTTTTCCCCTGGAGCTACTGCTAAAGGGTTCTACAGTGGAGGTGAAATAGCTGCTTCATCAGCCGGTGCTTTGCTCTTAATTTTTTCAGGAGCCTCAGGCTGAGATGCCAAATATCTGCTAAGCATCTTTTCAAGCCTGCAGCTCTGAGGTGCTGCTGCAGAGCTGGAAGCTGTGGTCCCTGCTGTCACTGTGCTCATGTTGAAAGTCTGTTTGTAGCCTGACTCCCTTTGATTAACGCTGAAGTACTTTTATGGCTCTAGTTTGTGCTGCACTGAGCTTTTGGCCCATGCTTATTATAATCTACACACAGTGTCCTTTTTGTGTTAAACAATAAAGGACAAGGACTAGAGGTGTGACTGGGAGGGACAGTCTCATGTTTTGTGGACATGGTCTGGCGAGGTGCCAGATGGTTGTAACCTTGAGACTTTTATTCTTTACTACAGCAGCTAACCTCAGCGTCACAGGAATGTCACTACTTATAAAGTGAAACATTTTATCTGAATCATGCAATAGTCTTAATTTTATTTAGATGTTGTCATCTTAATGAAAATGGGGACAACATGATGATCTTTATCTACAGCAATAATTTTCAGTAAAACATCATGGTATTTTATCTTTAGCAAAAGATTGTTGCATGGTGTTGGCATCATTTTAAAGCCCCAAAAATCTAGTTCAGCTTCACTCATTTCCAACCACTAAAGCTATGATCACGTGCACACACAGCTTTGTCTCTCTCTATCTCTCTCTGACTCACTCACACACATCACATGCGTGCATCCTCCCAGTTCCTGAGGAATTTGTGTTAGTGACTTAAAGCAGATCTTTCATTCCCAGCTCCGCAACTGAGCAGCTCTGTGCTCAATCACACTGCAGCTGGCAACACAATAAGCCCAGTAAAAGCTCACACCTACAAATTAGCTCTAAATGCCTGTTTGTGTGTGTGTTTGCAATATGTGCTGGTGTGTTAGTTCCCAACAAGGGCAAAGTGGATAATATAAATTTCTTTAAAATGATGTTTTGATATTTTTGGGATTATTTGTTGCTCCTGTTACAGGTCTTCTGGAAACCAATGCAAGAAATCCTGGGGGTGGGGAGGGGGGCAATTAATGAACTGCAATGTTGAGGGGGATGCCAAAGTTACCATTAAACTGTTTAGCAAAAACTGCACAACATACCTGTGCTAAATTGGAGGTGAACCATTAATTTCTGTTCTGGTCTGTAGGTGATTTGCAGTCACAAATGTCTGAAATTTAGAAGCGTCAAATTGAGATGTTGGGCAGAAGCTGGAGAATTAATTAGCACTCAGATAGTAATTGGAAATGATGGAAAGCGAGTTTTCAAAAGTGTTGGGTGAGCGTGCATGTAACAGGAATCTAAAACTAGCAAAAACATATTGGATAGGAACCATGCACACAAGGAAACTAGATTTTTGCTTCCTCTTCTTCGAACAAGGACTTTATTTTGAGAACCACTAGCTGTGGTAGCTACAGTAGCTAGCATTGCTAAAAGCAAAGAAACAGATAAGCACTTTGAAACACAAGCTGTAGACAACCTTTCCAGGGTGATACCACAGATAGTTATGTTTCCAGTAATGTCTTTACACACTGGTCTGCATTGTTGACAGGTTTAGTCAGCTATAAGTAGTTTCATTTTTGTGGCTTTACATTTTATTAAGTGGTCACTGCATGTATGGGCATTGGCCAACTCTGCTCCTCCTGATTTGAGACAGAGGTCTTAATCCATGTCCACTGGTTTTCTGCTGCTATTTTAAAATATGTTTCTCCCCTTTGTGAGTGAGTACAAAAGTAGCTTTTGTTTTATTTCTCCATTTGATCGGTTGGTACCAACGACACAAAACCTTGGAGTGATCTTGGCTTTTTCTTATGAATGAATCATTTCCTGCCCTCCATCTACAGTCGTGACCTCAAAAGCAACCCACATATTTAAAATAACGGAAGGAAAAGCAGTTTTACTAAAATAAAAGACACTGCATGGTTTGTATGTAAAGTGTAAATTAAACTGGAATCCTTTGCTTTGCAAGAGGTGACAGCACTGGGTTGAGAACACAGGGGATGTCGTTCAGTCCCTGGGTGTGGACAAATTTGGAAGGTCAGCTGGTAGCAGCTGCCAGGACACCTTCTGAGCCACAGCCAGGTACCCCTGAGCAAGCTACTAACCTCAAAATGCTTACATATGGCCCTGTGATGAGCTGGCTACTTGTCCTTGCCTTCGCCTATATGCAGCTGGGATAGTAGGCACTGCTTGCTGAAGGAAGAGAACCTCACTCTTCTCTGCCTCGTACACAGAGTGGTTCCAGTTTAACAGCCGATTAAGTGAACAACTGACTTTTTAAAGATTTCCATGTCTGTTGGTGTTTTCTTTAGCAGCCCTACTGCTGCAAACCGGTCTGGCCTATTGTCTCCAATCCTGGCCATTTGGTCCTTGTTACGTTTCTTTCCTGGGCCTAAAGCTCCAACATTCTTCTAATTTGGTACATGCATCTGTGCGGAAAGCCTGGTAGAGTTCTAGTGTGTATGAGTTTAGGACTTCTGTTCGTTGCTTGTCTTTTCTTCGCTGATATGTCACTGGAAATATTTGACTCCATTTAGTTTGCACTTGAAGCGGTATTTTCTTGTCAGAATTAAGACCTTTTTAATCCCAGAGGAGGCGTTACTGTTTTTAGACTGTTTCTTACACACAAGCCACAGCCAGTATGCTTGAACGTACAGTGATCAAATGCAGTCATTACAGAAGAGCCTATAGAAGACGTTAGCTGCCTTCAGCACGTGCTTTAAGCATTTGAGGGTTCAGTACCTTGCTCAAGGGTTCCTTGGCAGTGCTCTGAAAATGTCCGGGTGCCTCTCCTGCTACCAGCGCACTTTTCAGTTTGATCCACGATGGGGCTTGAACCAGAAACCCTCCAGCACCAAATCTGTTCTATAAGTCTCTCTAACCTTCAGGACCTTGTTCTAGATTCTGCTTAGACATTGTTTTTGGTTCAACGCGCTAATGAAATATGACTAAATAATATTTTTCGTGGATCTCTACAGCATGATGAGCCGATAACAGCAGGAGGAGACAGCACCAGCGAGGTTTCCGTGTCATGTTCCTCCACAGACGACACCGCCAGCGTATGTCCATCCAGCTCCAGCCTTGACGGCAGCCAGGGGCTGGAATGCAGCTGGAGCCCAGTGGAGACTGGGGCTTCTGGTATTATAGGATCAGGCTGTGATGGTGGAGGAGGAGGAGAAGCAGAAGAAGCCAAAGATAGGGTCACAGAGGTGCCGCGGCGCTCCTCGCTTTACAGAAGCAGCATCCGCTCACTCTCACCTCTTCGCCGCCACAGCTGGGGCCCTGGAAAAAACAACGGGGGAAACACAGAGATGAACCAGAGAAGGTAAAACTCCAGAAGGGGCAACATTTATTGTGCCACTGCAAAGGAAGCAGGAGGATTGTGGAACTGGGTATCGCTGCCGCTGTCTCTCCCGAGTGAGCAGTTTCCACTGTTCACACGTCTCACTTTTTCTCATGTTCTCGCAGGTCTCTCATGCACACTTTTAGCAGTATTCCCAGTAGTCAGCATCTTGAAATACTGGTTGATAAAAGTGATGAAGAATATAATGTTTCACACAGAGTAGAAAAATGCTGGATAAGCTGTAACAGTCACACATAGTTACAATCATATTCTTGTTAGTATTTAATGCCAAACTGGACTAGAACTTTAATGGGGTAAGGTATTAAATGCTGCATTCTCCGTATTTTTACAAATCCAGAGGTTTTCCTATTATAATGTAACCCAAAGCCATTCGTGTGTTTTCTGTAAATTGTCCGTAGCAGCTCTTTGTAGGGCACAAAACAGGCCCGAGGCGTTGGATTTTTGTTAGGCCTGTTGTTCCCGATAAGAATACTTTTCACCTAAATATTTTACAAGACGGTGCGGATTAAATCATCATGTTAGCTTTATATAAAAGGTAAAAGGTCACCTTAATTGTGAAATATGTTTCTGCGAGTATTTTCACCTTCGTGCCCTCCCTTCTAAATAGAAACATCTATACTGGAATCATTAATATCCACCTTAGGCTACTTTTTAGTAATAGTAATCCTAATGTGATTATTGTTGCAGCATGAAAGATAGCTGTCCTTCTCCACATGCAGTACAGTAGTCTAGGCAGACCTAGACTTAAGCTGTAGCATGCACGTGCACACAGCCTCCAGAGTGTAGCACTGATTTCTTCTGGACTTCTTATTGAGAGAGGTATTGAGTTAAAATCAATGAATTGTTGCAGCAGAGGAACTCAGCTGTTAACCTCCGTCCAGAGATGCATATAAGAGCTTCGCTCTGCGTGTTGAATTGTTCCTCTAATAGAATTATTCTTAATAAAAGGTTTTAAGCACTCTTTAAACATGCACTCACAACCTTACACAGAAATCCAGTCCGATAAATACGCTTGAATCTTATAACCAATAATGTGCAGAACTTTATTCGGCTGTTCATTCATTATGTTTTTATTGATCTGTCTCCCCCTCATATCCCCACTCATCTCACCCGTCGTCCATCACGTCTGTCTCATCCATCACCCCAGTTCCATGTGTAGTCTCGGTGAGGAGAAGCCGACCTTTCACAGGAGAAGGTACTAATGAGTCACATTCATCAGCTGATGTGTTCTTTAAATTGACTAGCTGCCATCTGACGTACTATGTTGAATTTGTGTGCGTAGCTTTTGTCGATTTTCACCTTTTTTTTGTGCGTGCTTTCTAAACTGCAGCCGCGTTTTCCTTCGTCCCTGCAGGCAGTTGGGCTGGAAAATGTTGCTTTCTTTGGCCTGGTGTGTTTGAATACTCTGGTAAAAAGATGATATTTAGTGGTAATAGTAAGCAGCAAGATGAAAAAGGAAGTATTAAACTCAAGGTGCTGGAGGCATTGTATTGGTACAGAGGTTATTTGGGCCGATTTTATTTAGAGTGAAATTTTTAGAATGACGAGGATAAAGTTTTGATTCTAAGGTTTCAATGAATGTAAAATGGAATGCTGCTCGACCTGTAATTAGCTAATAAGGCTTCTGCTCTCTCTCCTAGGGCAATGCTTTTAACATTATTAACAGGCTTGGCAATGCTGACACTATTGGACTTTTACAATAATGTTCATTTGTATCCTACCCTCTTATAATATTATCACAGCAGTTCTGCAGGAAATGAAATTGGCCATTAGTGTTTATCTGTGACCATGTAACATGCACACTGCTGTCTTCCAAGATCCGTGTCATGTTGTCATGTTTGCATTCTCCGTCTGCTGTTGAATCTTTTTTTGCCAGTCATTCATTCTCATTTCCATCTCCATTTTGTCTGTGACTAATCCCTGCACCTCTCACTTTGTTAGCATCAGCTGGTGTCCCTCTGATGCTTTCCACAGCCACAGTGTGGAAATAGATAGTTCCCTCAGGTACAGTGTGTCTGCCTGTGTGAGTGTTTGAGGACCTGTTCTTATTTCAACGCTGTTTGGTACTTGCGCTTGGCAATTGACATACGGTAGTTTCAATTACAGTAGTGACCAGAGAGCCCGCCTCTCTCCCCATATAAGGCACTGCAGGCACCATAATCAGCATTCCCACTTTCTTCCACACCCACCTCAGTCGACTGCTGCCCAAAAATTCCGATCCGTCAAGATTGTCAATGTTGTGCACGGGACTACGGTTCTCCTGCTGACAAGGTAAACCCCGCCTAAGGACTGGTAGGTTAGCCCTGTCAGGCCTTTCTTCATCTGGCTCAGGGCAGCTCCACATTGTAGCGACCTTTCCTGTCTTGCTAGAAGTGTTGCGTTTTCAACTGGACACGGTGGCTAGCTCTGGACAAGCTAACAGCTGATCCCTCCTAAACTGCCTCCACCTGGATTTAGCTAAAGTGTCAAGGCCAGCTCATTCCTATCAGCTTTGCAGCTCACACCTTTGGCCTCCTTGCTGTGCCCTCCTCCTGCGACCCCACCAAGATGATTCTATTCAGGATTACTGGTACCATGGCTTCTGCCCTACACCCCAAAATATCTCTGTTGGCCACCCCAAAATATCTCTGTTGACGCCTCTGTTGGTGACTCCTGTCCCAGCCTCCTTACCAGGAGAGACAAGACCAGGCGGCAAAACCTCCAGCTTGCACTTGGGATGACATTAGGGACTCGTCTGATTTCCAGTCGCTTCTTACCCAGCTCCAGGAAGATGTCGCCATGGTGCTGAACCACAGCAGAAAATGGCCGGCACCCCAGGCCGGTCAGGGCTCCGAAAGACATCTGTTTGATGGGAATATCCTCCTCACCTCTTTTTAACTGTCAAACTTTTCTTGCCCGTGGTTCCAGCTTGCCTTAAGGAGAGACTAAGTGCTTCTGGAATTAAACCTTCTCTGTCACAGAGTACCCATCAAGGGTTTTTCAGGGATAGATGATCTGAACATGGAGGGCCTGGGGCTACCTTAATTGCTGGCAGATGAGCGTCCAATTCGCAAGCTTCAACAGCCCATCCCTGTGTACTGAAAACAGTTCTCAAAGGTTACAGACTGCAGCTAGCCCCCCATCCACCCAAATTCAACAGCATTTTGGATTTGGTTGCAAGTGGGGACTCACCTCAGGCTTTAGAGGAAGAAATCCTCTATCTACATCGAGCAATCCAAGCGGGTTCCTAGTCTGGGTACTTCACAGTTCCAAGGAAGGGCAGAGGGCTGCACCCCATCTTGGATCTCCATGTTCTGAATAGCTATCAGAATGCTAACACTCACAATATTGTGTTGACACATACCTCTAGGCTTAGTTTGATCAACCTAAATCCAGTGTAATTCCACATTCATATTCATCCCACACACAGATAATTTCTCTTTTTCGCCTATCAAGGCACAGCCAACGACTGTGACACTTCAATTGGGACCAAAGAGAGAAATAATACGGAGGCAGCTCTGAACCGTATGAGGATTCATTGCTGCTCAGATGATTATCTCTTCTTTTTGACATAGGAGCTGTGTTGGTGTGACACTCAGTCACTTTTAACCGATCCATCTTCTCCCACTTATCCGGTACCAGTTTGTGGGGGCAAAAGTCTGAGCAATAGAAGTCTGAGCAGGGACGCCCAGACTTCCCTCTCCCCAGACAATTCCTCCAGCTCTTCAGGCAGAACTCCAAGGTGTTTCCAGGCCATTCAAGTGACACAGTGACTCCAGCGTGGCCTGGGTCTTCCCCGGGGTCGAGTGTGTCTCATGCTTATGCTTGCCGCCCAAATCACATGGCATCAGCCACTTCTGAGCCCTCTTGCGGATGGTGAGTCCACGGGAAGGTGGGCCTACATTGCTCATTCGGTCTGCGACCGGCTGGGTCCCATGGGCAAAGACCCGGCCGCCAGGCATTCGCCTGCACGCCCCAACCCCAGGCCAAGCTCCATGGTAGGGCCCCGGTGATGCCAATTTGGGTGACATAATATGTCTTGGTTTATTCCCTCTTAACCCATCTCTCCTGTCTGGGTGTCTGATTCTGCTGACCAGAATTGCCTGATCAGCGCACAGCATATCTCAGCATCATGTTAGAGTCCATCTCTTTCAGAGCGATGCTGATACACAAACAGTAAGAGAGATTTAACAGTGTGTATTCCTCTTCAGGGAGGGATGCAGGGTGTTGTTCAAGATGCGTCAGAACCTTCTGGGGTTTATGGCCTCACTTCTCGCTATGGGTCTCTAAGGCCTGCTGAGAATGGGAACCTTTTGGTGGCGGGTGGCCACATTACATCTGTGCCTCCGACATCGCCATTTTTTCCCCATTACGGAGAGCACATCTTACCAAGCCCTTACACCTGCCCTCAGCCAGTGTTGAGCTTGGATTGGTGTCACAGAGAAAGGTGAGAATGTCAGACTTGAGCCTGGGGCGCTGTTCAGAAGGACCAATCTGCGAATGCAAAAAGGCCCTTACGGCTTTGCTGCGCCCAGCTAAATTTCTTGGAGTCACTGGCGGTGTTTCTCTGAATCACTTCCTGCCTTTTCTCCGGGGTTCCCCCATCTTAGTGAGAAGTGACAATTTCACATCGGTGGCTTACATAAACCTCCGGGAAGGAACTCATTTTCTGAGACCGCACAAACTATATCGACTCGCAGCATAATAATGTGGAGCAGTGTGCATCTCTCTGTGAGTGACACAGGTCCAGGGCAAAATTAACAAAGGAACGGGCCTCCTCTAAATACAGGATTCTGTTTACAAGAGAAGGCTCCTCAACTGCAAGGTGGTGAGACAGGTTGGAGAGATTCGGTCAGACATCCGTAGATCTCTATGCATTGCACGCAAACACCCAATGCCCGCTCTTCTCTCTTGCGCACAACTATGCGCGACTAGGCGTGGATGCAGTGTCCAGCTAAATCAACAGCAACCATGGAGTTTATGCATCAATACTCGGCATAGTGTTTGTTCTGGTTTGGTAGCACCTAACAGTCGTAATCACACTACTGTAGAAATTCAGTTTTCTTGTGTATAAGCGGACGTCCTTCAAACTTTATGGATCGGCTTTGGTGAATGTGGTGCAGTTCAGAAGTTGTATATATCTCTGATAGGCTGAGATATCGAATGGACTTGGAGAACGTTGGGTTACCCACTTAACCCCGGTCCTCTGATAGCATAGTGAGATATCCCAGCACATGAGGAAGACACATGTTGGAAAATGCTATTAAGGGTGCCTGCAGTGTCTTACATAGGGAAAGAGGTTGGTCAAAGGTCACTGCAGTCTTTGGTCTGTTTCTGACAGATGAGGTTTCATATAGAAGTTCCAATGACACGTCAGACGTGGTGTCATTGGAACTTTTGTATTGTCAGTTGCTGAGGGCACTTTCCCATAAGCTGCATTAATGAGATATTCACTATGTCAGAGAACTGGGCTTCCCCTAGTTAAATTTACATGCATGTTAGTGCACATGACTTTTCATGAGTGTTTAATGAATGTAAATTGTTAGTCTGTAGATTCCTCCCACTACGCCTTCTGGATTTATTCTTGGTTTGTACCAAGGACCACCAGGCTCTTTTTATAATAATGGTTGAAGCAAGTCTTACTGTGACAGACACACATTTATATTGACAGCCCTGAGGACTGGTAAGTGCTGTTCTCTGATCATCATGGAGTCATGATTTTTACGGTCTGATCCAGTTTAGGTTTGTTACGTCTACATACACTTTATCGGTCTGATAATGGGGTGTCAGGCAAATCCAAAGGGCGCAGTATAAGAAAGATTCACTGGGAGGTGGTAGCTTTTACTGGGTCTGTCCAGAACAGAATGAAGTGGCATCTCCGTTGCATAGCTCATCCTGAAATGTTGCTGTAGTTTTCCTCTCTGTAATCATTGTATTGGAGTTTTCAGGACCTCTTATTTGACCCATAGATCGATGTAATTGGTTTAGTAAATCACAGCTGGAACGCTTTCGATGTCAGTGCTGATGTTGGACGACGTTTTCTTTTGCTGCTGCTCTAAATCTTATACAGAGCCTGGTGGTGCTAACTCGGCTGACGCAACACGACAGTGTGTGTGTGTGTGTGTGTGTGTGTGTGTGTCTGTGTGTGTGTGTGTGTGTGTGTGTGTGTAAACTGAGTGTGGTGTTAAGACCACAGGTTTTGAGCTCTCACTTGGTCTGTTCACACAGCTACAGCCTGGAGGGCCTCACCGTTGGCCAGGAAGAGCTGAGGGGCCATGCTACCAAGGGGCCTCGAATCCTGGAGTCTTTAAGTATGCCCCAGCAAGACAGTGATGACAGAGGCTCTTTGGTTTCTCTGACAGAGGAACAGGAAAAACTGGTGGAGCACAGAAGCCTGCAGGACCTGGTCAGAATACACCCCCTCCCACACATTTCCCATGTTAAGCCTGATGATTGAGGAATTTAGAAAGAATTAATAAACATCACTGTCCTCTTTCTCTCAGCTCTTATTGTGATGAAATACACTGTCAACTGATGCACATCACAAATGATGTGCATCGCTTCCTTGTTTTAAGTTAATGGTTCCTCTTACCCATTAAGTGTCTGGATATGTCTTCTGCTTCATTAGATGTCTAGTTCAGTGGCTTTTCCCACTTTTTTGTGCACTTTTTACTCACTTTTGTATCCTATGCATTAGAAATCAAGGCGGTATCGACCTTTGCGAAACAGTTGTCCTCCAATGACACTGCCACTCACCAAGTCTGTGTCCATGCTCGCCATCAGCCAGAGAGACATTGATGGTGAGTGATAAGTTGTATTTCAACTTATATTGTATTTCAACTTTTCAACTTAGATCATTGACCTTTTCATCAATACTTTTTGTTTGAAGTTAAAATGTGTGTACGCTTCTCTTCCAAAAAGAGCCATCGTAGTGAATTATCTGAAGCATTAAATGTACTTTGAATTATCTTTTGGGCCCAGTCCTACCTGAAATTATCCAGGAGGAGGGGCTTAGGAGCTTTCTTGCCTCTACCAAAGCCTTCCGTCACAAGGAGATTAAATACCTGTCTTCTTTTTTATATAAAGCCAGTACTTTTTCCACAATCTATCTGATTAATTCAAATGCTTAAGAGTTTTGATTCAAGTCATGATGAATCACAACTATTGAAAATACCTATTTGCATCTTTATATAGCCGCAAAATAAGTCTGTTCCTGCTGTGTTTTTTTTTTTCTGTTGTTTCCACTTTCCTTTGCTGCTCCCACCCCAGCTGTGGGACGTTTGAGGCGTAAGAGGCGAATTTCCATCTCTTTCAGCCTTTCCCCCCTTCTCACCAAATCTAAGTCTCAGTTCATTTATGGGGGCTCTTCATCTAGTGATGATGAAGATAACCTGAGTAAGTAAAAGTAGAAAGTAGCTGTGACCTTGGAGCCAGAACAGTAGATGTTTTCTGTTAGAATCCCCTGTTGAGTCATTATATTACACAGTCACATTATGGATTCTACAAGAAATGATGGATTAGTAGAGAGCCTTAATGTAAATGGGAGCCATTCTCTCTGCTCTCTGCTGGATTTAATGCAACAGTTGTGTAGTGAAGCCTTTTACAGCTACAAGATACTGAAGGTTAATGAAACCGAAAAGTTGAGCTGCAATGAAACTTGTCATCTGAGAATTTTACTGCGGATATGAAGCCGCTCCCAGTATGAACCAAAGGTTTGTAAGCATGACACACAATCATTGGTTGAGAGAATCGCACCGCAGACAGTAATTTCTCCCCATTTTTTTTTTTGAAGTAACAGCCTACATATTTAGGTGACCTTTTCTCTGAATATTTTTTTAAAAGGAACAAATCAAAATGATTCAGCAGGTGATTTGAGAAAGCCTACCACCTGTAGCTTAGCTGCAATTTTCCTTCATTAGGTTGTTTCAAGTTTGACAATGTGACACATAACAAGCAATGCATTTTTCACGCCTGTCATCAAAGGTTTTGTAATACATTAAAGATGACGTGGAGAGTTAATTTCTAAATTATATTATTTACCGGTAGCTTAGATGTACAATATATTCAGTGTTATTGTAGCAACTCGAGCCCAAAAACACAACTTTAAACAATGTAGTAATCTGGGCAGACTGAAGGAGAAGAAGTAGAATTATTTCATTTTAATTGATTTTTTCTACAACTGGTACCAGAATGCTCTCCAGAGTGAAAGGTGGCATTTTCTTCCACAATGCTGCTCACAACATGTTTCAAGCCGGGCTCAAGGATGTAGGAAGTAGCTGTTCAAGGAGAAGATGATGCACAGATGTTCAAATCCCTGTATAGTTTTTTTGCAGCTTGTACCTAGTGATAAGCCATCATCATGATATGTTTGGTCAACCTCTGATCAGAGTTGTTTGCTGCTCTAAAAAAGGGATGAAGCAGAAATTTCACCAGCAATTTTTCACCAGCAATTTTACCTACCTCTGAATGCTGATGTCATCTCTCTATTGTTTCTCTTTAGGTATGAGGTCATTCTCCAGCAACTCTGGTTCATTAGCATACAGGTCAGGTCACTGCCACATTTACACATTAACAGTAATTGTTTTAGGTCTCAAGAGCAGCTGGAAACTATAAAGTCATAGAAAAAAAGACAGTAAATAAATATGCTTTGAGTGTGTGTGATCTGGTCGGGCCATTATTTCATTCAGTTTATTTAATGGTAAAGTTTTGTGTGCATCAGTATATCAGAGGAAGAACCGGGCCCTCTGCGCAGTGACACTGAAGGAAAAAGTGTGACAAAAGTCAGCCGGACCTTCAGCTACCTCAAGAGCAAGATGTACAAAAAGACCAGGGTGAGTTTTTATTCATTCTTCCGTCTAGTTCAGTCTTAAATTTCAAACATACCGGTAAATGTTTTTGCAATAATGGATGAGGTCACAGGCTTTTCAGCTGCCATTTTTCATGGACTCCATTTTTAGGACATTTTCTCTGAGCTGCATTTCAGCCTCTGTCTACTCTACGGTGACATGTTTTTACTCAACTGTGCTGGGAGCTTCCCAGTGTGTCCATTATCAACAGCACTGAGGCATTATTGAGAGATGATTATCTGTCCCGTATTCACCTTTCCCAGTAGTCTGTCTGTTGTCCAATTTATCTCACACAGATACAGATAATGATAGCCCAGTAGGAATGTTCGAGTTACTTGTTATATTTGATAAAAATGAAAATAACTTAATTTTGAAAGCAACTAAAATGAAAAATTCTGATTCAGCTGCATGAGTGACATGGTTATACATTCAAATCTGGATTAGATTTACACTAGCACTGATGAAATATGCTATTTATAGTAATATATATATATATATATTTTTTTTTTTTTTTTTTGGTGACAGCAATTGTGCAGTCTCTGCAAAGAAGCAGCCGGATGAACTGGAAGTAAAACAGGAAGTGAGGACTTGTCTGTGGCTTTATAATCTCTTGGCCAGTGTTTTTAACAGGATTCACCACAGCCTGCAGCTGGTCAAACTCATCCAAGATGGTTTTTACAGACTCCAAAAGAACTAGCAAAGCTGGTGTAGAGCACTCACAGGTGTCTGCATATTCTGTGGCCAAAAGACAGACTTTAGATATCTTTTACTGCGTTCCAACATATTAAAACTCACTTCATTGTCTCACACCATCCAAATACTATCCATTCTTAACCTTTTTTAGAATCATTTCTTCCCCAAAACGTTAGAAATTTCTGCCTGCATGTTCTGACAGCGGATCTAGTATTTTGTCATCGTGTCTGTACCGGTCTATAGGGTCACTGCTGTAGTAACACATCCTGTAGCCAGTCATTCACTTCCTCATCTGTGCTCTGGTGATGGCGCCTCACAGCTTGTTGTAGCTTCATCCACTAAGTGACTGCCAGAGATGTTATACAGAAGATTCACAGGGAGCCATTGCTTCTCACTGAAATGGAAAGGATGGCTCGAGGTAGGCCTCTACAGAATGTTTTGGTCTCCCAGTCAAGTTGGAATTATTTAAAATCAACGACGTTCCTCTCTAGAGTGAAGTTATCTTGAACTACGATGTCTTTTTGCTTCTCATGTCTGTTAGGGTGGCAAAACCTGTCACTTCTCTTTTTGACACAGTAAAGTTAATGTTTTGCCATTCACCATTGCTTTTTGCAGTTATTTGTAGATAATGTTATTTTACAGTCTTCCAAGCAGATCACGGTTGATATATTCACGCTTCAGTCAGAAAGCTGCAGTGTAAGGAAGTGAAAGTATCTGCTGAGCTAGACTTGTTGTAAAAACATGCAGACTTGCTGTGGGCCATTCAGTCTTATGGTAGCTAGGAGCAACGGAACAAAATGGCTTCTAGTTTATGTCAGAGTGTTGTGGTCCTTTTTAACCAAGAGGCTCAGGGCTACCCATTAAAATGAGCTGGAAAGTCCATTTTCCCTTTTCCTCTGGGTTTGGGTGGAGGCTCTGTGATGTAAATCCAAGAGAATGAGAGCTCTGTTCTTCTCAGCGTCACTTTCTGGGATTGTGATTCAGATCAGCATTCTAAGATGACAGCAGTTCAAGACGGCCTTATTCATCAATGCACAGGCTGCAGAAAGAGAGTTCTGTTGTGGAAAGGCCAAAGGTTTAACCTCCAGACACTGTCGCTGTCACGTGTCCTGCATCTTTATTAGCTGTTTAACAGTTAATAACAGCCAATATAAGTTGCACTGTAAAATGTCATATCAGCATGGATTTTCCTCTTGACAGAATTGTGGTCTCTACTGGTTGTTTTCCAACATTAGTTGTGTATTAAGGCATTTGAGCAGTAGTCCTATATGCACAAAATGTCAATAGTTGTTTTTCAGTTGCTGTTATATGAACCAAAATATCGCCCAAAAGTGCAATTTTAAAAAATTCCTTCATTAGAGAATTTGTTCCCAGCATCAGTACATCAGCAAGTACAAACATCAGTTATTATGCAGAAGCCCCCTGCTGTGTAGAACATCAGAGTAATTTTGCCACTCTGCTGGATTCAAATTTAATTTTATCAAGTTGCCCAGATGCTCATACAGATGGGGCATTTCACAGTAACAAATAGGATCATACAGTATAATCTTCTCAACATGTGACTACGCACTGTCTTTGGCTTACAATCAACTTCTCAGAAATACATTGTGAAATTGATTCAAAAGAGCATCTAAAAATTTACAGATTTCTGACGCTGCTGAACCACAGTGTTATGGCCTCACTTGTCTCACAATTGCTTTGCAGTTTTGTCATTTGCAGTTCATGTCTAAACAGGAAGCTTTCTTGTTCAACTCTGTCACTAGTTGAATTTTGTTATATCCACTATCCATGTTGCCATAGCAGCATATATACTGCACAAATATTGACATGTAGGTCTAGAACAAATGTACCTACATAAGCATTGTTTGTGTATTTCTAGCATAGCAGAGGCACAGTTAAGGACCCCCCTCCCCATTAAAATTTAATGACAATGGTGTGCAAAAGACACCCATGTTCACAGTCATAGGTGACATATTCCCTTTATATTTTAAACTAAATATTGTTTTACTGTCACCTTTTACATCCGTTTACAACAGAAAAATAAAATGGCCTTCCTAGTTAGTGTAGAGTAGCGCCCCCTGTGGCCATCTCATGGTGCCACATTGTTCCTAAATTAAATTGTCTGGATGCCTTTTCAAATATCTGATGCTGAATTCTATAGTGAGGATACTGGAAAGGTCTTCTTCCAATGTTTCTTCCATGACGGTCATATTTGTACACGAAGGTCATGTTTTGACCTCCACTGTTCTGTTAACTGGCATTTTTTCACCACCTTGTGAACTGAGGAACTGACCTGAAGATACATTACTTGTTTGTGGGCATCGAGACTTTTTTAACTTTAAGGTCTAGACAACTGCTCAGAGCAGCCAGTGGCTGCTGAGTGTTGTCATTCTGGTGATTTAATGATTTGCATCAGTTGTTCATCCCTATTGGTGACTGCTAACAAGCCTTGATGCTAGCAGGATCAAAAAATTCTCCTGAGCTTGTCTTCTTTTACAATATAAATAATACACTGCTTAAAAGGTACTTTAAAAAGGGCGTTCTCTTGTTTTTGGACATGTTGAACAGGGATGCCCAAAGTTCAGATCGCTGTATGTTAATCATGCTTCTTCCGACTGATATGTGCACGCAGCTTTCAGACCATTTAGGCTTAAAGGTTTTTGCTTTGATGTCACAAATATCTCTGGTCTGCTTCGTTATAAATTTGTTGGTGTCAATGGTGTTTTAAATAAAAATAGTTATTGTTTTTAAATATTCTATCTGTCCAGGAAAAGGACAAAGAGAAAAAGGATAAAGAGAAGGATGCCAAAGAGAAGGAAAAGAAGGTCGTTAATGGCCATCAGTTCACACCAGTTGGTTCAGTCCAGGGAAGCCAGTGTTCCCAGTGCAACAAGGCTTTAAACAGCAAAGATGCTTTCCATTGCACACGTAAGTACCTTTATCCAGTTGATTTTTTTCTTGTTTTCCTTTCTTTCCACTAAAAGTTCCTTCATTTTTTGTTTAGAAGTATGCAACGGAATGACGCTTTCATGTGGAACTTAGCTCGTTAATGCAGGATTTTGTGTGGGCTTTGACAACGTCATCATTACATGTTTTAGTGTGGCAAAACACTCTGACGTAAACAGTGGCCATCAGCGTGTTGATGGTTATCGTTGTTTTGTAATTTCGAGTGTCCCTTTTGCAAAGATTGGTTCACATTGAGCAATGTCGCAGCGCTACTCCAGCGATGCTGCCATGATCGATAAAAAAGATGCGACATGTTGCTACACATTAGGATTCCCCGACTGGTGATATTTAATCGAGCATGATGTAATTCACGCATGTGCTTACTTTAAAGGTCATATAACTTCAATTTGATTTGGTTGATTAAAAAAAAAAAAAGGGTAAAAATCCTTCGGAGATTGGTCTCCACAAGAAGACTGATCTTATGGGAGTGGACCAAAACTTTGCTCTATTTTGAGATCTGAGTGAGCATCTATAATGACAGCCTGTTGGCAGGTTGGCCAGTGGCAAAGTTAGCACATGACAATATCGTTTCAATTTCAATATCCCAATTCAATATTTTGTCAATGCATTAAAAAAAAATAAAGAACCCATCCAAATTGTCCCCTAAACTTTTTCATTGGTATGAACACTTATATACTTATAGCACTTATAATATGTGTACACTTGATAAAAAAGTCATGAAACATTGTTCACTGGTGTAAGATTCAATACTTTTTTGTATTGGTTACTGAAATAGCAGACATCTTAAGTGGGCCCCAGCCCAACGTGTGCACGAGGGCCCGCCTAACGCTGCTAGCAGCTTTAATTATTATTATAACAATGGTATGCACAAAATGCTCATCTTGCAGACATTGCATTTTGCTGTAGCACTGCCTCCGTGCTCCACTTTAAAAACAGTGGACGTTCAATTTGCTCTTGTGATCTAGCCAGCTTTTCATATTTGCCCACCAGTGACCAGATCACAGCTCAGCTCACTGCCACTCACACAAATATACAGTACTAAAAGCATTGTGCCATACAGCCTTAATAACACACTAATCAGCTGGATATTTTTTCCATTTTCCACAAATGTGGAATGTTTACAACAGCTTTGACTTCCAACCTTCTGATCAATGATCCAGATCCTTTCCATATGATTCAGGTCCTTGTAAAATTGTTGGATTGACCTCAATTTCCGAACATGTGATCGCCTGAGGCCCCATCATTTGACCCAGGACAAAATGCCACGGCAGCCCATTCATAGTAGACACAGATTAGAAAGTCATCCATCCTTCACTTTGAGTAAAAGTACATACATGTCAGATTAAACAATCAGCAAAATAACTTTTGCTCTATTTTAAACTGAAGCAAGAGACACGCAAAAGGGGATGTAATGTAGTGCATATGCTTTTAGCAAAAAGCCCCAGTTCTACAATGGTACTCTCAACGGTCACAGTCTGTTTGGAATTCTTCAGATGGACCATCTCGGTTCATTTTGTTTCCAGTCAGTCTGCTTAGAGGATGTTTTTTTCTTATGAGCCTTTTGTGCTCACAGATGTTTGGCTCATTCAGCAGACAAACACAGGGATCCTTTGTCTGTGATTAGCTGCCATCTTTGCCAGTGCACAAGATAAATGCAGTAAAATACTCTGTGAAATTTAGGAGGAGAGAAATACGGCAGCTTTGACTGCGGGGGTGGTCATTAAACACACATTCAACTTGCTGGATTCCTTATGGCAGATAATGTTTTTTGCAACTGATGTGTTGAAGGTGACATGGAAATGGCCCCTGGATTTGCTGCTTTTCTTCATTCTGAGTTGCACAGGACTGTTTTTCTCTTGTCACTGAGACAACGGGTGTGATGATGTAATCCCATTGTGTGTGTGTGTGTGTGTGTGGTGAAGGGTCTGATAGCGGACACTTGGGTTTTCTCTTGCAACATGTCTGTTTAAGGCACGATTGGAAACTCGGTGTGTAAAATTAGTGGAAACTTTCTGCAAGAAGCCTGTTCCTCCCTGCAGGGACTTTCTGATTGAGTTTACTTCTGCTGTTGTTTTCTGTGTGTTTGCGTGGTCTCTGCAATGGACACGACAGCTTCAAAGTTTGAAACCCCTCTGAACTGATTTGAGAGCATGAAATGAAAGTGTGGTTCAGGGAATTAGAATCTCAGATTGACTCAACAAGCTCCCATCGCTGAGCCGATCCTATTTTAGCAGTCTGGAAGGATGACCCTTGCTCCGTGGTCATTTGAGAATGTTTACATAATTGAACATTTCCCATGTAATTCAGACTGTACTGTATGTGTGTAAGTTATTGGTCAGACCGTCTTTTTTCCCTGCCTCCTTCATGAACAGTATTACTCCTAGATTGCATCACATGCTCTGCTCCAGTCTGGCTTTCATTAGTGGGCTGGTGGAGTTTCCTGGCCAGCTCAGAAATACCAGTCAGACTTTCTATCCCCCAACCTTTCCATATACCCTTGACGCACCCACATCCTCCATCATCATTGCTCATGATGGTTACCAAGCCTTTTCTTTTTCCAGACTGTAGTGCTTCTGTCCATAAGGGCTGCAGGGACAGCTTGCCTGCGTGTGCCAAGGTGAAGATAAAGGTACACATTCCTTTAGCCTGTCATTTCTTCAGCATTCTGTCATCTCACAACAGAAAATGACTTCATTTGTTTATCTGTCTTTTGACCAGCTGCCCAAGCAACAGCATACAGTTCCAGACTCAAGTTCTGCTCCTGCAGTCATGATGAGAAACAAATGTGAGTTTTCTAGCAAACCATCAGTTCCAGTTTAATATCCTAAAATCTTCAAATCATTCTGCGACTATATACAGTGTGTGTGTGTGTGTGTGTGTGTGTGTGTGTGGAAAGAGAGAGAAAGAGGAGATTTTACTTTTAAAAAATTAGATTAGATACAGAAGTACAGGTTGATTTCTTTTTTTTAATTTATTTTTATCTTCAGACGGTTCTCCTGATGAACTCTCCAGATTTTTATAATCAATCATCTTATTATTTTATAATGCTGTTTATTATTTTATTGTATTTTTTAAATTCACCCATTTCCTTTTATCATTTCCATTCTATTTCCTTTTACTGCTGCACAGCAGTTCTAATTCTGATTGATTTTTTTCCTTTATATTGATACTGTGAAAAATGCACAGATTCACTTCACAGCAAATGAATTGAATCTAATTTATTAAGTATTTTCCCGCACACAGTTAAGAACATAAAAAGTTAATTTAGGTCAAGAAGGAAATGTAAAACATAAAAAGTAATTTTGTCTATAAAATTAGAGGAACCATTTTAACATCCAGTGTTTTTTTTTTTTTTTGAAGACTTCCTCTGTACATACATCAGTTAAACAACCTACTTTTTAAAGGTGTGATCATTGAGACACATCAAGGACTGCAGTCATCAGGAGAGAGCAGCAGGAAAAATAAAAGACATCTGTAACAGGAGCATTTAGCACAATCACTGTACATGAAGTTTTAACTTTCTGAGGAGGACAGAAGAGTTCTGGAACCAAAAGTCCAAATGAGTAAACATATCTTTGTGTTTACCCAAAAGGTGCCGGTTAAACTGGCCTGCAGATTTCTGATTTTAAGCCTTGGAAAATGTTTGGTTGTTAACTTTGATAAGTCCCGCTGTCAGGTGTAGATTTAACGAGCATTTATCCCTTGTTATATGATGTCATCTTCGGTGCAGCCGGTGGGACGAAGGAACGCCCCTGGTCAGCCATCTTGTCCCCCGAGGACCACTCTTCATTGACCCTTCCATCATCCAGGAGACCCACTAGCATCATGGCTTTCCATGGCAACAACCTCTCAAAGAGTTTATCCATCCACAACATTGCTGGGTATGCTGAGCTGGAATATGTCTACCTTGTTATGTTAGGATACAATTACAAAATGGTTTCTTCTTTCTTCTTTATTCAGTCCAATGTTTGATGAGATGCCAATTAAAGGCCTCCGATACCTCTCTCAGTCTACTGACTCCCTCAACAGAACCAACCAGGTCACAGAGTCCATGGAGTCACTCACCGATGAAGGTCAGAACATTCTCATCACTCACTGATGATTAGACTGCTAAAGAACGCTGCTGATCAAATTAATAATTTCATAATACATATGATCTGTAGCCTGGAGGCTAAATGTAACAGGCCCTCTGTTGATGCAGGAACAGAAATGATGGATGGTCAGTTGATGGGAGAGTTTGAGGCAGAGGCAAAGGAGCTGGAAGCTGATTCTTGGAGTTTAGGAGTGGAGCAGCAGTACCTGCAGCAGCTGGACAGAGAGCTGGTGAAGAGGCAGGATGTCATCTATGGTACGTCAGTGAATTAGCTTTCTGATTAATGTTAGGTAAAAATTAAATCGGGTTTTGTCCTGGTTTAGATGTTGTAGCCGCCACCCTAAAGGATCGTATTCTCTTGCCTTTCCGATTTATGGCTTTGCCTCACATAACTTTTATAATTCTACATCATTTCATTGAACAGTAATGTCTAAAGGAAGTATTTTTTTCAAATTAGTTTGTGGTGAATTTCTTCTAAATGACTACAGTACTGATGGCTACTGTGGTGTCAAGCATCAGCGGTTTGTGTCTTTCAGAACTGATGCAGACAGAAATGCATCACATCCGGACATTGCGCATTATGTCCGAAGTTTACAGCAAAGGTCTACAGAAGGAGCTGCAGCTGGAGCTGCAGACAGTGGAGAAGCTTTTTCCAGTTCTCGATGAGCTCCTGGATTTTCACACACAGCACCTTCTCCGCCTGCTGGAGAGAAAGAGGGAGAGCCAGCTGGAAGGAGGGAACCTGGATGGAGGCATCATCATTAGCAGGATAGGAGACCTCCTGGTTAACCAGGTGAGAGTCTTTACGGATCATCATGGTCCTAAAATGTAATAATACAAGAAAAACTATTCTTAGCATAAAAAAAATGTTATGCGCTTTGTATTTTATGGACTTTTATGTACTGTGCTGGTTTACTGAATTCTATTGGGTAAACCAGGTTTGAATATAAGGTTTGAACTCAAAAAGCTTTTTGGAAAAGAGGTGAAACATCTCTGAAAAATAAAGAAAGGCCAAGTGATTTTTTTTTTTTAAGCTAAGCTTTTTCCTTGACCCGGTCGACTAAGAATATTCGCTGACAAGAAAAATGATCTTCTATCACTCTCAACGAACAATTGTTTTGATTTGAGTCTTCTGAGGGGACGAATCAGGAAAAAAATTTACAGTCAAGCATCAGTGTTTGAAGTCTAATCTAGTGAAATTTAAAGCTTGAAATGTGAAACTTAGCTAGTCAGTGTGCCTGTACACAGTCCTGGCCCATTGTGAATCATACAGGATTTCATTATAACCGTAAAGGCCTCAGTACTTACTGCTTAATACTAAATCTCAGCAAGCTGGAAGAACCCTAAAGCAACACCAGGTCCAAAAAGCAGGTGTCTTCCAGCTCTACAGTATACCCTGCTAATGCTCCTCAGCTGTACTTGCTACATTAAACCTTAGAGCTGTACAACAGGGCTCGGTTCTTCTCTGTGATGCTTCTTCTCCTGCTATCTTAGGTTATTTTACAACTCCCTTGCCAGTTTTCTATCAAACGTATATTTCAGGACAGTGCTTTGCATTACCCTCTATGATTATTTGACAATGCTGCTTGAAATTTAAAAAAAAAAAAAATCGTTGTTTATGCTGCGTTCATGTTTATGCATTCATCTTTATTTTACTCTAGTTCTCTGGATCCAATGGGGAGACCATGAAAAGGGTTTATGGGCGATTTTGCAGCCGTCACAGTGAAGCAGTCAACTTCTACAAAGACCTCCTGACCAAAGACAAACGTTTTAAGGCCTTCATCAAAGTAAGCCTCTAAGATTCCTCTCTTTCTTCAGGCAGTGAAACAGCCTGCTTCGTAGTGTGTCCGGAGAGAAAATGTGGTTAACCTCATGAAAGTCCTGAGAAAATGAACAAAAAACTTTTTCCTTTAAACTTTGATGTTTTATTTCAGGGAGCCACAACAATTAGATTCATTTTCAGTAAATTCAGTATCTGCGGAACATCAAGGATGAAGTTTACTGTAGTCTGTTCATTTTCTCAGGACTTTCATGAGGTACCACTCTGTTCAGAAACACACAATAACCATATCTGCTCTTCATATGTCTGAGTATTAAAAGTAAAATTTGTGCTTGAGTCCAGCCAGGACATGAAAGGTGATGGATGAAATCAGAGTGGTGGTCTTCTTTCTCTTACATCCATCCATCATCCAGCAAATCCAAATGTTTTTCTACTAGGACCCAACTTTTGTAAATCAGTATTTGGGCTACGTAGATATGTAGACATGTTTTTTTTTAATCTATGGTTTTACTTTTTTAATGCCATCAAGCAGGAGATCATCATAAATCTGATCAGGAGTTGGCAACCTTTAGCATTAAATGAGCCATTTGGGCCCATTTCCCACCAAATTAAAACCTATTCAGAGCCACCAAGCCTATTTGACCACTAAATTGGAGCTAAAACCCAATATATGATGTATCTAAAAAGTTACGTTTTTATAATCGATAAAGGATAGACGGAAAAACACTGACTTTTATTTTCCATTTTTAATTTTTTCCATTTTCCAATAATATCAAAACCAAGTCTTTTGAGCCGAAGAAAAAAAAATGACACGAGCGACATCTTCTTCTGATGTTGCGCACGATAGGAAAAAATCTGCTCCTACAAGTACGTGGACCTAAGGAGCGACAGGACATTTACATTTTTGCGTAGATTTTAGGAATAGCATTGCATATATTGAAAAATATCTTTCCACAAAACCAGGCTCAGATCTAACTGGGTAGTTGTCAACAAGGGCAGAAGCATTAAATTGCTTTTAATGTTTCATTTTTTGTTGTTCAGCTACAATCATCACATATTCTGCTTCCCGGTAAATCAGTTTTGTCACCCGTAAAAGCAAATTTATGCACCCCTGATGTGTTAAACATTGGAATTTGTCTGAAGACTTTCCTCTTCTTCGATCATCCATTACTGGAGGTCAACAGAAGTTACGTGTCAGTCTGTTACGTGTCCCCCAGCCTTTCTAAATGTTGCATGTTTTTTTAAATTACTTTTGTTTTCCGTTTTCAGCTTCCTCTGCTTTTTCAGTGAGAAGAAGATGATCTATAAATCTATAGATCTAAATACAGGCTTTACACAGCCATTTTTCCTCCCTCCATTGGTATTTTGCACACATCCTATAAAAACAGAAGCCATATTGCTCATGAAACCTCCTTTTTTCCTGTTTTCTGAGGCATTTGACCTTGTCTTCTGCAGTCTGTCTGACTGTCATTGTTTTTCCAGGTTTCCCAGTGATTATTTAAATCTTGGTATTGGCTTTCCACCTGTTGTGTAGTCTTGTGTAACTAAAGGACTTGTGTTTTGTCTTCAAGAAAAAGATGAGTAGCAGCATTGTGCGGAGGCTTGGTATCCCAGAATGCATCCTGCTAGTGACACAGAGGATAACAAAGTACCCAGTGCTGATCCAGAGATTGCTGCAGCACACTAAAGGTTAGCTTTATATCAAGGTTACACAATAAATGAAAGGCTCAGTGGGAGGAAACAGGGTGAGAAGAATTGCTAATTTTAAAAGTATAAAGAATTGCTCCAAAATGTGTCCTAAGTAATTTTAGAATTATTTCTTGGAGTATAGATTCCATGTAAACAACAAACAAATGTAAATAATGAATGGATCGACACTTTGACCCAACTGACCCATCTGCCATCTCTCATCGTGCTTCAATCACAGAAGGTGAGGAAGATTATGAAGACCTGACAGAGTCTGTCCGGCTCGTGAAAGAGGTGATCGCGGTAGTCGATAGCAAGGTGAACGAACATGAGCAAAGACGGCGCCTGAAGGAATTTCACGCGCGCATGGATAGTAAATCCATCATGATGATGAAGAGCGGGCAGATTTTTGCCAAGGAGGACCTGCTGAGGAGGAGACTGATCCACGATGGAGTGCTCCACCTGAAGAGCAACCAGGCCAGACTGAAAGGTAAGGAGGTGTCTACTGCTGGACCTCCCATCTTGCGCTATGTCTTTTCATTCAAACACAAATGTTTAATTTCTTGATCTTCCACAGAGGTCCACGCTCTGCTTTTGTCAGATGTCTTTGTCTTCCTCCAAGAGAAAGACCAGAAATATATCTTTGCAATGCTGGTAGGTCCCTTCCTTTGTCTCTCTCTAGTCCATGTAATGTTTGTCAACCCACCATTGCTGCTATTAGCATACGCTATCCTTCTCAGTTTTTCCAGTGTTTAACTAACTGGCTGCAACACATAAAGCTGCTCCTGGCTCCAACAGCAACCATAACTATAATAAATCAAATACTGTAGGATTCTGGGGGTGTTTTTCCATCACACACACAGACGCGCATGCAAACACACATATTGGCCTCTAGCGTAATAATCACATCCATCATTTTAAAGGGCTTGGCTTGGCCTGTTGAGTTCAGGCTGTTGACGCTCACAGAGGTCCAGTACAGGTCAGCTTCAGCTCTGTTCGTCAACAGCAGCAAGTGCTGGCTAGCAATTCTTTTTACCAGGACAGTAAAATTATAATGTGATAATAAGAGGCAGCCGTTGGCTTGTCAAGGTTCCCCTGAGCCAGGCTACAATTAAAGATTGGTCAAAGAAAAATTCTCTTTCTTGATTTCAGCCTTTGAACAACTGAACATCCAGTTTTTTCTACTTTAATGTCTGAACGTCTGACTACAGGAAACCAGTTTTTATGTGGTTAGTTTTGCAGCGTTGTGCAGGGATGACTCAGCTGTTTGTGGTGGCTTTTTGCTTGTTTTAAGGAGGAAACTGACAAAGATTGTCAGAATCTAACCAGAATCTTTCTTTTCTCATTTCTCACACCACCCTTCCTATCTTCATGGTTTCACTCATCTTTATTTTATATCCCTCCCATTCCTTACTCATCCTTCCTCTTCTCCTCATACACAATCTCTCCACTCCCTTCCTGCTTCTCATGTGCACTGCCCTCTCTTTAAACATCTGCCTTCCCCTCCTCCTCCTTGGCCCTCCCACTGTCGTCCGTCCTTTTTCCCTTCTCTTGTTGCCTCCATCAATTCCTGTCCTGCTTCTCCTTCCAGGACCAGCGCTCCACAGTTATCTCTCTCCAGAAGCTTATTGTGAGGGAGGTTGCTAACGAAGAACGTGGCCTGTTCCTCATCACGGCAGGCATCGCCAAGCCAGAGATGATGGAGGTCCTAGCCAGCACGAAGGATGAGCGAAACACCTGGATGCAGCTCATCCAGGATGCAATGCAGTCCATGTGAGTGGATCCATTTTAGAAATTATTAT
This sequence comes from Takifugu rubripes, assembly GCF_901000725.2. Lineage (NCBI taxonomy): Eukaryota > Metazoa > Chordata > Actinopteri > Tetraodontiformes > Tetraodontidae > Takifugu > Takifugu rubripes. Next base: position 4,694,633 of record NC_042297.1, on the reverse strand, counting down.
GAAATAATTGGATTTATTATTACCAATCTTACCAATCCAAAGATGCCCTTTGTCCTAACATACACAGTCTGCTTAAAGTAATGAGGTCTGCTGCACAACAGCTTTGGCCTTTGCAAAATTCACTATGAGTATTTGCCTTGTAGAGTTCACCTATGGTATGTCTGTGTTGTAACCCAGGTGTTAGACCCAGCCCAGTTGACTAGATAGTAATATACGGTAAGCTGCGACAGAGTGCTGTGCCGTCAGTAGGATTAGCAGTTCTCTACCTGGGGATGGGATGTACTCGGGGACAGTCTAATGCTGGATTGGCTTCAAGGGCAGCTCGCTATAAGCAGAGGATTATTCCACAGCAGCCGGCAGGAAGGAGGGAGATTTACTTCAGTCTCCCACTCCATGTGCCTGTCTTCAGTTGAAATAGAAAAAAAATCAACTATTGACAGGAGTGAGTCAGATTAACCCCAAAAGCACACTTTCTTCTTATGCTCTGTCAATTTTCTCCCAACAAAACTATAACTATTTCTATTCTCTCAGGGTTGTCTAATCCCCGTGTAGTTTGTGTTCTGTAGCTTACACAGAAATCTGAGAAACTTGTGAAGTTGTTTGTTATTTACCAAAGATAGCGATTGTGTTTTGTGTTTCGGTCTTTGTTAATTATTCAGTTTCTTTGCTTGTGCACATCTTCTGATAGGCAGTTAGTTGGTCTGGTTGGTGGTTGGTGGTAGACTTGAAACAGTGTTCTGTAGATGTGGCTGTAGACTCCTGGTGGCTTATTCATTTATTAGCTTTAATCTGCCTTGTATTTTCTTCCACTTGGCTGGACAGGGAGAAGGATGAAGATGAAGGGATTCCCAGTGAGACAGAAGATGACAAGAGACAACTGGAGACTAAAGCCAAAGAGATGAGAGGTGAGAGGACACTTATTCAGAGCATCGCTTTGGATGAAAACAGTGGGCTCATATTTTGTCTGTTTCCACTGCTCAGATCTGTTGAAGCAGAAGGATTCAGAAATTATGTCCTTGCTGGAGGAGAAGGTACAGCTCTTCAGAGGCATGTGGGAGGGCTTGAATCCTGGTGAGGACGTCTGCCGACAGGTGGAGCCTTTCTTCAGGTCAGCCTGCAGCCAGGAGCCACCCAGGGGGGCGTCAGTGCTAAACAATGCCCTGCAGGAAGGTAAGGCTGTATGTGGTGTCTGTTCTGGAGGTGATTGGAGTCAGAAAAGAAAGAAAAGTGGTTTTTATCTTTCCTCTGTCTCATCTGGAAGGGGTTTTATTCCACAAGGTAACTGATGGTTCTGGTCTGAACGGGGTTTCTTCAGGTTAGATCCAGAAAGGGCACATTCTGTGGTGATGCAGAGTCAGACATGTGTGAATGTGTTCTCAGTGTATGCAAGAAACTTGACATTATAGCAGGATGATGTTTCTATGGCAACTTGTATGTTTGATTACAGAGGACCATAGTGCTGAACATTAATTCCTGAATAATGACCTGCAGCCACTCATTTTTAGTGTGGCTTTTCTAAAGTCTTTGGGTAAACTGAAAGACTGCTGCACCTGTATACATTGTATGAATTAGGTTTATTTATTCTGTATGTATTATACATAAAAATTTGAGATAATTCAGGCAAATGTATAGTTTTCTTCAATAGCTGAGGCTAGACAAGCAGTCCAGATTGTCCCTGAGCTGCATGCGCTTCATCAGAGAAATGGGATTTACTGGAGACAGCAGATGTTAATTCTATTGTCTCTATTATTATGGATGTCCTGGACGACTGTATATGCTCCGAAGTATTGTTCTCTGTTGTTGATCTGTTGTGGGCTGTAAAATACAAGTCCTCAACGTCTTAAACCATACACTAACCAGTTGCACTGGTCCAGTCTAGCCTGACATTTTGGATGTCATATCGTTATTTACGTACTGTTCATATCCATCAGAGAATGTATTTTACTCCGTTTGAAAGCAGAAAACCTTCAGTGGTTGCACACATTTAAAGATTGGCTGGTTCAGAGCCAAGAGCTGCACACTGTATTTTCACCCTTTCCTTCAAAGCCTCAGGAACCAGTTGTCCTGATTTGATATGTCACTTGGCAACACTAATGTCATTTCTTTCTGCTGAGGCTGTGGTCTTTGTTGGTATCCTGCCACAGCAGCTTTGTTCCTCCTTGTTTCCTGCTAAACTCACTCCCTGTGTGTGTGTACGTGCATGTGTGGGCAGTAATCATGTAAGGACACCAGTACTGTCGCTGTATTCCAAGAGTTTATATCTTTTTTTCTAACTTTTAGCAGGAGAGCTGCTCTGTTCAAACAGGTTGTCAGCGGTTGCTTAGCAACTGCAGGCAATATCAGGTTGAGAGTAGAAGTGCCTGGTAGGATCCAGAGAGGTAACACAGTTAGCTGGATAATTCACTTACTGACCTGCACGTGTTTTCCTGTGTGTGCGCGCGTGCGCGTGCTTTTACAGTGGAGAAGCTACAGGCACTGGTGAATGGCAGCCTGGGTGGGGTGATTGCCAGCATCCAGGAAGGACCCACAGGACCAGTGTGTTTGCCTCGTCGAGCTGAGACCTTTGGGGGCTTCGACAGTCACCAAATGCACAGCAGTAAGAGTAAGTGTGTGTGTGTTCTGAAGAGAACAATAACCAAACTGCACATCCGAAACAATGGCTCCTGTGCTGCTGACATCAGCAATGGATCAGCTGTGTGCCTGGACTGTAAATGTGCAGTGATGCTGGTAGGAGCCCAACCTATGATCTGAAAAGTTCTAAATCTAACATCAGATGTCCTTAAAAGTGAATTGTGGTGGTCCCCTGACAGCACCTATACTCCCCACAGTTCCTGTTCAGAGTAAAAAGATAAAAAATTTAGACAAGTGCTTGGACAGCTGAGGTGATGTTTCCTGGGGGGGATGTGGCCTCAGGCAGAACCTCTGAAATTCATGCTTGCAAACTGAGTGGAATCGGGCTGACAGTCTGGCAGATACTGAGTCAAATGAGGTCCACTCTACACTGGGAAAAGTCCTGGACAGCTGGAGTAATATCATAAAATATCACAAGTCCATTAGAACTGTCCAGATTAGGTTTACCAGCACAAACTCGATGCCATTAGTCTTCCCCTGTTGGCTCTGTTTCCTTTTTATTTCTATTAACGCTTAAAAACTGGTGTTTCTTTGGGAATGTTTTGGAAAAAGGGTAAACAGGCCTCTATGTCAGTGTATTAAAAAGGTAGAATTAAACTAGACAATTGCACAAGTGTCAGGCCTGTATCTCAGAGGGTCAGCCGGGCGGGCCCACCTGGACACTCCTTTTCATACCTCGGGTACTTTTGTTGATGGAGAATACATTTCTGGCACTTTTTGATCAGATCGTGTCCCCTTTTTTTGATTTATCCTTCCAATCTTTCTCAAGCTCCAGCTAAATTATGCTAATGGCAGTGCTCCTTGTGTTTTGTTCATGTTGATGTGTAACTTATTTAAGAACAGATTAGTATGTTAGGATTGGTATGATGAGTGGAGTACAATATTAGTCCTGCCATTGCTAAAAGTAGGCATCCATCAAGCATTTGTCATTATCTCTATCTCTCTATCTATCTCTCTATCTCTCTATCTCTCTCTCTATGCACATTTCTGCGTGTGTGCTTTCCTGTTCTCACTTTTGTACTCTCTTTTGGCTGTTTTTTTGCCGTCTGGCTCATTATTGCCTCCTGTGGGTTCGTCTTTCTGTCAGGTGGAGACAAAGATGAGTGTGAAGATTCGGTGGGAGATCTGCGCAGGACGGAGTCGGACAGCGTTTTAAAGAAGGTTGGTATTCAGCTCCAACTATTGTCTAAAACTTCTACACCCCCACACCTCACTCCATCTTTAACAATACCAAGATGAATTTAGCTACTCCCCCTCCACTGAATTAGCCTCTTGACTCTTCCCGTCTGGTCCTGCTGTTATTGGTGACCGTGGCTTATATAACCAATAGTGGCCTTTTAACATCTTTTAACCTCTGAATTTGCGAGTGTCATTTGTTCAGAACTATAAATTCTGGTGATTGCATTCCAATGTAACTCTCCTGTTCTAGCTTGTTTTCACTGTCATATTTTCAACTCAGTGATATATTGTTTGTTATTATTAGCATTAGAATTGCTAATCAGCTTCACACTTAGCAACAATCTGCTCTCTGACCTCTCACCTCTTCAGGCTCAATTGAGCAGGTGATTTGGCGCCACCTTCTGGACACAGATTGTTTCTGCAGTCTGTTCAGGGCCCCTTTGGTGTTGCTTGCGATGTATAATTAGACAGCTCAGTCCTCAAAGCTCTCGTTTCACACATTGCCAAAGCAGTGACTCTTCATTTCCTGATGTTTTGGAATTGGCAGCTCTGTTGTAGCTGACATCTGCTTGAGTCCACAACAGATGAAACAGATGCTTTGGGGGCAGATGTGGCGTGTGTCCACTTTGTTCTTTGTTCTAAGTTTGTGAATTGGAAGAATTGGTATATTTTTGGAGTCTTTTATGGCAGATACTCATCTCTACTACCGTTGGATAGTGTTTGTAGTCGTTGACCCATGACTTGCCTTTGTTTGTGTTGAAACTCAGTATTTTTATTAAAATGTATATTTTGTAGCCTTTCCAACTGCTCTATTGTACCAAATTAAAGAATTAGAAAAACCTTAATCTATACTTGAGATGAAGAGCAAGACCTGATGCTTATGAACATCTAATCCTTGTCATGGAGCCAAGGTTAAGAGGGGTTCAGCGGGAAAGCGTAAGATTTAATCCAAAAGTCAAAAGGATCGTTAAGAACTGCAAGTCACTGCCTGGACAAATATTTGAACTTCTGTCGCTGTGATTGTGTGCAGGGAGGCAATGCCAGCGTGCAGCTGCTGAAGAGGAACAGTGAGGTAACGCCGCCCTTAATCACTGCTGCCATACATCAAACTGTTCTTTTGCTTGTTATTAGCATCCCTACACACACACACACACATTTAGCAAGAATTCCGCACGGTTAGTATCTGATTGCAGTTTAGCTGATATTACAGGTAGTACTCGTTTAAAATACAGTAAACGGAGGGACAGATCTGATCTGAGGGATGACTTTAAAAGCAGCTACACAGGACACTCCTTCATTTGAATGCTGAGCACACACACACGCACGCACACACAGGTATGCCTTGTGAAGATTCTTTCTTGAGTCAGCACATTAAACATCTGAATATTTATTCCAAAATGTCAGAATTGAATGACTCATGCTAACAAGTTCACAGTAGCCACCTGTTAATAGTAAGAAGATGTTTTTTGCGTGGATATAATAGTGCTTTGTTCTCTGGTGCCTCATTTTTTTTTGCAATTCCTTGTAGAAACTTTATCTTGCAGTTACATTTTAATGGAGATGTAGTGTTTTCTGCATGTTTAATGATTGGAAAATTGGCATGTTTTAAACATTGTTGCCTGCTGAAAACCTAGTAGCCTTTCCTGTTCTCAGAGTACAAATAGAGAAAAGCTCCCGTCAACCTCATTGTTGTTTCTTGTGCCCATTAACTGATAGAACACGCAACCACCCCCTGTGCTGATGAATCGATTAACATAATACATTCGAACTAGCGGCAAATTTGGCTCTGACAAGATGCTCAAAGATCTGTGTGTCTCCTCCTACAGCAGGTCCTCAACAGTGTCTCAAATCTACATTTCCTCCTCAGCACTCTGCAGGTATGTTGATAGAAGACCGACTAGACAAGGGGTGCCCAAATCCAGTCCTCCATGTCCGCAGACGCACCGGGTTTTCCTCCTTACCAGGTGGAAATTGCTTCCTTTTCTTGTCCATTCAGGTAGATGTCGTTTTCACCTGACATCCCTCGTTCTGCCTGGTAGGATGGAAATCCCGGCTTGATAAGACCCTTGAGGCCTGGATTTAGGCATCCCTGTTTTAGATGTAGACCATTTGTCATCAGAAGACCTAAAATGCAGCTTTAGCAAGTGTCTGTGTGAAGAGTTTGTCTGTTGACCGTGACTGTTTGCTCAGGCGGTGGTGGTCCAGCAGGATAGTTTCATAGAAGAGCAGCGACAGGCCCTGAGCGAGCGTTCCTCCTCCTGCTCATCTTTATCACGCACTGGCTCACGGCCCAGCTCGCTGATTGAACAGGAGAAGCAGCGCAGCTTGGAGAAGCAGCGGCAGGAGCTGGCGTCCCTGCAAAGACAACAAACGGCTCATGCAGAGGAGAGGAGGAGGAGGGAGAGGGAGTGGGAGCTGAGAGAACAGCAGCTGACTGAAAGAGAGGGTCTGGTGCAGATGCAGGTAACTGTGTGTGTTTGCCTGCTGCTTCTCTGGGCCATAAAGGGTTAATACAAAACTTCTGAGTGGGATGAAAAAAAAATCAATGACTTCCAACCTGCAGGAACAATTAAACACTAAATGGAAACAGACTGGTAGCTGCAGTGAAAGGTCATGCCTGCAAATTAGCATACTGAGCTTGTGCTTCCTCCCAGGATGAAACTCTGTTTCGCTGTTGCTTTGGACAGATTTTAGACTTTCAATCTGTGAAACATCATAACTTTAGAGCCAAATAGATTTTGACCTTTAAATGCAAAACAGTTCAGTAGTACTAACAAGTAGACAAAGTAAAAGGAAAAAGGTCTTCTGAGAGAAAAAGCAGCAGAAACCTCTGTAAACTTCTTTTGCTTCACTATCTTTAATTGCTTTGACATAGAAGAGAAAGTTTAAACAGGAACATAAAGGTTTTGAGAATGGGTCTTTTTTATTCACTCTCCTGATGGTGGAATATTTTTACATTAGAAGATCACTGAAACAATTGGGTAAATAAGGAAACGGTCGGCTTTTAACTGCACGTCTGACTTTGTCCAAAGGTCTAAAAGACTTCAAATACATTCCAACTCTTTGTACAAAAGGTTAAATAAATGTATATAAAATATATTCTTGAGCCGACGCTTCTCCCTGTGAAAGCTTAAGAGCTTTGATGGACTGAAGATATAAATGAAAAAGTGCATTTAGTTAACAAAAAAGCCAATTAAGAGCCAAACGAAGAGACGACCGCACGTCGATCAACTTACTGATCTCACTGAGCTGCTCATGTGCAAAACGTGTAGATTCGACCTTCGCTTCCAGTCTGGTCGTGACAAAATACTCAAAATAGTGATAGAAATACGGCCACATCATTTGGGAAGTAACTATGGACAAACTGCCAGCAGCCATTTTACATTTGTTTGGTTGTATGAAACCACTGACACACGTCCTGGTTCTCTGCAGGAGGAGGAGGTCCAAAAGCAGCAACAGCAGCTGCAGGAGGACAGGCAGGAGTGGCAGCGGAAGAAGGAGGAGTACCAGAAGGACCTGGAGAGGCTGAGAGACGCCCAGAGGAAGCTGGAGAGAGACAAAGAGGCAGTGCAGCGGCAGTTTGATAAGATGGGAGACGTTCGTCTGTCTGAGGTCAGTAAGACCAGTGGGAACTTCCTGTAGTCCATCTTTAACAGTTAATCACGCTGCTGTCAGTCTACCTAAATATTTACCTGAGTTTTCTTCATCCATCCCATATCCCCCTGTAGAGGACTCCCTCCACCACATCAGATGAATCCCAATTCCCCGGCAGCTCCCAGTCTCTGGAGCTGGACCCACTGGAGCTCCCCCCCTCCTCCTCCTCATCCCTGCCTAGACTGCAGCCCCTGCGCTGTAAAACCAAAGGGAAGGGCCTCAACCCTTTCTCCTTATCCTCCACCACCCCCAGTCTGAAGGCCAGTGAGGGCAACAATCAGATGTCCAAGGGTCTGCTGCAGCTGGCCAAGAACAAGAGCAAAGAGGGGAAGAAGAAGAAGAAGAGCAAAGGCGGGAGCGCACAGACAGCAGGTAGAGGTTGTTAGAACAGACTGGAGATGGTGATCGATGAAGGTTAATTAACGATATAGCTGCTGCCCTTCAGATGTAATGAAGGTTCCTGCCTGAAACTTCTACCCACATATCTGATCTCCAAACCTTCTCTGGGACTGTGCTCGTTTCAGAACCGCACTGCTAAACTGTCAGAGATATCCCGTCCTCCCAGATAAAGAGACGCGTAGCCATCTGGCTTTTTATCAGTGCACAGTTCAGCTGTGATGCCGCAGGAGTGCATTATGGGTAGTCGAACACAACCCTGTTGAAGAATTACTCCGGGCGTTTAAAAAGCAAACGGTTCTTCCTGAAGTAGGCGTTTCGTTTAAATGATCACTTCCTGTTTTATTTGGACTTATGGTGCAGGTCTTTTGTGTGAGCTGTGTCTCGCCGAGCATTGAGATGACAGGAAGCGGCTCTTGCCGCCACGCTTTGCTGCGGGTGGCTAATGCTACGTGCTTAAGTTCCCCAGGAGGTTTCCTGTAAACAGAAGAAATCCTTTCAGGCCTTTTGTGACGGTGAATCTGACTTTCTTTTCCTCCCTCCAGATCCTCAGCACCTCCCAGAGCCTCCACTGGATGGAGAGATCTTCTTCTGCTAGGAGAGGTCCCTCCTCTTCCTCCTGGCTTCGCCGGCTTCCTGTTTGCATGTTTGTTCCATCCCCCTGTCCTCCAGTCACGCCAGGCTCCTCCTCCCTGTGACCAGGGCCACACGTGCAAGGGACCTCATTGAAACGGATCCCAGTAACGAGAAGCTCCCCGCAGCTCCTCCCCTGACGAGTGCAGGAGGCAGACTGTCGTTCCAAACGCAAACTTCTGTTGCAAAGCAGATCATGTCCACTGGTTTTTACCTCCATTTTGATAGAAACTATAACTGGCACGATGCCTCTTCTTATGTCTCCATACGCTCAATCATGTTGGCGTCTGGGTCTTTAGAATGTCAGAAGTGTGCTTTTATCTTATGGCTCACTTCATATCCTGTGTGTTTTAGAGAAAGATGATGAATCTAAACTTGATCCTCACGTTAGCTGCCCCTCAGCAGGCTCCTTCCAGCCTGCTCTTCAGATTTAGTGCGGCGCTCCTCTGTTCTTTTGTTTCCCTATTTTCCATTTGCGTGCAGCTCAGCAGGTAGCATGTTAATGGTGTCTGTCGGGTTTCTTTTGTCATCTTGTGTCTTTTGGTTGTGATAATAGAGTTGGTAGAACCATGAAGGTTTCAGAAGACAGTTGATGTGAGGATGAAGCAGAAGAGAAAATACCAATAATGGCAATTTTATGGAAAAACTATAGGATGTTGCATGTCAGTGTTTGGATGCTTAATGATTAACCTTATCATTTCAGATTACTCGGCACATGTCAGTGTTGTGTTAAGCACTTTGGTCCTAATATTTCTATTTTTTTTAGTTGTGTGAGATATTAATTAATCAGATCTTTGTGTTCTGTGGAGCTTTTAATGAAGGGCAGCGATGCTCATTAAAGCAGCAATGATCCAAAGCTGTTGAAGATAAAAAAGCTGCTGCAGCTTCCTCCATCTCCAGCGTTTTGGCTGCCGGCTTTCGTGCAGGGATCAGTCTTACTTATGAACCCGCCCCCCCCGGTTCCAGGTTGTGGGCCGTACCGACCTGCTGGACAGGTAGGACGTTGAAAAAGGCAAATTAGTATAAAAACCTTTGGAGTGAATAACAGATGCGCCGTTAAACTGCTGTCTTTGCTGCCTCTTCTGTCACGTCTTTAAGTGCTTGTTTGTGGACTTGCTGTCTGCGTTGAGGATTTGACTTGATGTCGAGGCTGGTTTATTATAGTGTGTCTTGTAAGAGGCTTACAGGCCCAACCAATTAGTTGCTTCATGTCTTTTGTTTATGGCTTTGGCTTAATCCTGTCGGAGAAACAGGAACGAGCTTTTTTCCCATTTTTGAAATCTCCTTTTGTTGCTTCAGGTGTGTTTCTGACCACTAGGGGGCGCTTCATATGTGCAAAATGGTTCTGTTTCCCCACAAGCAGCTGAAAAAGATGAAACTCTCTTTTTCATATTTACATTACTTCAATCACCCCCTGCTGTTGGACACGCACATGCTTTTCCTCAGCGGGTCATCTCCGAGTGGAGATAATGTGATGAGCGTGGGACATTTTCCCCACAGCATTTGTAATTGACTGCAGGAACAAATAAGTCATCAGGAATTGTAATTGGTTATTCTGTGAACGCAGTCCGCAGCCGCAGCAGCTTTAATATAGAGCAAAAGACGGTCTAACAGTTGGAGGAAGCGACCGGGCAGAACCGCAGACCTCCCTCTGCAAGGGACAATCAGCAGACGCGAGTCATGAAAATGAACCTCCTCCTCAGTGATGATAGGCCTGTCCATGAGATGAGTGTGTCCATCATGTGAACCCTGCAGAGCCTTAAATCTTAATGAAAAAATGCACTAGAGTAGAACCCAGCATCTTCTCAGGACACAGAGGAGAGCGTTTATACCTCTGCTTTAAAACCTTGGAAATGTTTGTACTATAAATGTGGTACAGACCACTTTCATTCCCAACAAAAAAGGGCAAAGAGAAAACATGTACATATGATTTATGTATAAAAAAAATCAAGTGTAAAAAAGGGTTCCATTGGTGATTTCGTTCACCATTTTGTAAGAATGTTTTATTTATGTTTGATTCTCACTCTTGAGATAATGTAAAGTCATATTTCTGTCATAATAAAAATCTTAACAGACATTTTCAGAGCTGCTTGTTGATTATTTACCGTTATCATTTCTCTCGGCTGATCCGACAACACAGAATATTCCTCAAACTCCACATTAACCTGCTACAATATGCTGAAACTGTTGTCGGCCAGATGGCAATGTGAGAGAAACTGTCTGTCTGGGTTACAGATGTATTGTTTTTGCTGCCATTTCCAAAGATTTGAGTTTATTTACACTTGATTAATCTCCAGAAAATGATAAAACAACAGCTAACATCTGCCGCCGCTCGCTCATCTTCCCTCCGATGCAGCAGGAGTCACATGAGAAGACCAAAGTCAAAGTTCTGAGGCTTTTAGATGTGTTTTTAGTCTCGCCTTTCATTTATTCATGGAGGTCATCAGAGATGGGCTTTAAGTTACAGAAGGTTCCCCCAGGACGCTACAGGCTTTGGTTCTTCTTAGAAATATGACTCAATGCAGCTACATTACTCATAAGAGTTGGTTTTTTTTAAAATGTTTTAATCAATAACAAGCTGCAGTCGAGCCAGTCAACTTGGTTGTCATGACCACCAGGGTGTATCGCAGAAGCTCCCAGAAGTACACAAAAAAACTCCAACAGTGTCACATGTCGGGGTGATATCATGAAATGGAGTTGCACTCATTCGGTGTAGTTTGCACCAGAAACCAAGATATGACTGTATTATTAAATATTAAAGCCATTTTTTGACCTAGTGGCCAATTCTGATGTCACTAATAGCTTCAGCGCGTATCGCCCATCTGATCTTTGCAGACCAGTCAGACTCCCACATGACGACGCTAATGGGCGGAACGGCTCCAGCATTATGACAGTGGGGCCTCGGGTCCAAGCGAGCCGACATGACCTAATGGATGGCGGCAGCCCTGTTAATGTTCTGGTTCTGCTTTGTTCTCAGGTGGAACGAGGGTCCGAGACTGACCAGTAGATCTGAGTCAGGTGTTTTCAGCTCCGTGGTTTCGGGGGGGGGGGTCCACGTGTTTGTGGTTTGCTTCACCGCGTCTGCGCTTTGAGAGCCACCGTCAGCCTTCGCGTTGGATCGACAGCTGCGTTCTCACCTAATAGCTAAAGAAGCAGCTGCTTTGTGCTGTACGTGCTGCTGACGTCCTTCTGTCAGCTCAAGCCTTCGGTGCTCTGGCTCTGTGAAGCTCAGCTGTGAGCGTTTCTCTATCATTAACCTCCACAGCAACAACAGTCGTGAGGCGCCGGTGCGGCGTTTAGCACCGTTACCTCATACTCAGGAGGTTCCATCACTGATTTCAGCTTTGGTCCTTTTGTTGTTTGCATGTCTAGTTGCATCAGCAGCAGGTAGATTAGAGACATTTTGGTTGGTGATCACAACTTCAAAGGGCTCGTTGAGGGTTATGATGTGATTTTGAGGGTTAGCTGAGGGGCTGGGGGACTCATGTCATGGGTGGGGATCATGGATTTGGTGTTTTCCTATTTATTTGTGCTGTCGTTTACAGATGAATTACTCGAATGATTTCTTAAATGAATGACTCACGCCGTCCTATTTGGTAGAACCAGTGAAGAAGAAAGTGGGGGGATGGGTGAAGGTCGACAAACAAACATCACAGCTTCACTCTTGATTAAAAATAAGTGCTGCTCTGCTCCTCGTCTTCTGATGGATTTGTGCTCATTTTTGGGTACATTTAACTGTGTTTGCACCACTTTGTTGCCTTTCTGGGAAGCTTCGCTGGGAGGAGCCGGCATGAAATACTGGACAGATACTTCATGTGAAACTTCACCTCCAGTCTGGGGGGAAACAGGAGCCCGGGTCTGAGGTGTCTCCTTCAGGGGATCCAGATTCCATGCTGGAGTTCAAGGGTGAAAGGCATCACAGATGTGAAGATATCTTGGCGGAGCACCAGAGTTCTCCCCGGTGATCACAGGGTCGTGTCTCCACCGCTGCAGGTCGCTTTGATTCAGTCGGGTCGATCTGTGGTGTGGAACTCTATCCGCCTGATCAATACTCCACAGACTGTGGCTTCAGATGACAAACATCTGCTCTCCTGAATATTTTCACTTGATGTGTGCACCGTTGGGGATCGAGAGGCCTTTCTCTGTATTCATGTCATTCATCTGCCACCGAGATCATTTTCACTCTTCCTGGTACACGACGACAGAAGATGTGACCAATGTGTCGAGTTTGGAAAGATTTAATGTTAAAACTCAAATATCAAATCAGCCAATCACGTGGCAGCAGCACAGTGGCCATGAGGAATCTTTTAACGGCAAAACAAGTTTGGCTGCTGGTCCCAGATGAGGATTAATGGTTCAAAATGAGACAAAATCATAAAATGATCGGACTGGATCAGGCAAAAAGAAAGACAACAGCAAACACTTTGAAATCATGCCAGCAGAAAAGTGTCTGTGTCAGAGCTCACAGCAGGGGGTCTGCAGCAGAACATGCCACATGGGCCACTGGGGAGCAGCTGGATGAGTCCTAAACCCACCAGATCTGGCTCCAAACATTTGTGCTGTGATGATTTTACCGCACGGTGGGACAAAAACCTGCTGGAATAGAACATTTTCAATCAAGACTGATGGTCTTGGTCAGGGTCATTTCTGCTGCTGTGGCTCCACAAGGAGAGTGTAAATTACTGAATTAAAATAAACATTTCATTTGGTACAGATTTTTTTTACTAAATAAAAAGCTATTACTCAGTTCAGGCTGCGGTTTGCTGAATCCCTGAAGTGATCCGTGATCAGGTTATTCCTGGACCCTCATATTTCGTTGCCTCCTCTTTAATCAAGCGTGACCTCCACAAGTGCTCCGTTAAGTGGTTCATCAGAGGAGGAATGTTTGTTTGCGTGGATTCAGTTTCTCGGGTTTCGGGAGGTGTCGGCTCGCCGTGGCTCAACAATTCCCCGCGGAGGAACGGACACCCGATGCGACCACGATGATCCTCAGAGATGGAAGATTAGGCGCCGGTTCCTCTGATTGACTCCTGCTGAAGCTTTGGCAACATTGTGTGCTGGGATTTAATCATTTCATTGTGATTAAAGATGTACATTAAGTCATTTCTGCGGCTGGTCGTCTGATTTGAAATAAAGCGGATGTTTTATTCATGCCACTCTGCCTTCCTTCCTTCCTCTCTGACTCTATTATATCTACAGGCAGTGAAACAGGCTGGAAGGACTGAAACAACATATTTTCTTGGATTCAATTTGAAAGCTGTCAGATAAAGAAAGCCCGCGACACAATATTTCATCATCCATACAGCGCACAGACGTTTCAACAGTTAGCGGTGAGAGGCGGAGCCTGTGAAGGGTTGGGTTGGTATGGAGGGCCGCAGCTGTGACCTTTGCTGCCGCGGACCTGCCAGAGGAGACAGACTGGTCGCACTGGAGGCTACGTGTTTGCTGTGAGCTCCTGCGTCTGAGGACACCAGTGGAGCCCAGATTTGCTCTGTTATCACCAAACAGACGCAGTGGCTGCAGGGGAGGCAGCCGACGACAGGCAGGTACAGCAGCCTGATCTCGTGTCAAAGATCATTCGGGAGCGTCGCGTCTTTCGCCAGCTCAGGATTTACAGCAGAGTTGTTGTTTCAGTGCCTCTCCTGGCGCCTGACCTCTCCTCCTCCCATCTCTGGCAGCCTCAGCTGGCGTCTGAGGGTACTTGCTTGTCCCTGTCGGACCCCTCAGCGTTGCGCTATGCAGGCGGCAGCGTTCCATCTTATCAAAGTGTTCTTCCTGCTCATCTCTTCTGCGTCCAATGCTTGTCCCTGTCGCATGATCAGTTCACGGGTGCTTCAAAAGCGCTTCACAGAGCTGGAAAAGCTCGGTGTGATACTCTGCAGCAGAGGGGTGAGACACGTGACCACTGCCTGGCAGCCTCATCACGTCACCTCACAGCATTGATTTCTCCTGCAAACGTCTCTCCTTCTCTCTTGTTTACAGAGCAGAAGCCGCCGCCATGGGGTCCTGCTTCAAGCAGAGCCCCCACATGTCCTCCTCTCACTGGCTGCAGCAGGAGGAAGATGGAGTCAAGGAGAGGTGGGAGGAGGGGAGCTGGTGGTGTCCAATACATCATGTAGGGCCACCTGAAGAGTGCCGCCTCCCCTCAGTCCATCTCCTCGATAGCATGTTCATCCTCTGCTAAGTGCTCCGGGCTGGCAGCGGGCGTTAGCGTGCTGTCTCCCCACAGCTGTTGTCACTGACCTCCTGCAGAAGAATGACTCCCACACACTTTTATTACCTGATTATCAAACTCCACCAGAGCTCAGTGCCATGTTAAGCTCTTGTAGTTACCACCGCCACAACCTTCAGTGTCCACCTCCATCAGCTTTGATGCATTCTTGAAAGGGTTTATTTTCATAATCAAGAATGTCTACGACTGTTAATAGAAATAACAGTAACAAACATTCGACTTCAAAGTCCAACTGAATCCTTTGGAATCATCTATTCATTGTATTCCAACTGGTGTTGATAAAGTTGTGACCTCCTGGTGAAACAATCTGAATCTGAACCAACAAAATGGCGTCAAATATCACATCTGTACATGGATGTATTCTGTACTCTTTTCTTTAAAATGCAAATTTACAAAAAGACCCAAACTCTGAACCCTGTGGAACACCACATGGATGGGATAATAAATGAATAGATGCTCTATAATATATTTATAACTGACACCATGGCCGAATGCCCCATTTTGGCTGATCTGAGGCCAGAACACTGATATAATGTTTTTCATGGAAAAACTTTATTTTTGTATATTTTACAGACTTTAGAGGTAAATTATATTACCTTTTGCTCTAAATAAAAGTCTAGTCTGATGTCTTGAAGAGCTCGAACCCTTCAGTTGTCTAAGTTTGCCTTCTTCTCCTGCAAAAAGCTTTCATGTACAGACATTAGGTGTAAGTGGCTTCAGCCTCTCCGTGACCCTGAATAGAAATGAGTGTAAAAGAGGGCATGAATAATGAATAACAGCAGCTGAGGAGGCTCCATCGCAGCACACGCCTTTCATTTTAAGAGTCACAAGATGGGAAGTTGGAGCACAAAGAGCAGGAACTCTGGATCAGGAGCCTTGCGAGGAGCCACAATGAACTGTAGAACGTTCTCCCAGTGGATATTTACAGAATGCTGAGTAGATATTCTTCCAGTCCTGCAGGAGGTATGAAGAAAATCACGGCTCTGAGCCATGTCTGTGCAGGGAGAGGCAGCATGTGTGCGTGTGTGTGTGTGGGTGCGGGGAAGATGCCAGGTCCTCCATCTTGCTCAGAGATGTGAGAATGATTTAAGAGGTCTGTCTGTGCCAGGGTGTCGAGAGAGGGAGTGGGGCCGAGCAATCCTATTACTCCTCAATGACCCTGTCCTAATGTGATCACACACACACACACACACACACACACACACACCACTGGAGACCACACTCGTCAAAGAGCTCCTGTTGCTGTGAGACACAGACAAACCGCAGAGACTCACAATCTGCCTGCTTACATCAGACTACAATTACACAGTTTGTTATAACAGCCTTGATTACATTTTGGTTGTTAGCTTTCTGCTGTTTAGCCTTGTTAGCAGGCTGGTTCAGAACAGGTGGTGACCTTTATTGCTATGTTCCGGCAGCGGTTAACATCTCCTGAAAGCCAGATTTCACTCCCCTGTTTTCAGTAATGGCTGGAGGGTTTGATGGATGACTTCGCTGCATCTCTGAGGATTAACATTGGCTCTTTCCTTCAAATTAGCGCCTCTTGAGATCTAAATTCTGTGAATAACTGCCACACAATCCCATTAACAACACTCATCTGTTGTATAAGACTAGATGGTCATATTGGATACTTGAGACCCCACTAACGTGGCACCTCTGAGGAAGGCGGCAGGACGGAGCTGTCAGCTATGACAGAGACACGGAAGCCTGCTGACCAGAACCATAAGCTGCATGCTCTCCCTTTAATGGGTGCAGAACCTCACCAAACATAAGAGCAGAAACAGCCAGGTGCACTTGCTCCTTTCTCCAAACCTCTTTGGAGAAGGTTGTCGCCCCTGGTCTTTTCTTGTGCTTGTCAGAAACAAAAATGGTAGCAATGGGTTGTGTGTTGATTAGAGAAAATTCAATGCAGTCACCGTTAAGGACTCATAGCCCCTACCTCGACCTGCAGGTGCTCTTGACAGCCTTTCAGGCACCTGCTGGTTGAGCACAATGGACTTATGTAGTGGATATTGGCAAGTAGAGCTTGAAGCACAAGACAAGGAGAAAATGGCTTTCAACCCAGGCGGTGGACTGGACCAGGTCAAGATTTTGCCCCACAAACATTTCAGAGGCTAATGGAGCTGGCGCTTCGTGACCCGAACTGGAAAGATAATGTTCTTGGTTTCTGCCGCTCTTCCAGGGTCTCACAGAGGTTTTCAACCGTTTCTTCTCTGCTGGTCTCCAGTTGAAAACCAGCAAGTGTCAATTTGGATGAACACAAGTGACTGTCCTGGGACATGTCCCCAATCATGGACTGCAACCAGATGTAAAGAACTTTGAGAAGGGTCGAAAATGGCCTCCACCTAGATGGCCTCCACTTACTCCACTTACACAGCTCCATTGCACACCCTCACGCACAGACACAACATTCAATATATTTGATATATTTTCGATCCCTGAACCTCTGTCTTAGCCACCAATTGTGACACATCCCATTTGCAGACAGCCTTTTCTCCTGTACACTGGTGCTTCACGGGGCAGCACTGGCTCACTGTTCTCTCAACGTCAAGATGATGGAGAGCGTGTTATTGTCTACCCGAGCCAGACACTCAGTCCCTCTGATAGGAAATGGTCTACTTTTGACCATGAGCTCTGGGCCGAGACTGTGAGACACTTTTAATCTCACTTGTTGTCTTCTTGAAGCAGACGTGGCTCTTCTTCACCACTTTTGCAACGTTAAACATCCCAGTTCTGACCACTCGGCGCTAATCAGCAACATCATTATGAACTCTGACCTCTCACTAACGAAGAAGGGACGAAATCAAATATTAAAACAAAAGATATGCACGTTAGTTATCCCTTGAATTTTTAGTTCTTTAGCTCACTGTAATGTGGGGGGTGTGGGGGCTGGGCTGGGAAGCAGAGGGTTCCTGGTTCGAGTCCCACTGAAGACAAAACATGGAAGGTGTTCTGGTTGCAGGGGAAGGTACCAGAGCATCTTCAGACCACTGCAGAGGTACCCTGTGAGCTAGCTACCAAACCCTCAAATGCTCATATAGGGTCCTGCGATGAACTGGTAACTCATCCTTGGGTGGACCTGCCTTCACCCAATGTGAACCCTCCCCGTAGTTAACTGGTTAAGAACATGATGAAGATGAGACTCTCATGTAAATTATGAAATGGAAAATGGTCTAATTATTTCTAGGTCAGAACACTCATTCACTGTGATTACAGATCATTAACGCCCCCCAAGACTGAGGAAAACCCCAGGGGACAATGGTCCTCCCGGTAGACGCAGACAATGGAACGTTGAGCTGGAGGTGCATGACTACAACATCTCAGACAGAGAAAGCAGACAGCACGACAATGGAGGTGTCCCGTGTGTGGCCGCTTCCATCACCACCCCGGACACCACAGCGCTGCCTCGTAGAGCAACACCTGTCAAAACTGACATAATTCTTACAGACCTTAGCCACAATCTTGATCTAATTAAACTGCAGCAAAAGCAAAATGGTGACTAGGGTTAGGGAGTCTCTGGGGAACACCGACCACCCACGTCCCCAGGATTACCCAAACTGATAGTTCGTCAGGGATTCCTCTTAAGAGTCCGCTAATTTTCAGGATGTTGTAAGGTTCCACAGCTCTCATCTCCACAGCCATGACATCTTTACATGGTATTCACTTCAATGGTCACCTGAGGGTAAAGCACACTTCAGAGGCCTTGACAGTCCTGTTACTGGCCATACGTGACCCATGATATCCATGTGTTGTGGTGATTGGTTGCCATGGAGCTGCCCCCCTCCACATAAAAGAGCTCCACTGCAGCCAATCCAAGCTGAGAGGCCATTTCAGGAGGTGGTCGCAGACGTCGCTGTATTTGGATCATCATGCTACTACTGTGGCAACATGTATTTTTGAGGACTACCGCAGACATTATGGGCTACCAGAGCCAATTAACACTGAGTAAGAAATGACAGACCTTGTCGAGCATCTCAGGGGTTTTCTTGGCATAAATAAGACCATACCCCACCGTACTTGGCCATCGAACCAGACACTGAAAGGTCACCTGTAACATGCTTTTAAAGAACTATCTCACAACTCTGAAAAAGAAAGAGCCCATTTGTGGTCCGACGAGCAGTGGTGGAGACCCAGGTGTTATATATGAGATCAAGGATCCAAGGAGCACGTGCTCACGAGTGGACTGTTCATCACAACGGACAGAAAACCCACAAATGGACTTTTCCAGCTTCCTCTCCTACCAGACAGGTCTTGTCTTTTCACCCTCCAGCACCCCCACATGTGCCTGGTGGTGCTGGGAGGCAGCCCACACTTACCAGTACTCCTGGCAGAAGTCCACCTTCTCCTTCTTCTTCTCCCTTCTTTCTCTCATCTCCTTCCTCCGCTGTTGCCCCCACAAGCCAGAAGTCACCCTCTCAGGAACCTTCCTCCATCTTACGTATCCACTTATGTGATGTTACACTGTTTATGTTGTATATGTTGGGGGAACAAACATGCTCATGCTTATATGGTGTTTTCATGTATGCAACAGCGTTTATTTTGAACTATGGATTTTATGTTGTTATCATTCGCATTATTTGTACGTGATGTTATTGGTTGTGTTTTGTGTTTCAGTCATCAGGTATTGTTCATTTTATTAATCGAATTTAGTCTATAATATGTTGTTTCATGTTTTGTTTTCATAGATGCTTGCATGACGTCGTGGTTAAAAGGTTTAGATTGGTGCTGTATGATGTTGGTGCCGCGTACGCTTTAATGGGGACCAGGAAAGGAGAAGCACAGGAAGTGCTAGCTCGGCTCTCAAGTGTGTTGCCGCGACGTTACCCCAGACCTGTAAAGGGAATAAAGTCTCCCTGTCCTGTCATAACGGGTCCGTTTAACTAAAGAATTATTTCCCCCCTTGTAACCCGCAGCCCCCTGCCACACTACCAACCCCGAATCCTGGGCTACATTGTGTTTACTTGCCATGCTGTAAAAAGCAGTTTCATTTAGCAGAATGACCAAAAAAAATGGAGAAAAAAGAAGATCAAAGGAGTTTTAATGGAAAAACTCGGTCCCGGGATCACGACACAATGGAAGAAGCAGACGTGGTAGCTCGACATCGCATGGGTGATGAGTGTTAGAAGCGCTGAGCTACGTGCTGCACACAAACAGGTGACAGTTGTAGGCTAACGGTTAGGCTGTCAACAACCGTACGGATGTTATGGAATTTTCCCTGCTCCTTTACAGGCCTAATTAGAGGTGGATCCCCAGCTATGCAGCTGTCGCAGGTGGCAGCACACCAGCATCACAGACGCGTTCCTGAGTCCTATCAACAACCCGCTACGTCCATTTATTGGCCTGCAACGAGTGGAACGAGAACAAATTGCGCAACAATACGAGGCTGTGAAAGCGGCTTAAAGGTCTGAATGACCACTCAGCTGGTTGTGATGGATCCAAGCCGTGACTGCAACACTGTTGCATCTTTCCTGTAGCCAGGTATCAAAATAATGATGCCCTTCATGTGTTGCGAAGCTGAAAGGTAAGCTCACGAGTCCCTGATGGGGTCAACCACAAAGATCCCTGCGTGTCCTTCAGCATATGGGGAATATCTCTCCTTCTTCTCTGACTTTCAGCCATCTTCTCTGTGTTTAAGACACTCTGAGGCTTCTGAAAAGTCCTCCTCATATCTGTTTTTCACTTTAGGAGACCTTTTAAGACCAAGATGCTATGTGAATAACTTTTATCTTACCCGGGGAATATTCTAAGAAAATTGTTGGAATCCCTCTAAGACTTGGGCCCAGATCTTTAATCTGCTTCTCTGTTTCTTTGCTCCCGAAGCAACATGGAAACACACATGAGCACAAAAACATTCCTAAATCAGTTTATAAATGCAGAATACATCAACCATCAGCAGATCTAAAGCTGTTTCTGAGAGAAAAATAGTCACCCTGCTGCTCCAGTTCCAGGAACTTTCCCCAAATAAGGGCCCCTTTTCGGTTAGAATAGACAGAGTTAAGATAGAATGATGCTTTTGCTGTCAGCCAGGCTGAGTGTCTGAGCATAACAATCTGATGGAGCTTTAAAACAGAAAAAAGGCCGTCAGAATTATGCTAACTGGTGGCCCATAGTGGACCAGGAAACACTGCCCCTGCTGGTGTCATGCTGCATCTCAGTGGACAGGACCAGTGACGCTGTTAAGTGAGCACACACACACACACACACACACACACACACACACACACACACACACACACACACACACACACACACAAACACATGATTGGTCATTAAAAGATCAGGCACAGACATTGTTAAGAGCCTTATAAACTATAAATAAATAATCCCACAATGGACAAGGAGCCAGAACTGGGCCGACTGGTTCTGGCCTGAAGGGTCCAGTGAGTAGAGGAGCAGCAGAAGAGAGCAGGTTTCCTGACAGATTTACTAGACCTCATCAAATTCCAAATGTTATAAGAATTTCGAAGTTCAGTCCATAAAACTCATAAAGAGTATTTATATCCCAGCAATTTATGTGCTGAGACTCAGGACCAGACAGCCATTACTGTTGTCACTACTACTGTGGAAGTGGCACCTTAGCAGCAGTACTAGCAGTAGTGATGGCAGTAGCAGTGCAGTAGCAGTAGTAGAGATAGTACGGTAGTAATATAATAGTAGCAGAAGCAGCAGCACTATTAGTAGCAGTAGTACTAGTAGCGCTATTGTACTAGCAGAGTGGTTACTGCTTTCGGCTGTTGTGCTGATATGTTTTACAAGTATCAGGACAACAAAACTGAAGTAATTCACTGCAGGAGTCTGGTAATCAAAGGTCAAAGGTCAGGCCTTTTTTCCAACCCAGAGAGAAACAGTCCGATGATGCTGTTTGCCTGTTTCTGACTGCAGCTGCCAACACAAACTGGCTGCGAGTGCTCACAAATTGAGGCCCCTCAATGTTTAGCCTTTCCAAACCTGTGTCACTGCAGTAATTAGTGTGATGTCTTTTTATTGCACGTCCTAATACAAGAGCCCAGACTGATTCCCAGAACCACAGCAGGACTTAGAAGTTGGCTCATTTTGCCATTAAATGGAGCTAACAAGCTCCGCCGGGATCGCGCCAGTTCAGCAATTGATGTCAGTTTAGAATAGTTAAGCAGTGCTGATAATACTCGCAGGAATGTCCCAGTGGCCCAGTGCTCTTGTTTTTTTTTTTTCCTCCATGCTGGTGCTGATAGGAGCAGAACTGGGCTTTTTACACCCATGAGCTTTCAAGCCTTTTAATGGACTTGTGTCCTAAAATCATTACCACCTCATCTACTCATGGATTCTCTTTGAAGCCTGAAGAGTCACACTGGTGGTGGTGGTGGTGGCGGTGTGTGTGTGTATGTGTGTGTGTGTGTGTGGGGGGGTCGTCAGTGTCTGTTTCTTCTGTTTAAACTGGAGCAATCCGCATGCTGACTGTCAATACGTACAATCTAGCACACAGCAACGTTTCGACAAGCCTTAGCTTTGCCGCTCTGCTGTCTTTAAGCTAGCTTCCTGACATTTGCTAATGCTAACCTCAAAGGTTCTGTGAAAGCATGCTGGGATGTACCTGTTAGATCCTTCCCCAGGCTCATTGTTAGGGAAATGGGTCAGTTGCAAAGTTTAATTGAGTTAAGAGTGAGGAAAGTGGAGCGGTGTGGCGCAGCAGGACCTGGTGGGTCCAGTCAAATATGATTTTTAAAAGAGCCCTTTGAAACCTATGGAGACCTCATTTTAATAAGCCGGGACGGAAATTGACGTACCCAGAGTCAGTAACAGCAGCAGGTCCGACATTCCAGCTTCACCAAACGGCCGTGTTTCCATACTGCTCCTGAAATGTTCTGATGCTGATCGAATCTATAGTTTTATTATCATTTTTGTGAAGTTTCCTCCAAACTGCCACCATTCACTCAAACAAAACCAACCAAACCAACCAAACCAACCAACCAACCTTTGGTTTATCTTCAGTTGATTGCTAGTTGTAGAACTAAGAACTTTTAGTTCTTTTAAATACATTTCTAATCCTTCCATTTTTTTACACCAATAAACCTAATTTTACCAATTTAAAGTTGTCTGTTACAGTATTTTACCCACATCACCAACAAGGCCACTGCTACTGCTAAAAGGTGAATATTATTACTGTTGAGGAAATACATTATTTGCTTTCCTTGAATAGTTGAGGCGCATTTGTGTTGGGTGCATCTGTTCTTCTCCTTTTCATCATCTCAACTTCTCCTCCTTTACTCATTTCCCCATCAGCAGGAAGGTCCCCCCATATAAGCCTGGTCCTGCTCAGGGTTTCCTGTTAAGAGAGTTTGGGAGTCAGACTCTGGGTTTCAGAAAAACTCCAGATCAACGGGACTCAGATGGAGTCGGCAAAGCTCTCAGTTAAAATCTCTGATTTGATGTCGAAGCTGAAACCAGGACACAGTTGTGATACATGTAGAAAATACACTAGTGTAAAGACGGTGGACGGCCCGGGCTTGAACTGAGCCTCTCCCAGTCTGAGCGTCCAGCAGGACGGAGCTGGAGAACTCAAAACAGCAGAGCTGAGTGGAACATCTCTGACTAATCAGAGTGCATTCAGAAGTGGAGCCTGAGATGGCTGCAGTGGCGCTGATCCGTCTCCACTCCAGAGTGCACCATCTGTTCTGAGTCCCGCTGACACCGAAAACACTCTCCGTCTCACTCCGCACGTCACACTGCTACCAGACGCCGCCTCTGCTGCCGTCGCTGCTGCGCGCTACAGAATTTTGAACCCACGCTGAGAGTTATTATCTACAAAAATATTAATATTCACTGTGTCTGTTATTACCACTGAGCCCCATTAAACCTCAGTTACATTTCCTTGGACCCCCCCATCCCTCCCCAGAGCCTTTTGCTGCTGCTGTTTAACAAAAGAATCATTTCTTAATTAGACAGCGATGAGAAAACTCTTTGTTTTGTCACTGGGTGAAGTTAATCGCCGGTCTGTGGAGGAACTGCAGAGATTGGGCTTAGCAGGAGAACTGCAGGACGTCCACCATAACCTGTTAAACTGCCAGAACCTGCTGAGCCACCAGAACCACCACCTATATCATGACAGTTGATATGAACCAATGGAAAATTTCTATAGATTATTAAGATATTCAAAAGGTAGAAACATCTAGAAGAGAGTGACGGCGCCACCAAAGATGAGTCCACACACTTTTGCACCACGGCGCCACATTTGTGGTGTTCGCCAGGGTGCCGGGGTCCACTCGTTCAGCCACTCTTGCATGTAGGAGGAGCTACAGAAGAGTTGTAAAATAGGCCAACTCATGGCCAGGGAGATGCAGACCTTATGGGGCAGGGCACACACACACACACACACACACACACACACATGCACGCACGCATTTGGTTTGGAGCAGTCGTGTAAACCTCAGAAGAAAAGTGCAGCTTCGCCATGAACTGCCCAAAGAATTCCTCAATGCTGGATCAGCATTCCCTTTTAAAGCCTCAAACATGCCCATTAATTATTAATTTTTTTTTTTTTAAAAGTAAAAAAATAAAAATCTTCAAAACCACTTCAATAAACTTCTCGTTCTGAGATAATAAAACAGAAAACAATAAAACTTCATACACAGCTGCTAAAATCAGGATGTCTGTCTGAAGACGTGGAAGGAAGCAGATTCCACTTAAAACCAAAGAAAGTGCACCTGAGTGGCCAGGAGGGGGCGACAAAAACACCACGTTTTAGGAGAGTTTTGGCCTTTCGCAAAAATATAGAAATATAATATGGAAAGTCAAAAAGCAGAGGAGGAGAAGGATGAAAGAACAGAACCTGCGGCTGGTCCGCTTCCTCTTGCTTCTGTTTTAATCACATTTCTTTGTCTCCTCTCTTCAGCTGAAGATTGACAGTTTGAAACTACAGAGTTGAGACTACAGAGGAGCATCTGCGTGGATGTCGACGCGTGAAAATGCACGAGGACAAAGGAAGCGTCCGCTTTCGGGTGCTCCCACGATCACCAGCGAAAAGTGTCGACGTGAAAACCTGCAAATAAATTCCTGCAACTTTCAAGAGATGTTTAAAAGACGACATTTAAGCAGCGCGAGAACACACGGGACACACCTCAGCTCCCCAAACACACAGGTTTTTTTTTAAATCAAAGGGACATATATCACACATCTCCTCTGGGTTAAGAGCGCTTTAGTCACAGGTGAACAGATGGGGGAGGTGAGAATTTCCTGTTTAAATATCAACCCCTCCTGTAGCGTCCAACAGCAGCGTCCAACACCAGCAGCAGACATGTCTTTAGTTCCCAGCAGGAGAAAATGGACAAAGGGACATGTCTTCTTGGTTAATTCCATCTTAGATCCTCTGAGATGTCCAGAGGAGCCTAATGCTGGCTGCCTGGACCAGTCTCCTTCTGAAGGCTCACTCTTAATAATTGCTCTGAAAGATGGAGGGAGCAGACTCTTTGCCCGGGGATGTTGGCCCGGGTCGTCTTTGTGGAAACAGACTTGAGCCGGGGACATATGCTGCGCCCAATTTCGCCATATGGTCATTCTGCTTCCACCGCCTCCCAACAAACTGCATCGCTTTAGCCCAACAAGTCAGTCTGGCGTGCCTGTTGGGAGAGGAGGTTGTGGGCCGTTGCCCTGGAGGCCCAGGCTAACTGGGAGAACGCTACTTAAATCTGACTCTGATCGTTCTGTTTTGATGATTTTACCACAAACGCTGACCTATTTCCCCGGGGAATCAGGTGCTGCTTTGTCAGCAGATTTGGGTGAGACCGGGCAGAATTTCAGCCATGGTGAGATTTCTGCGATGGTGAGTTCCAGCTGGAAATGCCAAAATGCCAGTAAATCCCAGTAAACTCTCACAGCTCCCACAACGATGTCCTGCATCCATTATTCAGTGTCCAAAGATGAGCTCCACTCCAACATTTGTTTCCAGACATCCTGTCAGCAGAATCTCTCTCAGCATCATCATAATTGTGGAGGTTTTGCTGAAATAATCTGGATATAAATACAAAAAAATGAAGAAACACCGACTAGCGCCGTGTTCTAAGCTTTTGCAAGTTTGTGCTGTGCTTGTAGACACCATTTATTCCCGAGCCATCTAGATGCAAAACATACTTGATGCAGATTCTTTTCCATATAAGTGGTGCATTCACTGTCACGTAAAGCTGCCTTCTATCAAATGTAAACCCTGCAATTGAGTATGCATGAGGGCTGCATGGACTGCCAACCACTTGGCACAAAATCCTTTTCATATTTGGAAAGGATGCTATTCTGTGCCTGTCCCACGGCTGTGTGCGCACATACCCTCCCTTTCTGGCTTTTTCCTGGGTGCCACGGCTAATAGCGTCATGTGTAGATGCCTGCTGGTCCAGTAGGGGGCACTGTGACAGCAGTATGTGGCTGAGATTCTTTTTTTTTCCCCTGCAGAGGCTGAGTAGAGTGGCTTCAGCCTCCATTATATCTGTCTTCTCTCAGGAGCTTTGACTGCTGGGAGAAAATCACTGTGTTTGCTGATGATAATGCAATTAATTAAAGAGCCAATCATTTTGGCCCAGCACGTCTAAATCAGAAAGGAAGTTGTGACATATTACTGTGTGTTTTACACGCTAAAGATCGGCTCTGTGGCTGTTCTTCATCAACAAACTTATTTAGCTTTAGTGACTGACTGCAATACAAACCGTATTTTGGTCTTCTTTCCCAGATTCAGCGCAGCAGCAGCAAGAGGAAGGAAATATTTTATGCAAACTCTCATATTCTCTGCCAGGTTCTTAGAAATTGAATTCTATTTTCTGTTCTTCTTTGACTGCATTGCTGAGGGTTAATGTATGTCTGTGTGTGCACGGTAGCCAGGGGCAGCTCTGGAAATGAGATCCTGTTCCGCTGCCAGATAAAGGCCTCTGCTCCCATTAAATGTTACAGTGGACTTTGGAGTTTGCTCACATGATGCACAGGCTTCCTGAGGACGGAGGAGAACAGGAGGGACGGTGGACAGGAGGACACACGGGGATGGACTCTAACCAGCGTCCTGGCGTTCACCACCAAGCTGACGGAATGAGCCCTGACAGCCTTGTCCCATGTGCAACGCACGCACACACACACTGTGTGTCCTACATAAGATGGATAGCATGACAAACCTGGGAGAAAAGCACGGTGGTGGGAAGTATGTTTGCATCACAGGGAACACGTGCAGCGCTGCGTGTTGATGGGGTTGTTTTTGCCACGTGCCCCAGTCAGGGACCATCGTCACATTGAATATCTGCAACAAGCCAGAGAAGAAGAAGGAAGGCCAGAGAGGAGATGGTGGTGAGAGAAAGGAGAGTTTAAATACTGTCGGCAGCTGTTAAGTGTTTATTTTCTGTCCTCCAGCTGGGGGAAATGAAAGAAAATCGTAGGTCTCTCCTCAAACATGGATCTGCTGCACATATGTTTCCTCTTTCCCTGGTCCGCTGGGATCAGGTTTGCCCTCCGCTGAAGCAGGGTGGAGGATGTGTGTTCACAGGCTCTGTCAAATCTCCCGAATGCGCTGCAGCGTGAAACTGTATCTGATTTTACTGATCACCCACGAGTTAAAAATACAGTCACTGCGATGTTTCTAGAGAGAAACGAGCGTTTGGTTCCAGGACAACAGGTGATGTTACTCCTGCAGCAGCAGGCTGCCCAAGACTCTGTCAATATGCAGGACCAGAATTGTGCTTCTTCAGTCCGAAACAGTGATGATTGTTGTCCTGGCAACTGCTCTGTTGGCTCATTTGTAGCAGGAGAGGCACTTACCATCAGCTGTGAATATTGACAGCTTCAACAAAAACAGCCTTTGAAGGAAGATGTGCAGGTCTGTCTTCTCTCAGAGATTGGATTGATGGAACAGGAAGGCC
The DNA here is from genome assembly GCF_901000725.2 of Takifugu rubripes. Taxonomy (NCBI): domain Eukaryota; kingdom Metazoa; phylum Chordata; class Actinopteri; order Tetraodontiformes; family Tetraodontidae; genus Takifugu; species Takifugu rubripes. The sequence goes on along the minus strand of NC_042297.1, from coordinate 4,667,048 downwards.
ACCTGGGACCCTTCACAACACCCCTTAGTTATTTACTGTTGCTATAACAACTGTTCTTGAAGAACATGCAGGTTAATTATTATTTATCCGTTGTTTAGTTTGGACAGATGGACCGAACTCTGGAGAACCTGGGAATTATTTGTCTGTGGAGTAAATACTTTCAAAATGTCTGGATTCTCGTCTGGCTGTTACGTCTGACAGATTCACACAGACGCTTTAATCTCACCTGACTGCAGATGAGCCTGCAGACCTTCACCACCAGGGTGTCATCACAAGGGCATGTGTCGTGAGTGGTGTGTGTAAATGTGTCATATGTGCTGAATGTGTGTTTCATGTGTGATTTGTGTCATATGTGCTGTGTGTGTTTCATTGGTGTGCATCATGTGTGTTCCCAACAGATGTTCTGAGGCTACAGGTGCCACCACGGCTACTTGTAGGTGTGTTTTTTTGTGATGCCATCATGTCTCTTTTCGCCTCTGGGGGATGAATCTCATGTTTACTGTTTGTGTCAATGCACATGTGCGTCGACTCCTCTTGGCTTTAACTAACACCTGATAGTTAAAGCCAAGAGAAGTCGACTTCTCGACCGCCCGAGTCTCTGTAACTCTGCAGGGATCAGTCCTGGCTCTGTTTGTGTTCATCTCCTGCACCTCTAATGTCACCTTCAGCACCACCTGCAGACGTTCCCAGATGACCGTCGGCCTCGTCACTGATGGAGTCGACCCGGAGAACTGATGCGAGACTTTGTGGAACCTCCTGCTTAATGTGGTGAAGACCACGGAGCTGTTGGTTTCTGAGGGTTCCTGTGAGCACATTCACAGCTTTTTGCTCTTCCTTCCACATTGTTTTAACTCATCTTTTGTTTGGAGAACGAGACGTTTTCGCCGTAGTGCAATATGAAGATCTGAACCCCTGGCTAAAGACCAACGCTCCTGCTGTCAGAGACAAGCCCAAGCTCTACCTCTGACAAGGTTCCTGACACCTGCCACAAAGTTCAGACCCCTCACCGTGAGCACCGGCTTCAGAAGTTCATTAAAAAAGAAACCTAGTTGTGTAATTGCAAGGTTTTCTATCACAAAATAAAATAAGAAATAACCTGGAAAAAAAAGCTCCAGTGTTGTTCATAAGAAACACAATAATCCTTGAACTAAAAAGGAAAGAAAAAACATCTAAACAGCTCCATTTTGTCCTTTTGTCAGTTACAGCTGATGACAGGTTCTGCTGTGAGCAGGACTCCACAGGTGTGCTCAGGTATGTGTGGTTTCACAGTTGATCATGAATAAAGATGTCAGAAATGCTGCCTTTTATTTTGATTTACAACTTACAGTAGCTTGTTAAAGCTCCAAGTTACACAAGTATCTCATATTTCTGATAAACTAATAACACCAACAGAAAGTTTATTTATTTCATTCATGTTCTAACAGTTTATGAACAGAAGAAAATATGAATTTCAATTACTGATTGAAAACACAAATGTAGTTATTTTCACATAATATGAGAAGAGTAATGAATAATAATTTAAAGCGCATGAGAATACTACTTTTAAAAGCAGAATCTGCTGTTGGCAACAGAAAATGTAAAAATATGAGCAGCAAAACAACAAAGTTTTCAAATATCTTTTCACTGGAATTGAAACCAAACTCCCCCTGCTTTGGTCTGTTTTAAACAATGAAAAAGTTCTACAACCCTCCAAATATTGCATTATTTGATGCTGCAGACAAATTCCCTCACAATCTGTTTATATAGAATCTGCTGACGTGAAAACATGAAACATGCAAAGACCTGGGTCAGACCTGTGCAGTTATCCAGATTTAAATCATCAGGTTTTTATTCTGAAGGTTTTCTTATAAAATTATATTTCAGTACAGGTCTTCTGATCCGTTTACATCACCTTAGATTCAGCAGAATTGTCTATACAGTACCTGGTTTAAATGTTGCAGGAATCAGACAACCTTCATTTTAACCACGTACATTTTAAACTATATCTAACATCTACCGGTAACCTTCCCTTGTCTCCAAAAATTCTCGAGAGTTGGTGACTCAACTACTTGATATGCAGAGGAACAGTTAGTTTGAGATGCTTCTAAGATTCTAGTTTGTTTATGTTGATGATGTTTCTTCAAATTGTAGGTTGGTGATGGCGTTCTGGAATCGTCCCTTTGTTCCTGCTTCCCTTAGAAGAAATTATTTAGCAACAGTCATAAATGTTCACAGCTATGCTGATGACACTCTGCTTTATTTATCTATGAAACCTGAGGAAACAGAACATTCAGTCAAACTTCTGGCTCATCTTAAAAACAGAAATTCTGATTACCTCAAACTTCCTTCTTCAATCAGACCAGAACCAGCCTGAGTCAGTTTTGGTGACCTCACCAGTTTTGAAATCCACCCCCCCTCCCACCCATCATTAAGCTAAGCTAAGCTAAGCTATTGCTCAAAATATATTGATGAAACTTGCTGACAGAATTGAATAAAAGTGCAAAAAAAAGCTAACTTCTCACGATGTTAAACACTATGTTGCATTGTTCTACAGAGCATAAAATATGAAAAATCCAAACTGTAAAAAAACAAGTGACACAAGTTCAATCCACTTTATTTCACATTTAGATGGCCCAGGTTTTGCAGAAGCAGGACCTAAAGATTTCAGAAGTGCATCTGAAAAGAAAAGAATAGATCCTGATTTATACACAAAGTATAATAGATAAATATTCATTAAATATCTAGCGGGTAAGCCACATCCCTTGGCCCGTATCATTCTCCACACGAACAGCAAGAGCAGACTGAGGGAGACTGAAACGCCTCAGCGAGGTCACCGGTGGGCTGAACAATTCCCTTTGGATAAGATGGAGTGGGCTTTTGCAATATTCTAAAATAACAGCATATAAAATAATATTTGTAGTGCGCTGTCAGTATAAAAAAAACCAACCTATTGCATGGCCCTTTAGCATTCGCCTAAGCTGCCTATGCAGAAACCAAACTGAGGTGATTGTGTTTGGTCCTGAACTCCAGAACAGAACATCTCTGGAGGATCATTTCTTTAGCCTCTAGTTTGTAGGTGAGGAGACCTCTGACCTGGATCTGCTCTTTAACTCACATGTAGTGTGTTCTCCTGGAGCACCTTTTTTCATGATTGTAACATTATAAAGATCAGACTGACTTAGAACAATGCTGAAAATCTCATCCAGCATTTGTTCTCCCAGGCTGAACTGCTGTAAATCCATGTTATCAGGAGGCCTAAATAATTCTCTTAGAACCTCTAGCTAATCCAAAATACTGCAGCTACAGTTTTGACAGGAATTACCGGTAGTTTGACACGACTCTTGTGCTGGCTTTATTTCATAAGCTGCTGAATCCAGAATAGATGTTAAAATCTTTTTCCTGGATGACAATATCCTCAGAGGCCAAGATCCAGGGTATCTGAAGAAACCGACACCACCAGATCATCCCAGTAGACAGCTCCCCCCTTAAACTGCTGGTTTCCTGCTAACAGAGCCTTTATTGGTAGACTGAGGAGCTGAAACTTTAGCTTTCAGCCCCCCTGCTTTGGAACAAGCTTCCTATCCACTTACAGGAGGATGACTCCCTCTCTGAAGATGAAGATTAAAATCTTCCTTTGTGAGTCCGTAATTCTGTACCAACAGATGCTCAGGGTCAGCTAACCTTTAGCATCATCTTTGCTATGCTGCTAATAACAATAACAAATATATGTTATCGATTGCCTCCCTGCCTCTTCTGTCCAACTCATCTAACCAGCAATGTCCTGAATTTAATTGGACAGAAGCTGCTTTCACCACAATTATCATATCACTCTGTTTCTTGACCATTCTGTCTCAAAATTGGCCTTAAATGCTTCTGTGTTTCCCAGAAGTCGACAGAGGCCACGTCAAGTTGCAAAGAGGAGAACAGACAAGATGAGAACTTTCTGCACACTAAAGTCATATTTCAAAACTGAAGCCAAGGGGCATTTTCAAAAGCATCATACATCTGTGAAAACAGGAAACCATGTACTTAAACTGACTGCATGAAGATTATTCAGGTCAAGTCATCATTATTTATAATGTGTCTTTTACAATCAAAAGTGTCTCTAGGCACTTCATATATGCTGGGCTCAATGTTTCACTTCTCCTAGTCATCTTCAAATGAGCAGGACAGACCAACAGTTGCTCAGTTAAAGATGGTCTGGTGAGGAGAGGAGAGGAGGGGAGGAGATGGGAGGGGAGGACAGAAGGGAAGGCGAGAGAGGAGAGGAGGGAAGGGGAGAGAGGAGAGGACAGGAGAGGAGACGAGGTGAGGGGAGGGGGGAGGGCAGAGGAGAGGAGAGGAGAGGAGAATAACAGTCATCCTGTTATTCCCCTCCCCTACCCATGAGCAGGGTGACAGAAACCTGTCAGGTGATCACGTTTCTTTGCCCTGGTAGCCTCAGTCAATAGTAACGTAGCTGTCAGCCAAATAATTAGACAACTCTCTAAATATGATAATTAGTCTCACTAGAATCTTAACTGGAACTACAGAATTCCTGACTATCAGCTTTCTCAAAGAGGACGGTTTTGAATTTATTCTAGTAGAGGGAGTCAGCCAATGGGGGGTCTAATATCATCCCAGTAGCAGAGCGGGATGTTGGAATGCTAAAGTGCTATTAGCATTTGCGATCAGCTGGAGGCTTCAGGCAATATGTTGGACGTCCTGATAATGAGTTACAAACGTCCAGCCTGTAAGTAACAAATGCATGGCCTATCTTTTCAGCATTACAGTGGGTCAATACTTTTCTAATCTTTGCAATGCTTCACAAATGATGCCTCTAGAGACTATTATTACAGTATATGCTAGTTAAAGGATAGATCTTGGTCAAAGGTTACTCCAAGATGCCTCACAGATATATTAGAGGCCAAAGATATACCATCTAGAGTAATAAAGTGATGCAATTTATCCCTGAGAAGTTTAGGACCAAATTTTTGTCCAGATTAAGAAGGAAACTTGAGGTCATCCAAGACTTTATGTCTTTAAGACAAGCCTGGAGCTTCACTAACTGCTCTGGAGCCACTGTGTCATGGTCAAATATAGTTGTGTGTCATCAGCAAAATAATGAAAATTTATTCCATGCTGCTGAATAATGTTTCATAAGGGGAACGTGTACAAGGTGAAAAGGATTATTCTAAGTACAGAAACTTGTGGAACTTCATGACTAACCCTACTACATGAAGAGGAAATATCTATCAGATAAATATGATCTAAACCAGTCTAGTGCTGTCCCTTTAATCCCAATGATATGTTCCAGTCTCTCAAACATGATGCTCCGATTAACTGCATCAAAAGCAGCACTGAGGTCCAGTAGAACCAGCATGAAAGGCAGTCCATAGTTCGTCTACAAATCTGCGGTCAACACCTCTGATGATGCTCTAAAAGAAGTTGGGATGGTCTGATGAGCTTTTTCTCTAATAGTTATAACTTTATTAGTGAAGAATTTGATTAAGTCTTTATCACTAACTGTAGAGGGAATAATGGACCATTGTGACTCTTAATTTGGTTACAGTTCTAAAAATAAACCTGGGGTTATTCCGGTTTCCTCCAAATAGAATTCTAGCCTTGCAGAGGGCCTTTTATAAGCTACCAGACAGCCTGAGTTGAATGGTAGCTCTCTGTTTTACAAGAATTCCACTTGTCTGCTTGATGGTCCTAATCTGTGAATTACACCAAGGGGTACACGGCCTCTGATTTGCCCACTTCCGTTGACATCCTTTTCTTCCACCATGTTGCTTCCTTGCTGGATATTATCATGAAGGAATATCCAGAGTTTTTGAGAAGCTGCAGTCTTGTTTCTTGGATTTTGTCCAGCTCTGGATTAGCTTCCTTTGTTAGCCACCTAATTGTTATGTCTTTGTTTGTCAAGGTCAGAATGTGATAGTGCTTCACCGAGTTACCAACAATTTACTCTGTAGCTTATGCGTCTTTATAAAAACACCATCCAGAAGCACCACCATCACCTCCTCAGAGGAATATCTTCACATTTATAGTATTTATGCTACCATTTCCAAACTTAAGCAATGCGTTCTCTAGAGTTATTGTATGAAATAAACTTCTCATGTCAAGACTCCCTGCTTGCGTTTGAGTCCTATTTGCCTACAACCTAATGGATACCAGCAACCTCGTTTATTTCTGGACAGTGAAGACGACTAACTTTTTTCTTTTCTTTTTTTAACCTGGCAGACAAATACTGATAATGTTTTAGTAGATTGAACAATCACCAGAACAGTGGTGTTTGATGAAGATTCCAGTTGTGTATTTGTTTCAGTAGGGGGGGACTAAGGGGTTCCTGGTAAAGCCTGGTTTTGATCCAGGTCTGGTGTTACTATCAGAAGGTACACTTTGTAACTGGAAGGGTCTGTTGTTAGACAGGCTATAACAAAGGCCTCCATGGTGTTTTGCATGGATAAAAAGCTTGGATGTGGGAAGAAAAGGCTTGGAAGGATTTTAAATGTCATCGGGAGACATCTAACAGACGCTCTCGTGAAATGGGCATGACTTTGACTGTTTTTGGCAATAACACTACCTGACACGTCCACCTGGATATCCCACAGCAGAACTGTGCACTGTCCTCGGTCCTCACAGGATTTTTGATGACCAAAGAGCAATGAATCTAAAGGCACTGAGAGCCCAATCGGGTTCTTTTATTAAAAGATGGTTTACTAAAGTCCTCAATGTATTAAAACTTGGGTAAACTTGGGTGTCAGCCTACTTCTGTGCCCTTTTTCTTCTTCCCTCAGTGAAATCTCAGCAGACCTGCAGACAACCTGGCAGTTCTAATGCAGTTCCTTCACCTTTGCAAAGGTGAAGGCAGATAAAGTGTGTAATTTTCCCAATGGCGACAGGCAAAGCGACATCGGACCAAACAATTTTCTGTAATTAAGAAAGGAATGGGCTGGTACCACTACGCAGACACTGTGGAGGCGGCTGTTATTTGAAAGCCTCTAAATGGCTTAAGGAGAAGGTGCATTATAGATCTATATGTCAATGCGATCCACGCTCAGCCTTTGACAAACATAAATTGGCAACCCATTTGGATGCTCCTTTTGCCTCATTACATATGTATTTATTTCAGCAGCCTCTCTTTTCATGCTGTCTGCTCCTGTCAGACGCTGTGCACTGGTGTGCATCCACACCAGAACATTTCTGACTTCATCTCACGACGGCAACCAGAGGAAGAGACAGAGCAAAGAAATAACCAAGGTATAGACAGAATAAAAGAGAAATTGACACAGTGGATCTGGATAAGAGGATGTGGAAGCTGTATTAATAACATAAATAGTAAAGGAGGGAACTAGTTTTTTGTTAAAATAAATTTTAAATGTTCTGGGGACAACAACGCTCACTAAGCATGTCAAGGGCGAAGTCATAGATGGATGCTCCCGAATCTCTCATTTGGAGTCAGAGTTAACTGTGTCATGTGGATGTGTAAGGAATGGCAGCATTTGTTTCTGATTTGATTAGCATGAATATATCAGAAGTTCACAAGACACAGAACACACAGCAAATGACAGAAACAGCACATGGACCTAAATCATTTAAATGAATCCACAAATGTGACCATGACGTGCGTAACGAGTGGCGAGGAGAGAAAACACAGCACGCAATGAAATAACACTGTTGTCAGCTCCTGTACCGGCTTCAAAAGCTTCACAGAGGTTTCTAAATCATTAGTTCATAATGTCTACAGAGTGAAATAAATGATTTAGAATACACCGATACATTCCTTATGAATGATTTAGCAATGACCTGTTCAGGATTATTTCATGATTTAGCATATACCTGTAAATGATTGATGATGATAATTGGGTCCTCGTTAATCATCTACAAATGTTTGTAAATCTTACTTTCATCATTAATGAATGGTCTATGAATAACTTGTGAATGATCACTTTTATCTACATAAAGTATTATTAAATCTTCCATTGATTTAATGAGTTTAGAAGAAAATATGAATATATGATTCTAGTATCTTCTGTACCAATATTGTGAGGTTAAAATACTGATCGTAGAAATGGCCTTTTTGGTTAGCTATAGATTTATGAATCCCAGCATTTTTTAAGTTACAAGCAGAAAGGCCACATCACTGAATGAACATGCGTTCACCATTGCTCTTCTGCCAAAGACCACTGAGATTGTCTGCTAGGAAACAGAAAGCAAATTTTTGCCTCAAAGCTCATCAGGTTGCACCTTAAAAATGATAAAATATTAAAGTTATTTTCAGAGGTTGATCTTTAATACCTAACTCCACCAGAGCATTGTTGCATGATTTATCATCCAAAAAGAACAAGGATCTCCAGAGAAGTCAGTCTTTCCAGCGTTCAGCTGCAACATCTCATTTCAGTCTCCTCCTCCCTCTCAGTCACATTTTAAGAGAACAACTTTTGTGAGTTAACAGTAAATCAAGAAACTTCTGGAGCGAATAAACATCAAATTTTAGTGCTGGGTACTGAATTTGGAGGCATTATAGAAAAGTCCTTCACAGAAGTGTAGCTAACAGGCTAGTCATCGACAGCTTCCCACATCTCATGTGAGCACACTGTGTACTGACTCGAGAATCACATCTGCTTTTTCTCATTAACAACAGAAATGCAGAACTGCAGAAATCTCTATTATGATAGAAAACTCAAATGTGCCATTTCAAAAACTCTGCTGTTATCACACATGAGACAATCCAGTGGGAACTACACTGTGATCAAGATCACAATTAAAACAGAAGAAGAACAATAAGGCTGGTACCGAGTTCATTTCAGGAGCAATCAGAAGGTTAAATGGAGCCACAACACATCTTTTTCAGTCACTGTTTCTCTTATCCATGTTGCTTTTAGTGTTTGTCTCTAGTCATGAAGCTTTAAATATTATAACCATTCCATTAAAATCTTCTTGTTGTTAAACAGATTTGATTTTGACACTACAGCTACTTGATTGTTAGATTCCTTTTTAGTTCTGTTTCTGGGGATGTGACATAAACTTAGGCTGGCTTCACACTCACCATTATTAAAATCTTATCCAAGGGGGAAAAAAAACAACAACTCTGAGAAAACATAAATAAGGTCAATTTTAACACAACACTCCTCAAAAAGCAAACACAAGTGTAGACTGAAACACAAACCAGCTGTCTGTAGCGGTGATTCCACAGCCAGGATTTAACAGACCAAAGATCTCAAAGGAATTTCAGTAATCAAACCTGATTTTAGACAAACATATGGAGGATCACCAACATCATCAGATAGCTGATGATGTTAATTGCTCTGTTACTCTGTTTTATAGCCAAAAAACCAGCACCTCCAAATCCAAGGCCATGGTTCTCAACCGGAAAGAGGTGGAGTGCTTTCTCCGGGTCAAGGAGAAGATCCTGCCCCAAGTGGAGGAGTTCATGTACCTCGGGGTCTTGTTCATGAGTGAGGGAAGAATGGAGCAGGAGATCAACAGGCGGATCGGTGCGGCGTCTGCAGTAATGCGGACCCTGCGCCGGTCCGTAGTGGTGAAGAGAGAGCTGAGCCAAAAGGCAAAGCTCTCGATTTTTCGGTCGATCTTCGTTCCTACCCTCACCTATGGTCATGAGCTTTGGGTAATGACCGAAAGAACAAGATAACCCGTACAAGCGGCCGAGATGAGCTTCCTCCATAGGGTGGCTGGGCTCTCCCTTAGAGATAGGGTGAGAAGCTCTGCCATCCGGGAGGAGCTCAGAGTAGAGCCGCTGCTCCTCCGCGTTAAGAGGAGCCAGATGAGGTGGCTTGGGCATCTAGTTAGGATGACCCCTGGACGCCTCCCTGATGAGGTGTTCAGGGCATGTCCCTCCGGTAGGAGGCCCCCGGCAAGACCCAGGACACGTTGGAGAGACTATGTCTCTCGACTGGTCTGGGAACGCCTGGGGATCACATGATTTGAGGTCAAATCAAGCTCAAAATCTTTCATAGCCATTAAGTTTGATGCCAGGTTAAGTTGTGTTTTTGATTAATATGTATGATATGATTAATTCAATGTTGGTCTAGTTATGCTTGTTTTGTATGTTACATTTGGGTACATTTGCCTTTGGCAACATTTTGGGGTGAAAAAAGTAATGACTTTTCAGACAAATAGCTGGCACTGAGACATCTTACATCCCTGTTTAATTACTAAAGCCTTTCTACTTCCTGTTATAATTTACAATGAAGGACAATAAATAAATGTCTGCTGCTGATATCTGTCTGTGGTCGGAGAATGTTTCCATCAAGGAATGAAGGTATTTAATATCATTGCCTATTCAAGTGCTGTTACAGAAAAAAGGCTGAAAAAACCAGATACTCTTTTGGAGTTCAACTTTTCCTTTTCCATTTTTAATGAGGTTAATTTTATAGACATGTAAGTACATAAATGCAAACTTATACAATAGCTTCTGGAGTAAAAATAAAACCTTTCTGACAAGATGCAAAATGAAGAAATGCAAGACAAACAGAATAGAAAAATCAGATCGATATGACAAAAACGGCGCAGAAAGCCAGAGAATTTAAATGAGCGTCACAGCTGTATTGAGACACAGTTAAAATTTTGAACACATACCCAGGGGTCATGAAACAAATCTATATTGTAAATACAAATATGAATATGCTCCTAAAATATGATAAAAACAGGTAATAAATAAACAAAATCAAAAGAGTTTAACCACAAAGTTATATATGAGTCAGTGAGGCAGAGTTGCACTATTGTTTTACTTCTCCACTAACACGGGCTGCAATACACGAGTGTCTTTTGTCTGTTTCGTTGCTCTAGCTGGGGGTCTCCACCAAGACATCAAGAATTTCTACGCTGGCCTGGATGTTCTCTGTAGCTGAATACTGTGCCCCAGTCTGATGTAAGAGACGTAACTTGTTGTCTGAATCCCAATCCTGCCAATTTCTAGCAGGAGTTGGCCCAGTCTGCCTTCGAGGAGAGGCTGCTCTTAACCTAGCAAGGAAGTCCCGTATACATCAGTGGCATATTCCGCACTACACCAGTAACAAAGCGAGGCGACCCAAGAGTTGCTCCGTTCCATCCCAGGGAATGTGTCTACATACGCATGGGTCATGGCATCCTGGAAGCAGGAGAGCAATTCTCTCCTGCCAAGCAGACTAGTTATGCTGATTCTTGAGTAGTTTTTCTGCCCCCCCCCCCTTCTCTATTCATTTACAGATATCGCCACCTTCAGAGCTGCATGATGACCTCTGGGCCCGCTGACCTGCTGTATAAATAGTGTATTTTTGTGTGTGTTTCTGTGCTCTGTGCCCGTCCTCTCCTCTTCTCTCCTCTCCCTCTCCTTCTCCTTCTCCTCTCCCTCTCCTTCTCCCTCTCCTCTCCTCTCCTCTCCTCTCCTCTCCTCTCCTCTCCTCTCCTCTCCTCTCCTCTCCTCTCCTCTCCTCCACAACCATGGATTTTGAACTACACCATGCTGGAAGGAGACGCCCCAGAGGACTCCACTTTTTCACACTGGTTTGACCCGAGAACCCAAGACCTTAAAGAAAAATAACTCGGAAACAAGCTCAGTACCTTGCACAGGACAGTGTGATGGACGTATAAAAACTGCTTATGATATTCCCCATTTGTTGTACTTGTGGGTGGACGGGCGTTCATGAGGGAGAAGTTCCCGCGAACTGCAGGTGCCCAGCTGATGTTAATTGGTAATCAACATGGAGAACTCCCGCGGAGACATAAGGAGCGACACACAGCGGGACGTTGGTCCAACTATATGGCCAATTGGCAGCGACCTGATGGACACCTTTCCGCCCAGATTGTTATGATTATTATTCAACGTTTTAATCGTGGACACCGTCCTCGGATTATACTTTTTTTTTCTTTCGAACTTTTCACTCGTGGAGGCCTCTGGACACACTACTGCGCTTTCGGAGGACATTTATGGACCGCGAACAACGGTGGGAAACCTACGAATGGCATGCGCTCACACAGCACGGAGGCATCAAAGAACCGTGGTACAGACCTATAATTGAGTGGAGTATCTTACAGGGGAAACTATTGTGTTGTAATCGGGGTGAAGAAGTAATACATGTAACAGAAACTCTCGCTGGCATGTTTCACTCGAGGAGAAACATTATAACTTTTCCGGAATTGAATGGTTGTGTTGGGCGTTTTTGATACATGACATAACAACAGACACAGCTGGAGAAGACTGTTGAACCTTGTTGGCTCAACACCTCTATTGCAAGAGGACTAATGAAAGTAGAGATGCTGTGCTTTTTCCATTCTTCATTTTCACAAGGATGTTTAAACAATAGTTTGAGAAGCTTCCAGCTGCAGCTTGCAATTGAGCTAATAAGATCATATTACTCCAGTACAGGCGTTTCTTCATCAGCTCTAATCCAGAATAGATTTTAAAGGCCATTTTCATAAGAGGCCTTGTAGGTCAGGTCAGGGTGTAATTCTATAGCCATGGTCATAATTCCAACCAATCGAATGCTCATATCAATAATGTCCTTAAGGACTGTAGCATTGTGCTTCTCTCTCTCTCTCTCTCTCTGAGTGTGGTGAGTGTGTCGGCTGCGGGAGTGAATGATTGCTAGAAGTGTTTTTTCCAAACATTTTCTGATTTCTAATCTTTATTGTCACACTGGGTCGTGTTTAATCATATTGGGGAGCACTTCTCTGTAATTCTGATTGTTTGTTCACTGTCTTTGTTGGAATTGTTTGGCGGCCACGGTCGCCATGCCCGTCATGGCGGCAGCACCGGGAGTCTCCGGGTTGGAGAAACTCACCTGCAGACACGCCGTCAAACTCTCTCCACCACAGGGGTGTCCGTGGAGGAGTGCAGTCTGGCTGTGGGTGAGATTGTGGGTCACGGAAGTGTGAAGTCCGCTTCCAGGATGAACAGCACAGTGGTAGCGTTTGTGGACAGCACTGATAAGGCCGATCAGCTGGTGGTGGTTGGGGTGGTCATCAATGGTGCACTGACGCTGGCGTTTTCCCTGTCAAACTCGGTTAAAAAGGTGGTATGTCAAACGTCCCTCCGTTCCTTAAGAACGACCTATTGCTGTGGGAGCTCAGCCGACATGGACGCGTGGTGTCCCTGATGAGGTTAATTCCTCTCGGCTCCAAGTCCCTGCTGCTGAGTCATGTTGTGTCCTTCAGAAGACAGGTGTCCATGGTGCTAAATAACAATAAGGAAGAGCTCAACCTGGCTCTTGTCACCACTGATTCCCTGAAGTGTTTTGGTTGTGGGGAGGAGAGCCATGTGATCTGGTCGTGCCCAAATAACACGGAGGCTCGTCGGCCAGCCGACCCGCCGCGCGCACAACGAGGTCAGTGTGTTCGCACAAAACGCGCAGGGCGACGTAGGCACAGCCGTTTAATTTTTACTGAGCAACGAACAATATTGAGGAGTTTAAGAGCACATGGTGCCTAAAAGATGAACTATGTCTGGAGGAGGAGGAGCTGGTCTTTGGAGGCCTCCTCAACTGAATGTTGTTTTCTATTTGCTTGGATCATGTTTTTGTTCTTTGTAATGACAAATTAAATTGCTCGCAAAACTCTCTCTCTCTATCTATTGACAGGTATCCTTGAGTCCATAGCTGTGCATGGACCTCCTGCTTCACTGACCTCATCTCCTCATCAGCTCCTCATCTTCAGCTATTACACAAGTCTGGTATATTAACATGTTTGATGGTTGTGATTGTTTTCCTCTTTCTCATCATCTCCCTTTCCCTGTGTATTCTTTTATCCAATTTTTCCTTTTAAACTTGCCATTGCATTGAGGGATAAAGTTCTGTAAAGCATTTAAAAACATTTTTCATTGCAACAGATGCTATATAAATACAGTTGACCCCCCCCCCCCCCCCAAAAAAAAAACATGTTCACTCATGAAATTTCTTCCCAGCCTTATGTACATATTGATGTGCCTAACATTTAGACAAAGATGTGTTTAGCACAGGATTGAGCTATTATCTCAAAACACTAGTGATAGTGATTGACCTTGGGTTTATAGCTGTATCCTGCTAGAAACTGTCATTTCATTTTTTTTCTAGTTAGTCATATAGAAAATCCTTCTGTCAAAAGTGACTTACAGTGAGACTTACACAATCAAGCCAAGATTCAATTTTGACCTATGAAGAAGAATATTAACAGGAAAAAAAGGACATAAGAGGTGAGAAGAGAGACAAAAGCAGCAGGCACTATCAGAAGAGCTGTGTCTTCAACAGCTTTTTGAAGGAAGAGAGGGTTGCCCCTACGCTGACAGAGCTCAGGAGATTGCTCCACCACTGGAGAACATGTTATTAAAATAGTGTGGATTGTTGGGTGTGGGCCCTACAGATGGTTTTGGCAGATTTCTACCTCGTGGTTTCTCCCTGGTAGGATGCAAAACCTGGCTGGATTTCAGCCTTTGTGAAGTTGGACTTGTCCATCAGAGGAGGTCAAATACATTCCTTAAGGGTTGAATTCAAGCCAGGATTTGCGTCCTACCAGGCAGGAAATGCTTTCACCAAGGTAAATGGAACCCCAGGTGAAAGTGTTTACCTATAGGACAGAAAGTCTGGCTTGAATCCAGCCCTCGAGGACTGGATTTGCCCACCCCTGCTTTAGGCCTATGTTGGCGTAGGCGAATTGAGCTATATGGGGGCAGTTGCCCATAGCCAGTGGACCTTAATCACCAGTGGGGTGATGAGGGCTCTGTATAAGTTGGTTGAAGACCAGGCATGCCACCAAAGGTGGCTTTACCGCCAAAACTGGAACGCCTTTTAGACAGGCATTACAGTAGTTGATGTGGCAGATCACAGTGGCTTCTACCAGCAGCAGGGTAGCAGGCTTAGTTAAGAATGGCTGAAAGCTGACCTAGCAATGACACCTTGAATGAACGCCAAGATATGTAAGCTTCCAACCAAGCACTGTCAGTGATGCCAGAGAGAGTGGAGGGAAGGATGGGGTGGTTGGCAGTATCAAATGCAGCTGATAAGTCAAGCAATATGAAAACTGAAGACTGAGCAGCTGTTCAGGCAGGTTTGAGTGTCTCATTCATAGACAACATGGCCGGTTCTGTGTTATAGCCAATCTGTGTTATAGAAACCAGATTGGATCGGATTAAGGGGGTTTCTTGAGAGCTCAGTGATGTGCTTCAAGTCCATTCTCTCAAAAGGAATGAGAGAAGGGAGACCAGACGACAGTTTCCCACTTGAGTTCTTTGGGGGAGGGTTTCTTGAGCAAAGGCGTCACCTTCTAGTTTTTGCCGGGGTGATAGTGGGAGGTATATGAGGGAGGCTTGAGTACCGTCCCTTGAGTGTGTTCAGATGGTTACATGTCAACTGTTTAGCTACCTTGCTCTTAATTGAGGTTAGGTGTTGGGAAGGAGGGGGAGAGAGACTGAGAACATGTAGTATGATGGCTGCACATTGGACTTGTGGTCTTCCCAAAACTGGCAAGTGATAGTTATATCTTTCTCCGTCATGAACAGAGCAAAATTGTCAGCTTTGAGGTATGCAGCAGGAGGAAGGGAAGGTGGGTTAAGCAGCAGGTTTAGTAGGTGGAAAAGAGTTTATGTATATATGTGTTGTGTGTGCTGGTGTGCTGTTGATCTTGTAAAAGGATGCAAACAAACCTTTAAAATCTTTGGCAAAATCACTGGCAAGGTAGCTCAAATGAGGTTTATCACACCTCCAAACAATGCCCAGAGAAACAGAGAAAAGGACTCCAAAAAGATCAAGAATTACAACAATCACTGTACCTTGGCCATCATCCATCATGCTCTGAAAGTGTCTAAATAAGAGACTCTTCCTCCAGGCTCTTGGAGACAATTGTACCAGGAACACTGAACAACCCGTCGAGAGTCAGCATGGTTGGTACTTTTTTTTACGAAGAAGAATGCAAAAAAAGTGTAAAGTACTAAAATATTGGACTTTATGAGTGAGTGAGCCAAGAAAGATGCTGAGGAAGATGCAGCTTTGGTGGCAAGGGAAGAAGAGCTGCAACGGTTCCAGGTTTGCTGGATGGAGAGTCTTCTGGGCATTGTTGCAAGGCTGGCACCCAGGCAGGGGGACCAGTCGTTTTTTTTTGTACCTTTGTGATTAACAAATTTCGGTTTACTGTGTGTCTGTGGGTTTATACATCTGTCTTATGCTTTGTTTAGTGCACCTTGTGCTAATGTAAATAGCTCTTAAGTAGTAATGATGTTCTCAAAACAATACTTCAAACACAATACAGTGGGACCTCTACTTACGAAATTAATTGGTTCCGGAAGTTGTTTCGTAACCTGAAAATTACGTAAGTAGAGACGCCTTTTTCCATGTACTGTATTTTCACGACCATAAGGTGCACTGTATTAAAAGGCGCAGTCTCAGTTATGGGTGCTATTACCTTATTTAAAACATACATAAGGCGCACCGTATTATTAGGCACATGCAGTAAAAAATGACAACGGAAGTAAAACAGTGAGTTTCGACACATTTATTGAACAAAATATTCATCCTTCCGCCACAAAACCATCAAAGTCTTCATCTTCTGTATCTGAATTAAACAGCTGCACTATTTCAATGTCCAACATCCCGAATTCCTCTTCTTAATCATCTGAATCGGACTCACCGACCGGTTCCAGTTCAGCGTTGATTTTGTGAAAGCTCTTACAATACATGAAGTCGGTATCATAGCCCATGCGTCTACAATCCACCCACATATAGTGGCATAACTTGCCCGCCGCTGCCTCATAGTCTTTGTGAAGGAGTGTTCGCCTTCCATCATCCAGCGCTCTGTCCGTTTCCGTGGCAGCCGAGAACCACGGTGAACGATGACTTCTTGTGCCCTGTTGTGCGTATTGCCACCGCGCTGGTCCCTTTTTCTCCACTTTGAGGGTCAAAGGGATGTCAAAAGTCAGAGGGATCTCATCCATGTTGGTGATGTGGCTGGGCGCGGTTATCTTGTCGGTAGGTTATCTTGCCATCTTCCGCAGTAGGTGCGGAAGATGGCCACCCTCTCATGGTAATCCGCGGGCAGCCGCTGGGCAACAGTTGTCCTCGCGCGTATGGAGAGATGCCTCCTCCTCATAAAGCGAAAACACTAAGATTGCTCGATTGCCATTTTCAGCCGCATATTCGATGGCCTGCAGTTTAAAGTAAGCCTCATACGCGTCTTGCTTGACCGGCGCCATTTTAGGGGATCCTTACACGTAGGTGTGCCGCTAATCAATTAGCGGAGCATTTACCGTAGTGCACCCACCAAAGGCGCACAGCAGATTTTGGAACTCAGTCCACACACAAGGCACACCATATTATAAGGTGCACCGTCGATTTTTGAGAAAATCTCAGTGTTTTAGGTGCGCCTTATAGTCGTGAAAATACGGTAAATGCCCTAATCCATTCCAAGCCCCCAAAAATTCGGACATAATTTTTTTAATAAATCATAAAAATGCATCAAAACATGTAACAAATACATGTTACAATTAGATTACTGCACAATAAATGTAGGAATTCAGTGCAAGGCTTCTCCAGGAACAAAATGAACCTTATTACAGGCTACCGTATTTTCACAGCCATAAGGCGCGCCGTATTATAGGGCGCACCTTCAATTAACAGCCTATTTTAGAAATATTTTCATACACAGGGCGCACCGTGTTATAAGGCGCATAGCATAGAAACTGCGTAGTGCCTGTGGTTTCATGACGCGTTCACTAGATCGAGCTGCGCTAAAAGGAATGTCAATAAAACAGCCAGATAAGTCAGTCAAACTTTATTAATAGAATACAAACCGTCGTTCTCACAACTCTATTCACTCCCAAAACGAATAAACAGCTGTTTTATTATTTTTCCCGAGTGACGTAGTGTTTTCGCGTAACACAGTTCGTTTAATAACAGCGAGTTATAACAGGCAGTGCAACATTTTTATCACAAGTGGATAGTGGAGTTTAATAAATCTTCGATTTAGTGCAACATTTTTATCACGTAGTACCGTTGCGGTAAATCAAACGTTAGTGCAAACACAATATACGGTAACTCGAACTCTCGAAGTAGTGCAAAGCGATAGCAATAGCAATATAACAATAGCAATATAACAACGTTGTTCAAACAGTAATGTCCATATTCACAGTATGACCAGCCTTGTTAAGTTGTAAACACACAAAAGAAACACGTAAAGATCACTTTATCAGTTCATTCCTCATCCAGGAATCCCTCGAATTCTTCTTCTTCGGTGTCCGAATTGAACAGTTGTGCGAATACGGCGTCCAACATGGCCGGCTCCGTCTCGTCAAAGTCGTCATCAGGGTCGGCGTCGCTGGTGTTGTCTGGAATTTCAGTGACAATCCCTGCCTTGCCGAAAGCTCGGACCACGGTCGATGCCCAGGCATTTACGATCCACTGGCAGATAGTGACGTATGACGCTCGGCGCCGTCTCCCCGTCTTGGTGAACGTGTGTTCGCCGTTCGTCATCCACCGGTCCCACGCAGTTCGCAGTCTAGTTTTGAATGCCCCGTTGACACCAATATCTAGCGGCTGGAGTTCCTTTGTTAATCCACTATTTGCTTTGTTTCCTCGGAAGCTCCGTTGAGTCTTCTTTACCTGGCGCAGGTCGTCTTGTTGCTTCCTCCACTTCCGCACCATTGATTCGTTCACGTTAAATCCTCTTGTCGCTGCTCTATTTCCGTGTTCAACTGCGTGACTGATAGCCTTCAGTTTGAACTCTGCGTCAAAAGCGCGTCTCTTGTGAGGAGCCATTTTGGGGTCTTTACAGACAGAAATGGTTTGGGACTGAATTTACTGCTGTTACCTCGGCCACGCCTACTGACTACGGTAGCCGCGATTAACCAATATTACCGTAATCCATACAAAAGGCGCTCCGGGTTAAAAGGCGCACTGTAGATTTTTTAGAAAATTCTAGGCTTTTAGGTGCGCCTTATAGTCGTGAAAATACGGTAATCTTACATTAGCCGTCATTACTAGCAGCTGTTTCACTACCTCGGCAACTTCTGCTCCGGAAATTGGATGGTCCACCTCCTGGTCATCCAACTCTGTTCCACCTTGAGGATACATGTTGGTAGGATTGAGGAGCTCCTGGAAGTATTCCTTCCACCACAGGATAATTGCCCCAGGAGATGTCAGCAGCTCCCCACGCACACCTAACACGGTGTGGGCGAGTTGCTGCCTGCCACACCTAAGGCACCGGACAGTTTGCCAGAATCTTCTCGGAGCAGACCGAAAGTCTTCCTCCATAGCCTCACCGAACTCCTCCCATGCCCGAGTTTTTACCTCCGCGACTGTCGCAGCCGCAACGCGCTTAGCCATTTTCTTTCGTAACAAGAGGAAATATTTTCCCGCTGAGACGTTTCGTAACCTGAAAATTTCGCATGTAGAGACGTTTGTAAGTAGAGGTCCCACTGTACAACAAAAACAATATTATTAAATACAAACTAAAAAAAAACCAATACTTTTAAAAGCAGAGATTGGAGTCCAAAAAAAACCACTTTTTGTGATGCTATCTTTTATCTGTTATTACTTTGGAGGCATATGGTTGAGCTAATGCATCAAGGTCCATTCTGCAACTCTTTCAATCTCTGCAGGGGTCTGTAGGGTCATATCAGGCTGAGGAAAAGGGTTGGATTCAGTCTATTCCCATTTATACTCTTCTGCATGGCTCTCACAGAGATTAGGGCTCAAGCAGCATGTGATCAGCATAGACCTCACTCTCAAGAATGCAATCATTCTGTTTCTGCGGGCAACACCATTTTTCTTTAAGTACCCAATGCATTTTCAATCACAACACGCGCTCTGCTTGTCTTGTGGTTGAAAACATCCTTCTCGTGTGAGGTTGGGTTGGCAGTGCTATGAGGTTTGGTCCAAGTCTGATGAGAGCAAAGATGTCTACATAGAGGTGGTTAGAGATGAAGTCAGCTTTGCTAACTGCCATTCTTTTCTGATCCTCAATTCTCCACATGCTCATTCTTGAGACATACAGAGAGCCAACCTCTTGAAATGTATTTTCTGAGCTTCGGAAAAGTGCGTGCCTGATCGAAGTTGACCGTCTGGTTGCAGGTTGGTGGATGCAATCTCAGATTGGAAGAAAAACTTTTTATCTAAGTCTATGCACACAACTACCAATCATGTGCCCCACTCTATTGCTCAACGTCTGGACTTAATATGGTGAGACATGCTTGACACATCACTTGATGCAGCAAAGTTTTTGCTTGTGAGCAGGATTACATGGGTGGAAGGGGGTTGACATTCATCTGTCATGTTTCCAGCACTGCTGCAAGACACCTTAGCACCTGGCTGGGTTGCCAGGTGCAACGGCCTTGAGTGAGGCTGGTCTTGCTGCCCATTGCTGCAGCACAATTTACTTAATATAATGTATTTCTGTATGTATTGTCTATGATCAATGCCTAGTCTATCCTATCCTCTCCTCTCCTACCTATTCTATCCTCTACCTCTCCCTTCTCCTCTCTCTACCCAGCCGGCCATCAGCAGGAGGGTCCCCCTACATGAGCCTGGTCCTGCTCAAGGTTTCTTCCTGTTAAAGGGGAGTTTTTCCTTGCCACTGTTGCTTGTTTGGGGTTAGGTCCTGGGATTCTGCAAAGCGCCTAGAGACAACTTTGATCGTAAAAGATGCTATATAAATAAAAATTGATTGATTGACCGGGGTGTCTTTTGTAGCTGGAGTCAGAGAGCAATAGCATTTGAAAGAAAATCTACACTTTGACTTCTAAAGTGACTGACCAGAGAACCTGTACATAAAGCAATGCACAAATGTGTCTTTCAAGACAAGAAGTGACCTAACAGGATTTGACTCACTCTGTCAGAATGAGCAAATTCTTACCCTCCCAAAAGAAAAACCCCAATAAAAAGATTTTTTTAACATGAATTCCTTAAATTAATAATGGCCACACAAGTAGTCAATCAGTGTGTACAGGTTACAATCATTTGATTAGTTGTACCATCTTGATGAATGACGAGCAACCCCCCCAAACCTCTATCACTTACAGATGATGTCAGGAACCAGATAAGAACCCAAATGCGACACACGAGTCTGGCTGGACACCGCTTTATTGTCGGACACAGACAACAGACAGGATTCACCGGGGAGCAGGCTAAACAGAATAGTCGGGGACAGGCAAGGTCGAGATCGGGCAGAAGGCAGACAGAGTTTACCGGGGAGCAGGCTAAACAGAATGGTCAGGAACAGGCACGGTCGGAACCGGGCAGGCAGGCAAACAGGAAAACACTGGAAAGTCATCGGGAACGAATAACGATCTGGCAGGGAGCAGGTGTGCCTCCAGGGATTAAGAAGAGTGCTCATTAGTGTCCTGATGCACAACAGGTGTGCGGGGCAAGGCGGCTCACGGGCATGATTGCCCACAGCTGTGACAGATGAAGCCTTCCCTAAATACACCTCTGAGCTGATGAAGGATGCCACTTCTGATTTTCTTTCTGACCGCGTTCAAAGTCCTTTCTCAACCTCACCTCTCACCTTCCCAGAAGCATCAGCCAATTAGGACAGAAAACAAGTTTAATATTTCATCCCTCCTATCTTGAGAGGAATAGTAAATGTGTCCAGACACAAGGGAATACTCTGAGGTTAGTCCAAAGCCTCCTTAAGAGAAAGCAATAGATTAGCTGATTCTATTTGAAATCTTAAAATCTGAAACAACCACAAGCATGGTAGCAAACCTATATGAAGGCAACAATGAGACAAACAGAGGCCATATACCTGTGATATCCTGCTGCGCACTAGGAAATGGTCCCTTCCAGTTTTAACAACTTTAAACAGAAATAAACAGATTCTTCCAACTGGAATTTTGCTTTTAACATTACATCCACTTAATACTGTCAGAAAAAAACTATTTTGTCTCTGAAATTACCAAATTTAATCAAACTTACTTTTAAACAAGCAAGGAATGTCAGTTTCTCTTTTCACAGTTAAGCAGAGAACAGTCCCGAGTTCAGTGATCTCATTACGCCGACCTAACTAGCTGATATTCTGCTAATATTCAATACTAGCACTTTCTGCAGAGTTCAACTCTTCTTGGATTCAACCAGACAAATAATAATGATTTTGATTTAATTTGGTATAAAATGTTGCACTTTGCCACTCAGGTTGTGCTTCTTGCAACAATAAATAATTTTGCAACAACAAATTGCCCCCATGGTTTATTGTTGATTCCTTTAGATGTTTCCAAAGTTTTGCCCTTATCAGCCTCCATTCGAGCTACTGACTATATAACATTATTTATTAATTTTAATGTGCAAGCTGGCAACACAATACACTGATGTGTTTATTGATTCAGAAATAAAACAATCATTATGTGGTTGTGAGAAAAAGATTTGATGAAAGATACAATCCCGATGGAACTCGATCGTTTCAGAATGCTTTTTTATTCATTTTAGGTTTTTGAAAATTGGCTTTTTTCTGTCTCTGAAGATATGTTGAAAAGTAGCAGGAAATTCTAGCATAGACATCCCAGACATAATTCAGTTTTGTTGGACAGATGTCAAAGGTCAAGATAAAAAAACTGTAGGTACAAATGAAAAGAAAAAGATCTTGGAATGAACAAAATGAGCATTGGTCACCAGCAGAACAGTCAGGCAGGGCCAGCTTCTCTCCCTCTCCCATCAGTTCCCATTAAAGTTTCGGTATCTCCACACCAGCACAGACATAAATCACAGCAGACCATCTGTTTGTCTTCTTCTGCCACCCTGAGGCTCATGCTGTGTCCGGTTGAAAGCAAGCTTCCCAAAGCAAATATTTCCAGTAGTGGGGGGCTGACAGCCTACAGCACACACCTAAAAGCTGTCCCTCTGTTGCTCATCTGTCATTCTGTCTGAAGTATGGGAACTGAAGAGTCAGCTAGATCCTTTCTAATGATTTGAGGTCATCAGCTGAAGACAGAAACAGCGTGAGAGCCTTCAACCGTGAGTTTGTGTGACTGGGTGAGAAAAGAGCTCCACCAAAAGAATTCCCAATCTATTATTCCATTTCAGTCTTTTCTTTCCATCTTCTCACTGCAGTGAGCAGTGTTTGCAGTTTCAGACATAAAATATCGACTAGTAGATGAAGGAGAACACTGAGAAGATGTGACCAGCTTAAATATATCGATGTAAATATGTATGTAGGTAGTATACATTTTTATTTGTTGCTGGAGCCTCTCTGCCTGGTCATGTTTGTAAATGAGAATTTGTTCTCAAATATTGTACCAGGATAAATAACAGTTTGAGAAAAAAAAAATGAAATAAAAAAACACACCCCAACAACATCTGCAACTAGCCTTGGATGTGTGCCGTTTCCTGAAAGGAAAGGTGAAAGGAACCATGAAAAGAACCATGAACGATGTTCCTCTTGAGAGTGCTGGGCAATAATGCTCCCATCAGAGTGCTGGGTGTGATTCTGAGATGTAGATAACCATTTCTGACATCTAGTTGCTAAAAATAACTCTACTCTAATGCCCTAACACTTACATCATTTTAAACTCAAGATTTTAATTTATTTAATGATGTTATAAAAATGCAGGATTTTATGTTTCATATCCAGAATATGTGGTGTCTTATTAAAGACATTCTGATGTTGAGTGCAACAACGTGTACCAAAAAAGATTTAGATGAACACGTGTTTAAGCTTGGATGACAGTATTATGTCATAATCATATTAATCATAATGTGTCATCAAACATATAAATATATACAACTGTAGAAGAAACTATCATAATCACATAAAACATCAAATATATTTTTTCTGTTTTTTCTGCTCCAAAAGAACAACTTCAGAAAGATAATTATAGAGGTAAAAGACAAAAACAACTGTTACAATAAAGAAGAAGAAACAGTATTTATAATGTCCCTTGATGCTCCTCAAAGCTCTGTTATTGAGTATTGAAGTCTAGTAGTTTGATTAGTAGAAGGCATTAGATGAGTCTTTTTGTCAGATGAATCCAAATTGTCCCTAAGCCTTGTCCTGACCAGCAGTGAGGCAGCAGCTGGCATCTGAATGTCTTTTTTCTGCCAGACATTTTGCTTTATCACAATGAGCCTGTTGAACTCATTGTGTGTCATAATTACATCAAAAAAGTATTTTACAAATGAATATTGGCCCTGGCTGCCAGGAAACCCACAAACTATAGCTAATTACAGCAAACATACATATATACCTATACCTATATTGACATGCAGACATGTATATACATAACCCAACATATGTAGGTAGAATGTATGTATAGATAAAGATATGGTGTTTCTTGGTGAGCATGTGTATCTGTTTGTGATGCATGTGTTATGTGTGTAAGTCTGCCAGTGGGTGTACCAGTTTGAGAGACTGGGACTCTGTAACCCCACCACACCGATCCAGGCAGCCGACCGAGGTAGCCAGAACGTCAAATGACTCCCGCAGGATAAAATAGACAAAAGAGCCACCGAGCCAACGGCAATCCCAAACCCGCTCCCAGGGCATCAGAGCAAATACCCACCATTGGAGCCTGTGGAGCAATAGGTGCCAGTGTCAGATCATCTGGGACTGAATGATCCCAACCCCACCAGAAGCCAGGTATCCTAGGCACCAAAATACCCAGGTACGCGCCCCCACAAGCCATAGAGTGTTCACCATTCAGACACAGGGCCCGGCACTCTCCAGAGAAACCAAAGCAGCCACAGACCACCATTTCCCCAGGGAGTACCCACCCAAGAGTTCCATAAATACTCATGTACATACATACTCATAACCATACACACCCATTCACAACATACACACGTCCCTGCACACACCAGTCATACACAAACACACCCACACACAGAAAATGCAGGGCCTTTTCCAATCTTCCAATCCCCACACCCCCCTTGCATTAAAAATTGGTGGGCAGATAGCATCTGGGTATGCGTGGTGTCTGGGGAAGGCGGGAGGAGCAGCATCCTTTTTCTATATTTTATCATTTTTCAAAATTAAATTGAAAAATATTTTTAAATTAAATAAATAGTGTTACTATTTCCCCAACATCATTGCACCCCAAGTGCCATCAGACACCAGTGAAGGCCCCTACCCTTTCCCTGGTATGAAGGCCTGTTTGCACCCAGCTCCCCTGGTGATGAGAGGATCCTGACAAAAAGGAGGCGCGCACCCAACCACAACGGCCAGCCAGAGCCATCCTCCACCACCCCCGCCCCAGGGACCCAGGCCACCCAGCAATTGAACCCATAGCCTCCCCCCTGCACCACCCAGTACCTCAACTTGTACCATGAGCAATAGGGCCAAATCATCCCCATCCCACTTATCATGGAAGAGACAATGGGGGATCTGAAATGATGAAATTCCTCTGATTGATTTTTGGAGAAATCTGTTCTCACTACACAAATTTCTAATCAGAGCTTGCTGAACTGGGCTAAAATTATTCTTCATTTGCAGTTCACCAGGATATTTTTCTTAGCCATGCAGAGTATAATAGGGAGTAAATGTGATGTTTTTGCATCCATATCAATGATACTCATGGGACCAAGCACAAATAATGAGAGAGAACCATTCTGAAAGGTCTTCCCATATCCCACGTCAGAAGTTATTGACAGGTGGGCAGTTCTGCATAGTCAGTGTGTCATCAGTGGAGCATTCATAGGTGTCACCTTTGTCTCCATAGGTGTGTAATCAAAGCTAAGGAGTATTTTGGATTGTGTAAGTTGAAGTTTTAGAAGTTTTTGGCATTTTAAAGGCATTTAAGAACACTTTTGTGAAAAAGTCTAGATTTGAGCTGACTGATAAATCTGCCTTGCACCTCAAGGATGGTAGAGAGATATATATCTAGACCAGTTAATAAGCGATTGATTTTGGATAGTAGTTCTGCAGCCTATAAATTTAAAAATACTTAAATGGTTAGAGGAAGTTCTAAAGTGATTTGTTTTATTTGTACTATACACCTAATCAATATTAGGTTATATTTGCTGAGATTCAAAGAATTTATTTGCATCGATTCAAATTTTTTTCTTAATGTCTTGTAATGGTATATATGTCCCGTCTTGTGTTCTACATGAGTAACTCTACATCTCCACATCTACATTTCCAAGTGGAGAATTTTAGCATTTTTATTTTTGTTCTGCAGGATGCCAGCATTGTTCCGTGTGGCTTTGACTTTGCATGGGATAAGTGAAGCACCAGAGTGGTGCTTATATTGATGCTCTTGAAGTAGTCATGAATTTTTGTGTCACTAATGAATGGTAAAATAATAAAACCCTCTTTTCATTGCTCAAAAACATGAGTGACTCTCATATTGGAGTTAATCCATTTTAAAATTTTCTGTTGGCAAGAAAAATAAAGGTGAGATTTAGGTAGATCCACACCACCCAAGTCTGTGAGGGTTTTAGACTTATTCTTGGTGCTTTCATTTTCCGTAGAAACTTGATTGAGTCTAAAAATTTAAACCAAACAGAAAAGTTTGGTGGGTACCATTGAGACTAAGTGGTTAATTCGAAGCAAGAACATCATCTTTATTGTGGCAATTCTTCCCACTGGCGACAAAGGCAAACTCCTCTAACGCACAAGGTCATCCTCTATTATTTTGAGAATTGGGGTGAATTTCAGCCCTGTTAAGTCTGACAGACTGGAGGAAATATTGATTCCAAGATGTTTAATTTTTCCTGACTGAAGTGGTATTACTGGCATAGGCTTGAATCTATAGTTAATTGCTCGGATTACAGATTTAGATCAGCTAACTGATTAAGCGGAGGCAAATAAAAAATGTTGATAAATGCCACTACCTTAAAATGTGAGGTCAGAGAGTCTTGAAGAAAAAAGTAATACATCATTCACATAAGGACTAATGTGTTTGTATTTCTTCTCCCATTTCTTCTTACCATTACTATCGCCATTTTGTTGGACATCTGTCCAACAAAACGGAGATAGTAATGGTTCTATGAAGATTGCAAGGAGTGACAAGAGTGGACACCCCTGCTAAGTACCCCTGTGATGGAGGAGTCAATATTGGCAACAGCTGGCGCTGCAGGCAGGTACACCTGTCGGCAATCTCCACCAGGCCACCTATTTAAGGAGGGAGCGCCTGCCTACCAGCATTGGAGTGTTTTTGTGTCTTCCCTGCCTACCGACTCCCGTGTTGGCTCCGCTCTGGAGCTCTCTGTGCGCCCCGGGAGACCAGACAAATGCTTCCCTGCAGTCCGGGAGGACTGCCGTTTCAATTTGGTTAAATAAAACCTGCTTTCAGGTCCTGTATAAACCCATCCCTAACAGTTTCCAGGTTATCAAAGAGTAACAGAGTAGCCGATCAAACTGAAAAGCCTCCGAGTGTTGTTGGCTGAGTGTTGACCCACGAATCCTGTTTGCTCAGGGTGTATAATATAAGGAGTGACTGATTCTAATTTCCTTGCTAGGGTTTTGCAGATAATTTTAAGATGTGCATTTATAAGAGTCTATCTTTGGGCCAATACCAATCTTTGGGCCACAAACATGTTCTTTCCCTGGAACACCTCAAAATCGAGCATCAGCCCATTTGGTGAGGCGAGGACAAAGACCTTGAGGCCAGTTGGGTTTGGCTTCCCCCTAACAAATTGCCTGACAGGACATTTGCTGGTGAAAGGAATCATCTGCTCATCGATGCATACTTTTGGATACCTTGGTAGGCTCAGACATCCTTCCTTCACACGGTTCAGTAGAGGCCTTTCCTTCCAGGGGACATATGCTTTCTTTTCCTCATCGGTTAAAGCCAAGTCATCAACCATCTTCAAGAGGTGCAGAGCTTAAAGTACCTGTCCCTTGACATTTTGTCTCTGATCAGTGGCACCCGTGTTTTGCTTGCCCAGAACATTGCGACTCTTGGGAATCCAAGGCAGGCCATGTGGATTGATATCCCGAAGAATATTTTCAGCTCCTGTGCAGTCGTGTGGAGTGACCGTCCAGTGGTTTGTACCTGCCGAAGAATTTATCATCATCAGGTAAGTATCAGGTGAGTACTGTGATAATGATCTTATTTATCTTTTTCTTTCCAGGTAAACAGGAAAGTAAATAGGTAGCCTATATAATTTTCAGGCAATATAAGTGATACCATCTCATAATAATTCAATTCAATAATTCATAGTCTTGTCTTATTCATTGAAACCTAAAATAACCAAAAATACTCATATGTCTCTTACACCTTTTACACAAACTAGTGGTCCTGACTTCAGTCAGTTAACTTATCATAGGCCTACAAAGAAAAACACAATGTGTTTCATTTACCTCTCTCTGATTGGTACACGTTGCCATTTCTTCGAAGATGTTGTCATCAATGTACTCCATTGGGCTCCAGTTTTCACGTGTTGTAGGATCACCTAACCCTAATCTATGGTGGAAAAAAGGAAAACTACTAAGGACCCACCTATTGCTAGTCTGTTTTGCATTCACACATTGTATTAAACATTAAAATAATATTTCAGAACAAAGTTATGATCCTGATAAAAAAATTATACATACGTTCTATTCCTGACCCACAATGGACGTCTTCCCTCATCACTGTCTGTCTCTCTGTCTGAAGGTTCTATCTCATCTCCATCTTCTTCCTCACATTCTGCTTCAGGCTCAACCTGTTCATCTTCTCACTCATCATCTGAGAGGTCCAAATCTGAGTTGTCACCTTCAACTATCCAGAACAGGATCCTCTCTGCTGCACTTCTCTCTTCCATGATAATGTTGGGGGATGTTATGGAAAATGGGTATCATGCATTAGTCCCATTAATCAAATATTATTGGTATATTATTGAAATAACTTTGCATAGTAAACGTGCTACAGAAAAGATATTGCGTTCATTGGAAATGATTTTTCAAGCTTTACAAAGCAAGTGTATTAAAGGACGGGTTCAGAATTTAGCATGTTAAGCCCTATTTTCTATTAATTTCTGGCCCAAAAAATGGTTTTATTAAAAATATTGAGGAATTTTCTGTCAGTAGAAAATAAGATGCTCTGCTTCTGGCCTGATGAGTCATTGAATGGGTGTCTATGCCCATATCCAATTTACGGTGGGAAATCAAAACTTGAGTTGCTACTCCACAAGTAACCTCACAAAATGTGAGACCTAACGTACTACATTGAAAAAACTGATTTGGCCTATTACCTGTAGCATCAAAAAACACTGATTAACAAGTAATTCATAACTGAAAGAAACCACAATGGTTTGTGAGTGACTCTAGCAGTGAGAAAACAGCTAAACTAAGTGCAGACATAAAATGTATCAAAATTGGCTAGATGTCAGTTGTGAAGGACATTTACTAAAGCGCTATTTCTTCCCTACCAAATAACCAACACTTCTTTCTAAACTTCATAAACTATTCCTAACTTGTTCATGGACAATAAAATATATGATTATCACTGGTAAAAACAAGAGAAATTAGTAATATTTGACATACCTTTCTTCTTTCCATAAAATGAGGTTGTTGGTATTCAAGCCATCTTGGAGGGAAAGACAGAAAAAATTTCCAGAATCCACCCTGGTACATGTCACATCATTGGAAAACCCAGGATGTCCTCTACACAATACACTAGGACTTTGTAATGTAGCTCAAACACAGTGAGGGTAGGGACAAGGAATAATGTGTCAATTATAAAGGACGTTTATGCATTGTCTGGTCTCAGGAGGATATTATCACTCTTCCATCACCACCCACACAGTTATGAGGATGCATTGATTTATACTATGACGCATTTTAGTTTTACTCAGTCATTCTGAGTATTAGGCGAAGGTCATTTATGTTAGCAAGATATGTTCAAATGCAGTTTTGTCATTTTCTTTCATCAAGTTACACATTCAGAGATTTTTTTTTTGTTATTTTCACAGCACTATGAAAATTCCACAATAATAGCTGACAATAACAAAGAAAAATGACAATTTAGACAATTTAGAAAGGAGAAGCAGCTTCAGCAGCAGACTCCTGCAGCCTCGCTGCTCTAAGGAACAGTACAGGAAGTCCTTCCTGCCGTCCGCCATCAGACTATATATCTCATCCAAACCCAGCCAATAACAATAACTGTGCAATGTTCATGTTGTAATTTTATTTCTATTTATTCTATATTTATGTATATATGCTTATAATGCTTATAATATATATATATATATATATATATATATATATGCTTATAACGTTCTAATCTTATCTGTATTTATTTATTCTGTTTCTATACTTTGTATAGGTTGCTACTATAATTCAATTTCCCCACGGGGATGAATAAAGTACATCTTAATCTTAATATGGACAGTTTACACTGACTGGTTTAAAAAAAAAATGTTTTGCCTGACATAGGTGACATTACTTAAAAGAGCTTGTCCTCCACGTACAATGAGCTATTGCACTGAGAAGACCATTTAGATTTTGTGTATTCCAAATACAAGGTTAGTTCTTAATCAGTTTTTCCCATGAAACATAACCTTTAATGTTAGTCTGAGTTAGTTTTAGTCTGACTTTGACCAAGCAGCAGCAGTCTACTGATGATTTAGATGGCGAGTGAGGGATGTAGCCCCTCATTTCAGTCCTGGCCCATCTATTTTGATAGTGGTAGTGAGTAGTGAGCCAGTAGTGAGTAGTGTCTGCTTTGGACACATTAGTTTCATTCCAACTGTCCAACAGCTCAAGAAAAGCTTTGAGTGAAGGCTTCCTAGCAAATCAAATCAAAAGTCTGCATCATCACCAGCAAGTGATCCAATGAAAAGAATGACTTGGCTTGACAAAGAAAAACAGCTTTTTTTTATTCCACCAAGAAATGCTCTGGAGAACAGGAGGAAACAACCACCATTTTAAGTAACATCACATGATGATTTACCATCCAGCTCACTTCTCCCCATCAAGTCCTACCGTTGCCCCCACATGTTAACAAGCTAACATTAACAATAGTTTCTGGCTGTCTGTGCATAGACATTTTGCCAATAATATTAGCAGTAGGCAGAGGTTACTTAGGATGGGGTTTTGAGGAGACAGAGCCAAAATCTCAATAGAAGACAGGATTCAGCAGCATGGCCCAAACATTATTCTCTAAAAACTGTTGTAACCTCTGCTGGACTTGACATCATCAATAGATGAGCCTGCAAGTCAGTTCAAGCTGTGTACCATCCCAGCCACAGGTACTGGGGAAAGCTAGGAGGTTTCTGACAGGCTACTGAGATGCTGCCCTCAGTGCTGCAAAAAAGCATTGAAACCTTTGTTTGTTTGCTTTGGTTTTTTTTTTGGTGGGGGTGGGGGGATATTTTAACTGGCCACTCTAATTTTCCTAAAACCCACCCACAATCAAAATCCTGGCACTGCTAGTGTTTCAGACAGGTAGGAGTTGGTTTCATGCTTAATGAAAGCTTGGCCAACACCTTGAAAACATGGTTCTCCTGGTCGTTACACCACAGCCTCTTCTTCCCCTACTCTGTGTGATTAACATTGAGAAGAGTCAGCTGCTTTTCTCTCCCCCAGAGAGGTCAGACATATGGCAGAGTGAGAGCTGCTGCAGAATTATCACATCAAACCTTGTTTCCTTCCAACACTCTGGGGAAGGAATACTGTAGCAATAGAAAAAAGCTGAATATTATAAAGATCAAGGTGCTCAAGCTAACCCTGACAACTACTGTTAGCCTTTGGATTATGGGGTTTTTGAGAGCTGCCAGATCGTTTCATCTTCTTCACTACATCTGTCCTCACTCTGGTGCCGCTGTAAATTATGCATGAAGGAGGAATACCATTTTTCCAAATGTTTAAGTTCAAACCCTTCAAGGTAAACTGTCCTTACCACCAGTCTTGGCAGAAGCTCAGCAGGAGGTACAAGTGCAAGACTATGTGATCTTCGCGTAGAGACGCTTGAGGCCGGTTTGTCATGAGTTTATTCTATGTAAACCCTTAAATGTCACCCGTCAGACAGTTCCAAAGATGTTTTAATCGTCATTGTCTTTCTGTTACTCAAAAGGAAAGCTTTCAATTATTATGGAAATTAATGTCTCGTTTTGACTTTTGAAGAATCCCAAACAACGGGTTTAACATCTAACGTGTGTACCTGGTTGCTACTTTATTATGAGCTTAACTCACAGTACAAAACAACAGATGTAGTGAAAATCAATAACAGTGTCTGGGCAGACAAAGGAGAGAGATGACCAAAGAATCAGTTGTCAAGTGGGAAACAGGAAAAACACAAAGTCTTTAAGGGCTTTATCTGGCTGATGACAGGTAGGTCAAGGGTTTTAGCTGCTGCCAGAAAAACAATTATAAGCCTTTGCCCAGTATATTTACATGCTTAACTTAGACTTGTCCTAACTATAAATCCCAAATACAATCACAGGCTTCAAACAGTGATGCTCTGACCTCCTTCTACTTAGTGTTGGGCCATTTCTGGGTGACACACAGCTCTAGCCAGCAGGGATCTGACAAGTTAGCCCAGAGGTCGACTGAACAATGCACAATGTGTTCAGTTGAAATGTGTTTTGTTTTTTTGTTGTATAGCTAGAGCTAGTATCAGAACTGCAGCACTTTATTCTGCGGATTTTTACAATGTATAAAGACATTCTCTTTTAATATTTTATTCCAGAATGTTTCTGAAGCAAAGCTTTATCATTTTATATTCCAATATTTTAAAACATAAGATGTGTTTTGGGGGGTTATTAAAGGAACTGTTCATCCATCCTAAATCCAAACACAAGAGTAGATCTGATAAAACTGATCAGTCCAGATACTCTCACATGTACCTGGAAGGTATATCAGGCATGTCCATCCAACCCACACAACATGTAACACAAGCTTGAATCATGGTAATGTCAATATGTGATCGTAACATGAAACATGAATCGTCCCCTTTTTTCTGTTGGACCCACAAACAAATGATGGTATCTGCTCCAATGGAGGCTTTCTTTGACCAATCAATAATCAAAAACACATCCCCAGCCATGTCCCTCATGGTCTGCGGGTGTGTTTCAGTCTTTGGTTGTGTATGTGTGTTTTGTTTTGTGTGTGTGCGTGTGTGTGTGTGTGTGGTAAGTACTGTCAGTGTGACTTGGCAGCATGACAGGTAATCGTGATGTCACCATGACAACCATATCTGTTGAAGGGATGAATTTTCTGGTTAAGCACATCCCATTACCAAAGTAAATTTAGTTAAATATAAAGGAGGTGCACCGAGTGGCTGCCTTGCAGTGTCAAGAGGGATAAAATAACCTTGGATGTAAACACTCTGGGTCCTGGCACAAAGAAAGAAAGCAGACATTTATTTTATGTAGCCCGAGGAAGCTGCCTACATTTGTCCGTGGTAGTTAATGCAGCCGGACTTGTGATCAGTCAGTTCTTTAAAGGTCTTTTGCCCTGCACAGAGTATCTCACTCTCATTAGTCCAGTTCAGCGAAATCATATGTTTACCTCAATCCCCTGTGATTAAACGGCCAAGTTCATTTCTGCATAAACAGTAGCCAGAAACTTTTGGACAGCAGTAATATTCACTAACACCGCAGGATGCAGAAGTACAGTTGACTGCTGAAACTGGCTGACCACTGGGAATCATATCTGCTGGCAGGTGACGGTGTGTAGGGATCATATGGGGATAAACGCGTACCAGTAAAATTTCCAGGAAGAGATAAGAAAGATGAGGTAGTCAAATTGTAGCACAATTGTAGCACTTGTAGTCTCTTTAGGGAGAGTCTCCCCAATTTCTTGTTGGGAGAAACACGCTTGTGTTTCAGTTTATTTGGGCATTTTATTCCCTGGGAGCCTAATTTAGGAGGAAGTGATCTGATTATCTCGACTCCCGGGGAGACCCTCTCATGAGAACCACTGCTGAGGGCATCACTTGAATCAGAATCATAAGATGTGAGGACAAATTATGCTTCTTTATTAAAAAAGGGCTTTTTCTAATCTTTTTTTGCTGCAAACCCTCTTCAGTGGTGATCCTCTGCTGGGCCCAGTTGCTCTTCAAGAGAACATTACCAGTGAGCTCATGCTCGCAGCTTTCTGCAGTAGCAGTATTCCTTCAACATGAGCGCATGGACGTGAAACATCTGTACAGTTTTTGATTTTTACCCCAAATTCTATACACATACTATTTATTGTTCAATATTATATGACTGCATAAAACCTTCAGACAGCATGAATAAATATTTTAACAGCATGTTCAAATAGCAAGGGCATTTATTTCAGGTTTTTAAAAGCTTCTTTTTTAGATTTGCCAACCGTATGTTTACACAAACATGCTGTTTTAGTTTTTATCTTATTCAATTATTTATTTAAGGGGAATTAATACTTTTATTTTTTTTATTTCTGGGCTTTATTTCTTTTATTTCATTTTTCTTCTTATAACTGGTAAAAAACATAAAGGCATCTGCGCTCACTGCACGCTTGCCTTTCTTAAACTCAGGTCACATGACTGTGATTTTATTCCCCCATCCAAAACATTGTCTGCTGTCTCATTACTACCAGAAGCAGGTCATCAGGGGTTCAGCTCCAAAATTTCGAATGGTTCCTCCCTCCCAAGGATGTGTGTGTAGAATCACTGATCAGTCAGTGATTCACTGAGCATCTCCACTGCGTCCTAATGGTGCTTCACTATATTTAGTAGCAGCCTGGTCTCCTTGATTTAGGGTGAGTGCAATCACGGCACTATCAGAATTCAACATGATTTTTGAACAGGAAACAAACAAACCAACAGATGAAAAACACCAAACCTTCCAGCTGGAATTGTAGTAGTTCCACGGGAAGGACACACAGCAAACATTAAGAAGCGGTTAAAATAAAATTTAATTTTGAGGATTTGGCTCCAGGTAAAGCTTCCTGGACTCCACCTAAGCCCTGAAGACCACCCCAACTGCTGCCAGGTCCACTAGTGACTACCGAGGCTGCTCCATCGCTTCTGCCAGACAGCTCAATGGCGAGCGATTGCCTCGCTACGGGCCACGACCATCTGTGGGATGTCTGGAAAACCCTGGACCGCCCGCATGTTAAAGAAGAGTGGGGCAAGGCATTAATGAAATCGAGGATGTTAATAATCTCTGACACATAAAGATGTGGAGAGCTCGGTCCATGAAGCACATCATGGGGTGCAGCCAGGCCATTTGGTGTACTCAAAATGAACAGGCTGAGCCAGGTCATTGCAAGGATGTTGTGTAGAAGACAATTAGTTAGAGAGAAGACGAAAAGGCAAAGCCTGAAAACTAGTTTGCTTCCCACATAAAATTTTCATTCGTAGAGAATTGAGATAAATTGACTTTAGATGAGCTGGCTGCACAACCTTAAAGCAGACGTACAGAAGCATGTGGCCAAAACTGGTACCCAATTACATTTAGTGACAAATCAGAGCCATTTAGGGATTACTTTAAATACATTTCTTACTGACTGCTCCTTTAAACTGTAATACACTGACAATAGAAAGAGATGTTAATAATCTGATAGTGAAAGATTAGTTACCCGACAGTTCTAAAGTTGTCGAGAAGGACATATTTAATACAGGGATGTGATTTACAAATATGAATCATCCCTCCATCTTCTACCACTTATCTAGAGGTGAGTCATGGGGACAGGAGTTGAAGCAGAGAAGCTCAGACTTCCCTCTCCCCCTTCCAGCTCTTCTGATGGACTCCTGCAGTGCTTCCAGGCGAACTGGGAGACATAATCCCTCCAGAGTGTCCTGGATCTTCCCCAGGGCCTTAGACTAATGGGATGTGGCCAGAAAACCTCACTAGGGAGGCATCCTAATCAAAAACAAAGAATGATCACAAATATATGCATATATAATAAATACAATTAAACACATTTAAAAATTAAAAGACAAATGAAAACAGGGGTAGCCGATTACTATGAATAACATATACTGTACATGAGATTTGGGCTGTAGAACGACTGGTAAATTGAGAGCATTGCCTTTCATTTAAGCTTCTTCTTTACCACAACAGAATAATGCAAAGTTTACCATATACTGAAATTGCAGAGTGAAAAGTATTTCATTCAACTCATGGAAGCTTCACAACCCAACATGAATGAAAGATCTGGTCTAGAGAATATTGAAGAGTTGCCCAAATGTTGTCAATCTGTTATTAAAGATATCTTTAAAACATGGGATGACTCTAGTGCTACTCCTGAAATGCTGAAATAGAAAAAGCAGGATGAAGCAGTTTTGGGGCCGAATAGAACTTATAAGAGAAAAATTAAATTACAACTAAATGTTGAATGAACTGTCTGAGTTCATTGTTTGTGGTCCAATGGAGCAATTGA
This sequence comes from Takifugu rubripes, assembly GCF_901000725.2. Classification (NCBI taxonomy): domain Eukaryota; kingdom Metazoa; phylum Chordata; class Actinopteri; order Tetraodontiformes; family Tetraodontidae; genus Takifugu; species Takifugu rubripes. The sequence continues at coordinate 4,630,925 of NC_042297.1, read as the reverse complement.
GAAGAATGGCAACTAGTGAGATAACCCTAGACCCTAGGAGACACAATATTTACTGAGAAAAGTTCATTCTGACTTACCAGTGATGTTGTTTCTGCAGTATGCGCGGAAAGTGGCCAGCTTTTCTTGGTAGTCTTCAGGCAGTTGCTGCGAAACACTCGTTCGTGTGCGGATGGAGAGGTGGCGTCTTTTCATAAACCGAAAGCACCAAGAAGGACCGCCTCTAAAATCATTTATCTTCAGTTCGTCTGCTAGCGCTGTTGCCTTCATTTGAATAGTGACTGTAGAGACACTTCTACTAGCTGCTCTCTGTTCAACAACCCACTGTTCAAGTTTGTCCTCCAACTGTGGCCATCTTGCTTTGTTTCCTCGGAAGCTCCGTTGAGTCTTCTTCACTTGGCGCAGGTCGTCTTGTTGCTTCCTCCACTTCCACACCATTGACTCGTTAACGTTAAATTCTCTTGCAGCTGCTCTATTTCCGTGTTCAACTGCGTGACTGATAGCCTTCAGTTTGAACTCTGCAAGGAGCTATTTTGGGGTCTTTACAGACAAAAATGGTTTGGGCCTGGACTGGAATTCCTATTTATCGCTCTTACTGTTGTTACTTCGGCCACGCCTACTGACTACGGTAGCCGCGATTAACCAATATTACCGTAATCCATACAAAAGGCGCACCGGGTTAAAAGGCGCACCGTCAATTTTTTTTAGAAAATTCTAGGCTTTTAGGTGCGCCTTATAGTCGTGAAAATACGGTAAGTTCTGTCTGACAACTGGCTCAAGTGAATGAGTTTGGACAACATGGCTGCTAAAGATTTAGCTTTGATAAGTAAAGCTAAAGTACGTCTACGTAAATGGGCACTTTAGATTCAACCCCCACCTTCTCCCTGTAGCTAAATTAAATAGTCATGAACTCAAGGAGCAAACTCCATGAAGGCCTAAAGGGCTGTGAATTAGTTAGGACTGAGCATTGAGGATTGAAAAATTAATCATTTAAAATTTCTTATTGATACTGCCTTTCCACACAGTCAAAGGCCTGTTTGGCATCTTGGGTAATGAGTCAGGGACTGGGATGGAGGGGGCGTATAAAATATTGATCTAGCCCTTTGACTTTGTGTTCAACAGGAAAAACAACTTAGTTTCACAATCTTGCACAAAAAAACCCTGAAAATATATAAAAGGATGTGATAAAGTGAAACAAAGGTGAGGAGAAAACAAAGACCAAAACATTTTTTTTATAGTTTGCATTAAAGTTACAGTTACAGGGAATTCTGCTTGTGTTTCAATACACTTTGTATGAATTCACATATCTAGTATGAGTGTAATTGTCTACTTGTTTCAATCCAGACATGTTCAGTAGCTCTCCTAGTCGCATTCAGTGTATGAAATCATTTGTCTGCTTAGAAAAGCTTCCAAAACCAAGCATACAAGGTGTTTCATCAGAAGGACTGGTAACAAAACAGGATGTGATCTGCTCAACCAAGGAATTAACAAGATCAATGTCACTGAAAGCAGATGGATTAAACCTCCAGGGTCTTGATAGAAAGCTCAGGATTGTGTAAAGCTAATGGTACTGGGACATTGTCTGATATCCCTGCGGTCCAGGACTGTACAATTCTATTGGTTCTTGTCTTGTTAGATCCCAGTGCTGCCTTTGACATGGTTGACCATTACCTCCTCTTAGACTGGAAAATCAGTTTGCATTGATGGGTCGGCCTTAAACTGATTTAGATCGTACCTATCAGATTGGTCTCAATTTGTATGTCAATAACGAATCCTCTGTGCAGACAAAGGCTATGATGGAGTTCCACTGGGTTCCTTGCTCTGTTTAGTTCTATTTATTACACATGCTCCTCCTGGGTAATATTATCAGAAAACACTCAATAAACACTTGGACTGTTATGCAGACGATACCCAGTTATATTTACCAGTAGAACCAAACTGATCAGCTCCTGAAACTCCAAACCTGCCTCAATGATATTAAGAAATTTCAAACTCAGATAAAAGGGTCTAGGATTAGTTACGGGTACTATAAGGCCCCCTACTGATATAGCTGTTAGGAGTTTTCCTGAGTGTGTGCCCTCTCCCACTCCCTTTCTGTTTCTCCCTTGGCTGTCTAGTGTCAGGCGGAGCTGCTTTCCAGTTCACTATAATCAACCTGCACACCTGATTTGCATCACCAGACCACCTCCTGCTTTAAAAGAGCGGTTCACACTTCCATCTTGGCTGGTTAGTTGATCAACCCTCTGTGGTACAGCCTGGCTCTTAAATGTTCTGGACTACCTGTAAGCTTTTGGTTTCCAGTTTCAAGCTGGAAACTCATTGTCTGTTTGCCTTACAGATTAACCTTTCTGACGCTTGTTCATGCCCTACAGCCCGACCCAACCGTGCTTCCTGAGTTCCTCCACCCAGGAGTTGTCTGCAGATTACTGACTGTTAAATCTTCATTAAAGCTTCTTGTTGCTCATCTTTGGATGTTTTGTGTGTCTCTGCCTCTTGGTGTTCAGTTCTTGTCTGCCGCTCGTAACAGTATCCTTATTGGTTGCCATTAATCTGGCATTCACTACGGAGCTGTCCATCCCAGGCAGTTCTTTGGACATTTTTTTTGGTTATTTTTTCTGATCCAGTTCAAGGTAACTATAGACAGAGGAGGTTACAGGTATGCAGATTGTAAAATGATCCGAGTTGAATACTGTTTTATGATTTTTGGGCTCTAAATAAAATTGGTTTAAAATTTCTTGATCAATAAAAAATAAGTATATCTTGGAAAGCACTGACAAACAGGGAAGAGTTCTGTCTCGGCTTTACATCAAGTGGAACGTTAGACGGGACAAGAAAATAAATATTGGATATTGTCTTTTTCAGGGTTCATTTGATGAGAGGTCCAACCAGCAGTTTTAATAATCTTGCAGAACAGGAGAATATGAGCTCTCACCATACCGCCATTCTTATCTGTAACCGAACAGCTGTGTTCAAAAGGGCAAAAGCCACAAGCAAATATTGGCGCAAATATGAGTTTTCTGTAAGAACACAACTGACACAAATCAATTGTTGTAAGTTTACATTTGCCTGCACTTAATATGGTGATTTAGCCATTTCCATCTTACACAATGAAGGAGGCCACATTCCTCAGCTGTGGCTAAAGGTTGGTAAACAGAGAATAATGACCACACTTGGCACAAGTCATTACATGTAAATGTTTGGGCATTAAACTAAGAATGGAACATGTAAAAAGCAGGGTTTATAAAGATCACACACACACCCAGACAGGTCCCAATGATACACCTACCAAAAAGCATTAAAGCAAGCTCTTTAAAAGCAATATTACACACCAAAAACAGTGGCTCTAGCTCCATGAATGTATTGTAGGATAGGCACAGGGTGGTGACAATGCAGTCTGATGGGACTAGGCTGGGAAGAAGAGGGTTCTTGCTTCAAGCCCCAATGAAGACAAAATGTTGAAGGTAATCTTGTAGTAGAGGAGGTGCTAGAACACCCTCAGAGCACTGCTGAGGTACCTTTGAGCAAGGTACCAAACTCACAAATGCTCACATAGGGCCCTGCGATGAAATGCTAACTTATCCAGGAGTGGACTCTAGTCTTGCACATTGTGGACCCTTGCCATGATTTTGCGATGGAAGAATCGATTCCTGTTCGTGTGTTAAGCAGGTTAGGTTGTGAGCTCAAAATGTGCCAGACTTTTATTTCAACACAGCCTGTCCCAGCAATAAAGGGCGGGTAAAACTGTCTGACACACAAAAGAACCTCATATCTAAAGTCTTTTGCTTCATTTTTATTCTGTGGAAGATAGTAATGAGCCAGTGATGGAGATATAGAATATGGCCTTGTCCACAGCTACTAATCTGTCTCTGTCTCTTAATTTCCCTTTCTTTTCTTTTTGGCAAGAATATTGTAAAAATTCTGTTTTGTTTCAAGCACTTTCTTCTTTTTCGCAGTAAAAACGGTGCTTCTGCCCTTTAAGTGTTCCACGCCACCGGATCTATCTCTCCCAATTTATTCACATGTCATTAATGGAAAACATCAATTATAGTCAAGATTATCAAACAGAATCTCTCGTGTTTTTTTATCCTCTTGTGTCTGAAATGATGACAAACTTTAATTTAAACTCTGCATTGTTTGATTAGAATATGAAATGATGTTTAGAATATCGAGGCCTTCTTTAAACAACAATATTTCAGCATTACTTCCCAAGAGGAATGTCATGTTTTTAGGGACATTCCTTTGTGTATAAATATGTTCCTATGGTTCTGGTGTGCATTTGCCACTGGGCTTGGATGTTTTTTTCTGTCTACATGCATCTTCAGTGCTGTTTGGAAAACCTGTTCTGTTTCACATGAAGCATCATGCGTTGCGGTTATTGCACGTGTTCACAGCAAGAGGTGTCACATGCATCACACATGTGTCAGCTGCTAGAGCTGCTATCAATCAAAAGACAAGGTAAATGTGATCAGGCCACTGGAGTGAACTAGCCAGAGGGACAGATGATCTAGCTGTCATCCTGCTGTTGGCTGTCAATTTGATATTTCTTTTATTTTCCTGTTTATTCCCTTACAATTGAATTATTTAATAGAATGGCAGCAATGTCACAACTATAAATGGTTGTTCAGAGCTTCGGTTATGGTTTTTGTGCTGTGTCTCTGGTCACAGTTCTGCCTTAGTCACATTAACCAACAAATATAAGTGCCCGCTCTCTCTCTCTCTCTCTCTCACTCATACACACACACACACACACACACACACAGAGTTTCCTTTCACATTTCCACCTGCTATGGGAATATAAATGACCAATTTTCCAAGCTGAAGTAGAAATGCTCACAGAGGAAAATTAAATCCCGTGCCTGCGGCTGGATGGATTTTCATCTGGACCATTTTATCTACAGTTTTTTTTTCCTTGGGCTGTTGGCACGTTTTTCACCAGTGGCATTTGCGTTCAAGCAATTGCATTCTGTGTGTATGTGCGTGTGTTCGTCTCTGACCTCACATATTTATTAGAGGAAGAATACATGAACTGCAAAAGTAAACAATAGAATATTTGCATTTGTTGAGCTGGAGGCCCTTAAAAAGAACAATTTATAAACATAAAAATATTTTATTTGTCCAGAGATTACACACACACAGACACATACACACAATACTAGTGATTTAGTACGAGTAGTCTTCAGTGAATTAGTGATTAACATAAGTAATAATTAAAAAAAAAAAAACCTTTACAGATGGCTGTTCTTTGTATTCCTTCACTAGATCCTTATGTACGGTAATGTGCTAACACATATCCAAGCAGATAGTACCCATGCAGGTCTCATTGGACCCATGTTTGTTTTGTTTGTCGCAATTTGTTATTATCATTTCATAAAGACGTTAGAACATGCTGACAGCTGTCAGAAGCAACAGGTGGTTAAAATGATGAGAACCATTTCCTTTCTCCCCTGCGGCCTCTCGATAGTGAGCAAGTATTGACTGGCGCACTGATGTGGAGGGAATTGACCAGTAGGTGGTTGGTGGAGTTGGTGGGTGTCTATGGAATCCCTGAATTCATTAGCCTGACTAACTACGAGAGGGCCAGCAATTCTGTGAGCAATCAATGAGTCCTTTAAGTAATGCATGGTTGCAAATTATAGGGTCACCACTGACTGTGTAATGAAAGGCGTGGATGGATCCTACAGGCCTGAAAAAACACTTCCCAACACTTGGGAAATGAAGTAAAACCTGACATCTCCCATAATGGAAGCATTTGTAGGACGTCACACATTTCATTAGTTCTGTGCCAGTGGGATAGAGAAAAAAAATCAATCACTGCCGTGATGTGCTTCATACACACAGGACAGAAGAGCTGGCGTGAACTTACATTTTTAACATTATTATTATTATCTATCCATTTATAGAGAATGAGGAGACATGTGTGAGATGTTCACTGAATAAATGCTTTATGACCCCACTTTGCATTAAGAGTGGTTGGCACTGCAGTTCGCACGTTGGTGAAAGCACTTTCAACTCATCACCCATGTTTCTATTGTTGACTAAGGTATGCAACACTGCTGTAGCTCTCACACACGGAGCATATTTATGCTACCTGTCTGATGATGAGTCTGCTATAACCTTTAGGACTTAACACATAGAAATGTGTCGTAATGCTTAAACTGGAGATCAGGATTGGAACCTCAAAAAACCTCACTCAACATGGTACAGGTCAGAGGCCCTTCCACTAGGGGTACTAGGGCCTGGTACTGGTACTTATTTTAGTACCTACTCGGCATGCTTGTAACTGCTTTGACGTAATGTATTTTGTTAATGGTAGCCTGTTAATGCATTAATTGTCCACGGGATTGATGCACTTACAAGTCACAAGAGATTCACAGTTCAGAAAACTCAAATCTACACATTTGTAAAACCCCAAAAGAGCAACAGTTTGTATTTTACAGTTTGTAGTGGTCTAACAACGAGGACATTTTTGAGCTGTACGTGGCGGACGAAACACAATAGAGCTACAGGGTTAGACCTGAAATGAGTTTTACCTTTAAGTCTCCGAAGGCTGCTCAGAGGAAGCAGCGGACACAAAGACGATATTCAAAAAAAGCTTCCGTCCTGGATTCTCTCTTTTGTAAGCAGTTGCACCTGTGTCTCATTGTCTCCACCTCTGTCTTATATCTTGTGTTTTTTGAATGTTCTTTGCCCTTAAATTTGACCTGACTTTGCCTGGTGATTTTGTATTTTTTTGTCTTTGCTTCCTGACCTCCTGTGTACCGACCAGAGTGCTTAATAAAACCCTTTTTGGAGCTGGACGTCTGTGGCATTGTGTATTTGAGTTCAGTAATTTATGCATGATAAGAACAAAGTGGAACACACAGTAAGGGCTGGATGTTTTTAAAAAGAAAGATCTTGAAGTGGTTTTATGAAATTGATGCTATATACGGCATCGCCCGGCGAGCAATGAAAAGGACTTATTTCATTCATTTTGAGCGCATTTTGAACAAACTGTTTTCTGTTTGCAGACAATGAGCTGGCTACTTAGCCACCAGTGCTAACTCTGTCCTTTGC